>NC_065575.1:32775000-33398333 GCF_937616625.2 Mercurialis annua
GGGCGATGGCGATGGTCTGCTGGACCATCGCCATCGCCCAGCGATGGCGTGCACCATCGCCGGACGATGGCGATGGTGCAGCAGACCATCGCCATTGCGATGGCGATGGTCTGCTGCACCATCGCCATCGGCCAGCGATGGTGCAACCGGTCATCGCCATCGCCGGACGATGACCGGTTCCCGTAAAAAAAAAATAAAAAAATTTAAAACTGAAATTAAATTACTTACCAGAGGTCCCCGTCTTTTATCTTTCGCCAATTCCGATATAAATCGGCTCCGATTATTGCTTGAGATTTTGTAATGGATTTTAGAGAATTTTGGTTTGAGAGGAAGTTGAGAGGATGGTTTTTTTGTTTTTTGAGTTGAAAAAGGATTAGGGTAGTTTGGTCAAAATTGGGGCGGTGGGTAGTAATTTGGGGCGGTAAATAGTAGTCCACTAAAATTAATGTAACATACTTCTATAATGGAAAATGAAAATTATAAATTAACCAAATTCCGCGTAATGGCGTGGGCATACGATTAGTGCTATTAAAATAACTCCAGCTATATTATAAATTTGTGGACAAAACCTACTGCTTATACAATTGTGTATAAAAACTTATGGTTAATGACATGGTTATCAAACCCGAACCGGGCCGGCCGGTTTGCCCGAAAAATCCTCGAACCGGTCATATCAACGGTTCGGGTTGCACTAAAAACCCTTATAATTACAAATCCGCGGTTTTCTCAACGAACTGATCGGGTAACCGCTGAATTAGATCATTAATCGGCCAATTAACCGGTAAAATCGGTAAAGTTTGTTTAACAACAACATTCTCTTTGTACAAAAATAAAGAATTTAAATGGGAACCATAGGACTTGAACCTTGGTGCTAGGAATAGAAACGCTAAGCACAAGACCACCAAGCTATTTCAATTAAGACACTTCTAAGTGCATCAAGAGGTTATGGGTACGAACCAAGCCTCAGTAACTAACAACTGATACTCGAAAGAGTCGATTACCATCTTTGACAAAAAAAACTTCAATTTTATGTTTATATTTCTTATTATATAACATATATAATAATTAGTATTTGTAAATTTTACTATTTTTTTTTATTTTTATAATTCCGGTTTAACCCCGGTTGAATTTCGGTTGAACCTTTAACCCTTGACCTTCTAATGCTACCGGTTTCGTGACCGGATCGGGTTTGAAAACATTGGTTAATGATTTAGTTTCATCATTTTTTTTTTCTTACAACAATTAATAAATTTCTTATATTATATTTAAAAATACGGAGGAAGAGACATAATTTGATGTTAATACATTCAAAATTATTTTAATTATTAATATAGTTAATTAATACCATTCATAATCTTAATATGATTGGCTTAATTTATGCATGACGTGATAGACTAAATCTACCTAATAATTTCTCATTTTAGCACTATGTATTTGAATATCTTTTGTTCATAACTTGTGCTAGTTTCCAAATTAATTTATAAAAATCTCGGTTTTTTAAAACTCGGACTGGATCGGCCAGTCGAACTGAGAATCGACCAGAGGTTCGGTCTAAACCATGAAAAATTGAATCTTTGATTGGACTGGTTGGGAGAATCAAGCCTGATTGAATCGGTAAAAAAATCGAATGTTGAACCGGTGAGCCGGAAGTTGAACTGATCAGTAAAAAGCCGGTGAACCAAACTTTTTTAAATTATTAAACCGGTTGAACCGGAAACCGGTGGCCTCACCGGTTTGGCCACCGGCTCGGTTTTTAAAACACTGAAATATGCTACGACACATCAGTGACATCACTAAAAAATCAAATAGAATATGAAGCTGCATTAAAATGATGTATGTACTTTACATCTTATACGATATTATTGTACGTTATGTATTGCTAGTGTATATGACTGGTTTCATCAGTTCTATATTGGGGTTTTAAACAATGATGTATGTACTTCAATCAAAACAATTTGTTTAATAAATAATGCTATATTTTAAAGCAACGTATGCATTCATAAATATGCTATACAATCCGTATGACACAATTGCGTATAAAGAAATGCATTTTAAATACTTCAAATGTAAACACATATAAACTCACGGCTTGCTACTTCAAATACTTCAAATAAGCATAATGAGTTATTGAACCGTATGCTCCCAGCCTCGTCGATATTCCCTTCATTGAGTCTACCAAAATCCAATAACATGACGAATTAATAAAATTTCTAAATAGGATTAACTTGTCAAAAAATATATTTTTTAGCCTACTTCGGCTATTAAAACGCTTATCTTAAGTAGTCCGAACCCTAAAAAAAATTGACATTATTAAAGTTTAGAATGTCGGCTACCACTTTCGTTTAGGTCTCGCACTGAGATTAGCACCCGAAGGTGTCGGTAATCAGCCCAAAAGTTATTTCCTGGGGGCTGTTTAAGAACTGCATGGCAAACTGCACAACAAAATGTTATGCTCCAAATGTACGTCTTAGGATCCGAATTAGGAAAAACTTAAATTTCGACAATCATAGATAACACATTTAAGTTTCTGTACCAACAAACATAACTTAATTTGGAGTTATACAACTCGATATATTTCTCTTGCAATATGGTTGTTTGCAGAACACGTTTCCGCAAAATGTCAAACTAGTTTGCGTCGGAGCTAAAATCCTATCGTAATTATATTTTTATATTCATACAATCCAACCACCACATACCATCTTAGAAACTTGAATTTCATGATCTAACACCATTAGAATCATTTAAATATAAACCTTTCATTAAGGCCGAACCATATCATCAATTTTCCCATCAAAATCTTAACAATCAATCTTGACTCAAATTAGATCTATATTCATTCATATTTCAGCTATACAACTTAAAACCAAAGCTTATATACACATCAATTGGATTCCATATCAACAACCTAACATAGGGTCGAATGCCCTAGTCCCACTTCATGTCAAAATTTTCAATTCAATACAATTTCTATAGCTAAAACATCAACTATTAATCTTCACCAACTACATAGCAAAATTGAACCCTAAGCCAACCAAACTCATCCAATTTCATCAAATAACTTAATCAAAACTTAAAACACTTAGCTCACCTTGATTGTTGATGAAAGCCGAAGGTTAATCTTCCAAAATCATTGTTACAATCATTCATACAAGCTCCCAATTACCTTATAACAATCAAATACATAAAACTCCTAAATTAACTCCAAAACTGAATTAATAGCTCTAAAACCTTAATTATATACTGAGATCATGTCACGACCCAAATTATTGAGCCGAGACCGGCGCTAGGGAGTGGGAGTGGTAGCTCCAAAACCCGTAGCAAGCCTAAAACCACTAATAATTTTTCGCAAATAAAAGTATAATACATAATACGTATTAAAACATTTCCAGGAAAACCCTTTCGGATAATACACTTATAGATATTAAAATATCATATTAAAGTTTACAATATAAAAATACTGTTTGAAGTCAAAAAGTTTATCTAGTACTGACACCTACTGACTACTGCAGCTTTAGAAACTCATACTTGTGCAAGTCCACTGACTTCTGGCACAGTGGAGATGGTTTGTCTGATCCGACTCTGCCTACCTGCAAACATCAGAGTGAGGGGTCAGTATTTGGGAAAATACTGAGTGAGTTTGCAAGTTACTAACGATATTATTAAATTGATAATATCGCATACTCAAAATATTATTCATGACTTTTCATTTCATAACTATCGTACTTAATCTCATCCTCCTGACATCGATAGCGAAGCCAACCGATGTATCTTACATGCCTGACATCGATAGCGAAGCCAACCGATGTATCCTATATGCCTGACATCGATAGCAAAGCCAACCGATGTATCTCATACATCTGACATCGATAGCAAAGCCAACCGATGTATCGGATAAGTCTGACATCGATAGCAAAGCCAACCGATGTATCCGATTTAACTCACACAAACCAATCTAATATATATCATGCAGGTCATAAACATCACCACAAGGTTGATGTATCAAAGCAATCAAACATAACAAAAGCCCATACAAACAAATCATATAAATGCGATGTATAGATATCAACACTCACAATATATGAAAATAACTTTTATAATAATAATAATACGCGAAAGTAAATTGCCACTCACAGTGACCGCTATCCAAAACTGCACTATTATAATCCCGCAAGCGTAAGCTCCATGCATTGTCCAATCACGTAAACACTTCGGCCCAATGGCTTGGTAGCTCGTCGATACATCAGTTACTTAGTCGAGTTACCTGTACGTTTAATCCATAAACGTAGGCTTAATATCAAAACTCTAAGTTATAAACTTAGGTTAATATAACCGTAGTTCAAATACGACTTTTAACCTTGATCGTATTCTAATACTTATGATATCTTTAAACTTTAGGGTTTAGTTTCATTCCGTTGAAGTTTCAAGTAGTTTTCAGGACAATTCGCAGGTGCTGCCTGCGCACTGACACTGTTTAGTAAAACGACGATCTCTCCCAATTGAACCGTTGGATCGAGATAAAATTGGACAGAGGCGTTCCTAAGAGGCAAATCTATAAACTGAACGTAGGGTTTCTGAATCTGGCAACTTTTAGGTAGTGTGCGAACGCACACAATGAGTGTGCGAACGCACACCCTAACTTTCAAGGAGTGTGCGATCGCACACTCAATGTGTGCGAACGCACACCCTTGACAGCCCCCGGAAAAGTCATTTTCCGGGCGCTTCGCCGCTTTCCGGCACTCCCGACATGCTTCCGCTTCATTTTATCATATAACCCAACACAATTCTCACTAAAAACGGCTATAGAAACGCGATTACAATTCGTTTAATTCGTTAAAACGATATAACCCTAATTTACTAATTCTCACAATAAAAACGTCAAGCTTACCTCGATTTGAAGCTTAACGATGATAGAGGATCGAATTCTGGACGAATCGATATAAAGAACTCGCGATTTGGACGAGAAACGGCGAAACCGCGGCGGATCGCAATCGATCGTCGAAAACCCTTCGTCTGTTCTTTCTTTCCATTCTCTGATCATTCCTTCTTCTTAAGGAATCATTTATATATCTTGGTTAATTTTTCCTTTTAATCCTTCATTTCTTTAGCTCAAACCATTTCTCTTTTAAACTTTCTAATTTAACCAAATGGTTAAATTATTCTTTTAACTCAATTACTTACGTATTATTTATATCCAAATAAATAATACTAATCCATAATTATTATTTCCCGTCAATAATCTTTTAATTACTATTCTTGAGATTTATTTGGCTAATTTACGTTTTGGCCCTTGAACCTTTCAAAAGTTGTAATTTAGCCCAAAACGTATCCGCGTCCAAATTTTAAAAGGTCTCCGATTGACCCGAAACTTTTACCACATATATTATAAAATATTTCGCGGACTTTGGCAAAGTAAATTTCCATTTTCGGGGCATAGTGGCTAAATTACCACTTTAGTCCCTGTACTTTGTTCTGGGACTTTCTTGACATTTTTCCCTTTAATTCCAATTCTAACTTAAGTACTGAGATATAATACTAAATTCTTTACTATAATCTCTTTCAAAACCGATCTACTAAAACTTATTTATCTTACTTTTATCGGAAGACTTTCCGATATCGCCACTTTGGCGACTCAAAACTGGACACGTGGCCCAATTAGATAATTAAACATTTTGGGGTATTACATTCTTCCCCCCTTATAAAAATTCGTCCTCGAATTTTCTTATTCTTTTCTTCCTTTAATCCCATCTACATCTAGAATCCTTATTCATAGTAGGAATACCGTGTTCGTCTTACGACACTGATTAGCGTAAGGAATCGTTGTCTCACTTTCTGTACCTTTTGCACTTTGACGTCAGGTATCATTGACAATCTATCTTTGATTTCTTCTTTTTATTCTACAGCACAATCCATGTGTTTGACATTTATTACTATAAACACTTATAGTCGTACTTGAACTTTCAGTTCCTTACTGATGTTCAATGATAGCTTATCTTAATGATATTTTATCATTAAGAATGATAATGTTCGTCACTAAGCTTCCTCATTTAGACAATCCGTTAACCTTTTCTATTTGGTCGTTGTCACGACTTGATTTTATGCTCCAACACCGCCTAATCTTATTATTGTTTTTTGTTGAGTGATGTGGAGACTTAAGCAACTCGTGCTTTACTACTTACGTAGTTTCTCTTGTATGACTGTTGCCGTCGTCCGATTGTTATTTGTAGTAGCGCTAGGAACTTATCCCATTATCCGCTATTCTCTCTTGTCTCATTACTTTACTTCTCGTATGAAGATTCTTTCGCTATCGTCATCAATCATGGTTATCTATAAGGTGAATCCTCAGGATATATCCTTATGAGGTCTTTATTTACTTTCTTTGTAAAGCTTATTTACTTTTCTTTTTGTGTCAGTATATCTCGTATGTTTATTGACCTACTTCCTTTCCTTTAGCTTAACGCGCTATTCTTGAAACTTCTTGTTCCTTCATACTTTACATCAATCTGTTTTATCAATCTGGTTCTCACTCAGATAGGATTCTCATATTGGTCGTTAACTTCTTATGTTAAAGACAGCGTGTGACCTATGCTCACGTAAGCTTTCTTTGCTTAAAATCCTTAAATGAGGATCTTAATCTTCTTCCAATTATATACTTATATCAGAATGTTCCTTAATGACATCATGGCTCACTCCATGCTTGATCTTTTATTCATTATCCTTTTTCACTTCATCTACACTTTTCTCTTCTTTTTCCATTGTCTTTTTGACCTTGTTCATCTTTTGGCCTTCAAAGATGCTTTTAGCATTTATCACCATAATCCAGCTCTTTCTTAGCTTCTAAATCATTTCTCTTTATTATCACGTAGTACTAAACTTACTTCTCATTACTATTCATGATCCTTCCATTTCACTTGTTATTCCTACTTCTGTCCATATCGTAGGTATACTTCTTCGTTACTTTCTTTGACTTCTTGTCCTTAGTTAACCAATAGGAACAATAGTCTAAATGCTATGATCCTATGGTACTCTTATTGCGTTCCTAATTCACGTTCTTATCGTGTTTCTTAATCATCTTCTATTGCATTCTTTGCTTTCCTCCTCAGCGCATCTCGTACATCATGTACTACTTGCTTTTAATATCCACAACATCGATCATTAATTGAGAGTTGTGGCCTTCTTTATCTAAATTTTCCCGACGTAGTGCGTTCTTAATCGTATACATATCATCTTATCGTATTTGTACTATCATCATGGCCGTCTGTAAAGCCGATCTTATGCTGATATCACTTCTATCGCATCTCGTATTCCTGATATTTCTTGTTTCAGCACTCTAAACATCGATCACCAATTAAATAATGGGTTGCAGTTCTTTTGCCTGAATTATCGACGTAGTGCATTCTCGATTACATACATATCGTCCTATTGTACCCTTACTGACATCTTAACTGTCAGTGGATCCATTCATATGACTCTATCATCTTTATTCCTTTTTGTTTCTATGCGTTGACGACTACATAATATTTAATCCATCTGATACTCTCGTCATCTTTCCACGTGACTTTCTCTTTTTCATTTCTCAATAACTCTCATCAAGTTCCTTGCGACATACGCAGGCTATCCGTACTTTCCTTAACTCAGTTTACTTTAACTAATTTCTTATTATCCATAATCTACTTTTGCGTCTTTATACTTTATCATATACGTCATGTACCTTTGGAAATCCCTCGATCGTACGTAGGAAGTCAGTGGAATACTGTTCCACTGGTAGCATTCCTCGTAAAAAGGAGCGCATTCGCTTCCTACCCTGATCAGAGCCACTCGTGCCTGACCATTGGCTATCTCCGCATCCTCCCTCAGATTGTGATATTTTCGTACACTGGATCAGAAATGCTTACTCTAGTACTCCTCGACATCGGACTAGTCTGATAACTCTTCTTCCTAGAAGTCCTCTTCCTGAGGATCTCTTTCTGGCAATGTATCAAACAAGTTTGATCGTGTTTAATACATCTTAATCCTTTAAGGATTATAATCAATCTTCTATATCGATCATATTATGCACTTTATTCTTTATTTGATCTAACTTGAAGTCTAAGGTTTAGCACTTCACAAGCATCCATTACATTTGTATTTTTCATAGCCTACTATTCTGCTTCATAATCGGAACCTTGAGGTGGAAGTTTCAACTCTCAATCCGCCGATTGGAGTTCTTGTTGTTTGTCTCTTGATCTAAGCACCTTGATTTTTCCCGATTATCCTTAACCGGAACTAATAGTTGAAAGAATTTTCCAAATCGGGTCACAAACTTAGTTCATGTTATTTGGTCCTTCACTGCTCTAATTGCATGTCGGACTAATCATAGGTTGAATCTTTCATCGACATCTTTATTGACATTATTGTTTGTCCATCATCCGCTCGATGTGTACGAGCATCTTGCTTTACCTTCCTAGTGGATCTAGCATACCGCTTGACCCGTCAAACTCTTTTAGTCTTAACTTAAGTATACAAATATCAAATCTCCATAGGTGTCCCTTTCTTCACGTTGATACTATCTTTATATCCATAGTCCTATCATTGGCACACAATTCCTTATATCAGTTACTTTTACTGTTAACTGATTCTTAATGACGTTGGGTTACTGCGGCACTCCCGAGGCCTATACATTCCCACTTTATCTTGTTAGGTTCCCGTTGACCTTCATCGCGTTTCTGGCCTTTACTAGCCAATTGGACTAGGTTGCATTTGCCTTTGTCATCTCGATCTTATTCTCGCGCCTCATATACTTGCCGTGCAACAGCACGCATTCGCGCAATTCTGCATTCTTAGTATAGCGATTATACAAAGGAATACTGATAAATTCCTTACTAATCATCACGTCTAATCGATGTCCACGTACGTTGGACTCTAGGGACGTTTCCTTCCTTTAGACTTTCTAGGGTTACGTCTCTTATTGCAAGTCTTATGAGTGTTCTAACTCATCATAGACTTAGCAAGTCATCAAAACATATACTCGCAGTGTATATGTTGCACGCATATTACTATCGTAGCTATAAGCATCTATGTTGACCGGATTCAAGAAAATCAGTGTCCCCTAGATTTTCTTGATTACGTATCGCATCTTAAGTCTTGCGAGCATTCCACTCACATGGACTTAATCAAACATCATAAGTATCAAGACATAACATACATGTTCTATATATTAATAATTGGATATAAATTATTATCCGAACACATATACTATTCTAATTGTGTACTAGTTTGTTTAATCAAGGCTAAGTTCAATAACTAGAGGCACAAATCCTATATCTCTCAATTATACATATTCATTCTTCTCATAGCCTTAATCACAGCTTGCTCGCGAGCATCTCACTTCCGTCACAGAGTTTTGGTCTAGGTATACTTACATAAAAACAAAACTTCTTGAAAACTCTTTCAAATAAAACGACTCATTTGGAAATTCCATTTAAATCTTAGCAAAATTGTGCACTAGGGTGATGACGTCTCTCATCCCCAAAGAGTTGCCACATCTCACCTCTTCGTCTGAACATAATGCATATGATGCATGTCCTATTGATGCATGTATTGATGTATGTAGTGATGCATTTTCTATCGATGTCGTGGCATTTATCGATGGCTATTACGGGTCTAGGCACAATTATGCTTTTAGAATCATTAAACAAATAACTTTAACAAGTTATAAACTTCGAGTTTTGTAAGTTCTCTAGACCTTTAAACTCTGCTTCTGGAAAGTTCCTCAACTTCTACAACTTTGCATTCCTTATCCTCACTCTTTCTGAAATTTCGATCGATCGAATTCTATAGCATCTATCACGTTATCTGATGCTAAGCACACATATATATGACATCAAATTGCAATTATCTCAATATATTCTATTCATAGGAGGCAATACCTCTCCTAGAAGCTTCATTTCAAAAAGCACATTATTTATGCATGTCTCCTCGAAACAACATATACGCATATATTTCGTATATACGTGTTACAAGAAACAAACAAACGTTTCACAAATCAATTTGTTATATTGATCACCAAGCAAATCACACTAACGACTTGGATCCGACAAACCTCAACTCTATAGCTGCAGTAGTTCCTAGGTTACTCAACCGACAAACACATCTTAGCAGAGGTAACTGGACCAACTGCTCTGATACCACAATTGTCACGACCCAAATTATTGAGCCGAGACCGGCGCTAGGGAGTGGGAGTGGTAGCTCCAAAACCCGTAGCAAGCCTAAAACCACTAATAATTTTTCGCAAATAAAAGTATAATACATAATACGTATTAAAACATTTCCAGGAAAACCCTTTCGGATAATACACTTATAGATATTAAAATATCATATTAAAGTTTACAATATAAAAATACTGTTTGAAGTCAAAAAGTTTATCTAGTACTGACACCTACTGACTACTGCAGCTTTAGAAACTCATACTTGTGCAAGTCCACTGACTTCTGGCACAGTGGAGATGGTTTGTCTGATCCGACTCTGCCTACCTGCAAACATCAGAGTGAGGGGTCAGTATTTGGGAAAATACTGAGTGAGTTTGCAAGTTACTAACGATATTATTAAATTGATAATATCGCATACTCAAAATATTATTCATGACTTTTCATTTCATAACTATCGTACTTAATCTCATCCTCCTGACATCGATAGCGAAGCCAACCGATGTATCTTACATGCCTGACATCGATAGCGAAGCCAACCGATGTATCCTATATGCCTGACATCGATAGCAAAGCCAACCGATGTATCTCATACATCTGACATCGATAGCAAAGCCAACCGATGTATCGGATAAGTCTGACATCGATAGCAAAGCCAACCGATGTATCCGAATTAACTCACACAAACCAATCTAATATATATCATGCAGGTCATAAACATCACCACAAGGTTGATGTATCAAAGCAATCAAACATAACAAAAGCCCATACAAACAAATCATATAAATGCGATGTATAGATATCAACACTCACAATATATGAAAATAACTTTTATAATAATAATAATACGCGAAAGTAAATTGCCACTCACAGTGACCGCTATCCAAAACTGCACTATTATAATCCCGCAAGCGTAAGCTCCATGCATTGTCCAATCACGTAAACACTTCGGCCCAATGGCTTGGTAGCTCGTCGATACATCAGTTACTTAGTCGAGTTACCTGTACGTTTAATCCATAAACGTAGGCTTAATATCAAAACTCTAAGTTATAAACTTAGGTTAATATAACCGTAGTTCAAATACGACTTTTAACCTTGATCGTATTCTAATACTTATGATATCTTTAAACTTTAGGGTTTAGTTTCATTCCGTTGAAGTTTCAAGTAGTTTTCAGGACAATTCGCAGGTGCTGCCTGCGCACTGACACTGTTTAGTAAAACGACGATCTCTCCCAATTGAACCGTTGGATCGAGATAAAATTGGACAGAGGCGTTCCTAAGAGGCAAATCTATAAACTGAACGTAGGGTTTCTGAATCTGGCAACTTTTAGGTAGTGTGCGAACGCACACAATGAGTGTGCGAACGCACACCCTAACTTTCAAGGAGTGTGCGATCGCACACTCAATGTGTGCGAACGCACACCCTTGACAGCCCCCGGAAAAGTCATTTTCCGGGCGCTTCGCCGCTTTCCGGCACTCCCGACATGCTTCCGCTTCATTTTATCATATAACCCAACACAATTCTCACTAAAAACGGCTATAGAAACGCGATTACAATTCGTTTAATTCGTTAAAACGATATAACCCTAATTTACTAATTCTCACAATAAAAACGTCAAGCTTACCTCGATTTGAAGCTTAACGATGATAGAGGATCGAATTCTGGACGAATCGATATAAAGAACTCGCGATTTGGACGAGAAACGGCGAAACCGCGGCGGATCGCAATCGATCGTCGAAAACCCTTCGTCTGTTCTTTCTTTCCATTCTCTGATCATTCCTTCTTCTTAAGGAATCATTTATATATCTTGGTTAATTGTTCCCTTTAATCCTTCATTTCTTTAGCTCAAACCATTTCTCTTTTAAACTTTCTAATTTAACCAAATGGTTAAATTATTCTTTTAACTCAATTACTTACGTACTATTTATATCCAAATAAATAATACTAATCCATAATTATTATTTCCCGTCAATAATCTTTTAATTACTATTCTTGAGATTTATTTGGCTAATTTACGTTTTGGCCCTTGAACCTTTCAAAAGTTGTAATTTAGCCCAAAACGTATCCGCGTCCAAATTTTAAAAGGTCTCCGATTGACCCGAAACTTTTACCACATATATTATAAAATATTTCGCGGACTTTGGCAAAGTAAATTTCCATTTTCGGGGCATAGTGGCTAAATTACCACTTTAGTCCCTGTACTTTGTTCTGGGACTTTCTTGACATTTTTCCCTTTAATTCCAATTCTAACTTAAGTACTGAGATATAATACTAAATTCTTTACTATAATCTCTTTCAAAACCGATCTACTAAAACTTATTTATCTTACTTTTATCGGAAGACTTTCCGATATCGCCACTTTGGCGACTCAAAACTGGACACGTGGCCCAATTAGATAATTAAACATTTTGGGGTATTACAGATCATTACCTTAAATTTCTGGGCTCAATCAATAGAGGATTCCACGCTCGTTCCGTAGCCACAAGAATCGCGTTAATCGGATCAAGATTGAAGGAGATATGGCCATTTGAAGTTGATGTTGCACGTGAGTTCTTCAAAGGTTGAAGATGATGAACTTTAAGAGCTGAGTTCAAAATTAATTGCTGAGTTTAAATATCAATCAAATGCCTTTTTTAATTTATGGCAAAGTGCTCTCTTTAGTCCTTAAAATTGCCACCTCACTTTTTAATTCCTAACTTTTCTTTCGTCCAATTTAGTCTGTCAATTGCTTAATTGTTCGAACTCGATAAATTTCATATTATATATATCCAAATAAATAATATCACCTTAACACCTCATAATTCTATTTTCGATAATTTGTTTTTGCAATTTTTGGCTAAAAACGCTCAAATTCCAATTTGAGCTAAAAGGCACTTTTTCTCACTTTTTCCTTTCAAATTTTGCTTTATTAATTATCGATAACATCGATATTGTTTTTATAAATACTAATTCCTGTCAATAACTTATTTAATTTTTATTTCCGAGAATTAAAGTCTTATTTTCCAATTTCGAGTTTAAGTGCACTTTTATACATTTTTCCATATTTTCCTTTATGGAATTTTAATATTGAAATTTTCTTATTAAAATTTCAATATTTCACTACTTGGATCTTCTATTATTTAATTATTCTGTTAACCTCCTTATTTTTCTCATTTTGACAGTTCAAGATGAGATGTTCCGCTTACTTTTGAAACGTCCAATTTTTCAGGGTACTACAACGAGACCTTTTGGACTCGGATACCGTCAGCTATGGGCTTTCGCCTTAGGAAAGTTCTTGGATTTTCTCTAACGAGTGAATCATGTACGACTCAGCTTATTATCTTATTTAGGAATTCGGTTTCCATCATTAGCATCCCCGCAAGTGATCTAAAAAATTGGCCTTTATGCCTTGTTTGATTTATCTTTTATTTGGCGAGTCGTTTTGTCTTCTGGTTGAGTCGTTTTTCAAATCTTTTTGATTTTCTTGTTTTTTGTTTTTTTACTTTTTCAGCCATAATTGTCAATGTCTTTCAATTCGAGCAATGTGTGGCTTTGTTTGGCACGTGGCATTCATCGTTTGTTGAACATAGAATTTCTTCTCTTTTACTTTTTATTTTTATTTCATTTCTTTCTTCACCTTCTTCTTCATCTTTACTTTTCTCTATTATTTTTCTGGGCTTTTGAATATTCTTTATTGATTTCTTCTAATTTCCATCTTTTACTTCTCTTTATCTGATTCCAGGTATATTTATAGCTTTTTTTAGCATTTTTTAGAAGTGCTTTGATCGTTGTTTTATTCTGTGTTTTTCTTTAATTCTCTGCATTCTTAGAGTTCTTTGTTTTTCTGGTTTTTCCTCCCTTTAATCTAATTTTCTTTTTAAAATTTATTTTTTATTGTTAATCTATTTCCCGCCTTTAGATGTCGCCTAAGAAGAAAATGAGAGTTGAGTTTGCTATCACGGCAAGTAAAGAGTCGTCATTGTCCGAGGAGGACATTTTAGTGATTCCTTTTAAATATATCTTTTTGGTAGGTTATCAGGTTAGGAGACCTGATTACCGTATGAGGGCGTTCGGTTATCCGGAATCACATCCAAAGGGCATCGTTAGTGGATCTGATTACGTGAATAACTCAAAAGTTATAAAGATTCTATAAGACTAGATCTTGCGGAATCACTTTCCTATTTAAAAACATGTTCTTATCTGAAAGGGTAATCCTATTTCGAAAAATATTTCTAAATAAGACACTGTTTAAAAAGGAATCATCTTCATATTTAGATTCATATGACTGAATATGAATCATCTTCCTATTTCAATTTAAAAAGTATTCACCATGTTCACTATATAAAGGACATGAGTATATGCCTACAACACAATTACATTGAATAAATATCTCTTAATCTTAAGCATAGGAGCACAATCGGACAACCACTGTTCGATAGGACATCTGTTCTATTTTTCAGGTTCAAACTCCATTAAGAAGACAGACTCCGTCATTTATGTTATTTATAAATTACAATACATGAAAAATAAATTAGAAGTCTAATAAATATAATGTTATTACTTATTGTCATTTTAGTATATATTTTTCTATATTTTTTTTATCTTAAAACCCGCCCTCCTCTACCACTGTTTCTAAATAAATTTCATTATTACTCTCGGCGTTCCAAAATAATAGGCTATTTGAACGAACACAATAATTAAAAAAAAATATAGTTGAATTGGTTAAAATTAGTTTTTTAATCCATCTTTTTAATTTTATTCTTTTATAATTTTTAGATATATAAATAGTATATTAATGACTAATCCTTTTATTGGTGAATCTTTCATTAGAATATGAAGCCACTAATTCATTTGCAGGAGAGATTCTTAGATAGACTCGGTCTACCACGTCATCCGTAGACTAACCTATCATATTATAACACGTCATTAAAATAATGGCACTATCGTAATTTTGTTTATTACTTATTTACACTTTTGAATAGTAAATTACGATAGTGCCATTATTTTAATGACGTGTCATAATATGATAGGTTTAGTCTACGGATGACGTGGTGGACTGAGTCTACCTAAGAATTTCTCCATTTGCAGATATGTATGCATATTTATTAGAAGTATACGGAACTTTTAGTATGTAAATTGTTTATCAAATATAAAATATGACATATAATTTGCAACGCCAAAAATAAAAAGATAGTCTATCAATTTAGTATAGAAAAAGTATTACGATCACCCGAATAAAGTGTAAAGAATGATATAGTTCTACTTTAGTTTTTCTTTTCAAAAAAAGCTACAACACGTCAGTGACATCACTGAACAATCAAGATGAATATGAAGCTGCATTAAAATATATAAAAAAAACATTTTATTCTGCATATAGCCTTGTCCGAATAAATCGGACCAAACAGCAAGTGCTACAAGCAATCTATAGCATGAAAGAAAAACAACAAGCTTATGAGGAGAAGTTTATGAATCTAAGAGTCAGTTTTAGGAGCTTTGAGTTTGGCAAAAAGAAGCTTAGCAAACTCAACAAGCTTATCAGTCTCAGGCAGTACATCCTTAACAGCAGGATGAGAAGCAAATGCATCAGCCCACTTGACAAGACCTGGAGTTTTGGCTTCATCGAGTAGCTTCACTTCACTCATTTCCTCTGTTGCTCTCAGCCAACCTAAGTAGCAACCAAATGCAATGTCGAGATATCCGATTTCATCTTCTCCGAAAAACGCTTTTCCTTTGCTGGTTTTCTGGTAAACTTCTTCGAGTAGCACCAGCCCTTCTACTATCTGCTCTTTTGCCTTCTCTTTTGCCTCTGCATCTCCTGATGCAAGCCCTCTTAAACTTGGCCACCACTGCATATTTTTATTATTGCATACACAGATTAATCACATACTCTTATCTTATACAAATTGTTACGATTTGGTTTAGTTGACTCGTTTCCGAAAAGGGGTTTTAAATGAAATTTTAGTCAAGAAATCGGGGCAAATTAAGTACTGTATAAAAAATCAAATACAAATTAAGTGTTGAGTAGCATTATGTTAAACTCGGGAGTTCAATTTTTTCACTAAGAATACAAATCCAACCACAAAATATTTATAATAATATATAAAATATGGGGTTCGATTAACTATATTTACATTTTTTATTTGATTTAATTCAATTTAATTCATAGAAATTAAAATAATAACTAAACAGTCTAAACTACTATATATGTATAATATAATATATTAATCTGGGTCTTCTATATATATAAATTTTAATGCATCTGATTGAAAAAAAAAGGTTCCATTTTTGCTTAGCCCAGGTAAACGCCATTCAATTAGAAATTCTAGTAAAGAGAACATTTCTTTTTATGGTGAGGATTCACTCTACTAAGTCAACATTTATTTATTATAAAACCCGAAATGTTAACCCCGCAAGTCTACGTATTTGATAAATCTGCACTATAATGGCCAGCAGTCAATCCCAGCTGTCCTATTTTAAAAAATGGCGTAGTAGAAGTTTGAATTTGCGATTTTGGCGTCCAAATGACTGAAATTTAGACCACTACTAACATTTAATTGCAGCAATTTGTAAAAATGAATGAAAAAAGTACCTTATCATCAATATAGGCACCCCAAAATCTAGCAGTAGCACGATCATAAGGATCTGTGGGAAGAATTTTAGGAGCAGAAGACCAAGCATCATCAATATACTCCACAATGATCAAAGACTCACAAACTGACTTGCCATCATGAATCAGAACAGGGATTTTCTTATGAACAGGGTTCGATTTTAGCAGAAGTTCACTTTTTGATCCAAAAGTTTCTTGAAGAAACTCATAGTCCACAGATTTCATGTTCAGCGCAATTCTTGGCCTCATAACGTACGGACTCGCCCATGCTCCAAGAACCTTAACCTCACTCGTAGCCATTTTTGATTATTTGTTTGTGTGTTTGGTATGAGTAACAATTTTTGATTATATAAGGATAGCAAGAAAGTTCTGGAAGGCAGTTCTGTTTAAAGAGATTAGGTAAGTGGTGGTGAAGAACATGAAGGAGACGAAGTAGCATGTCTCTTTCTGTTTAATGCCATGACGACAGCCCTTACCCAATCATAAATAAGCACTTGCACAATCATAAATAATATTTTTGACTTTTGATTGACAAATCTAAGTTTTTGCTCATTCTTAGATTAAATTGTTTAATTTTTGTTTAACTGAAAATATATTAATATCTAGATAAAACTAACTCTTTCCTATTCTATTAAATAAAAGTAAATGAATTCACAAAAAAATGTAGATGAATTATTAAAATCCCGTAGATTTAATCATATCGAGCATTATCCGATATCAAATGTGAACTATATACTTAAATTGATAAATTTTGAATGAATACGATCATGGATTTATAATTCGTAAATTTCATCGAAGTCTATTATTTGATAATAAAAAATATGAAAAGAATTTATGAATTATTAAATCTTTCATACTTTAATATTTTTCAATTAAAATCTCGCTTTTTAAATAAAAAAATAAAATCTATTATTTTTTATGAATGTTGAATTTTTTTAATATTTAATTTTTTTAAAATATTTATGTCAATTTATGAATTTTAAAGTTAATTCAAACATAAAATTTATAATTCATGGATTTGCATTTATATGAATTTAAAATGTATGAATTTAACGCTTAAACACACCAAAAATCACCAACTTTCGTTTTGATATTTAATTTTGTCATATTTAACATGAACTTTCTAATTTTTTTACAACTAAGACCACGTGTGTGTTTCTTTTGAAAAATAGTGTCATTTTACATCCAAAACGGTGTTGTTTTACATCCAAAACGGTGACAGTGTCTTTACTTGTAAAACTTTGAAAGTTCATGTACTTTTTTTTATCAAAATTAAAAAATTATATTAGAAAACACGTAAAAATTGGTGATTATGCATTTAAGCAAATTTAATAAATTTTTAAATTTATAAGTGCTTTAATAAAATTAAATAAATAATATAATATATTTTAAAATGATAATGCGCTGAAAGATGGAGAAATTTTAGATATTCAAATTTTCCCAATCTTAGCTGACTTAGTCAAACATGGGGTCCATCATTCATTAGTAACTTAAATAATAATTTGTCCCCTCAACTTTTAAATAATAGATAATTAATATATAAATTAATTTTATGGATCAATCAGTCATGAACTAGAGGTGGCAATTTTCACCCATACCTATTTACCCACTCATATCCACCCATTACTTAAAGGGTATGAATTATCAAAGGGTAGTTATTTGTTAAATGGATAGTAAATAGATAAAAATCTTTCAACCCACTAAGATGAGGGTAATAAAAAGGGTTTCATATGGGTACCCACATTCTACCCATAATGATCCAATATGTAAAATTAGTTGAATGACACATGTCAATTTAAGAAATTGATTTTTTTTTAAGATATCAAATTAATTTTAAATTTCAAAATTAATATTCAAAAATCGTAAAGAACTAAAATATTTTTACCGGAAAATATTTTTTTCAAAAAATAATTTTTTTTCAGAAAATATGTTTTTTTCAGAAAATATTTTTTTATCCAGAAAATATTTTTTTTAGAAAATATTTTTTCCAGAAAATATTTTTATTTATCGGAAAATATATTTTTTTCCAAAAAATATTTTTTGTCAGAAAATATTTGTTTTTAGAAAATATTTTTTTGTCGGAAATTACTTTTTCCAAATTATTTTTCCGGATTTCCAGAATTTTTTTCGGAAAGTATTTTTTCCTAGAACATATTCTCTCTAAAGTTTCTCTCTAAAATTTATTAATTCTCACAAAATGTACAATTAAAATGTAATATAATTTAAATTTTAAAAAGTCAATTTTTAACATTATACATATAAAGTGGGTTAATGGGTGGGTTAGGGTCATACAGGGTTATAAGTGTATGGGCATTCATATAAAATTAAAACGGATCATAAATGGGTAGATCACCCATTTATAACCCTACCCATTTAAACTCAACCCATACCCATCCAAACCCACCCATTTGCCACCTCTATCATGAACTGAGGGATTATGATCAAATAACCTAATTTTGACATATTAGCTTACAAATTGGAGGAGAAAATTGCCAATTGAGAGGACAACTAGCTTACAAATTAAGGGGATAAACTATAAAAATGGAATTAATTGACCATAATCACCAGATTTATGACTGATTTTTTCACAATGTTAATTTATGGGGTTAATGTCGAAAAAAATCACGAACTTTACATGTTTTTTCATTTTAATCACGCAGTTTAAATTTTATCATTTTCATGCACGAACTATCTTTTTTTTTCAAATTCATACACAACGCTGAGGTGCTACTCATTTATTGGTGTAAAATAAACTCCATCTCAATAAATTACACCATTGAACCCGTGACATCTCAGTACCGTGTATAAATTTGAAAAAAGTAGTAGTTTGTGCATGAAAATAACAAAATTTAACTACGTGATTAAAATAAAAATAACATATAAATTTCGTTATTTTTTTGACGTTATTCCTAATTTATGTGATAATAGCTTATTATTTACAAATTGTCATCATCTAGAAGTGCAAACGGCTTAATCTTGCTTGCTAACCATTCATAATGGACAAAATGAATCTGATGACATATAATTATCCGGGACAAGGTGACGTAGCCAGACCGTTATTTTAGGTAGGGCACAATTTAATTAAAAAAATTAAATATAATACTATAAAATATACACTAATATATAAGGTATAATGCCTGAAAATTCCCATCTTTTAATCTCTTTTCGATCCTATTCCGACGTTGACAAGTCACCAATTTTTTCCATATTTCGCATTTTCGTGTTTCAATTGTACCCTAAATTTTCAATTTGAGCCAATTTTTATAATTTGACGATAAAATCATTCAAATAATTAAATTTATAAAATTAAATTCTTTTCCATTCAAAAAATTACAATTTTTTATCTTTAAAAACTAACTAAAAACAAAATTAAATTAAACTAATATAATTTTTAATTAATAGAGTTAAATCTAAATAAATTTAAAACATGCATAATTAATGGAGTATATGCCAGACATGAAGAAATTTTTTACTTTTTTTTCTTCAAATGAAAAAAACGTCAATTTAATATTTTAGGGTGCAATTGAAACACGAAAATATAAAATAAGATAATATTGGTGATTTTTTAACGCCGAGTAGGATCGAGAAAAACTAAAACATCAAAAATCTTTAAAACATTACGCCAAAATATAATAATTAAAAGTTTAAAATAGGTCACTTTAGATATTAATTTTTTAAAAGATTGTTTTTTAATCTTGTTTAGATAGGGCCCAGGCACTGTCTGGCCCTACCTTGGCTCCATCAATGATTATCCCACTAAACAAACAAAAGTATCCATTCGACTATTTGATAAAAACGTATTTTGAAAGAAATAAATTAAATGAGCTCACGCTTGAAAATAAACTTTCTAGCTATGTATTTTTGAAAAGATGTAATAAAATTGCATAACCTGTGTAATTTCCTCTAAAATTTTTGATTGTCACTGCTTTTTACGGGTTTTATCTATACTATATATAAAAGCACGGATGGGGGGGGACAGGCAAATTTACTGAATAATCCTTTTCAATTTAATACTAAATAAAGGTTTTATTGTCAACTAATTGGTTATTTAATCAATCACTATTGTAATTAAAGTTCTAATTTTTCAATTTAATACTAAATAAAGGTTTTATTGTCAACTAATTGGTTATTTAATCAATCACTATTGTAATTAAAGTTCTAATTAGAATAGGTAGCTAAATTATCTCCAATTTAGTGTTTAGTATGTAAAATATAACTAAATTGTCTCCAAATTAGTAGGAATACCTATCTTTTAGTTTGATTGAACTACAAATTTTTTAATAACCGAATATATTATATTTACTTTTACAAATTTTTTTAATTAATTTAATATTAATTATAAATAAAAAATTAATATAATTATAATAAATTTACTAGTATGTTCATTGACAAGTTACGTTACGAGCCACGTGCATAGCACGTAATGCGAAACTAGTATATATTAAAATCAAGATCATCAAGTATAGTATGTGTACTTTTGAAAATTTCTCAAATCTCAACCTTGACTTTATCAAACAAGAGGTCCATACGAAAAAACATTTCCAAAGAAAAAATCAGTATATGTGGATTAAACTGAAACAACAGTGCACTTATGACTTATCGTTTCATTTAGTTTCTTCCTTTGTTTCCTGTTTGTTGTTCAAAAGGGAAAACTAAATCAAAAAAGTATGCACCAGCCGGGAATCGAACCCGGGTCTGTACCGTGGCAGGGTACTATTCTACCACTAGACCACTGGTGCTTTTTAATACAAATTATATTTGTTTAAATATGTAATCGGTAAAAGGCAATAATGTTTTCCAGTTCATCACTGAAGACTGAAGTAAACAAACATAGAGTTAGTTTAAACTTTAAAGTATAAAAGAATATTCATTTTTATCGATGACAGTCATAATTCCTTGCTCTACCAGCATCATCGACACAGATGCTTCTCCACTGTCGTTGTCGACGGCAGCTCTCATCATCTTATTCCGGTGCCATCAACACCTGCACAAACTATTGTCAACAGTGCAGCTGTCAGTTTAGTCATGAAGTAGTTTAGATTGCCTCAGTCGCCTCTATAGTATAGACCAATGGACATCTCCTAAAATTTAGTTTAATTTTGTATTTTATCATGTCTGATTTAGTTTGTTTTGTTGTTGTTGTAATCAGTAATAAGTAAAGAACAAAGGGTCAACACGCTCCTAAACTTGTAATACGGGGTCATCTAATCCAATTTATACTTTTTTAGCAATTAACCTCAAAACTCTTCAATTTTGGATCAAATAACCCATAATTATATTTTTACAATGTGTAAAATATAAATTGAAGGCGATGGATGCAAAAATGTAATTAGATATTTCCCTAATTGTTGCGATATAATTATTCTAAATCTATTTTTTAAAATAAAAATATAAATTATGGGGTTATTTGACCCTAAAATAAAGAGTTTTGGGGTTAGTTGCTCAAAAAAATATAAATTGGGTTGGATGACCCCGTGTCACAAGTTCAGAGAGCGCGTTGACCCTTTGTTCAATAAGTAAATATGATAGTGAAAAGCACATGAATGGTTACTACTAATTAAATTAGGATTAATTTCATAAAAAGTCACCACCTTTACACGAATTTTTATTTTAATCACGACTTTTAAAAGTTGCCGTATAAAATCACGACCTTTCATTTTTTTTTCAAATCTATCACTAAATCAATTTTCGGTGTATTTTTGATGATGTGGCCACCATAATCCGACAGACTTGAAAAAAAATAAAAGATAAAATTCACCGAAAAAATGGTCGGTGATAAATTTGAAAAAAATAAAAGGTCATGTCTTTATATGGCAATTTTTAAAAGACGTGATTAAAATGAAAATTCGTGTAAAGATCGTGATTGTTTATGTAATTAACCTATTAAATTAGTTAGTTGTGATTAGATATTTAGGTTAGATAATTTTATATTTAACGAAACCAATTAAATTTAGCAACATTGTAAATAAATATTTAATTTAATTTATTAAAAATAGTAACCCCACTAAAATCAATGTCATTTAAACATGGCCAAACCCATATAAAGGTCCTTGTACTTTACACTTTTTTTTCTGTAGGTCCTTATATTTCATTTTTGTATTATCTGATCCCTCTACTTACCTATTTTTGATTTTCTGATCCTTTGTGAGTTTTTTCCAGTCCCTCTACTTACAATTTTTGTTTCCCCCAGTCCCTCTACTTATAATTTTTGTTTCCTCCAGCCACATAAAAGGACCGGAAAAAACTCATAAAGGACCTGAAAATCAAAAATAGGTAAGTAGAGGGACCAAATAATACAAAAATGAAGTATAAGGACTTACGGAAAAAAATGTGTAAAGTACAGGGACCTTTATATGGGTTAAGCCTTTAAACATCTAAGACTTTATAAATTTTAATTAAACTGCATAGATTTATATTTTAAGAAAGGACTAATTACGTAAAACAATCTCATCTTAAACTTGTTTTTCGTTTATATCCTGACCTTATAAAAAAGCTATTTATACTCAATTTTGGTTTTTTAGTTTTCATCCCTACCTGATGGATACCGAATCCTATCTTAACTGATCAGACGATATCGGACTTCCGCCAGAAGAACCAAACATGTAAGGAAGATGGTTGAATCCACATGATCCGCCATGATATCATTCAACAAGATGAAGACCGAATCCCTGAGGGTTCAGACAAAAGCGCGTCGACCCCGGGATTCGGATAAATTACCAGATCTACTACATAATCTCGAATTATCTTTATATTTGGATACAAACTCAAACTTAGGAAGATAAGCTCTACCTTAGGAAGACGAGACTATTTAGGAAGACGTTCCTAAATAGGACTCATGTCTGAAAAAGGAAGATCATACCAAATTAAGGTCAATCCCTACAAAGTAGGATTCACTTTTCTACTACAACACTGTTAGGTATGCAATCATCTACTATAAAAGGAGCATGAGGTATGTCTAAAAACAAAACTACATTAATATACTCAAAACGCTACTCAAAGCTCTAAACTGACTTTAGTATCAGAGAGTTAATCGGACAACCACCGTCCGGTTAGCTTCTACCCTGTTTTGCAAGTCTCATTCACCGGTTCAGAAGGCAGACTCCATCAATTGGCGCCGTCTGTGAGAAAAGCTTAACTAAACTTCAAAATTTCTGAACTCAAACAAATTTCATAAAAGAAGATGACTTCTGAAGGAGTGAACCTGAAAGACAAACAACCAATGGACCTAAAAAATACGCCGGAAATCATTAGCGTTACTGAAGACGGGATGCACAGTTCTGCTGGAAAGAGTGACGCCGGAGGGACCTCTTTTTCTACTCCCCAGTACCAGACCAACCTGCTGAGAGGAAGCAACCCGATTGCTTTCAATCTGAGAACTGATGATGAACACGCGCCAGGCATGGCAGCGCAAGATCTATACAACGACATACTATAAAAGGTGTTGGAATCTGTCCAAGCAACTCTGGATAAGCTGGCCAACGAAGCCAAAAGAACAAGCGACAGGCATGACGAAACAATGAAAATCTTAAGGAAAAATTTTAGTCCAACTTCTACCAGAAGAAGAGAAAGAACTGAAAACGCAGATCCAGGCCGACATGGGCCAACTAGAGGAAGAAGCGAAAAAGAAAGGAACCCAGAAACGAAGGAAGGAATGAAGAAAGAAATCAACGAGAAAACCAAACAAGAAACGAAGAGGAGGAAGGCCCAGAGAATCAAGAGCATGGAAGAGACGATTCTGAGGAACAAACCCCAAGAGAAACGCCCATAAAAATGCAAACCAGGACGGCGCTGAAGCAGACTCAACTTCAAAAGGGAAAAACGAAGAGAAAAAGAAAAAGAAGACGCGCCGCCCAAGAGCAAAAGACAGGACAAGGAAGCAGGAAAAGAGCAATCGAAGAAAAAACAGCCGGAAAGAGAAGGAGAATCCTCAGAATCGCCCCAAAAGAGTAAAGCCACCTACGTGATAGAAGAGGACCTGGACGAAAAAATCGCCAGAGCACTTAAAAAACTCAAATCCGAAGAACTTGACATAGACGACCTCAGGTTGAAGGAATCGCCCCTTTCGCCCGAGATAATGGAGGAAGCAATCCCTTGCAACATGAAGTTGCCGGTTTTGCCAACCTTTAATGGAGAAGGAGACCCAAGGGACCATACTTCCAGATTCATGGCCACTATGGGACTATTGAGCGTATCGGACGCAACCATGTGTCGAGTGTTCCCAACCACTCTCACAGGTACCGCCCAAAGGTGGTACAACAAGCTAAAACCTGGATCAATCAAGAGTTTTGCCTCTTTGTCAACGGAATTTCTCAACAAATGTCTCATAAACATACCAGCAAAAACAACCACAAGCATCTTGAGGTCGTGTATTCAGTAAGAAGGAGAAACAGTGAGAAGCTACATCGAGCGGTTCAATAAGCAAGCTATGAAGATAGACAACATGAATGTCGACATGGCGACAAAAGCATTACGAGAGGGAACGCGATTCAACAAGTTAGTGGACAAGTTGCTAGTCAATAAACCCACAACTTTCTCGAACTTGATGGGCATAGCCCAAAACAGTTTTGAGTTGGACGAAGGCCGTAGGGCCATTCGTGGAAAAGAGGCAAAGGGAAAAGAGTCAAAAGAAAAATTTAAAGAAAAGTCAAAGTCTAAATTAGAAGATAATAGAGGGAGGCCTGAAGAAAGTAGACGATTAGCCCCCCAAATAAGGTATGAACCAAGATACGACCCCCGAGACGATGAAAGGAACTCCACACCACTGAACACCAGCCGAACCAACGTCCTCATGTGGATTAAAGAAAATATTAAGAATGTGCTATGACCACCAAAGATGAAAGCTGAAATCAGAGATACGAGAAAATACTGCAAGTTCCACGAAGATTATGGGCACGAGACAGATAGGTGCCGAGATCTAAAAGTCGAAATCAAAAGAATGACAGACACAGGCGAACTAAGAAAGTTTGTAGCTCACAAGACAAAAAGCAATGATAAAGGGGAAAAGAGGAGCATAGACGACAAAGGAAAAGAGAAGGAAGAAGAACGGCCGTCAAAAATACTGGGAACCATACATATGATGAATGGAGGAGGACACAACAGTTCGACGATTAGAAGAAAACAAAGGAGGGAAGTAATGAACATCAGAGAAACCCACATGGCACCAGTAATCTTCGATGTTGAAGACTATGAGCATGTGAAAGCACCCCATAACGGTGCCTTGGTGGTGACAACTATCATTGAGAACTGGAACGTGGAGCGAATCCTTATTGACGAAGGAAGTGCTGTAAACCTCATGGCAAATGCTGCATATAAGATGCTTGGAGGAACCGCATCAAGGTTACGCCGAGTTCCGAACCCACTATCACGACTCGGTGGCCCCTCTATCAACCAGCTAGGAGCAGTCTCGCTGGAAGTCATAATCGGCCCGGAAAGGGGAATTAACAAGAAGGTCATGTCACTATTCAACATAGTGGACATGGAACTAACATACAACGCCATCCTTGGAAGACCCTTCCTCCATGATTCCGCTGCAGTAACAAGCATAAGAGCATTGGCAATGAAAGTACCAACCGAGAAAGGAGCGGTGACATTGAGAGATGACCAAAATATCGCCAAAAAATGCTATGACGAGTTTGTTATTGATCTCCAAGAGAGCAAGGCAGAGAAGAAAGAAGAATAGAGAAAGAAAAACGACTCATCGCTAGTAAAGATTTTATGTCTTACCCGATGGTGTCACAACTATCTTTAATATTTTGTAAGCAGTTTTCAAATCAATAAAGCTCAATTTTGCTATTATGAGATTGGCCAAAGCGATTAAAAAGAAGAATAAAAAAAGAAAGCAAAAAACAAAAATTTAGATCCATCATTAATCATTAAATCAAAGGCGAAAAACAATAAAAATTGAGTTTAGATTAACTCAAACAAGGCAAATCACCAAAATAAGAGTTTAGATTAATTCAAATAAGGAAAAACGCAGAAACAAGAATTTAGATTAACTCTCAAGGCAAAAAATGCCAAACATAGAGTTTAAATTAACTCTAAACTAAAATACAAATCAACTCGGAAAACACCAAGAAAACCAACTCATACAAGTTATAGAAGAACAAATGAAAGCAAAAGTGAAGCAGACATTCGATCCAACATTAAGGGAAAAGAAATATATTCATAAATCAAAATTACAAAAAACGAGACTACCAGTCTCATACAAATAACGGCGAAAGATAAAAGAAATTAAAATCTACTTTGAGCGATCTTTCGACATTCTCTCAAGCAGGTCATGAGCGATGACTGGGGGATCCAACCCATTAACGTCATATAAATCAATATTTGGGTTCTGCTCCAGAAGCTTCTTCCCAATGGCGAGACGATACACGCTGGTTAAAGCAGAATAAACAGCTTTCTTGTCGAGCAGATGAATATGGAGTTTCTCCACCGCGACCCTCAACTTATTCCGCTCTTCACCAACATAAGTATTCACCTGAATGAGCTCCTCAATCTCCCGAATCAGGTCATCATTTTTGTTCTCGATCACTTTGACCTGGTGATCATTAATTGCATCTTGAGCCTTCAGCTGCAAAAGGAGCGAATCATTCTTTTCCAACGAAGCCATTAACTTCGCCCTTTCAGATTCAGACGTCGTCAAAAGAGAAGAGAGACGCTCAACTTCTTCTTCGGCACATTACCGACGATCATTTAATACCAGCACAGACTGAAGGGCCTGCAATCCAAAGTTAAGAAAAACAAGTTACCATAAGAAAAAAGAGGAAAAGGGACGATTCGCAAACCAAGTTATATCATCAGGAATAATACAA
Source organism: Mercurialis annua (assembly GCF_937616625.2). Taxonomy (NCBI): domain Eukaryota; kingdom Viridiplantae; phylum Streptophyta; class Magnoliopsida; order Malpighiales; family Euphorbiaceae; genus Mercurialis; species Mercurialis annua. The sequence goes on from NC_065575.1 coordinate 32,802,580, forward strand.
AAATCAACTTACCGAAAAGCCGTGGAAACAAGTAATGTCCGAGAGCTCCTGACCAGGCTTGGACGCAAACCAAGTAATATCATCAGGAATTGCTAGAGTCCTGATGTACTCGGCTAGAACCCGAGGGTTCAACAAACTAGTCGGGTCGTAACCCTCAACCCACTCTACCAAGTTAGGGGCGGATGACGAACCACCAGGAAGATTCTCTTGAGAAGAAGACTCTTCAACTCGACGCCTCTTCCGAGATGGCGAACCTAATGAGCCTCGACTCGGGGAAGCTTCCTCGGAGTCCAAAGTAATAGCCTTATTCATACTTACCCCCACCCCTTCTTCCAAATTCACAAAGAGCAAGGGGGGATAGGAGCAGGCGGGGGGATAGGAGCAGCGATCTCATCATTCAAAAGTTCTTCAACCGCATCGCCCCCCGCCACGACGACTATTCCATCGCCAACAAGTAAATTCGCTTCAGCAGGAACCAAAGCTACCTGGATCTCATCCTCTGGCTCCGGCTCCGCAAAAACATCTACTTTAAGACCGCCCATCGAAACATCCAAATCTACTTGAAATCCGGAAAGCAAATCGTCAGAGGAATAAGACATCATACAAAACAAAAAGGAAATAATAAAATAGAGAAAAAGACCTTCAAGAAACGAATAATGAAGATCCGCCAAACCGCGCGAAGGATCCTCCAGAGGAAGCCATCAGCATCGAAGATGACTATTAACCAAAATGTCTAAAACTGGATGCTGGAAAATACAATAAAAGACAAGTCAAAGGCGAGAATCGACTCAGGTAAACTCAAAGGAGACAGATGGTTTTGGATTCGATGAGTGGAAAAACCATCCGGAAAATGAAGGAAGGCAAAATTATGATACACTATGAAGAAACGCCTCCGCCAACGGTTATTCAAACAAGGCAAATAAATACGAGATCGGCCTTTCCTACCGACAGCAAAAACGAAACAACCGTCGCACTTTTTCAAATCGACAAAATAATGGAAGACATTGAGGGAAGGGGTGTTAGTGATATGCACTAGGTCAATCATGTTTGACCATGTTTTGACTTTATCATTTTGTTATTTATTGATTGGCAGTTTTTATCATTTTATATTAATGATTAAAATACTTGAATGGTTAATTCTTTCTAAGGTCATCAAGTATGTGACTTGATAGTAGAACCCTTAGGTTTAATAAAAGAATTATATACCATCTATCCCTAGTCTTAATAGAACATTGAGACTAGTATGATGTTGACTGATGATTATGTTTTACTAATCATGTATATGAGATATTAAGTCAAATCATAGGTGCTATTTGAGAAATAAGGCACTGGATGACCCACTGTGAGAATACTACATAGATCACTGTCATAAGTAATTCTCATTACAATTCTATTAGTATAATCCTTTGACCTTGAAATCATCATGGATTTCTACATAGCTATTTCATGTTTTGATACAGTCTTACATTATCTTTAACTGGATAATGGAATAGATTGTCATTGGATATGAAAGTAACTATGTGAGAAATGTGAGTGACTGAGAAGGAATTTGTCCCTCATTTATTTGAGTAAGATATCTATGGGCCCCTTGAAGAAGATAGACTGAAGGAAATGCATGGCCATGCTAATTGATAAGGAGTTATCATTTTCAGTCTACTTAGAGTCAAGAAACTAATGATTGAATATTATAAGGATGACAGGACTATGCCTTATATTCAATCTGGATATCGAGTGACAAAGGGATTAAAATATTATTGTAAATGGTTAAATCAGATTATTGATATTCGTATAACTTGGGTAGTCATAATGTCTTGCTAGAGGCCACTTATGACTTGTGGGCTGAAATAGGGATTTCGAGCCTACTGCCAACGGTATATGAACCTACAGGGTCGCACACTAAGAACAGGCCCAAAACAGTTATGGGTTGTACAAGCCCAATGTGATTAAGTGATTAATTATATATATATATATATATATATATATATAATTCGTAATATATATATTAATAAATATATATATTAATTCGAAATTTAAGGATAAGTGTTTTCCTTAATTTATTATTTTTGGAAGATAATAAATATAGTAATTAATATATATGGATGATTATCAAAAAGGAGTTTTTGATAAACATAAACTTATAGAATTGCAATGAGATTGAAATTCGAATTTGTCTCAAACCCTAGTGTTGTTTATCACTATAAATACACATTAAGCAATTGGTTTGAGAATCACGAAATTCATTATTCACTAAATCACTAAAATTCGAAATTGCTTGTGAAGCAATAGTGCTAGCACACAAGCACTAGTTTTGGCTAAGGTCTGCTCGTGTGGATACTCGTAGAGGACGCGTTCTTTTGGAGGCGTTTCTGATCCGAGGCCAGGTATCACCAAAGTGAACCACCTCCTTTCTTCCTACATTGCCGTTGAATTCGACATACAAGTAAGTACTTATTCTGTTAATTCGAATTACATGGATCTTGGTTTGGGTTTTTAGATAAATTTTTGAAATTCCGCTGCGTTATGAACCTATAAAACCCAACAAGGGGCAATGACCCCGAAGCCTACACGCTTCCACAAATGTAAGTATAACCTTTATGGTACCTGGATAGAGTTGCTCTAAAGCGATTCCTAAATCCATACACACTTCTATCAAGAAAGGATCAAACGGGAACCTAAGAGCAGCAGCGAATTGTTCTTTGAAAACAATCGCCCTACAAGATGAACCCGGGGACCCAGAAGCGGCCATATTGGCACCTGGTAACTTCACTTTATAATCAAAAGGAAAGTTATACTTAAAGTGAATATCTAGAACTTCGTCTTTATGAATCCCCGATTCAGTAATAACCATAGTAGCATACGCGTTTTCGTTAGACTAAGCGGCATCTTAGAACAGGAAATTGCGAAGAAAGATGAAAATAAAAGATCAAAACAAGAGAAATATCCAAGAACACCAAGAACAACAAAGTAATTTCCCAGAATATTTATCGGAAAATACAGATGATGAAGAAAGCAAAGATGTTGCTCTAAACCCTTAAAGCTCAAACAAGAAAAAGAAAGGTACCTGAAATCTCAAACTGGAAAAACAAACAATCAAATGCAGAAAGATCACAAGAAAATGAAGATGAAAATAATCTCAAAGTGAAGATGAAAATAATCTCAAAGTGAAAGTGGAGAGCTTCCATAAATAAGTGGAAATGGGAAAAAAAAACACGAACAGTTTAAGTACGAGGAACAAGATGACGTCAATTCATTACAAAGAATCAACAAACGACACGTGGAAAAATAAGAGAAAATAAAATATTATAAGAGAAGAGAAACGACTCGCCATAATACAAACGACTCGACCCCAAAAGAAATAAAATTTACCAAGGTATGAATACCAAGACTTTAGCCCACTTGCGAAGGGGGCTAATGATGGATACCGAATCCTATCTTAACTATAATAGAGCCGAGTCGCAGTAAATCCACTCTCAGACGATATCAGACTTCCACCAGAAGAACCAAACATGTAAGGAAGATGGCCAAACTCATAGGATCCTCCATGATATCATTCAACAAGATGAAGACCGAATCCCTGAGGGTTCAGACATAAGCGCGTCGACCCCGGGATTCGGATAGATTACCAGATCTACTACATAATCTCAAAGTATCTTCCTATTTGGATACAAACTCCAACTTAGGAAGATAAGCTCTAACTTAGGAAGACGAGACTATTTAAGAAGAAGTTCCTAAATAGGACTCATATCTGAATAAGGAAGATCACACCAAATCAGGGTCAATCCCTACAAAGTAGGATTCACTTTCCTACTACAACACTGCTAGATATACAATCATCTACTATAAAAGGAGCATGAGGTATGCTTAAAAACACAACTACATCAATATACTCAAAACGCGGCTCAAAACTCTAAACTGATTTTAGCATCGGAGAGTTAATCGGACAACCACCGTCTGGTTAGCTTCTACCCTGTTTTGCAGGTCTCATTCACCGGTTCAGAAGGCAGACTCCATCACTATCCAACACAAGAATATAATTAACAATTTAATAAATTAAAGGACGAAATCATTAAAAACAACTAAAATGAGGGTTATATCATATTGTATTTTATTTTAAAAAAATACAAACAAATTTTTCAACTTAACAAATGTTCAAATATATCCTAATAATTTATTAATTTTTTTAAATGTATAAAAAAATAAAATAAATTTAAAAAATCTTCCTGAAACCAACCGAATAGCCGCCGAGGAATACGGTGGATAATAGTGGGGTCGAAAGAGGTTTTTTTATTTATTTAATTTTTTAATAAAATTTAAAAATTATTATTAATTTAAGACTTATTTGAATGTTTTTAAAATTGAAGGACTTGTTTGTATTTTTTGAAATAGAAAAGAACAGAGTATTGACGTTCTATTTAGTTATTTGGAATATTTTCATACTTAAAGTAATTAAATCGTCATAAATTTTTAATTTGAGGTACAATTGAATATAAAAAGGCAGACTAGAGTAAAATTAGGATTTTTTCTACAGTGCAATTGAAAATAAAAATGGAGAATTTTTTAGTAATTAAATTTTTAATTCTACACTTCATTTAATTAAATGATTTACATTCAACTTAATGTATCATAAATGATTCACTATTGATCAAATAATGCAATGTTTTTTTAGAAAAATTCTTAGGTAGACTTAGTCTACCACGTCATCTGTGGACTAAACCTATCATATTATGACACGTCATTAAAATAATGGCACTATCGTAATATTTTTATTCAAAAGTGTAAATAAATAATAAACAAAATTACGATAGTGTCATTATTTTAATGACGTGTCATAATGTGATAGGATAGTGCACGGATGACGTGTTAGACTGAGTCTACCTAAGAATCTCTCGTCTTTTTAAGGTTTTACCTCAACTTTCTAATCAAAGTTCACATCAATTTACAGTTCTCGATAATTAGACAATTAGTTTGATCCTTGGTGAATATATGACATTTCAGTTAGTTTTAATTTTGTAAAGAGTTCGATTAATATTTTTCTTTTAAAATAATTATTTAATAACTACCTATGTTGAATTTTTTTTATTTATACCCTGACGTAGAAAAAAAGCCAATCGTATTCTTTTTTAGGTTTTCATGTTTCACCTCTACTTCAAAATTAAAAAATTTAATAATTTAATTAATTTAAGGATGAAAACATTAAAATCAACTAAATAAAAATATCATATCATACTTTTTTTATTTGTCAAAACAAATGTCCTTTAATTTTAAAAACGTTCAAATAAATTACAACAATTAATTAACTTTAAAATTTTATTAAAAAATTAATAAACTTCAAAAAAATATTGAAGAACAGAAAGAACAAAATTTGTTCTTAAATTAAAAAAAATAAAGAACAAATCATGTTTTTCTCTTGAAGAACAAAATCTGTTCTTCAAATTAAAAAGAAATGAAGAACAAATCTTGTTACCAACGAGCTGTATCTCAAATGGTATAAATGTTGGACAGCAAACTGTCAAGGTCGTGGGTTCAATTTCTCTCACAAACGCTCCCCTTTTCCCAATTATAAAAAAAAGAAGAACAAATCTTGTTCTTCAATTCCTCAAGGAAGAACAAACCCACGATGGGTCTGTTTTATAAGGAAGAACAAACCCACCCAAATCAGGTCCGTTCTTCCTTGAAGAACAGACCTGGCGATGCATCTATTCTTTAGATTTGTTTTTCGTTGAAAAACAGACCTGGCAATGGGTCTGTTCTTTGGGTCGGTTTTTTGTTGAGGAACAGACTTGGTGATGGGTCTGTTTTTCATGGAAGAACAGACCCGATGGAGATCGTTTTCAAGAAAAAAAATCTGAATTATTTTTAATTTTGTAAATTGGCTTTATTTTGTATAAAGGGCTTTTGTTTTATGTTTTTTAATTTCAAAAAATTATAATAATTAATATAAATTAAATAAAAACTATATTATTTGTTAAGTTTTTTGTAGGAAAAAAGGTGTTTCTGTCAATTAATAATATTAACATTTAATTAGAATATAAGCTGCCTAATTACTTAAAAAAAATCCCACCTTGTAACATTTTTTTCGTTTATATCCTGATTTAGGAAAAAGTTCATTTGTACGCTATTTTTGATTTTCTATTTTCAACTGTACCCCAAAATTTAATTTTTTAATAATTTAATTTATTGAAGAATGAAAATATTAAAAACAATTAAATAGAAGAGTTATACTATATTTTTTTCTATTTGAAAAAATACCAACAAATCCTTTAACTTTAAAAATATTCAAATAAATCCTAAAAAATAATTGTTTTAGAATTTTTTTATTTAAAAAACTTCCGACCTACCATTGTACTCCTTCGAGTTACGAATCTGCTATCAAAACCCGATAGATTTTTTTAATAAAAAATTAATTTTTTTTCGGATCTCATACAAGGTGGAGGAAATCCTCCTCCTTGCCTGAGAAGTGCTCCTCGTTTTATCGAGGAGCATCAACTCCTCGCCCGAGTCTTAGGTGAGGAACTTGTCCTCCTCCCTGGGATCAGGAAAACAAATTAGCATAAATTGATTTTTTTATGTAAAAGACATTTATTTTACGTTTTTTAATTTTAAAAAACTATTAATAATTAACATATATTAAATAAAATAAATTATTATTTGTTGCATTTTTTGAGAAAGGAGAATGTGTTTTTATATAATTAATAACATTAATGTTTAATTAGAATATAAGTTAAAAGTAAAGGATTATTTTGAACGTTTTTTTTCAAATGAAAAGAAGTCATTTTAATCTTTGGGTACATTTGAAAATCAAAAATCGAAAATAGGATACAAATGAATTTTTTCTTAGATCAGGGTATAAACGAAAAAAATGTTATAAGATGGGGTTTTTTTTAAGTAATTAGGCCAATATAAGCTAAAAACAAAATTTATTTTGAAAACAATTCCAAATAAAAACAGGTCAATTTAACACTTTGGGGTAGAGTACAGGTGAAACATAAAAATCCAAAAAAGGTACAATTAGCTTTTTTCCTACGTTAAGGTATAAATGAAAAAAAAAATCAACGTGAATGGTTTTTAAGTAATTACTCCTGTACCAATTTATATATTGTAATTGTTAAGGCTGTTAAAATAGGCCATGACATTCTGATTTGTCAAACACGTAAAATAAGCGCTTATGGATTGAGCCTTAACTGGTTCGTGTCGTAAACCGTCAACTCGTTTATAACACAAAATAAATGGGTTGTGCACTGATTGATTTGCGAACCCGCCTGGTCAGTTTATAAATTATGCTGCCTAAAATAAAATTAGAAATAAAAGAGTTATAATTTTAAAAAATATATAATATAAATTATTAAATTAGTTAAATATAATTATATTAATATATAAATAAAATTAATTATGTTACAAACTTTATGATTTGATTTTATATTGATAATTTTGAAGTTAAAATCGTATTTTATATATTTTACGGGTCAAATGACTATGATTTTTTGTGTATTTTTATATATATTTTTATGTTATGTTGTTCATTTTAAATTCGTATTGTTTTAGGGTTGGATTTTTTACACAATTAACAAAATGGGTCATATTCATATTCTAATTATATAAAAATAGAGTGAGTGAGTTTTTTTTTTGGATAAATGATGGGTATATTAGCACAATCACAAAGACGTGATTGGCAAAATCAACCCTTCTTTAAGAAAGGCAAAAGGCGCAAGTTTAATCACAATTACAAAAGAATGCTAAATTCCGATAGACATCATTACCGGAGTACTCAAACCCATGATTATTATCCTTGTAATATTGAACCGCTTTGCATATCACTTTGAAAATAAGCGAATCCACCTCAACGTGCTCATTGTCGAATATCCGCTTGTTCCTTGCTTTCCATAGTTCCCAAACACAAAAGAAGCCAATCGTCCTCCACAAAACTCTATAACGTTTGAAAGCCACTGAATCCCAATAGAATAAGAACTCAAGAAGCGTATACGGCATTACCATATGAAGATTACACATCCCGAATAACTTATTCCAAGCCAACCATGCAAAGTGACAATGAAGTACAATGTGCAAACTGTTTTCCTCCTTTGAACAAATTGTACAACCTGCATTTGCTGAATCAAGAATACCTCTATTGACAAGAGTCACATTAGATGAAATCCGGTCTCTAGCAAGCAACCAAAGAAAGAATAAAATGCGAGGAGGTAGCTTCATCTTCCAGAACGTAGAGAAAGCTGCTGAAGATGTGCGAGGAGGACGTTGCTGCTGAAGACAGTATCTCATTGCAGCTGCTGTATAGACTTTCCCATTCCAGAAGAAGGCATCCTGCTGATGAACAGAAGGCTCACAAGGACTAAGTTTCATCTGAAGTTCATTTGACAGTTCTTGGTCCCCAATACGCAAACGACGAGTCCAGCCAAGAACAAAAATGTTATTATCATAATCATAGAGATCAGAAAGTAACGAATTCTTGTTAACTGTCAAAGAAAATAACCTTGGGAAGCTCAGCGATAAGGATTGATCCCCTAACCATGTATCCTTCCAGAAGCTAATACCAAAACACATGTTAATATTATAACACGATCCAACAATATATCTCGACGTCCTGAGAATTTCTATGATGTGGATCAACTTATTTAATTTCAAATAATAGTAAAAAAATTGCATTTATTTGTTTTATTTTAAAGATAAGAAATTACTTCTAAGTTAAAATGATAAACAATATAAAGATTGTTTACATAAAGTTCTCTAAACTATTACTTTATTATAAGTATTTCCATTTCAATATAAAATAGTGGGCTGCAGTAAATCTAATAAATAATAGGGTTAGTTTTAATAAATCATGCATACCGAATTCTATCATAACTACAATGGAGCCAGTCGCACAAAATGAACCCTCTAAAAGTGACATCAGTCACCGACCAAAGGCCAAGGGCCAGATAACACCAGCGACCGAATCCACGAGATTCGTATCGACCGAAAGATCATTGCAGAATCATCTGAATCTCCAGGACAAGTCGGAATCCCCAAAGACTCGGGTAAAGCACGTCGCCTAAGGGGATTCGCACCAGACCCCTATCTGCGGAATATCTTTCCTATTTGGATACAAACTCCAATTAAGGAAGATAAGTCTATTTAGAAAGATATTCTTGAATAAGATTTCTACTTAAATAGAGAATCTCTTTTCTATTCAACATCAAACCTTACTAAATATGACCCACTTTCCTATTCGATTCTACAAGGTATTCACTCAACTACTATATAAAGAGTTTGAGGTAATACTTAAAAACACAATTACATTCATATACGAAAAACGCTGCTCAAGCCTAAACTGACTTAAGCATCGGAGAGTTAATCGAATGATAACCGCTCGGTTAGCTTCTACTCTGTTTTACAGGTTAAATCACCGGATCAGAAGGCGGACTTCATCAATAAACTACCAAACCTTTGCGAGTTTCGTTAGTTATATCAAATTTGTTCAAAATCGACTAGTTTAGGCAATTTATTTTAAACCTTTTTTTAGCCATTCGTGAATAGAACTGATAAGTTGCCACCTCACTCCCACATGCTACCAACTCAGCAGAACTCACTGAAATAAAATATCAGACCTTTGCGAATTTTGTTAATTATATACAAATCTTTCAAAATCGGCTAATTTAGTCAACTTCGGAATATTTTAAATCTTTTTTAGCTACTCGTGCATAAAATTAAAAAATTTGTCATCTCACCCGACACATCTTAACTCAGCATAACTCATTAAGTGAAACTGAGTTAGCAGTATCTACAAACCAAACAAAACCAAAAGCATCTGTAATCGAATTATATGATAAACAAACCAAAATCAAACTCAATTTAAAATTTAAAATTTAAAATCTAATTAAATCTAAATTTAAATTAAATGAATTTATTTAAATTAAACGTTAATCATCTCGAAATTTTATTTTTGTTCCGAAATAAAATCTATTTTAAAATTTAAATTTAAAATCTAATTAAATCTAAATTAAATATTTTAATAAATTTATTCAAAATTCTATTTCATAAAATATCAATTTATCTCGAAATTTAATTTTTTATTCCGAAAAATAATTATTCTAACTTTTAATTTTCTCGTACTCTGCCTAAGTAACTCCATTAATGAAGTAGATGAGCTACCTACATTAATGGAGAAGAAAAATCTAATCTTCTCCATCAATGTATAAGACACCCATGTTTGTTCGTCTTCTCCATCAATGGAGAAGATGAATCATGGTGGCCGAAGTGGGAGTGAAGAAGCGGCAATGACGATGGCAAAGTCGGAGTGAAGAGGCGGCAATGGCAGATTTAAATTTTATAGTAGTTTTTTTTGAAATAAAAAATTAAATTTTGAGATAGATTGAGATTTGATATATATAATTTTAAATTAATTTTAATAAATTCATTAAATAAGTTTATTTAATTTAGATTTAATTAGATTTTAAATTTATATTTAAGTAGATTTTATCTCAAAATAAAAATAAAATCTCGAGATGATTAGTGTTTAATTTAAATAAATATAATTTAAATAAATTTATTTATTTTAAAATTAGATATTATTAGATTTTAAAATTTAAATTGAATTTGATTTTGGTTTGTTTGTCATGTGGTTTAGTTAGAGATGCTTTTATTTTTGTTGAGTTTGTAGATGATGTCAATTCGGCTTCAATCAACGACTTCTTCTCAGTTGGCAGCGATGTGGTGAGTGAAGCGGCAATTTTTTCAGTTTGATTCACGAATGACTAAAAAAGGTTTAAAATATTTCGAATTGGATAAACTAGCCGATTTTGAAAGATTTGAATATAACTGACGAAACTCGCAAATGTTTGATATTTTATTTTAGTGACTTATGCTGAGTTGGCAGCGATGGATCGAGTTAGGTGGCAATTTTTTCGGTTCGATTTATATATAGCTAAAAAAAATTAAAATATCTCAAAACTGGCTAAACTAGCCAATTTTAAAAAAATTGGATATAACTGACGAAACTCGCAAAAATTTAATATTTTATGGAGATCATCCTAAATATTACCATATCTAAAATCACTACTATTGTATTTTCTATAAACAATAATCTTTTTGGCTGATCTCCTGCTTTTTTGAAGGGGCAATATTGATGCATTTAATTAAAAATAAATTATGCCGAGATTTCTGAAGTATATCATAATTAATACCAAATTGATATTTTTTGTTTTAAAAGTCTATTTAATGGTCTTTTAATTCTAATTCCGTTAACTGAAAGACCCTTCCGTTGATTTGAGGGAGAAAATCGTTTAATGAAATTGAAACCGAAGTATCAAATCGTCGAAATTAACGGAGGGGTCTAATAGTTAACGGAATTAAAATTAAAAAACCATTAAGTAAACTTTTAAAATAAAGGATATCGAATTATTAATTATAATATATCTTTGGAATTTATATATAATTTACTTTTTAATTAACTATTGAATTTAAATGAATGGAACTTCAAAGTGGAACTAATTGGATACCCTTGTTTTGAGGGTCATAAGTAATAGCAATAGTTGGATTTATTAATTTCATGCACCCACTATAATTTTAAAAAATTAGATATGATTGTCGGAGAGTAATCCTAATATTTTTGTTCTTGATCAATTCTTTTCAACTCCAAATACTTCGGCTTTATGTAAAATTTTCCATGAAAATTGTATCGTGTCCTTTAGCTAAAACCACATGAAATATCTAGCTTCAATTTATTTAAATCTAAAGTTGGCAGCAAAACCAAAAGGCAAATTTTTAAGTACCAAATAAATAAAGGATGTATAGATTAATTGAAAAAAAAATTCCCTGCATTTTTTTTTTGGAAAATTATTGTTTCCTCTTGATCTAAGGTTCCAATACTATGAGAAAATAATGATTCGGAAAGGAAACGAGCAATGCGTCAATTGGGTCCCTGAATTTATTAATCGGGATTAAATAACTTATTTTTATCTATTTTGATTAATTAAAAATAATATTTTTTATTTTAGGTTAATTAACAATAAAATTAGATCATCATGATCCTGAATATTGTATAATTTATTTATAATCAATCCAAAAATAAACAATATTTTTCTTAATTGATCAAAATAGTTGAAAGCAAGTTACTTGATCCCGAGTCGCACCTATTCGAAAGAAAACACCAGTTGTGTTCTGAATTCAGAAGATAATCAACCTAAAACTGATAATAGTAATCAAGCAAAGGCATCTAAATATGAATAAAGAAAAGCTAAAAAGCTTGCCAACCCTCAAATACCGAAAGCCCTCCATAAAGCACACACAACTCTCTACTTAGCTGCTTCCACAATATATATATATATATATATATATATATATATATATATATATATATATATTGACATCTGCAATCAACAGCAACTCTTCATATCTCCCATACCCTTAAAATGGAGCTCAAGCAATCTTCTTATACTACTGTTCTAGTGTTCTTCATTTCTCTCATAATTCTCCCTTCCTCAATCTCATCCCAAGCCTGCAAGAATTCATGTGGCAAAATTCCCATCAAGTACCCATTCGGAACGGGGTTCGGTTGCGGTGATCCGAGGTTCCAAAAACATGTAACTTGCAATCAGGACAAACTGACTTTGAGTACCCACACTGGCTCATATCCTATCACCAACATAGACTACACCACCCAACTTATTTACATCTCGGACCCTTCTATGTCAACCTGTTCTTGCACCCAACCAAGCAAAGGCTTCGGCCTAGACTGGGATGCCCCCTTCTCTTTTCATGACGACACTGTCTTTACATTACTCGACTGTTCGACCTCTTCTTCACCTATTTACGGAATAAGTACCGATTCTGATCATACTAATGCCACTATAGTTCCTCAATGTGACAGAACAGGAGTTCCTATATGCAGTTTCTTGTATTCCTGTCAAGCTATAAGTATGCTCAGTCTTCCCATATCTACTTGCTGCGTTTATGCACCGGTTGATCTTGGGCCGTCTTTCGAAATGGATTTAGAGAAGCTTCAGTGCTCTTCTTATTCTGGGTTTTATAGCTTTAATGGTCAGGAAGCTAATCCTGAAAATTGGAAGTATGGGATAGCGCTTAAGTATAAGTTTAATGTTTATAATGAGTATCCAAATTCTTGTGGGAATTGTGAGAAGAATAATGGTGTGTGTGGATATGGTGGAGCTTTCAATTCTTTTGTTTGTAATTGTCCTAATGGTCTCAATACCACTTCAGATTGTTTCTTTGGATCAGCATACAGTCATGGATCAACTCTTCTCCATTTGCACAGAGGTAAGTATCTCTGTTTTTTTTTCTTTGTTCTTTTCTTTTTGTTCCTATGATCAGTGGCGTAATCGTGTTTTTTTAAGTCCGGGCTTAATTTCTAGTTCATCTTTGATTTTCGAGCAGTTCGGACTTAACCTGGCCCTGAATTCACTATTAACCTGTCTCTAATTTCGAAAAATTTACCTAAAATATTTTAAATATTTCAATCCCGGCCTAGGTTGGAGCCTACCCTGACCCAAGAGTAGTTCCGCTCTTGCTTATGATATTCGGTATGCCTTAAACATTTAACATATTACGATACTTGCAGGTGGCTGGTTCATCTATTCATTGGCATACTTTTCGGCGTGGACATTATTCCTCTAGGTTTATTATCAAGGAAAATTAGTATCGTCTCCAACACAAGGTCAAAACGATTGTTTCTCTAATGGATTTTAAAAACTCATTATTTCCAAATATTTCAATTTCATATAGCTAAAATCCTCTTATATGAGAATTTCAGTTATCCAATATAGAGGAAAACAATAGTTTTGGCCTAATGTAATGTGATGATAGTAATTTTCCTTAATTCTGTTTGCATAGAGAGCATGAGCCAAGTTGTATTATGTTGATGTATCTTCATATGTAAGAAAAGAAATGTTCAAACTTCTTTATGCACATCTCACTTATTTAGCAGTTTCTATCTGGTAAGGAATATTTGCAAACCATACCACAATTTTACAAAGTGCTCATTCTTAGTATACAGAAGCAGTAATGGCACTAAAAGAACAAGATTATGGAATAAGGTTCTTACCCACCAAAGAGAATCACTTCCACTATAAAAGGTTGTGCTTCTTAAAGATGTATGGAATCATCTTTACATCAAACTCCGACCTAACAGTTTAAAATCAATCCCAAGAATTTAAGGAACTTTCGAGAATAAACAAAGAGCATCTTCTTTATTAGTAAGCTGCACAGATACCAAATTTGGCAGCATTTTTATATGAACATGAGACTTGTACTAACACTGATACTATACTTTATGCTAGCCACTGGACAAAACGAACCTGCTTCCGAGTTTTAAACCTTCTTTCACAACTTGTATAATGATATCCCCTCCATCATCGTTGTTGCTTGCTACAGCAACGAGGGGAAATTGTTGACTATATGAAACAGGGAAAAACACCGCATAATAGGGCATATGCGAGCATGATCAGAAACCCGGTATTTAATAAATCGCTCTGAATATGTACAGAGATTTTACTATGACTTCAAAACTTCTATACTTTTGCACTTTCTTGACCCTCTTGGGGTCTTTGTACACAGGTCATCTCATATTGCAGCACTGGGGATTTCCTTGTTGTAATTTGTCCCATAGGCATATCATCTGCCTTGGAGATTGATAATGAGCAGTGTAATAATCTTCCACACATCCATACTGGCAAAACATCAAGCTATGTACATACTCTACTGGCTTCGTGCTGTTAAATTTTTCCACCCACATCCCCATGCTCACATCTTCCATCTTAAACAACTGCAACCAATGAACAGAAATTCATGTTAAGTTCTGTGACCAATGCCAAACGACAATATGCGAATGAGTGCTTTAGATGGAAAATCATGGAACATACTCTCAATTTATGATTTTGGAACTCAATCACAATATAACTTGCAATGTCAGATGAGACAATATAACCAGGACCGTTTGCATAGGGTGGGTATTCTTCTTCTGGCCATTCCTGAATTACGATCAAAAGAAAGTGTCAGCCGTTTGTATAGGAACTGATGATATAAATTCCCACCTCTTCATTTAAGAAATGCAAGGCTAAATTTGCCCATACCCACTTGTAAATTATTTCATATCTGAAAGATGTACGCAGCTGTATCATAAAGCAAATAAGAAAAGGAATCGTATATCCACAAGCAAAAAGGACAGAAAAGAAAGAGAATATTTTAAAAATGAGCATTAGCTTACATAGTGTTTTATAATCAGATAACGCGAAACTAAACAAAAAAGGAGATGCCACATAACAGTACATAGTTGATAACAATGATGGCATAACCAATGCACAGAAAAATAGTATGTTACTAATTGCAAAAATCTCTCAGATATTGAAGAGCTCATACCTCAAATGTCACAGCCCATTTACCAGAACGCAAAGGCTTGTGATAGTAGTTAATATTGCCAATGTATAAGCTACTATCACTTGGCACCTTCTTTGCTTCATCAATCACAGAATCCACCCTCACAAAAGTGTCATCATCACACTTCATAATGTAATTTGCAGCCACAACGCTGACCTGGTAAAGGAAAAAACAAACAAACAGGAAAATGCTAACAATTGTTAAAAAAAAACAAGCGATATAATAAGGGTAATAGAAAAAAGGACCACTGTAAACAATGAAGATAGCGTATAAGAATAGAGCAACCAAAAACAAACAAGAAGTCCCCATCACTCACCCCATATTCACAGATTGCAACAGTCTTCAATACAACCAAATCGTAGTTATCCATGTACGGAACAATAACGATGTCACCAAAATAATCTGCTTCTTTCTTAAGCTCAAAATTTATTTCCTTTCTTCCATTCTGTTGAGCAAAAAACGATCCATAAACTATTAGAAGATTCAGCTTATGGCATAGTAATGGAGGATGAAAAGCTAATTAAAATTTTCTTAAACCCTTACCAGTGCTACAAAAAATCGAGCAACAACTTTAGAAGATCTTATCAATTTATGCTGCATCCAGGTTTTCCTTGCAGCCATTCGCTCAGCGAAATGGTTGCCAGCGGAAAGGATGCCAATGAAGAGCTCCACTTTCTCATCAAGCATCTGTGGCGCTTGCCACTTTTTAAACATCTCAAGGTGCTGCTGTGGTGCAAAACTTGGATGTGAGGAAGGCAACGAAGCAGCAAAAACAGAATGGACGTCAATATCCCCATTCAAATACAATCCAGTAGCATCCTCTAGAACAAATCCCTACAAACATAACAAAACATTCTAAGAAACTTCGGTCCTGCATTTATCAAAACATTACAAATTTTCAAAGTTCACAAAAGTTGCTTACAGTTCGGTACGGAAAAGAAGTAACATGCCTCCCGTCAACGGTAATATGATAACCTTCCAAGCCAGCACTGATGGTAAGAACAAATATTTTCCCCTCAGCAAAAGGGAAGGGCCAAGTGTATGAAATCTTCTTCTTCCGGCCAATCAATCTGTTCAGCCACCATGTCGCTTTCGACTCTTCCAAGTTACCATCATCGTCACGAAGCCATTTCTCACATTTCACCTGTCCATCAACTTCATAAAAACCGCACCAAAAAAACAATCACTAGATTATCACATGCCCACACCATTAAAACATTAAAGAAATCAATACCTTAAATATGCATAACATATAAAACCAAATAAAAATGTCAGAAAAATAAAACCTGTCGTTATCAAGAATAACAACACATCAACTACAAAACACTAAAACAAACAACATAATGTATTACAACATTATAAAACTACTCAACAAAGTTACAAACTTTAAGCATAAGAATCTTCTAAAAATGCTGACATTACTCACCAGTCTCCTCATCAGCTCTCGAACTCCAGCCTTCGCACCTCAAAGCATTACCCCATTGCATCCTATAACAAGTATTCTGCTCAATCACAGGTCTCCCACTCCAATCACCCTTCAACCTCGGATTCAAATGAAGAATCCGCGGCGGGTCCTCTCCATCCACAACTTTCAACCCCTGCAACTCCAACATAAACTGAGACACCATCAGCTCCTCCTCCCCCTCCCTCAACAGGGCGATTTTCGGGTCCTTCTCGGAGTGGGCCCATCTCGGATTAGCCACGACAGTTATATGGGACCCCAATGTCATCCCACATGGTATCTCCATGATCCTATTCTTACCATAAAACTCCCTCCCGGACAAAAACATCGAAACCGGGCACTTCTCGGTCTGATTCACACTGTCGGTGGAGTTTTCGTTGAGTTGGGTTATTTTACCCGACTGTAATAATTCCTCCCATAGCTTTTTACCGGCTAGCCAAGCCTCTTTAGCAGCTTTATGCAGAACAGAGAACTCATCTGTAGAATCATTAATTGCGTCGAAAATTGTTTCATTAAAAAACAAACCCGAGAGTTTATTAGTCTCTCGCATTTGTCTTCCGGGAGACCGAGTCATGACCCGAGTTCCTGGCAATAAGGGTCTGGACAAAACGGCGTCGTTGTCGGAGACGGAGCCGGAAAAATAGGCGGTGGACTTGAAAACCAGAGGAATTTCGAGGGTAATGAAGAGGAAATAAAACAGAATAAGAGCCAGTAAGGTTTGAATCAATGTGAGTCTGCTCACAGATACTAAAGACTCTAGCTTTACTGCTCTTTTCATTGTTTTTTTTTTCTTGGTTTTGTTTGAATCGGTGGGTATTGAGTAGGTGAATTTTCCAAAAAAAGAAGGGTAAAAATGAAGAACTTGGAGTAGTTGTGGCGTGGGTTTGTGTTGGATTTAGAGGAAGCAGGGGAAGAGTGTGTGTGTGTTATATTAGGAGTGAAGAAATGCACACTCTTTTTGGCAGAACCAGAAACTGCCGTAAAATAAATGGGAAGGAAACTGAAGTCATGCAAATCTTTTACTTCTTTTAACCTCCACTATTAACATTCTTTAATAAACTTAATTCAATTTAAAAGATATTTTCCAATTAAAAAAAATCTATTAATATTTATTAAGAATAAATTTTTATAACTTTAATCAAGCTCGGAAGATATTTGTGGTAATTTCTTGAAATGCATGTTTTGGTAACTTATTTACACCTTTACCTGTTGATTTTTCTATTATATCTTTTTTTATTTACGAAAAATACATTTTTTTTAATTTCACAAATACCTTTTTTCGGTTTTTAATTTCGGTTTTCAGTTTTTTCGCCGAACCGATCGACAATTTTTAATACATTTTTTTTATAGATTTTTTTCTGGATTTTTTTTTATTTTTTTATAGTGTAACAATAGTGTATATATAGTATATTTATATTGTATATATAGTGTTTATTTTTATTTTTGATAGATTTTTTTCTGGATTTTTTTATTTTTATAGTGTATATATAGTGTTTTTATAGTGTAAGATTAGTGTGTATATAGTGTATATATAGTATTTTTATAGTGTATATATATTGTATATATAGTGTTTATATAGTGTATATATAGTGTATTTATGGCATTTTGTAGTGTTTTTTGTGGTCTACACCATGAAACACTGCAAATGCACCATAAACACTGTAAATGCACCATAAATATACTAAAAACGGCAGAAATACATTATAAATACACCAAAAATCTACTAAAACGTAAATATATCATAAAATTACTACAAATGCACCATAAATCAATTTTTTCTTTACAAAATCAGTAGCAATAAACAAATCTATGAATAAGAGAAGACAAAATAAATAATTATATGAATAATAGAACAATTTTATAAATAAAAAAGGCATAATCGCTCAAAAACCCCTCACCTTTAAACTTTTTTTCAATTCCACCCCGACGTTGAAAATTTGTCAATTTTACCCACTTTTGAATTTTCCGTTTTCAATTGTACCCCAATATTTTAATTTTTGTTAATTTTTTTACTTAAATGATGAAATCATTCAATTAATTAAGTCTAAACATGAAATTAAATTCTTTTTTATTCAAAAAAGTACAAATAAGTCCTTTATTTTTAAAAAAACTAACTAAAAACTATAATCAAATTAACACTAATTTAAATTCTTAATTATTTTAACTAAATTTAAATAAATTTTAAAAATATACAATTAATATATGCGAGACATGGAGAATGTTTTAAACAAATTTCCAAACGCAAAAGACGTTAATTTAATTTTTCAGGGTACAATTGAAACACAAAAATGAAAAATAGGGTAACATTGATAAATTTTCAACGTCAGGGTATGATTGAAAAGGGGCTAAAAGGTCGGGGGTTTTTAAGACATTAGGCCAATAAAAAATTATAGATCTACAATAATTTATTTATAAAATATTTAAATCATTAAAAAAATTAAAAAATTACACAAATTTAAAAACGAGTCGAGAAATCCATAGTGCGAATGAAAGAGACGAACGGATTAGTGCGAACGGAAAAGATGAACGGAAAAACGACCGGAAACGACAAGAAATCCATCGGAAGTAGACGAACGGAAGCGCGATCGGAAAGACGAACGGAAAAGTAATCGAAGGAGATAAACTGAAAATCAAATGAAAAAGAAGAAGAAAAGAAGAGAGAATTTTGAGAGAGAAGAGAGAAAAAATGGTGGCTATGTAAAAGTTTAACCTAAAATGAGATAAGATTTTTTTTATATATTGGATATTTTTGGTAAATAAGTTGGCGAATTAGGTAGCGTTGGATAAGAGAAAAAGATAGGCCAAAATGGTGTAAATAATTGTGGAAATTAGGCCCAGCACCTCAAAAGGCCTAAATATTCTCACATCTACCACGCGACTTCCTTTCTTGCAAAAATACGACACAAAGTTTATAGTTTCCATATTTCATTTTTTTCCTTCTTTTGTACGATTAATCCTTTTATTAATATTAGAGCTTGTGATTGTGCTTGGATTTTTCATATTATTGTTGCTTCCGGTGGTTGATTCTCTCCTTCCGGTTCTTCTTTCTCTATGTTTAAAGGAAACAGATGCATCAGTGGTGGATTTGTCGTTGGCGAAGTTTCAGATAAGAAATGAGTACGAATTTGGTCGATCCAGAGGTTTTTATAGAGCTCTAATATAAGATGATTCTGAAACTCCTTTGGAAGGTGTTGCCGTGGTTGGCCTTGTCGGTGTCTTGAGGCAGCTCGACGACTCAGGCAAGTCTCTGTGTTTATCATATAATTTTTTTTAGCTCTAACATGATGCTACTGCTGAATTAACTTGAATGCCAATTTAGTAGGATTAACTTGAGGATAAATTAACATTTTAGGGTAAGCGAGTGAGAGTATTTCAAGGGATTGCTTTTTTAATTGAGTTGATGATGAAATTGGACTGATGTATGTTATCTGTGAAACTAACATTTCAGGTGGCATGTAATTGTTTGAAATATTTTCTTGGATTCGAGCTGAGTTTGTAATTTATATGTGTATTGAGTCTTTGAAATTGAGATGGTGCTTCATATTAGCTCTGTAAGTTATTTCTTAGTGTATCTTTCAAAAATTAAGTTGTGAAATTTAATCCATATCGAGTGAAATGTGGCGTTGGGGTGGTATTAGGCTATATTGTTGTTTTCATATGAGAAATATTTTTTAACTGTGAAACTTCAAATTTATAACTTATTCTTGTAAAACATATCGTTTTCTGTTTCAGTATTTGCCAATTCAGCGTTTTTATTTCGTCCAACATAGGTCTTAGGTGGTAATTTTTCCTGCTTAAATCTGTCATTGTTGAACTCCAAATGAAAATAACATAATTATCAAATGCAGGAAGGTAGAAAAGTTTTTATAAGGACCTAAAGCTTGAGTTTTAGTGTGGAAAGTTATAATCTTTATAGCAGGAAGCTTGAGCTTTAATGAAGTGGGTATGGTAGTAAGTGTCCATGTTTTAATGAAGTGAATTTGTTTCAGCTTAGGTTTCTATTAGGCTTCAAGAACAGCAAAAGAATCCATTGTTTATCATCTTTTTTTTGGTGGGATTTTTCAATTTGGCGGTTGTGGCATTCCCTTTGCACCACTCCATGTAGATATGAAGGTCCCATTTGTATTGCTCTTGGTTTGCTTCAGCAAATTCAAAATCGTAAACGACAACTTTCTATGTCTACTCAGGCAAACTCTACGCTGAACACATGACATGGTCTATAGTCTTGTGCTTGTTCTTTTTATCTGACATTCTTTCTGCAATAGGATTTAAAGAGTGAGATAAATGCAATGATAAATACCAGGGCTGCCGTTATAGAGGGACCACTGACTGGAGTTCACGGTAGTAACTTGTTTTACCTTTATGAATTCTTATCTCTACCTTTGCATTATTTTGGGTGCTAAAAATCAAATACCAATATGGCCAATATCTTGCCATTCCTATGAAATGTAGTAGGAATTGTACTTTTTGATTGCGGTGTTATTATATGGAGGACATTTCTCCCTGAATGTTATATGGAGGACATATCCAAATGCTATTAGCCACTTGATATTGAGCTACTAATTCCTTTTATAGGTTCAGTGTTGCCCTTAGCTTATGGTTTTTTTTTTTGACTTATTTTCTTAATTTGCAACTAATATAATTTCTAATTTTCCTTTTTTGAGCTTCCAGTTATTGGCATTTTATCTGTATTTGATGTTAATTTATCTAGTGCTTATATTGTTGCTTATAGTAATGATTTACTAAATAGTTTCTAAAAATTCACTAAAGGGTTACTAATTTTATATTTTTTAAAAAAAATCAGCAAATTTTGAAGATAGCTTCTGATTATAAAGTTATTGATGCCAAGCCAATATCATTTGTTAAGGCAAAATAAAAGTGAAACTAGTGAAGGGATTGAATCCACTTGATGAAAAGTTTGGTAAAAATATTATTTCTACTAATTAACAGCGAGAGCGTATTGCATTTTTTGTATCAATATAGGAACAAAGATGGCTGAAAATATTGAGTGCGACCAATAGGTTCAAGTTAAGAAGACGGATACGGAAGCGAGAAAGGCAAAAATGTAGAAAAAATTTAAAACTTGTGATTGTCTAGTATATGGATTTTCAATTTTAGTTGTTTGTTTGGATCATTTTAAGTATATGATTGTTTTCTAAACCTATGAATATTGGCTGTTATTTGTGTTTAATTTTATAAATTTAGTACCTATTTAGTACATTGTTAGTTAACTGGTAGTAAACTATGCTTTAGTACATATTTTACTTTATTTGGTAATCTAATAATAAACTTTCGATATATAATTTATAATTATTTTTTGATGATGCTCTTGATATTTTATGTAATTTTTTTTTCCATTTATGTATCTGTAATAATTTTGTTGTTGGTTAACCAATTGTTCACTAATGGTACACCAATAATTTTATTAAATTAAGTAATTATTCCTTTTAACATTTTATAATTAAAAAATAAAAAATAATAATTTGATTTTTAAGTAAACCGATAGTAGACAATTAGTAAACTGTTAGTAAAAATTTATAGAAAAATTAGAGCAGGTGCATACAACATATCAGAAACTGACTAAGAGGTGTCAGTTGATGGAATAAGAGATGGAGAGTTTGTCCAATGATACTACATGCTACTAGAGAGTTACTAGAGGATTACTAAAGGTTTAGTAATTTATTTTTTAGTAAATCGTTAGTAAACCGTTAGTAAATTAACTTAACTTTTTTAGTAAAATGATAATTTATAAGTGCATACAGCTGTTGACCCTAAAAATAATGTGGTTGCATTTTGTGTAGCTTTGAGTTGTTGTAAGGAAAATGTTGGCTAGTTTGATATTATACTTGTATTGATTTTTTTCCCATGGCACTTCAAGCAAGTAAGGTTTTTAATAGAACTGTTGTAAGTCAGGGGACAAGTACCTTTAGATCCTATGAAGCTACATGCTCTTTTGCAAAGTGAATGCCATAATGTAAGATGTAGTCTCTAGATCATGGCGCACTACAATAAATATTATAATTATTTATTTCGTTTAAGTAAACTCACTGTAAATTCATGGTAAATTGCTAGTAAACTAATATATCTTTTATTTTTTAGTAAATTGACAGTAATCCGTTAGTAAACCGTTATAAAGTAATATATCTAACAAATAATTTAGCTATAATTTTAAAGTAACAAATATATTATACTCCCTCTGTCCCATTGTAATTGAACACTATTTTCTTTTTGGGTGTCCCATTCTAATTGACACTTTCTATTTGTAGAGTACTTTTCACACTACTTTTCTCTTTATACCATCTTCAATTAATGCATTTAAAAAGCATATTTTTGAAAAGTTGTGATGCATTTAATGTAATATAAGGATATAAAAGTAATGTTACTAAAATTTCTTAAATAATGTGCAATTGAAATTTTCTCAATTAGAATGGGACGGAGGGAGTAATTCTTATGGAGATAAAGTAAAACATTCTAATTATAATATTAATTATTTTTAGTAAATTGAAAGTGAACTGACGGTAAATTTATTTTTTATTAAATTAAAACTAAAAAATTAATAAACAGTTAGTAAACTGTTAATTAACTGACTTATCTTTTAGAAAATCGATAGTAAACTATTAGTAATTTTATAATTTTTAAAAAATAAACAATACTAAATTGTGCTTAAGTAAACTGATAGTCAACCGTTGGTAAACTTATATTTAGTAACCGATATAAACCATAAGTTTAATATTTTATAATTTTAAAAAATAAACAATAGTAAATTGTTTTTTTTTAAGTAAACTGATAGTCAACCGTTAATAAATTTATATTTAGTAACCGATATAAACCATACATTTAATATTTTATAATTTTTTAAAAGATAAACAATAATAAATTATTTTTTAAGTAAACTGATAGTTAACCGTTGGTAAACTTATATTTATACCGATATAAACCATAAGTTTAATATTTTATAATTTTTAAAAATAAACAATAGTAAATTGCTTTTTAAGTAAACTGATAGTAAACCGTTGGTAAATTTATATTTAGTAAACTGATATAAATCATAAGTTTAATAATTTATAATTTTGAAAAAATAAACAATAGTAAATTGTGTTTAAGTAAACTGATGGTCAACCGTTGGTAAATTTATATTTAGTAAACCAATATAAACCATAAGTTTAGGATTTTATAATTTTAAAAAATAAACAATAGTAGATTGTTTTTTTATGTAAACTGATAATTAACTGTTGGTAAATTTATATTTAGTAAACCGATATAAACCATAAGTTTAATATTTTATAATTTTAAAAAATAAACAATATTAAATTGCTTTTTAAGTAAACTGATAGTAAACCGTTAGTAAATTTATATATAGTAAACCGATATAAAACATAAGTTTAATATTTTATAATTTTAAAAACATAAACAATACAAAATTGATTTTTAAGTTAACCGTTAGTAAATTTATATTTAGTAAACCGATATAACCCATAAGTTTAATAATTTATAATTGAAAAAAAAAAATTAAATAAACTGATAGTAAAACTAACGATATGTTATCCATTTAATTTTATATTTTAAAATAGCAATTTATTTTAATACATTGAGGTGTTGCCTATTGTAATCTTTCTTCACATTCATATATTTAATAAATTCTCTTTTGTTTTTTTCTTTGTTTTTGCAGTCCTTTATAGGCAATGCCTTTCGTTTCCCGAGCATCTCCATTTTCCCTTCCTCATAATATTCTTCCACATTCTCAGCCTCAAAATTACAATTACGTCATTTGATCCCATTTTCTGTGCAAAATTGAATCTGTTAAAAGCTGCTCGTTTAAAATCCCAACTTCACTAACAAAAACCAAATTCCTCAAACTATTAACCTGATATGATCTCAAACCTCTCTATGTTCCTACTCTTCCAAACTCAACCATCAGATCTCAATAATTTACTTCTTACTGCAACCAAAATCAAGCAACAAAGTAAGAATAATAAAGAACCCACCACAGCAGGAAAAAAACCCGTCATCAACATCTCCGCCGTTTGTCAATGCCTCTGCCTCTCCATCTCTGTTTTCCAACCAGCTTGTCATCCACACCTCTCCCGTCTATCAACGCATCTGCCTCCTTTCCAGCTCCATTGTCCGCACCAGCTCAGCTTCTACGCCTCTGCTGTCCTCTCAACCTCCGTCGTTCACCTGCACCAACCGTCGGTTTTAATTTTAAGTTTATTTTGGCGATTTCAATTGTAAAATTTTAATGATGGTGATGACAATTGTTTTCAGGAACTGATGGCCCTTTTGAAATCGAATCAATTTGATTATCGACTAGCTTCAGAATCAGTTGATTTCTCAAATCACAATGATAGACGAGAGAGAAGCGACCGCCATAGCAGATCGGAGAAGAATCAGATAATAACGATGAAGAAGATATAAAAGCTGATATTTAAAAACCGAAAGTATATTTCTGCAATTAAAAATGATCAAATCGTAAATTTCAATAGATTTTAGTTAATAGGTGGTCTTGAGAATATTTAGGTGTATCAAGGGTATTTGTCTAAAAATCTCTAAATAATTTACCAAAAACAGATATTTAAAAAATAATCCTAAGATATTTTATAATCTAACTAAAGTACCAACTAATTTGACATTATTTATACATAAAATACATTGATTTAGTTATAATAATTATAAAAAAATATTATTGATGTCAATTAATTTTAAAAATTAATAAATTAAAGTATTGCACTTATTTTTAATTAAAAAATCTAGCTTATTTAATATTAATTTATATATCAATTAATGATTCACATTACGAGTCACATGTGTAGCATATAATATGAAACTAGTATAAAAAATCATTTAAATTGCAAACTGTTTATATGATTTTAAAATAAGCATACATTTATTTTAATTAATTAATTCTAATTAATTAAGATTAAAAACATTGTGACTACCAATCTTAGTCCAAAATTATTATATTTATAAAAAATAAGAAAATATTTTTATCAAAAACCTAAGTAGAAGCACTTAAATATCGTTTAAAAAAATTGTATTTTAAACATCTTAGAATATATTTATTTTCTATATTTGTGGAACAAATGAAGTATTTAATTCCCGGCTCTTTACATCTACTATCCAAGTGTTTAAATTTTAAATTATTAATTTAATAAATTTTGGATCATTACTTTTAACATTTATCTTCTTCTTATATAAAAAATATGGGCGACCAACATTCAAACTAATTCTACTTATATAAAACAATTGTATTTAAAATTTAAATATATAATTATATTAGTAATTTTGTAAAAAAATTGAAACAAAAATTTACACCATTTGAAATGTCTTAGAGTATACAGATAAATGTAGTATATTACTTGATGTATTAATACCTTTTGAAAACAACCTACAAAATATCGATTTCATACTGCTCATCGGACACTAGTGGTTTGATGAACATTCTAATAATAACGGATTTTTGACGGATCTGTGCCTACAAACTTTTTAAAATTCTAACTTTGAGCATGGTTTGAAATTAATAACAATTTAGTGTCTGGGACCACCCAATCGCAAATTGGGTGGTGATCCGCGATTTAATATCACGGATCATCTTAAATAAGATTAATAGTAGATTAATCTAAGTTTAATGCCATCCGCGATTTTAAATCGCGAATGGCATTAAACAGATCCCTTGCCAATGGCAGGGAATCTGTTGACCGTTGGAATTCCAACAGTCAAAAATTGAATGCAATCCGCGAAATTAATTCGTGGATTGCATTTATACCATTCAGCCCCCATTTTCCTCACAACTCAAAATCTTAAACTCTCAAATATATGTAATTTTCTCTCAAGCGGTTTTAGAGCGGATTTTATTTTTGTAGCGGTTCTATTCAGAATTTATTTTCGGAGTGGATTATTATTTTAGCGCTATTGGAGGACTACAAGAGATGAGTTTACTTTTCATTTTTTATTGTTATATTAAATTAGAAAAAAATAGGTTAATATAACTTAAATGTTAGGTTTTGAATTATTTATTAAATATT
This sequence comes from Mercurialis annua, assembly GCF_937616625.2. Classification (NCBI taxonomy): domain Eukaryota; kingdom Viridiplantae; phylum Streptophyta; class Magnoliopsida; order Malpighiales; family Euphorbiaceae; genus Mercurialis; species Mercurialis annua. The sequence continues at coordinate 32,829,445 of NC_065575.1, forward strand.
TGTATGTTTAAAAAAATATTAGGTGTTAGTATAAATTATTAATATGTCATATTTTTCAATTAGTTACTGTTAGTAAAAATAATAGGTGTTATTGTAGTTTATTGAGAAATTGTAATTTAGTGAAATATTAAGTATGTTGATTTTCATCAAAAAAATAGTAAACACTATTAAAAATCGGTTTAGGAAAAATTGCTAAAATAATTAGACTTTATTTAATGAATTTGAAAAAATGCTATAAACTAAAATACGTGTGATGTATATTTATTTTGACGAAATTTGTAGCAATGACGACTATGAACCTATCGTTTATGATATGGTGCGATGGCCGCATCGTCGGGTGGATATGATAATTATCGAAAGGATGAATTTTGAAGAGTTGAAGAATGTGTGTACAGTCGCTGCGAAATCGGAAGTAGAGATTACCAAAATCTACTTTTTCGGCTTCCTAAAATTGAAAGTGGTCGCATAATCTCCTACTCGTTGTACTCAGTGGAAAACAATGAGCATATCTTTGCAATTCTAAGAGAGACGATGCGGTATCGATGCCTTGATACGTTAGAATTTTACGTAAAGTACCGTACTGTCGTTTGTAACAATGTTTATGTGGATCAGTTGGTTTTGAGTGAATCAAGTGGGTCAGATAAAGGCAGTGATGAAGATGATGGAGAGGATTTTTGTGGCTGCGAGGAAGAGGCAGAAGAGCAAGAGGGTTGCAATGATCATGTAGAACATTTGGATTCTGGAGAAAACACAGTGTATCAATCGCAACTCCCAGAAGGTTTTAACCGTGTGAATTTGGATGATTTTGATGTGGCACCAGATTTTGATGAGAACCTTATGTGGAATCATGGGATGGAGTTCTAAATTGGGATGATCTTCCCAAATCGTGATTCTGTTCAGGCATGTGCTACTGCTTATTCTGTTGAAAATGGAAGGGAGCACAAGAGTCACCGAACAACCAACTATACTATTGTGCTGGTTCTTCGTGGGTAGGGACTGGATGGTTATTCGACCAGTTCCGTGAGTTTCGAGAGTTAGACGCCGACGTTTCAGATATGGAGGTTGAGTGGGCTGTTCGGGCTTATCTCTTGGCCGCTTTGGATGGTCTGTGCTTCACTGATTTGAACAGTGGACATTTGGGGTTGAGAATTTTACCACATTTAGAGCATTTAGAGGATCAGCGGTCCATCAGTTGGGGATCAGCCGTGCTAGCCCACCTGTACCACGAGCTTTGCATATGTGCGACGGCTTCACAGCACAGACGTAACATCGTTGGCGCCCTTTGGATTTTGCAGCTTTGGACTTTTGAGCGTTTGACGCCGTTACGTCCCCATTACGCTGCGCTTCCCATCACACAACATCTTCCATTAGGCGATAGGTATTTACTCTAACATTTAATTTCTTTGTATTTGATAGTTCACCCTACTTGTATTTGAATCTAACATTTAATTTAATTTCATTTGCAGATGGGCGGACCCTAGGGAGCCTCGGGTTCGAGGGGCCCCCAGGCACGATTTGTCTTACTTTAGACTCTTACTTGACAGGCTGCGTTACGATGACATAAGTTTATTTTTTTACAGTACTTTCAGTTTAATTCAGTTCAAATTCTGACTTACGTATTTTTATGCAGATTGTTTGGCAGCCATACACCGACGATCTCCTAAAATCCATACCCTCATTGTACCTTGCGGGTTCCCACGTTTGGCGTGCTCAGGTACCCTTGATTCATTACAACATTGTGGAGTGGCACTAGCCAGATAGAGCATTGTAGCAGTTTGGCCTGATTCAGCCTATCCCTCTGGCACCAGTGCAAGATCAGCGCCTTCATACCCTCCTTTACAAGAGTAGCAACAACTACTTGGAGATCCTCGAGTATTATGTACTGATTTGGCTCCACAGAGAGTCCCATGTCGTTGACGGTTACCGTTTGGAGCGTCCACCACACTACCATTCGTAGTCCATGGAGTGGTATCGGAGACACAGTCGGAGTTGGATTACCTTGCAGGGTGCAGCTGACGGTTCGAGTGTACGTAAATTTTTTATTTTTACAAATTTACAGCTTACTTTTATATTAATAATATATTTACCGATTACTATTTTCCCTTTTAATAGCGCGATCTGGCGGAGATGGTCCACGTTCGGAGATCTAGCCGTGACTCCATGATTGGGTCTGCTGCACAAAGTTCATAAATGGCCTATATGGAGGATCGTCGGGATGTCACTTTGCCCCCACCAGAGCCAGCAGTCACGACATTTGTACTGCCTCCTCTCCCTCCTCTGACGGTTGACTTGGATTCCATTCACGGTCGTCGTAGACAGCGGCCTACACCATGCCAACCCCGCCAGCGAGCAGAGCGGCCTATATCGCCCCCTATGTACTATCATTGCGATGCAGCAGAGAGCTCACAGACGCGACAAAACTATTGCGGGCCTACTCAGTTTTATGAGCCCCCTTTGGGTGACGGTTCACAATTTCAGCAGCCCTCGCAGGTATTGCGTACTTTATTAAGTATATTTCATATCTAGTTTCACATTATATTAAAATGGCTTAATTACTTAAAAAAAAATCCACCTTGAAACATTTTTTCGTTTATACCCTGACCTAGGAAAAAGTTCATTTGTACCCTTTTTTTGATTTTTCGTTTTCAACTATACCCTAAAATTTTATTTTTTGACAATTTAATTAATTAAAGGATGAAAACATTAAAAATAATTAAATAGAAGGGTTATATCATCTTTTTTTTATTTGAAAAAATACAAATAAGTTAAAAAATGAAGGATTATTTTAAGCTTTTTTCTAAATAAAAAAGTTCAATTTAGTGATTTAGGGCAGAGTTGAAAACGAAAAATCAAAAAAAGGGTAAAAATGAACTTTTTCCTAGGTCATGGTATAAACGAAAAAATATTACAAGATGGGGTTTTTTTTAAGTAATTAGGCCTATTAAAATACAAGCTATTAGATGTTTATTTTTAAATTCTTTATTTCAGGTCTCTCCGACCTCATCGTTTCCGGTACCACCATCATCCATGCCGTTTTTTTACTCCTAGGGACAGACGCCGTATACTACTTCTCTAACAGAGCCGTCTCAGTATCGACAAACTACACCACCACCATTTCAGACACCCCAACATGGTCAGCCTTCTACCCCCTCTGATCGGGGTTACCGGCCCGCGTTTCCTTGGTTGGATAACCCGTGAGCGTCACATTCGCGGCCCTCCCCTTCCACCCCGGTTGCGGATCCGTCGCAGATGTATTTTTTGGTATCAGAGGCTTGGTTGAACAGTCCAGGTCTCGGGGGGAGGGGGGCTCTTTTGAGAAGTTACAGTCCAGCAGAATTCAGTTTACGGGTCCGTCCTTCAGCCTCCTTCCGCAGTCATAGGAGGCACCCACTACTGCACCGACTGCAGATGATCATGAGCTATCCCACGACGACGATCACGAGAGCGAGGGCCCGCCAGCTGACAGACCGCGTGACAGCATTACTACGATCTGACTGAGAGGAGTCTGCGCCGCAGACAGGATCAGGGGTGTACGATATGAGGACTCAACTGGAGAAGAACACTAGATATCGAGATTATTTATGATTTTATTGTTTTTTTAGACATTTTAAACTTTATAATCTAACTTTACTTTATCGACTATTCCGTATTATTATATTGTTTATCATTTGATATTGTTTATACAATTTGTAATTTTTGTATATACTAGTAAAAACGGAAAAAATATTATACAACGCTAACTAAAATTCGGTTTTTATATTTTATTATAATTTTAACAAAAAATTAAAGAACGAAATTTATTATAAAACGCTAACTAAAAGAATTTTTTATATTTTACTGAAACTTGTATAAAAATTGAAATTACTAGCAATGATTAGGCAAAGTAATGCCCAATCATTGGGTAGACATATTACTGTCTTCCCAATGATTAGGGAGAGATGCAATCCGCGATTTAATATCGCATCGCGGATTGCATTAATCATGTTAATTACTCCAGATTGGAGTAATTAACATGATCCGCGGTATTAAATCGTGGATCACCACCCAATCCGCGATTTAAAATCGCGGATTGGGTGGTCTCAAGCACTAAATTTGGATTAATCTCAAATTAGACATAAAATTGGATTTTTGAAAAGCCCGTAGGCACAGATCTGTCAAAAATCCGATAATAAAGTCGGTCTTTGAATAAAATTTGATAACTTAATAATTTTTATTGATATATTGAATACTTACATGAATGAATAAACATACCTAAGATCTTTTATATAGAAATAAAATAAATATATCTGAGTACAATTATATTGTGAATGTATTTCTTATCCGAAAAAGTGGCAGAGTTGAATTCTTTATCTTTTAGACCTCTTTAAAAATATCTCTCTACTATGAAGATGAGTAATATTAGGATAATGACTTTTTATTATAAAATGATCATTATGTGCATGCTTATTTATTGGAATATTCATAGTGTGAGAATCTCTGTTGTTTAATAGACTGGTTGAGCTTTTGAGTAATTACTAATAGTCTTATAAATTACTCGGTCTTATATGAGGTTGGTCGAACTTCAAAGGCTCGATATTCTTTATTGATTGAATCTTGAAAGTTCAACATCCTTTATCGACGAAATCTTACTAATTTAGCATCCTTTAAATAAGATTGGTAGCTTAATAGCTTTTAATGATGTATTAATTGCTTAAATAAATGAATAATTATACCTAAAGTCTTTTATATAGAGATAGGATAGACATAGCTCAATTAAGTTATACTGTGATTGTGTTTCTTATCTAAAAAAGTAGCATTTTTAGTGGCATGGTTAAATCCTTTCTCAATTAAGCTTCTTTAAAGAATATATATCTATTATGAAGTGAGTAATATTGAAATAAAAACTTTTTATATTAATAAAAAAGACTCTTGTCCACATGCATATTATTAGAATATTCTGTGAGAATCTCTCTTATTTAATGGACTAATTGAGCCTTTGAGTGATTTCTAATTGTTATATAAATCACTCGGCCTTATATTCGGTTGCTCGTATCTTACAAGTTCGACATACTTTATTGATTGAACCTTTAAGGTTCAACATCTTTCATCGACTGAACCTTACTAATTTAACATCATTCATTAATTGAACCTTGAAGGTTTGACATCCTTTATCGATTGGACTTTAAAGGTTCGACATACTTCATTGGTCATATCTTAAAAGTTTGGTATCTTTCATTGACTGGTCCTTGAAGGTTCTGCATCCTTCATAAAATGGACATTGAAGGTTCGATATATATCCTTCATTATCCAACCCTTGAAAAATATGAAATCCACTTTAGCTTCCCACAATATGCTGATTCTCTTAAACTCTTAGTGATTCCTTTAGATATTTATTTATATTTTGATGATTTGTGGATGGCACTTTTCAACAAATTTTTATTTGGGCGATTTTTTTCTCGAGTGAGCCATGGGGGAGCTTTTTTGGGCGATCCTTTAATGGAAAATTCTTTCCTTTTTTGATCACATGTCTTTCTTTTTAAATGATGACATAATGGCGGAATTTAATGCTCTTTTTCCTTAATAATTATTGCGACGTAACGTCTTTTGTGGAATTTTTTTTGTTTTTCCACTAACTCTCTTCTAGGGCCTGTAAAAGGCCTAATCTTTTTTTTAATCATTTTATTTACTCCTCACCCCTTTCAAAAAAGATGATTCTTGATGGAAACGCATACAAAATCCAGATCGTTGAAGAAAGATAAGGTCCATATGATGGCCTATAAATACAAAGCTCAAAGCCACTCCCAGAGGATATGTAATATCTTACACCTATCAATATGCTTTCAACATACCTGTTATACCCTTTACTAACTTTAGCATCGGAGTGGACTTGGGGCCCAAGCTCAAGATCCATCTTCTTTCACAGGAACGCTCCATGTACGGGAACAGAGCTGATTCACCTACGTTCTTGGATCCATCATTTGGCATCGTCTATGTGAACGAAGTTCTTGGATAAATTCTATTAATGAAAACTGGAATGAATGATGAAATCAATAAAACACCCACACCACCTACCAACCACCAGGAAGATCTTGTAGAAACACTTAATCCCCGCAAGCGAACAAAAGACCGCGAGGATTGGGAAAAGAATTGGACAACCAACGACACAAGTGAGGCAAGGCGATGGCTCCAGTAATGATATACGAAGCATGTACAAATGAACATGAATAAGAAAAGGAAGACTCCTCAGTAACTGAAGCGGTAATACAAGGAAGAAAGGTACGACAGATTTCTATAGATCCTGGAGAAGCGACGACTATCGTAACATAGGACGCTTACCGGGCCTCCGGTGGGAGCATGATTCGGGTAGGGCTACAACCAAAAGACATTAAAAGAACGGGAGGATCAAGATTGCATTCAATGGGCACCGCTACCGTCCGATTAACGTTGGGAAATGGTTAAGGATCGGGAGTAACTATCACTACTTTATTCCATATAGTAGATAAGAAATTACTCTACAACGTGATATGGGGGCGCTCGTTCCAATTTGAATCAAGAGCAGCGATAGAAATTACGAATTCAAGGATGATGCTCCCCGCAGTAAGAGGGGTAGTTATCATAGATGGAGACTCAAAAGCGGAAAAATACTGTCGACGGGCTGCCATGGCGGCACTCCTACCTATAGACAAAATACTTAATTTACCATCCGATGTCTGAACCGGTAGGAGAGACGGAGAAATGAGAGGTATGTTCGGAGAAGACGATGAAATTGAGGACGGGAATGTCTGAAAGTACAAAAGGAGCGATAAGAGAAGTATTGCAGATACTTTCCCATAACTTCGCGGCCAAAGCCTCAAAGATAAGAGGAGTAGATCTGGAGATCGCCTGTCATGATTTGAACGTGAACCCGACAGCCCGGCCAGTTAAACAAAAGAAATGGAGGCACTTTGAAGAAAGATAGAAAGCAATCGCAGAAAAGATAGAAAAACTGTAGGACACCAGATTCATCAAACCCATTATATAAAGAAAATGTCTGGCCAACATAGTGTTGGTCCCGAAGGCCAGTTGAAAGTTCAACATGTGCGTGGATTTCACATATTTAAACAAAGCATGTTTCAAAGACTGCTTTCCGCTCCCGAACATCGACGAACTGGTGTACATTACTTCCTACTACAAAATCTACAGCCTGGCTGATATGGCATAAGGGTACAACCAAATCCCAATGAAAAAGGAGATTAGGCTAAAACAAGCTTCGTGGCGGATGAAGGTACATTTTGCTATACGATTATGCCTTTCGGATTGAAAGATGCAAGAGCAACTTACAAAGGTTGATAAAATACATGTTTATCGAATTTAAAGTATTTAAGCGTTTTAAGTGTGGAATTGAGTTATAACTTGTCGAATTGAGTTGAGTAAGTGTCAGATTGTCAAATTAATGTGTTTTTAAAGTCGGATTTTGGATCAAAATGGCCAGGGTCGTGCCATTATTGTGCCAAAGGCACAATAGTAGGGGCACACTGTGCCTAGCCATTTTTGGCTAGGGCACAATGTGCCCTACCCAAACGTGCTTGGGCACGATGTGCCAAGGTGTGGCACAACGTGCCCTGCCCCGAAGGTCGAAAAATATGATTTAAATGCAACTTAATCAAATTGTAAAATGTACACAACGATGCTTTAAATGATTAAAAGAGTATTGGTAGGACATGTAATAAGTTTATCAAAATAAATGGGCATGTTAATCAAGCTATGGGTTTCTTAAATCGATTAAAGAAGCAATGTTGTAAGTGTATGTCAAGAATAAAAAGAATGTTGTAAAAGGGGAAGGTTATTGTCGATTTTGTTTATGAAGTATATGTGTAATGTGTCTAGTTCACTCTAGGGTTAGGATTCATTTATTTGAAACATGTTATGACATTTGAATCCTAACATTACATCTGACAAGCCATCGAGCCGCCGGTTCAGGCCATTAGGGTGATTAAAAGACATATTAGAAGTTAATATTTTAGATAGCATTTTGTTTGAGTTTACAGTTTACTTTTGCGCATTAATATTAAGAGTAGATTATTTTTTAATGAGTATTATATCACATATTTATGATTATTGTAGTGAGTTTCGTATAGTATTATGAAACTAATATAAATCTGAGGAAACATGCTTTCTTATTGGATGACAATAGAACTGTGTGATCACGAGTAAGAATCAACATTGACTAAGTACATAATTGTGACAAGGATAAAGATCGATCATATTGCATGTCTAAGGCGACGGTAATATAGTTCACGGCCTAGACTAACGGGAAACTTTAAGGCGGCGGTAACACAGTTCACAATTCATAACCCGATACAGATCTAAGGCAACAGTCTAATGTGTACGACCCATATGTTGTTAAGTGAAAGTATATGACAACGGTCCAATATGTACGTCCATTCTTCTTGGATTACTCTGTGGATTGTGGATTATGGATTATGGCAATGTATGAGTATGGATATGGGAATTGAGGATTAGCATTTCGTTCAGATCCAATATTTGGTTATGTTTATAAATAATTTTTATATGCGATCCTATTTTATTTAATATACATTAAATTATGAACTTACTCAATTTACTGGCCCGTTGATTTTTTCCCCTTTTAGGGTTATAGCATTTTAAAGTGGTCGGGCTTCCATCTCACATCTAGAGTTGTAGTAGTATGGTAGTCTCGTGGTCTAATAATCAACGGTTTATTTTAATGTATACGTCCATACTTCTTGGATACACTGCGTGTTTCTAGAACATGTAAAAAGGTTACCCGTTATATATTATTTTGAACTGGTTTCTATGGTATTGATGTTATGTTGAAACATGGCGGTTCATGATATATAGAGATAATAGTTTCCAAATATACAATAATGATTTTTATAAAATGATTTTAAAAAGTGTTAATATGTTTTCAAAGAGTTCATGAAAACATATCTTATATGTTATAATGATTTGAATAGCGAAATATTTACAATGGTTTGAGACTTGCCACGGGTTTGGAGCTAACATTCTCATTCCCTATTTTCGGTGTCTGTCCGAGAATTTGGATTGTGACAGCTTTCTTTAGAGAATGTCTCTCAGTTATGAAGATGAGTCCTATTAGAATAAGAACTTCATATTTGATAAAAAAAAGTATTGTTCTTCACAAGCTCATTTTATCGAAATATTCATAGTGCGAGAATCTCGCTTTTTTATTGAGATTTTTCAACATCTTTCATTGACTAAATCTTGAAGGTGTGACATTCTTGATTGGCTAGTCCATGAAGGTTTGCATACCCTTCATTGTTTGTATTTTATATGTTCGACATCTTTCATTGATGGGTGCTTGAAGGTTCACATCCTTCATTGGTTGAACTTGAAGGTCTGATATGTATCCTTATACTTAATCTTGAAGATCTAGTATCCGTTAGTATTTTTCATAAATTAAAATTTAATAAACTAGTATTTTTATTTATAAAATGATATTAGTTTTAATTTAATTATTGAACTAAATTATGTTCAATAATTTGATAATTTTTTAATTGATAAAACCTATTAAGTATGCTTCTATTAATTTATAAAAATATTTATAAATATCAAATTTACCATTAAAATTTATTTAACGTTAAATTGTAGTATGACTATAATGTCATACCAAAGTTGATGTTGCATCTAAATAGCACTGATGCAGAAAAAAAAACAACACATTTGGTTTACAAACATGGTAAGATAGTGTTATTTTAAAAAAAATTATATTAAAAATGAGAATGTGTTCAAAACATCAAGTTTTCAACATATTTCTGAAACAAAAAATTAATTGAACGCAATGTATATGTTCTATAGTACCGCATTACATACAATACTAATTTTTGTTAATTTTTATTGACTTTATGAAAACAATATACTAATTTTATGATAAGTTTTTATCGTATATTTTAATGTTAATTCCAGTGTTTTAAAAATTAAACCGGTAGCCAAACCGGTGAAACTACCGATTTCCGATTTGACCGGTTCAATTGGTTCGACCGCCGGTTGAACCGGCCGAGTGCATTTCAAAATAAATTATAACGTAGTATTACTTTTCTAGTTTCTGCCAATGTTATAAGTTATAACCTTTTATCTTCTATTATTATTTATAATTTTTTATTATCTTTTCACAACTTCATGAAAAAAAATAAAAGATGAAGAGTTATATATTTATAGAAAATTATGTGGTATTTAGTTATTTAAGGAATGAATCTTTATCTTTATTAATTCCATTATTTTTCTTTTATTTCTATCTAGGAAATTTTACTTTTTTATTTCCTGTTTTGTATTAGCTTTTTGTTTTTTGTTTTTAAATTTAACTCAACAATGTTATTATTTTTTTATCTAATCTAATAACCTAATAAACCTTTTTAAAATCTAAGAAAATAAATGTTTTCTTTTTACATCCGTTAATTGTTATTTATTGTGGTAACTTCTTGAAATACATATTTTGATAACTTATTTACACCTTTACCTGTCAAGTTTTGGTTTTTCTTTTTTTCTTTTTTTTATTTATGAAAAATATTTTTTTGTTTTTTTAATTTCAAATATACCTTTTTCGGTTTTTAATTTTTGTTTTTCGGTTCGTTCGACCGAACCGACCGAACCGACTAATTCGACCGACAATTTTTTTATATAGTATAAGATTAGTGTATATATAGTGTTAATTTTTATTTTTTATAGATTTTTTTTGAAATTTTTTTTATAGTGTAACAGTAGTGTATATATAGTGTTTTTATGATTTTTATAGTGTAAGATTAGTATATAAGTAGTGTATATATAGTGTATAAGTAGTGTATTTATGGCATTTTGTAGTGTTTTTTGTGGTTTACACCATGAAACACTGCAAATACACCATAGACACTGTAAATCCACCATAAATATACTAAAAACGGCATAAATACACTATAAATACACCAAAAATATACTAAAACGTAAATATATTATAAAATTACTACAAATGCACCATAAATAAAAAAATTTCTTTACAAAATCAGTAGTAATAAACAAATCTATGAATAAGAGAAGACAAAATAAATAATTATATGAATAATAGAACAATTTTATAAACAAAAAATTATAGATTTACAATAATTTATTTACAAAATATTTAAATCATTACAAAAAAACTTAAAAAAATTACACAAATCTAAAAACGAGTCGAGAAATCCATAGCGCAAACGGAAGAGACGAACGGACTAGCGCGAACGGAAAAGACGAACGGAAAAACGACCGGAAATGACGAGAAATCCATCGGAAGTAGACGAACGGAAGCGCGACCGGAAAGACGAACGGAAAAGACGAACAGAAAAGTAATCGAGGAGATAAACTGAAAATCAAATGAAAAAGAAAAAGAAAAAAAGAAAAAAAGAAGAGAGAAGAAGAGTGAGAAGAGAGAGAGAAAAAGTGGCTATATAAAAATTTAACTTAAAATGAGATAAGTTTTTTTATATAGTGGGTATTTTTGGTAAATAAGTTAGCTTATTAGGTAATGTAGTATTAGAGGAAAAGATGGGATAAAATAGTGTAAATATTTTATCCAAAACAGATATTTGGAAAATAATCCCTTATTCATTTCTATTTTAAAATGAATTTTACCTTTTATTTATGTTCTTTAAATTTTGGATGCATGACCTGAAATTTTTTACTTTCAAAGTTTGGCTTCAAATTTATCATTTTAAACTACTAACTTATTGTCATTCCTTAATTGAATGTTATAATTATTTTCAAAATCATATTAGAATCTCATATATTAATTGTCTTTTACACGAAAACAAATAATTCATATGACTTTGATGTTAAAACTTGCCATTTTAAACTCAATTACTAATTAAAATTATTCATTATGCTTTAATACTAAATACTAAGTCAAACAAATAATATACCATTGATTGATTTTGCTCATTTTAATATGGAAACATTAAAAAAGAAAGAAACAATTTTAAAAGGTAAGAAAATTAAGAATTTAATTTAGGTAATTTTTAAAATATATAAAAATATATAGGTGTGGTTGAACCAGCCGGTTCAATTCGGTTCCGGCTCACCGTTGTAGTCCGGTTCATTCGGTTCCATCCGGTCCAAATCGGTTGGACCGGATTTCTGGTTTTTAGAACTTAAAAAACCGAACACCTGACCGGCCGATCCGATCCGGTTTTTAAAACACTGGTTAATTCCATATAAAGTCACAATCTTTACACGTTTTTTCATTTTAATCACGTCTTTTAAAAGTTGTCATATAAATCATCATCTTTTATTTTTGTTGCAAATCTAGCATCGATATGATAATTTCAGTGTCTTCCCTTCAAAATAAATGTCACAGTCTAACCAATACTCTAATTAATATAAAAACACATCTTTATTTTTCTATTTTCTTGTCGATTCCGTTTGTCGAGTCAGTAAAAATACACTTGATTATCACATCGATGATAGATTGCAACAAAAATGGAAGGTGATAATTTATATGACAACTTTAAAGGACGTGATTAAAATGAAAAACTGTGTAAATGTGATGATTTATATGGAACTAGCCTTATTTTTAAATTATTGAAAATAATATTATTATTTTTATAAAAAATTGACTATATATAAAAATAATTCAAGTTTTTGAAAATTTATAAATTTTAATTATTAAATATTAATAATTATAAAATATAGTTTGTCCCAATTTTAAAATATATTTTCTCTATATTTAAATGATATAACATTTGGACAAACACATAAATTAATAAAAATTAATTTTTTATAGGTTTTAAATTTTATCATTTTATATTTTTTTAAATATATATATAGCATATTGATAAATATTTTTCGAGTGATGTATTTTGTATTGAGATATGAAAAACTAAGTTATTTGAGGATAATTATATAATTTAATAAAGGTAGATAAATTTTTTAATTTATAAATTATCTTTTGAAAAAAAAGGATTTGGAATATGAAAAGTAATGAAGTGGCTATTAGTTTGTGATGGATACCGAATCCTACAATAAATACAGTGGAGCCGAGTCACAGGAGATCCACTCTCGGGTGATACCGGACACTCCCACGAACATCTGAATATATGAAGGAGACACCGAATCCCTTGAGATTCGGTAATATACCGACAAAGACCGAATCCCATAGGATCCGCCTAAAGCGCGTTAATCCGGGATTTGGGTAGATCGCTAAATCTGGAAGTATTCTCCTATTTGGACACAAAATCCGAATATGGAAGGATAAGCTCTACCTTAGAAAGATAAGACTATTTAGGAAGACGTTCCTAAATAGGACTCATATCAGAATAAGGTAGATCTCTACAAATCAGGGTGAATCCCTACAATGTAGCCAAATCCCTACAAAGTAGGATTCACTTACCTATTACGACTCTACAAGGTATATTCGACTACTATAAAAGGAGTACGAGGTATGCCTAGAATCACAATTACATTCACATACTCTAAACGCTGCTCAAAGCTCTAAACTGACTTTAGCATCGGAGAGTTAATCGGACAACCACCGTCCGATTAGCTTCTACCTTGTTTTGCAGGTCTTACTCACCGGTTCAGAAGGTAGACTCCATCAATTGGCGCCGTCTGTGGGAAAAGGTTAACTAAACTTCAATTCAAAGGAGCTTTTCTGAACTCAAAAACAAATTTCATTTGAAGAAGATGACTTCTGAAAGAGTGAACCTGAAGAACCAAACATCACAGAGAAAAAGGAAAGCAATAGAACTCTCAATTCCTACGCCGGTAACCTTTGACGGGGAAGATTTCGGGAGAATAGCTGAAGAGCATAACGAAACTCTAGTGGTGGCCATGGTCATCGAGCACTGGAATGTCGAAAGAGTCCTGATCGACGAAGGAAGCGCAATAAACTTAATAACTAGAAAGGCTTACGAAATCCTAGGAAGAGAGCTAGCAGAATTGAAAAGAAACGCCACACCCGTGGTAGGATTTGGGGGCTCACCAATTAAGCCCAACGGAACAATCACACTTGATGTCAAGATAGGAAGGACGAGGAAAGGCGAGGAATTACCTACACGATTTAGCGTCGTAGAAATCGACTTATCATACAACGCGATATTGGGGAGACCTTTCCTCCACGATTCAGCAGCTGTGAATAGTGTAAAAGCACTAACTATAAAGATACCAACAAAACAAGGAATTATCACAATACAAGGGAACCGAGCCGAGGCAAAGAAGTGCTACGATCGGTCAATAGAAGAATCATGCGAAGCAATGGCAATAGAAGAAATCCTTAACCACGAAATTGAAGAGAAAGAAACAGCACCCGAGGCGAAACAAAGAAACTACAACTCGGCAAGGAAAAAAGAGTAAATCTTGGGGCGAACATGGACCCTAAAATCGAAGAAGATATCACAGCCATATAAAAAAACAACATCGGAACCTTCGCCGCCAATGCGTCAGAGATTGTCCGGATAGACCCCCAGGTCATTACACATGATCTAAATGTAGCAGAGACGGCGAATCCCGTCAAACAGAAGAAAAGGAAGTTCTCTGAAGAAAAACAGAAGATAATCGCAGAAGAAGTAGAAAAATTGGAGAAAGCGGGATTCATTCGAGAAGTCCATTACCCAGAATGGGTAGCTAACGTAGTTATCGTGAAAAAAGCTAACAGAAAAAACAGAATGTGTGTAGATTACACCGATCTGAACAAGGCGTGTCCTAAAGATAGCTACTCACTGCCTGACATTGATCAACTCGTGGACTCTACTGCCGGACACGCAATGTATAGCTTGGCAGATGCAGCTCAAGGCTATCACCAAATCCAAATGAAGGAACAAGACCAGGAAAAAACATCATTCATCACGGAGGGAGGAACCTACTGCTATACGGCGATGCCCTTCGGGTTGAAAAACGCAGGAGCAACTTACCAAAGGCTTATGAACTTCATGTTCAAAGATGAAATAGGGAAGCGAGTCCAGGTGTATGTAGACGATTTAATCATCAAGAGCGAGAACGAAGAAACCCATGCAAAAGATCTGGAAGAGACATTCAACATACTAAACAAATTCGGAATGAAGCTGAACCCAGACAAATGCACGTTCGGCGTTCAAGGCGGAAAATTCCTGGGATTCATGATATCCCAAAGAGGAATAGAGGCAAACCTTGAGAAGATCAAAGCAATTATGGACATGAAAGCACTAAGAAACATAAACAAAGTTCAAAAACTCAACGGGCGAATCACAACACTCGGTAGATTTATGTCCTGCTCAGCAAAAAGATGCTTGCCTTTCTTCAAAGCCCTCAAAGGAACGCAAAAATTCGAATGGAACAAAGACTGCGAAAAATCTTTTGAAGAGATAAAAGAGTTCCTCATCACCCTTCCATTGCTCAGCAGACCGCTGAAAGGGGAGATGTTGTACTTATACATCAGCACCACGAAAGAGACTATCGGAACAGTGCTAGTAAGGGAAGAAGACGATGAAATGAAGCCAATCTACTACATTAGCCGAGTCCTGAAAGGCGCGGAAACGAGATACCCCGAGATCGAAAAAATGGCACTAGATGTATTAACCATAGCTAAAAAACTGAAATACTATTTCCAAAGCCACAACGTGGTAGTAAGAACGAATCAACCATTGCAAAAGGCGATCCAAAGACCAGAGACGTCCGGGAGATTGGTCCACTGGTCCATCCAGCTCAGCGAGCACGACATAAGATACGAACCTCGCCCAACTCTCAAAGCGCAGGCCTTGGCGGACTTTGTAGCAGAAATAACTCCGACC
The DNA here is from genome assembly GCF_937616625.2 of Mercurialis annua. NCBI lineage: Eukaryota > Viridiplantae > Streptophyta > Magnoliopsida > Malpighiales > Euphorbiaceae > Mercurialis > Mercurialis annua. The sequence goes on from NC_065575.1 coordinate 32,845,170, forward strand.
GAAACCAGTCAGCCTAAACCAGATTTAGTATGGGAACTCCACGTAGATGGAGCATCAAATGAAAAAGGAGCCGGAGCAGGAGCCATCCTCAGAGGACCCGGAAAAGTCAAAATCGAGTATGGAGTAAACATTCAGTTCACCGCTAGCAACAACGTAGCTGAGTACGAAGCCCTGATCGCAGGCCTCGGTCTAGCATTGGAAATAAAAACGGAAACCCTAAAGATCTATAGAGACTCCCAGCTGGTAGTAAATCAGGTCAAGGAAGAATATCAAGCCAAGGAAACAGGAATGATCAAATATCTGGGAAAAGTCATGGCGCAGCTCCAACAGCTGGAAGCACAAGGAGGACAGTGGGAAATCATTCAAATTCCAAGAGAGAAAAACATTGAGGCCGACGCCATCGCCAAATCTGCATCAGAACTCGGAGACCTATTCACTAAAATGCAATTGAAATAAACTCTTGAATCGCCAAGCACCAGAGAAATAGAAGTCATGGCAACCGAAGAAGCAGATTCCTGGATGACCCCATTAATCAAATATTTAGACCACGGCGAACTGCCAACGGACAAAACCGAAGCCATTCGAATCATCAGAAAATCTGCCAACTACTCATATCACAACGGAGTTCTCTACCAAACCTCCTTAACTGTAATACCCCAAATATTTTAGAATAATTAAGTCGTGCCACGTGTCGTGAATTTTGATAAATTAAGTCAAGATGGATTTAGTTTAATGATATCGGGAATTTAAAGTAATTTTTATTGAACGGATTATTGGGATTAAAGGAAAAGGGTTAGAAAATTAATATAAAATAAATTATAAATCCCGAGATAAAAATTAGTTCGCCAAGGTCCGCGAAATATTTTATAGTATTTGTGATAAAAGTTTCGGGTCAATTGGAGACCTTTTAAAATTTGGACGCGGATGCGTTTAGGACTAAATTGTAAATTTTGATAAGTTTAAGGGCTAAAGTGTAAATTAGCCAATTGAGTCTCGAGAATAGAAATTAAAATATTATTGACGGAAAATAATAATTTTTGAATCGTATTATTTATTTGGATATAAATAATACGTACGCAATTGAGTTAAAAAGAAATAATTAATCGTTAAGTTTAATAGAGAATTGGTTTAAGTTAAAGAGTTCAAGGACTAAAAGTGACAATTGGCCATATATATACAAAACCTTCAAGATGAAGAATTGTCCAGAACCTTCAAATCCTTTATCAGACATATTTCATTTCTCTCGCCATTTCCTACGGTTCCGTCGCACGATCTCCGTTTCTCGTCCGTTTCCGACGTTCTATAGCTCGAATTGATCGTATTCCAGAGGCGAATCACGGTAAGCTTGACGTATTCTCGTTTAAACGGATATATTTTGAGTTATATCGAGTTAAAGTTTTAGGCCACGAAACGATTTTATAGTTTTAATGGTTTTAGGATTTAGATATAGCGTTTTGATTATAGATTGAGCGTTTTGGATAAGTTTAGAGCGTTTTTACGCTAATAGCACGTCGGAACGCCCCGGAAAACGATTCCGGGGGTCGTGCACGAAAGTGCACGATCGTGCACACGAGGTGCACGAACGTGCACCATCAATGGTGCACGAACGTGCACCAAGGTGCACGAACGTGCACCTATGTGTGGTGCACGACCGTGCACCAAGGTGCACGAACGTGCACCAGCAGGACGTGCACGATCGTGCACCCCAATGCACGAACGTGCCCCGGACTTTGATACCTCAGCGATTCCGTTTTGATACTCCATTTATATTTACGTATCGAGACTTAAAATCAATAGATTATCGATTAATTTAAGATGTTAACCTAATGAGGTTAAAAAGGGAATTGATTTAGAAATGATGTTCGATTTGTAAACGAGTTAGACACCGTTTATCGGAGTATACGTGGAAAGCACGACGGTTAATGAATTTATAATGTCACGTCTCGAGTCTAGAGTCAATCCTAGAATAGGATTCTGACGTGAGTCAATTATTTTAAAATAGTTTTAGATCCGGCAAGGCAAGGAGCCGATGGACCAGGAGCTCGGGGAGCTAGATGTTTCTGAGCACCGGCACCAGAGTGTTTTTGGAATAAGCGGTCACAGTGAGTTTATACGATTTGCTTTTAAAGTATTTACTTAAGCAATTATTTTATATTGCTTATTATTTAAACTGCATGTTTTATATGCGAAACTTTTATACGAATTGCATATGCTTGATTTGAAACTAGTATCGATCCGATGGAACGTGCTACCTATTGGGCGACAATAGGACTGTGTGATCACCAGTTTTGATATGACTCAGCTGGGAGCTGATGATGAATATGAGATTTATGATTGGGTTATGATTTAGATACGCAGAGTGAACTCGGCTACGGTGTAGCCTGGAAGTCCCCGTATCTAGTGGCTGGGCCACCAGCGAGTTGGACTCGCAATTGATATTTATGATTGGGTTGATCAATTGATTATTAGTATGTTTGAGGATTAAGGTTTCAATCGGATCCTGTACTTGGCTGCACGAGGTTTGAACGCTATTGCATTGTTTTACGCTTTATGTTTTATATGGATACTTATTAGTAAATGTATAAACTCACTCAGTATATTCCCATATACTGACCCCTCACAGTCTTCCTTTCAGGTTAAAGCATTTTGAAGGACGGACTTCCTCCTTCTTGTTCTGGAAGTCCACAATAGTGAAAGGTCATGTTAAAGAACGTTTTCTTCGTAGAGCTGCAGTAGTCGGTAGATGTCTGTATGGGATGTAAGATTTATATTCAAACGGTTTATTTAAATGGGCAACTCTGATTTGAGATAAAAGTATATATACATTATAATTGTTTATAAAGAACGTATTTTAACCGTTGATTTCGTAACCAATTTCCCTGAGTGGAATTGGTCAAGATATTGATTAGAGATAGGGCAGAGCTAGACATGAGGTGTCACTCGGTAAGACCCTAATCTATAATAATGATTCGCAATGATTTTCAGAAAGTAGTAAAGATGTTTTAGTATTTATAATAATAAAGTTTAAAAGGGTTTTCTGAAAATATTTTATATAATATATTTAATTCGCGAAAAATTCATAGCGGTTTTAGGCTTGCTACGGGTTCCGGAGCTACCACTCCCGTTCCCTAGCGCCGGTCTCGGCTCAATAATTTGGGTCGTGACAATTGTGGTATCAGAGCAGTTGGTCCGGATACCTCTGCTAATACGTGATTTCAAACAGTTGGTTCTGGATACCACTGTTTTGCGTATGTGTCTACCTAGGAACTACTGCAGCACATAGGGATTCGAGTCATGTCTTGATTAGTTTTCGTTTGATCTTTAGATTTTAACTCTCCTCCCTACGATCTGAGTCTGTTAGTACGATCAATAGGATTGTTATACGATATACGTACGCGAAAGTATTCTGTTTACGTAAGAATGGTCGATGTATTATAAGATCGTTGCATATAATCACGTATGAGGTGGACAGTCGACATTATGCAACGCGATGACGAGGCTAGCGTGCTAAGTATCATATGGTATTGCGATACCATTAAAGTTATTCGATATAAGCGCTAATAGATGATCGATGATGAAACGTGGATTCGGAAGAATGGAAGAATCTCCCAAGTTACAGAGTTTAAGGTTTGGAGAACTTACAAGGTGAAAGATTTGTGATTTATAAAGATTAATTGTTTTAATGATTTTGAAAGTATAATTGTGCCTAGATTCGACATAGTAATATACTATTGCCATGACATGAATAGAATTGCATCACTACATACACATTAAATGAAAAGAATAGAACTGAATTCATACATTAGTAGGACATGCATCATATGCATTATGTTCAGATGAAAGGTAAGTTATGGCAACTCTTTGGGGATGAGAGACATCATCGCCCTAGTGCACAATTATACTAATGCTTAAAGAATTTGAACATGAATTTTATAAAAGAGTTAATTTCTTTGGATCTCAAAGATTTCAAAATGGTTGCAACCATGATTGTTTTAAATGTGAGTAGACCTAGACTAGAACTCTGTAACAAAAGGGGAAATGTTCGAGATCTACCTACAAGCAATTCTCGAAGGTACAAAGAACGCATATTAGAACACGAACAAGAAGTTATGCTTTGGGAAGATACGAAGATAATCGTAGGTCTAAGACCTATTATAACATAGAAAAATAAGATACGTTTGAATGATGAAGTGAAATTCATTGACTAGTAAATTAAGGTGTCACTATCTTGGAACGAAATGATCAGAATTTTATGTTATAAGATGATAGAAGTGTAAGAAGTGATTATTAGTTTAAACCCTAAAGGTGTAAAGGTAATATCCATGAATGGAAAATGTGAGTTTTACACTATATTGGAAGATTATCAAGTCTAGAAAAACTGAGATATCTTGTGATTGAACCGTTGGATCGGTTTAATATTGGAGTATAATATTCCTAAGAAGGATGACTAAGAATTGACCATTGTGATCGTCGAACAGAGGATTAAATAATAATTTTCATAAGAATATTGATAAAGGATTAATACGACTAGAAAGGGTCAACCTAGCCAATACACTGTGAGAGTGTAATAAATAATGACGTAAGAGATGTATCATATGTGAATGGGGTGATGCATAGGGTTAATAAAGCTAAAGAATAGATTGCATATTGCATGAACTATGTTAAGGAGTTGGGAATCCGTGTAATGAGTTGTGCGGTTGAGCATCCTGACCACAAATTAAAGAATAAGTACATGTATATATGAAGTATACGAGGTATAAGGCCACGAGATTGAAATAAGAAGGATGACGCACAATGAGTATAATACAATAGTTATACAATGTTGATAATGACGATTTGCAAAAGAAGACATGAATGCTGCATATGGAAGAATGGCATACGTTTCATGACGAAGATTGTACCAGACATATATGAATTAAGAATTCCATATCTTAGGACTGGCGAATAAGTCGAAATAAGTTAATATTTGGAGTACGTAATATGTTACGAACAAAGATGCTTGGATAAGAATATTACGATAAATGATGAAAGCAAGACATTAAAGTATAAGAGGAAATTAAGTTATGATAGAAGTAAAAGAGAAAGAAAGATATAATAGCCAATAAAGACATAAAGATCCTGAAGTTTAATACAAGAAGTGACCACGGATAAGGAATGTTACGATGGATTAAGTACACGGGTATAGGAATACCTCCCATTGGATATAAACGAGCAAATGGATAGAAATATATATATAATGAAAAAGTTAAAAGCAGAAGAACATGAACAGTTAAGATCAGAATGTCGAGAGTGAAGTTGTAATTCAAGGACATTGATTGAAGTTCAAGGTAAGCTAGTTAAATACAAAAGAGGACATCGTATCTACAGGCAAAATGATGAGTTTGACATCATGTAGTTTCAAGATTAAGCGTTACATTAACTGTACTTAGATTAAAATGGCTAATAATGATATAAATCATTTTGGAGTATGATCAAAAGATTGTTAACGATTTATAGGTATTTAGAACGAAAGGAAACGATACGTGAAACGTTAATGATTGGTATTTTAACTTTCAAAAGACATCTGGAACGAATCATGGTGATTAAATAGACAAGTGACTAGTATGAGGAAAGATACAAAAGTGTTACTAAGGTCAAGTATAAGATTCAACAAGGATTTTACTCGACGAATCGAGAAATTTTAAAGGAATGTGAAAATAGAAGATTGAAATTAGTTTCACTGACATAACGAATGTCAGTAATGGATGCATCTCATAAGTATAGGTGAATACAAATGTATTGGATGTTAACGTGATTTAGAGGAAGTAACGTTTAAGGTTTTCATCAATGATTAGAAATGTGACAACGAAAAGTGGAATAGGAGAATAACGATAAAGAAGTATGTGGAAAGAATTATGAAAGCTATCAGAAAATTTATCAAGTTATTCCGAGAAAGGCCAAGCGGTGGAGATAATTCTCTAGCGATTCAACTGCAAGCGGTAGAGATAACCCAAGAATTATCGTACGACGAAAAACCAGTAAAGAGCATCAGTATACAAGTATGAAAGTTGCGGATGAAAAAGGAATCTATGGTAATAGTTCCATGAACGAGTTAGTTCGTAAGAAGAGTACACGTGAATAATAGAAGGAGATATGAGTTAGGAATATTCGTATTAGTTACCTTAGATACGTGGCAAAAGTTTTAAATTCGAGGACGAATTTATTTTAAGGGGGGGTGAATGTAATACCCCAAATATTTTAGAATAATTAAGTCGTGCCACGTGTCGTGAATTTTGATAAATTAAGTCAAGATGGATTTAGTTTAATGATATCGGGAATTTAAAGTAATTTTTATTGAACGGATTATTGGGATTAAAGGAAAAGGGTTAGAAAATTAATATAAAATAAATTATAAATCCCGAGATAAAAATTAGTTCGCCAAGGTCCGCGAAATATTTTATAGTATTTGTGATAAAAGTTTCGGGTCAATTGGAGACCTTTTAAAATTTGGACGCGGATGCGTTTAGGACTAAATTGTAAATTTTGATAAGTTTAAGGGCTAAAGTGTAAATTAGCCAATTGAGTCTCGAGAATAGAAATTAAAATATTATTGACGGAAAATAATAATTTTTGAATCGTATTATTTATTTGGATATAAATAATACGTACGCAATTGAGTTAAAAAGAAATAATTAATCGTTAAGTTTAATAGAGAATTGGTTTAAGTTAAAGAGTTCAAGGACTAAAAGTGACAATTGGCCATATATATACAAAACCTTCAAGATGAAGGATTGTCCAGAACCTTCAAATCCTTTATCAGACATATTTCATTTCTCTCGCCATTTCCTACGGTTCCGTCGCACGATCTCCGTTTCTCGTCCGTTTCCGACGTTCTATAGCTCGAATTGATCGTATTCCAGAGGCGAATCACGGTAAGCTTGACGTATTCTCGTTTAAACGGATATATTTTGAGTTATATCGAGTTAAAGTTTTAGGCCACGAAACGATTTTATCGTTTTAATGGTTTTAGGATTTAGATATAGCGTTTTGATTATAGATTGAGCGTTTTGGATAAGTTTAGAGCGTTTTTACGCTAATAGCACGTCGGAACGCCCCGGAAAACGATTCCGGGGGTCGTGCACGAAAGTGCACGATCGTGCACACGAGGTGCACGAACGTGCACCATCAATGGTGCACGAACGTGCACCAAGGTGCACGAACGTGCACCAAGGTGCACGAACGTGCACCTATGTGTGGTGCACGACCGTGCACCAAGGTGCACGAACGTGCACCAGCAGGACGTGCACGATCGTGCACCCCAATGCACGAACGTGCCCCGGACTTTGATACCTCAGCGATTCCGTTTTGATACTCCATTTATATTTACGTATCGAGACTTAAAATCAATAGATTATCGATTAATTTAAGATGTTAACCTAATGAGGTTAAAAAGGGAATTGATTTAGAAATGATGTTCGATTTGTAAACGAGTTAGACACCGTTTATCGGAGTATACGTGGAAAGCACGACGGTTAATGAATTTATAATGTCACGTCTCGAGTCTAGAGTCAATCCTAGAATAGGATTCTGACGTGAGTCAATTATTTTAAAATAGTTTTAGATCCGGCAAGGCAAGGAGCCGATGGACCAGGAGCTCGGGGAGCTAGATGTTTCTGAGCACCGGCACCAGAGTGTTTTTGGAATAAGCGGTCACAGTGAGTTTATACGATTTGCTTTTAAAGTATTTACTTAAGCAATTATTTTATATTGCTTATTATTTAAACTGCATGTTTTATATGCGAAACTTTTATACGAATTGCATATGCTTGATTTGAAACTAGTATCGATCCGATGGAACGTGCTACCTATTGGGCGACAATAGGACTGTGTGATCACCAGTTTTGATATGACTCAGCTGGGAGCTGATGATGAATATGAGATTTATGATTGGGTTATGATTTAGATACGCAGAGTGAACTCGGCTACGGTGTAGCCTGGAAGTCCCCGTATCTAGTGGCTGGGCCACCAGCGAGTTGGACTCGCAATTGATATTTATGATTGGGTTGATCAATTGATTATTAGTATGTTTGAGGATTAAGGTTTCAATCGGATCCTGTACTTGGCTGCACGAGGTTTGAACGCTATTGCATTGTTTTACGCTTTATGTTTTATATGGATACTTATTAGTAAATGTATAAACTCACTCAGTATATTCCCATATACTGACCCCTCACAGTCTTCCTTTCAGGTTAAAGCATTTTGAAGGACGGACTTCCTCCTTCTTGTTTTGGAAGTCCACAATAGTGAAAGGTCATGTTAAAGAACGTTTTCTTCGTAGAGCTGCAGTAGTCGGTAGATGTCTGTATGGGATGTAAGATTTATATTCAAACGGTTTATTTAAATGGGCAACTCTGATTTGAGATAAAAGTATATATACATTATAATTGTTTATAAAGAACGTATTTTAACCGTTGATTTCGTAACCAATTTCCCTGAGTGGAATTGGTCAAGATATTGATTAGAGATAGGGCAGAGCTAGACATGAGGTGTCGCTCGGTAAGACCCTAATCTATAATAATGATTCGCAATGATTTTCAGAAAGTAGTAAAGATGTTTTAGTATTTATAATAATAAAGTTTAAAAGGGTTTTCTGAAAATATTTTATATAATATATTTAATTCGCGAAAAATTCATAGCGGTTTTAGGCTTGCTACGGGTTCCGGAGCTACCACTCCCGTTCCCTAGCGCCGGTCTCGGCTCAATAATTTGGGTCGTGACATTAACTCATCCGTGGTCAAGGTGCGTCTCGCCCCAGACAGGAGGCTCCATCCTAAAAGAAATCCACGAAGGAATATGCGGAGCACATGAAGGAGCAATCACCATAGCAAGAAAAACAATACTCCAAGGGTACTACTGGCCAACCATCAAAGAAGATGCAAAAACGTTAGTGAAGAAATGTGATAAATGCCAAAGATATGATAATGTCAGACGCAAACCAGCAGTACCTCAAGGATCAATGGAGAGCCCTTGGCCTTTTGCCACATGGGGGATCGATATTGTCGGACCGTTCGAGACAGGAAAACATCAATTGAAATTCCTAATCGTCGCAATCGAACATTTCACAAAATGGGTTGAGGTGGCTCCAGTCGCAACCATCACCGCAGCCAGAGTAGAAGAATTCTTCAAGAATGAAGTAATATGCCGATTTGGCATACCTCACACCGTGATAGCGGACAACGGAAAACAATTCGACTGCAAGCGATTCAAGGAATTCTGCAAAGGGCTAATGATCAACTTGAAATTTACTTCGGTGGCGCACCCTCAAACAAACGGAATGACGGAAGTCACCAACCGAACCATAGCACAAGGAATAAAAACGAGGCTTTCTTAATATAAGGAAAATTGGGCTGAAGAACTATACAGCGTTCTGTGGGCATACAGGACAACTCCTAGGAAAGGAACGGGTGAGACACCCTTCAGACTCGCCTATGGCACCGAAGCGGTAATCCCAGTAGAAATTGGCATACCCAGCATCAGGGTGAACTATCTGGAAGAAGAAACCAACGAGGCTAGAACAAGACTATGTCTAGACCTACTAGAGGAAAGAAGAGAGGAAGCAGTGGTCCGAGCCACTGCATATAAGAAACAAGCTGCAAGATATCATAACAAGAGAATAGATTCGAGAGAATTTCAAAAAGGCGATCTAGTCCTACGGAACGCAGAAATTGGCAGAGGAAACGCATGAGTAAAGAAAATGCAAGCAAATTGGGAAGGCCCCTACATTGTAGAAGAAACTACTGGCAAAGGCGCGTATAAACTAAAGACAATAACCGGATCCATGGTACCCAGATATTGGAATGTATAGCATCTGAGAAAGTATTATCAATAGATTAGTTCGTGGCATGTACTTATTTCCATTTTTGAAATAAAAAGGCGATTTGGCGTTGAGAAGTAAATTTTAAAGGCTCGTTCGAGTCCTAAACCAATATATACAATTTAACAAGAATCGTTTGAATCTTAGTTAAAAATAATCTAGACTTGTCTGAGTCGAAATAAAAATAAAAGGATCCAATCGGTCCTACAAATAAACCACACATCAACAGAAGTTTAAATTAACTTCCGAAAATAAAGAACGAGTTTAGATTAACTCTATAACTAAACAAAGGAAAAAAATCAATGGTCAAAAGATCATTATATTAACAAGAAAAATTACAAAGGATCCGCCTAGATCCGATACAAAAATCGAAATACAGAAAATAAAAACTAAGCTTTTTTCAAAGCATCTTGTTTCTGCTTATCAAGCTTTGCCTTCACTTCCTTTGCCAAAGAGGCAGGATCCAATTGATTGACACCAGAAAGATCGATGCCAGGATTCTGCTCCCGCAGCTTCGCCCCGATCGCCAACCGGTACTGAGTCATGACTTGGGAATAAAAGCTCCCAAAGTCATCCAGACGCCGGCGGAGACGCCCCTCTTCTTTCTTCAGATCATCCCTCTCCTTAGTGAGAGCATCTGAGGAAGACATTAGAGACTCGATATCATTAGACAAAGTCTGAACCCGAGCCTCTAAGGCGGAAATCTCCCGACTCTTGGCAGATACGGAAGAGCTCAGCTGTTGGATCAGACCAATCGCTTCACCAGCTTCCTCCTCCATCTTCTGCTTTTCGGACAGCCAGGATTCAGAGTCTTTCTGAAGTTTCTTCAACTGATCCACCGCATCTCTACGGCGACGCTCCAGAATAGCGATGGATTGGACCACCTACAAAATAAAGGAACAAAAACAATGAAAATAAAGCAACAAAATAAGGAACATAAAGCAGCAAATCGCGATATGGAATAAAAGAAGAAAAACATACCGAAAAACCGCCGAGACAGGTGATAGGAGTAAAATACTCCTATCTTTAGGATGTCTTTTCGTATGCTTTTATGTGCTTTCACCCCACTTTTATATGGAATGGATTAGCTTATAGAGGGTGTTTATGTTTCAGGGAATCAAGAGCGTTACGAAGAGTTTTAAGGCCGGAATAGTGGAAAATGAGCGGAAGCGGAAGTCGAGTGCGAAAGAAGTTAAAGCCGGAAGCGAAAGAAGTCGACTCCCCCTTCTGAAGAGGTGTCTCGAATCGAGACATCCCACTTAAATGGGTGTCTCGAATCGAGACACAAAGAGTTGAGAAGCAGATTGTTTTGCTAAGATGTGTCTCGAATCGAGACACACCTTTAAGTTGTGTGTCTCGATTCGAGACAATGGTTATAAGGAGGCTCAGATTTTCTTGGTTTCTTTCCCTATTGGGCCAAACATTCTAGATGGGTTGTATTTTTATTCCCTATTTTGGGTAGTACTATATAAGGATACCTCATTTTTCCCTTATTAGGGTTATGCACTAGATTTAGATTTGTAGCCCCCATTTCCTATTACTATTCTCAGATTTTTAGATACAATTGTTCTTAGCTTTAATTCCAGATTCTTGTTCTTAACTTTGGAGATTAATGCAAGATTATTATTATTCAAGCTTCTTTATTATAGTTATTGTTGAATGTTTTTCTTCTATTTATTAAAGGTAATCTTTCTACATCTTAATAGTATGTTTAATTCTTGTTTAATTATTGTTTTAGTTTTGATAATGGCTAGCTAAACTCCTTGTTTGGGGGTTGTTGATGATTGCCATGATTGGTTGAATAGTTGATTAGGGTTGATTTGTGTTGGGAGTTTGTTGTGATTATTGGGGCTTAATGCTTAGATTAACTTGATCTATTAATCTATGTTTAGAGACTAGTTAATTAGGCGAGAGTCAATTAATTAGACGGACTTAGTTGATCACAAACCTAAAATCTAATCACGCTAGGGCGGTTTAGGGATTAGGTGGTTAGAAGTTAGCTTCACGATTGGATTAGATTGTCATTGTTGAATTCTAATTACGCGAGAGCGATTTAGACTTCAACTTGTTAATCTAATCTCAATTAGACCTAATTGCGGACTCGAGAGAGCGGATTAGGCAATCTAGGAAAACTTGACCCGAACCGATGACACTACTATACCCGATTTTCTAGGATTCGTTAGTGGCATGATTTAACAACCTTTAAACGCCTTTTTCCTATTGTTTTATCCCGTTTATTAATTAATTGCTTTAGTTTTTAATTGCTTAAAGTGTTGATTTCACTAGTTTTAAATTCCGTAGTCATTACTATAATTCCAATTGATCGTTGCTTTCCGAATTGAATTTCCAATTACATGTTCGCTCACTTTAAACCTCTTGTCTTCGTGGGATCGATTCCGTATTTCCGGATTACTACAAGTTAGTATTTTTGCTAACAAGTTTTTGGCGCCGTTGCCGGGGACAAGGTTGCGTTTAATTGATTGAAAGTATTGTGAAATTCGGTCGAGTTAGCGTTATTTTCTGTTTTTGGTTTATTGTTATTAATTATCTTTCGTGGTTTACACTCGGTTTTCTTGTCTTTGTTTGTGTAGGGAATTTGATTTTCGTGTATGCACAATACGCGACGAGCAAATCTACCACTAGAACCGTTCCAAGATAACCTCGGTAACTACGAAAGAGGTGTAAGAAGAAGAGCCCGTATACCCGAAGTTATGAATAACGAGGGAAACAATTATGATGAAGAGGGGAGGTTCAATCCTCTAATGGATGGAGGGGAACAACAATATCCACCCGCTCCTCCATTAGGGAATGTGAACCGACCAAGGCAACAAGACCACCTAAGGGATGATCGACCCCAAGCGCACGCACAAGTTCCAAACCAACAAAGACAAACTTTGGGTGAGTTTTTCTTGCCGGATGTGGACAATGCAACTTTTGGATGCTTCGCAATGCCGGTTCAAGCGGCAACTTTTGAGATCAAGCCGAGTACCATTCAACTTTTGGAAAATCGTTGTGCCTTCTTTGGGTTGAGTCATGAGGATCCTAATGAGCATATCGCCAAGTTTTTGGGTGTTCTAAACACATTCAAGCTTCATGGGATAACGGCGGACCAAATTAAACTTCGGATGTTCCCTTTTTCCTTGAGGGACAAGGCTAGCATTTGGTTGCACTCTCTACCTAATGAGTCCATTCACAATTGGAGGGAGTTGGCTCAAGCCTTCCTTAACAAATATTTCCCTCATGGCAAGACTACAAAGTTGACTAAAGACATACTTGAGTTTGTCCAATTTGAAGGAGAATCACTTCATGAGGCATGGGAGCGGTTCAAGGATTTACAACGAAGTGTACCCCATCATCGGCTCAATAGAGAGCATGTTATACAAATCTTCTATGATGGGACGAATGTCACTACCCGAGCTACTATCGATGCGGCTTCGGGGGGGTTCACTTATGCAAAAGACCTATGAGGAAGCCCTTGAATTGGTGGAGAAATTGTCCGTGGTTAGTAGTACTTGGGGTCCTATGGAAAGAAGAGCGCCACCTACTCAAAAGTCACTCATGACTCTTGATCAAGTGAGGGAGATGGAGTCCATAAAAGCCGCAAATGCTTCGCTTCAAGCTCAAGTGGATGCTCTCAAGAAACAAGTCACTCCTATGCAAAGAAACGCTCCGGTGGCTTATGTTCAAGTAGGTTGTGAATTTTGTGGTGATTTTGGCCATTCGGGAGGAGAATGCCTAGTTACGGGTCAAGCCTTGAGTGAGCAAGTCAACTACATCGGGGGACAAAGGCAAGCTAATGACCCCTACTCTAACACCTACAACCCCGGATGGAGGAATCATCCAAACTTCGGGTGGAGAAATCAAGAAGGGCAAGGCAATGCTCAAGGGCCTAATCAAGCGGGTCCAAGCTTCCAAGGTGGAAATAGACCCCCCCAACAACAAGGAAATTACCATCACAATCAAGGTCATGGAAACAATGCGGGTGCTAGACCTCAACATCCTCCCGGGTTTCAACCTCAAAGAAACATGGATGAAGGGAATATGCTTGCTAAGTTGATGGATGAGCTTAGAGAGATGAAGCAACTTCAAAAGAATCAAGCCGCCACTAATCAAATGCTTGAGACTCAAATCTCTGAACTTGCTATCAATCTTCAAGGTAGACCACAAGGGGGATTGCCATCTACTACGGAGAACAACCCTAGAGAACATGTTAAGGCGGTAGAGCTCCGAAGCGGGAGAAACCTTGAGAAAGCCAACGGAAAGAGGCAAGTTGTCGAGGAGGATGAGCCTCAAGTGGTAATTGACATAGCAAGTTCAAGTCAAGAGTTGCCAAAGGAATGTGAGGAAGTGGTTGTCGAGGTTGAAGAGCCCTATGTGAGGCCGCCACCACCTCCACCGTTTGTACCACCGGTTCCATTCCCAAGCCGGTTTAGGAAAGCTCAAGGAAACGAAAAATTTCACAAGTTCCTTGAGATTTTCAAGAAATTGCAAATCAATCTAAGCTTGGCGGATGCACTTCGGGAGATGCCCCAATATGCAAAATTCTTGAAAGACATAATTATGAACAAGCGTAGTTGGGAGCAAGGTGGGACAATACCGCTCACGGAGCATTGTAGTTCAATAATCCAAAGCAATTTACCGACAAAGCTTAAAGATCCAGGGAGTTTTTCTATACCTTGCACCATAGGAAATATGAATGCTATAAACTGTTTGTGTGATCTTGGGGCAAGTATTAACTTGATGCCATTGTTTCTTTTTAGGTCTTTATTTGGTGATCAACCGGTAAAGCGCACCTCGATGGTATTGCAACTTGCCGATCACTCTCTCAAAAAGCCGTATGGGATAGTGGAAGACGTACTCGTTAAAGTGGATAAATTCATCTTTCCGGTGGATTTTGTGATCTTAGACTATGCGGTGGATAACGAATGTCCTATGATTCTCGGTCGCTCTTTTATGAACACCGGGCGTGCTCTCATCGATGTTCACGCCGGCAAGCTCACCTTGAGAATTGATGAGGAAAGTGTGGGTTTGATATGAAGAGAGTGATGCGGAATGCCATCGAGGAGGAAGATTGCATGAGAATCGATTTGGTTGATGAACTTGTGAGGGATACTCTTGAAGCGAGTATGGAAGAGTTTAATCAAGACGGAGTGACGAAAAATCAACTTCTGGGTTCCCTACATGAGTGTCTCGATTCGAGACACCCAACTAAAGAGAGTGTCTCGAATCGAGACACTAAGAAAAAGGGAGCAGAAGCTCCCTATGGTTTTGTCTCGATTCGAGACAGTCCCATAAGTAGACTGTCTCGAATCGAGCCAAGAACAAAAGAAGGGGACCCAAATTTTTCTGAAATTTCGAAAGTCACCTTCCATTCCGATAATCCGGGTGATGAGTATTCCGAGGAGGATGAACCTAAGCCGGAGAATTTGAACAAGAGTAGTGGTGTGACTCCACCATCTTCCGAGGTGCCACCACAAGTTGAGTTGAAGCCACTTCCATCTCATCTCCGGTATACCTTTGTTGGGGAGAATGAGACTTTGCCAATAATCATCTCGAACAAGCTTTCTAAGGAACAAGAGAGGAGGGTGGTACAAGTGGTGAAGGAGCATGTATTAGCAATAGGGTGGCAAATCTCCGACATTCGTGGAATAAGTCCTCAAATTGTGATGCATAAGATCAATCTCGAAGATGAGTCAAAGAAGTCGGCTCAAAGGCAACGAAGATTGAATCCGAATATGAAGGAGGTAGTGCACAAAGAAATTGTTAAGCTCCTCGACGCCGGAATAATCTACCCTATTTCGGATAGTGAGTGGGTAAGCCCAATTCAATGTGTCCCTAAGAAGGGCGGTATGACAATGGTGGAGAATGAAAAAGGAGAACAAATATCCACAAGGACGGTAACCGGTTGGCGAGTATGCATCGATTATCGGAAGCTCAACGAGGTAACCCGAAAGGATCACTTTCCGCTACCATTTATCGATCAAATGTTAGAAAGGGTAGCGGGACACAAATTTTACTGCTTCCTTGATGGATACTCCGGTTACAATCAAATATTAATTCTCCCGGAAGATCAAGAAAAGACGACCTTCACATGCCCCTACGGTACCTTTGCATATCGGCGAATGCCCTTCGGACTATGCAACGCACCCGCCACATTTCAAAGATGTATGACCTCAATCTTTAACGACATGATTGAGGATATTATGGAGGTGTTCATGGACGATTTCTCCGTGTTTGGCGATTCATTCGATGGTTGTTTAGCGAACTTAAGGCGGGTTTTAGCAAGATGTGTTGAGACAAACTTGGTGCTAAATTGGGAAAAGTGCCACTTTATGGTGGATGAAGGCATTGTACTCGGGCATAGGATATCGGAAGCGGGAATTGAAGTGGATAGGGCAAAGACAGAGGTTATTGAAAAATTAGTCGCTCCGGCTACGGTCAAAGGAGTTCGGGCATTTTTAGGCCATGCGGGCTTCTACCGGCGATTCATTAAGGACTTTTCATCTATTGCACGACCCTTGACGAGATTGCTAGTTAAAGATGCGCCGTTTGAATTCACAGAGGAATGTCAAGGTGCTTTTGAGAGGCTTAAGGAGGCACTTGTGACCGCGCCAATTATATCGTCTCCGGATTGGAGCTTGCCCTTTGAGCTCATGTGTGATGCGAGTGACCAAGCTTTAGGGTGTGTTTTGGGTCAAAGGAAGGATAAGAAGGTCCACGTGATTTACTACGCGAGTCGGACCATGGCGGGAGCTCAACTCAATTATACCACCACCGAAAAAGAGATGTTGGCGGTGGTATTTGCTTTAGACAAGTTTCGGCAATACTTGCTCGGATCAAAGGCCATCATTTATACCGATCATGCCGCCTTGAGATATCTTTTTGCTAAGCAAGACGCAAAACCAAGGCTTATCCGATGGATTCTTTTAATGCAAGAGTTTGATGTAGAAATCCGAGACAAAAAAGGAACGGAGAACGTTGTGGCGGATCACCTATCACGGTTAGAAGTTCCGGAACCTATTCCAATTGGTGTTGATATTAATGAACGGTTCCCGGATGAAATGTTGATGGTAATCTCGGAAGTGGAGACACCTTGGTATGCGGATATAGCTAATTACTTGTCTTCCAATGTCATGCCACCGGATCTATCGCACCATCAAAAGAAGAAATTTCTGAGTGATGTGAAACGTTTTTTGTGGGATGAGCCGTATCTTTTCAAGATATGTGGTGATGGGATGATTCGGAGGTGTGTATCTTTGAAGGAAGTGATGCCAATTTTGAGCCATTGTCATGAGGCGGATTACGCCGGGCATTATGGGGCGTCAAGGACCGCGGCTAGAGTGCTAGAAAGTGGGTTCTTTTGGCCTACCCTATTTCGCGATGCCAAGGAGTTTGTGGGGCATTGTGATCGTTGTCAACGAGTAGGGAACATTTCCAAACGAGATGAGATGCCATTGACCTCAATCCAAGAAGTGGAGATCTTTGATGTGTGGGGCATAGATTTCATGGGGCCATTTCCGATGTCTCATGGAAATCTTTTTATCTTGGTTTGTGTGGATTACGTATCAAAATGGGTAGAAGCGGAGGCTTTACCTACAAACGATGCCAAGGTAGTGGTGAAGTTTCTCAAGCGTCTAATTAACCGATTTGGGACTCCAAGGGTTATCATTAGTGATGGGGGGTCGCATTTTTGCAACCGGCAATTTGAGGTTTTGATGAAAAAGTACAATGTGTACCACCGAGTTGCTACCCCCTATCACCCCCAAACGAGTGGCCAAGTGGAGGTTTCGAATCGTGAATTGAAGAGAATTTTAGAGAAGACAGTAAATGGGACAAGAAAGGATTGGTCCCTCAAGTTGGATGACGCCTTATGGGCCTACCGCACGGCATTTAAGACACCTCTCGGTATGTCGCCTTATCGAATTGTGTATGGTAAAGGGTGTCACTTGCCGGTCGAATTAGAACACAAGGCCTACTGGGCAATTAAAAAATTGAATTATGACTTCAAGGCGGCCGGTGAGAAGCGTTTGTTGCAACTTAATGAGTTAGATGAATTTCGACTTGATGCTTACGAGAATGCCAAGCTTTATAAAGAAAGAACGAAGAAATGGCATGACGCTCACATCTCACCCAAGTCATTTGAAGTTGGAGCTTTTGTGTTGCTCTATAATTCAAGGTTGCGGTTGTTTCCGGGAAAATTAAAATCTCGGTGGAGTGGTCCGTATAAGATCCGGCACGTGGCGGTTCATGGAGAAATAGAATTAGAAAATCAAAAGGGAGAGACATTCAAGGTCAACGGAAACCGTTGCAAGCCTTACTTGGGACCTTTGACGGGTCAAATAGATGACAAGATCTATCTTGCTCCCCCTTCAACTTAAATGCCACGGATTGACGGTCGAGCTTTCGACCTTAAACAAGCGCACTTGGGAGGCAATCCCAAGAGGTTTGAATTTCAATGCTTTTAGTTGTTGTTTTTGTTTTACAATTACTTTAAGTTTAGTTTTCTTTTGTAATTGTTGATGATTTGGCGTATTTCATATGATTGTTATGTTCGAGATAATGCATGGTATGTTCGGTTTTTGGATGTGTAGGAGTTCGGTGGAGCGATTCTTCAAAAAAATCAAGGTTCCCTAAGAAAGGAAAAACAGAATAATCTGTTTTCCCTTGTCTCGAATCGAGACAAGCTTCTTAGGAAGTTGTCTCGATTCGAGACAAAAGAAGCAGATTATTCTGCTTCTCTTTTCTTGGTGTCTCGAATCGAGACACCTATTTAACAAGGGTGTCTCGATTCGAGACACTTGACTTAAGGGGGGAACTTTGAAATTTTCTCATTGGCTCTTATTTGCTTCACATGGATTGATGATGTGGCACGATCCTAACCCTTTAAGATTCAAATTTTTGACATGGATCACCAACTTCCAACACATCTTGGCCCTTCAATCCATAGCTATGAATTTAGCCATAAAAAGGACTCCATCACTTCATCTTCTCCACCATTCCATACCTAAATTAGAAAACCTCCATATCCAAAAGCTTCTTTCTCTTTCATCAAGCCAAACCTTCAAGAAGCCCTAGCCATCATTCAATCTACCCAAATTCAATTCCAAACACATTTCCGAACACCCTTTACGCCACTCTAGCCATGTCACGAGTTACACGATCAAAGAAGACCGTCGCGCAAACTTCGAACCCACCACCACCGGAGGTTGAACCAACGCTAGGAACCTTCCGTTCCAATCGTAAGAAAAGTGCTTCCGGGTCCAACGTTTTCGGAGTTAACACTCCGGGGGCTCTTCGACACCGTTTTGATACGCCTTTTGATATCCGTACCGAGGCGGAAGGGAATATGTTCAAGAGCCTTAAGAAGAAAGGTATTTCCGTTCCATACAAGATTTGTTGGGAGAGCATGACGAAGTTGGGAATCCATGGGATTGTAAAGCCCTATTTCGAGTGGTTGGATTTTACAAAAATGGAGGCTTCTCCACATGAGTATTGTGAGGAACTTACTTATGAGTTCTTCACCACACTCAAACCATCACCAACAAGCGAGACAACTATCACTTTCCGGCTAGAAGGGAAAGAGCGGGAATACACGTTGGCCAACTTGATTGAAGATTTTTCGTTGTGGGATATGGGATTGAAGTTTATGCCGGAAGAATTTGATGACAATTTGGTTTGGAATGGGGCATCGGGTAAAGCGGTTTTTGATAGCCACAATGCGAAGCTCAATGAAGTGAGGGATATCGCTGCCATAGTCTTGCTCAAATGGTATGCTCACTCTTATGTCGGGCGCCATGAGTCCAACAAGGTAACACGATCGAATTTGCTAATTCTCCGGGTACTCAAGGATGAAACCAACCCGGATGTGCATGTTAATGTGGGCTATCGATTCATGAAAATTTTGTTAGAAGCTCCGGTGAAAAATAAGAAACTCGGCCATGGTTGGTTTGTGATGCACTTAGCAAGAAAAGACCCCGAGTTTGATGAAAGCAAATACAAGTTGTTACCTCCAAAGATGATCGATGTGGATCATCTCTCGCATGGGGGCTATGCAAGGAAACAACGGGTTGTTGGAAAATACGTACAAGAACATTGGGAAGACACCCATCCCGGCGAACCTTTCCCTAGAGCGGGTTGGAGTGAGCCAAGAGAAGAGCCCATACCGAGGCGGCCAAAGGAGCAACCTAGAAGAAAAGATAAGCATATGGCCGGCACTAGTGCCGAAGGTGGGGAACAATTTGCTAGTGTTCCGGAGGGAGTCCAATGGGAGCAACCGCCCCCATACGATTTCCAAGCGGATCAACGTGCTTTTATGGCGGAACAAAGAAGGATGTGGAAGAAGATGGAGTATAGGCAAGAAAGGATGCAACATCGCATGAGGAGGCATGAACAAAAGATGCAAGAGTTTTACAATGCCCAAGGCGGTCCGCGTTTCCCGTCTCCTACACCTTCGCCGGAGCCACCCGAGTTCGATTGAACTCGAAGATTTGCTTTCTTCAACTCTAACTCATGCAATTTTCCGTTTTATTTCATTGCCATGGGGACATAGCATAGAAATAGTGTGAGGAGGGGTTGTTGAAAATATGAATGCGTTAGAGTCTCGGTTTTATTGTTTTATTTTTAATGTTTGCGTGTAGGGGTCTAGTTTGTTTGTTTTATGTTGTTTATTTTGAGTCACCTCGCACTAAATCGTTGGCTTGTGTATGTTGAAGCATGATTAGTGACCTTGGTGTATTTGTGAAATGAAAGTTTTATTCCCGATCAATGAAGTTAGCAAGTGCATTTTTCTAGTTTAAATCAATCAAATGTGGATGTGTTTAATAAGATGCAAGTTGTATGACATGGTTCAATGAAATTCGAGTTAATTCCATGTTAATTGGTGTTGTGTTTTGACAAGTTGTAGTGCTTAATACGGATGCATGATGTGTGCTTTTAAATTGACAATTTGTGCCATTTTTGAAAATTTGAGTATGATTGGCATGTTTTCATAGGAATTAAGTTTTTGGCATGACACCCTTTTATTGAGTGATTATTGAGCCTATTTGTTGTTGTGAGTATTGATTGCATGCTAAATTCCTAGAACTTGCTTGGTGTCCGCTCAAAACTATAGAGGTTGAGTGTCAATGACTAGATGAGTATGGCATTAGGAATACCCCAAATTTTTGAACAAAATCACTTAAAAGCCTACCCTCTACCTTTAGAATCACCATTTTGAGCCTAAGCCTTTCCTTGTCAAACACAAATCACACAACTCCCTTCAACAACTTACCTCTTAAAACACCCAATTTGATTTGAATGACTTAATAATGAGAAAAATGCGACACTAGCTTGATGACTAGAAAGAAATGTGAAAGTGTTAAAAGAATAGAAATTTGCCTCGAGAAAAAGAAAATCAAAAGAAAGAAAGAATAAAAACAATATCAAGAAAAAAAAAAAAAACAAAAGAAAAAGAGGAAAATGAAGAAAAGAAAAGAAAGAAAGAATAAACAAAGGCAATAAATAAAAATAATTCAAAAGTTCACAAGTGTTGAAAATCCAAGCTAGGTCGAAAGTATATTAGAAAAGAGTCGTTCAAATCAAGTTTTAGCCAAGTATCCAAATCTACCTACCCCTAACCCATAGCCTAGTTACAACCCTCACAAGTCCATATGATAGTTGTTGATTACCGAACCAAATAGTGGAGTTCAGGACTAAAGGCAAGCTTATGGTGAATAAGCACGATGTGAGTTTAATTGTTTACCCTAAACACTTGTGTGTTGGAGTGATATCTTGTGAGTTTCATTGTGCTTTGCTTGGTTCCTATGAGAATAATGCCATGATTTACCATTTCATTTTGGCCAATGTGTGCATGTCCCGTAGATGATTGTAACTCCGAATTTGCTTAACACAAATGCCTTACCAATAGTATTCTCAATGTCATTGGACTATGTCATTATAATTGCATTCATCGTTGGTTGCATCGCTTACAATTGATAACACTAGAAGTTTGTCTTGTGCCTTCATTGGTTGGGAGTTCGTGTGTTGTCTTGTGTTTACAATCACCAAGGTTGTTAATGGTTGTGGTTGATAGTGAGATTCATTTCTTGCTTGGGGACAAGCAAGGTTTTAGTGTGAGGAGGTTTGATAGGAGTAAAATACTCCTATCTTTAGGATGTCTTTTCGTATGCTTTTATGTGCTTTCACCCCACTTTTATATGGAATGGATTAGCTTATAGAGGGTGTTTATGTTTTAGGGAATCAAGAGCGTTACGAAGAGTTTTAAGGCCGGAATAGTGGAAAATGAGCGGAAGCGGAAGTCGAGTGCGAAAGAAGTTAAAGCCGGAAGCGAAAGAAGTCGACTCCCCCTTCTGAAGAGGTGTCTCGAATCGAGACATCCCACTTAAATGGGTGTCTCGAATCGAGACACAAAGAGTTGAGAAGCAGATTGTTTTGCTAAGATGTGTCTCGAATCGAGACACACCTTTAAGTTGTATGTCTCGATTCGAGACAATGGTTATAAGGAGGCTCAGATTTTCTTGGTTTCTTTCCCTATTGGGCCAAACATTCTAGATGGGTTGTATTTTTATTCCCTATTTTGGGTAGTACTATATAAGGATACCTCATTTTTCCCTTATTAGGGTTATGCACTAGATTTAGATTTGTAGCCCCCATTTCCTATTACTATTCTCAGATTTTTAGATACAATTGTTCTTAGCTTTAATTCCAGATTCTTGTTCTTAACTTTGGAGATTAATGCAAGATTATTATTATTCAAGCTTCTTTATTATAGTTATTGTTGAATGTTTTTCTTCTATTTATTAAAGGTAATCTTTCTACATCTTAATAGTATGTTTAATTCTTGTTTAATTATTGTTTTAGTTTTGATAATGGCTAGCTAAACTCCTTGTTTGGGGGTTGTTGATGATTGCCATGATTGGTTGAATAGTTGATTAGGGTTGATTTGTGTTGGGAGTTTGTTGTGATTATTGGGGCTTAATGCTTAGATTAACTTGATCTATTAATCTATGTTTAGAGACTAGTTAATTAGGCGAGAGTCAATTAATTAGACGGACTTAGTTGATCACAAACCTAAAATCTAATCACGCTAGGGCGGTTTAGGGATTAGGTGGTTAGAAGTTAGCTTCACGATTGGATTAGATTGTCATTGTTGAATTCTAATTACGCGAGAGCGATTTAGACTTCAACTTGTTAATCTAATCTCAATTAGACCTAATTGCGGACTCGAGAGAGCGGATTAGGCAATCTAGGAAAACTTGACCCGAACCGATGACACTACTATACCCGATTTTCTAGGATTCGTTAGTGGCATGATTTAACAACCTTTAAACGCCTTTTTCCTATTGTTTTATCCCGTTTATTAATTAATTGCTTTAGTTTTTAATTGCTTAAAGTGTTGATTTCACTAGTTTTAAATTCCGTAGTCATTACTATAATTCCAATTGATCGTTGCTTTCCGAATTGAATTTCCAATTACATGTTCGCTCACTTTAAACCTCTTGTCTTCGTGGGATCGATTCCGTATTTCCGGATTACTACAAGTTAGTATTTTTGCTAACAACAGGCGAACTCGGCCAAGCCATCGCCATGTTCACGATCAATGGACTCTATGTCCTCCTTGATCATAATATTCTCCATGCAAGCATGAAGAATAGCAACGTTGGAAAGTCGAGGCGGATTCTGCGCATCCGCCCAAGCCGCGAACCGAGGCGCCTCATCAACAGAAGCCCCAGAAGATTTCTTCTTCTTTGAACGCTTGGAAGAAGCTCCGGCTTGATCCTCAGCAGAACGCTTCTTGCCAGCGGCAGGAAACTCCGTCAGAGAAGGATCTGAATCCTTTGAAAAAAGCAAAGACGACTCGGGAGTCGCAGCAGGAACCCGATCGTCAGTAGCAGGCGCAAGATCCACCGAATCGGGCGACGGATTCGGTACGGCGGTAGAAGTGGGGTTAGGAGCGCCGCTAGTAACCTCGCCCATATCTACAGTCATATCGACATGAAAATTGTCAAGCAAATGTTCAAGAGAAGTCGACATCCTACAAAACAGAAACATAATAACAAAGTTAGAAAAATACCTTCTAAAGGAAGACCTGCCAAAAGTATTTCACGGCGACTTAAATATTGTTCTAAAAGAACGCTGTACTTGGGCTTATCAAAGCGACAATCCGACAATAATGATAAGGCGAAATCCTTCTCCCCATCGGTCAACTCAGGAACGTCAGTAAGCGAAACCTTACTAGAAGTAAAACTCCGCGAAAAAGAAGAAAAAGAAGAATGTTGGACCAAGAAAAATTTAGGGTTCCAACCCTTCAAAGAAGACGGAAGACTAAAAAGAGACCGGTTCGGTCGACCACTAGCAAAAATAAATTGCTCGCCCTTTCGGTGGGAGAAAACGTAAAAATAATTAAATAGAGCAATTGTAGGCTCTTGCATCCGAACCCTACAAGACTCCATAAAAGAACAAAAGAGGCGAATCACATTGGGATGAAGCTGACCTAAAGGAATACCTAAATTACGACAGACCTCTACGATCAAAGCTTCAAGAGGGAACCTAAGACCCGCCAACAACTGTTCATGAAAAATTACTATCTTCGAAGGCGAATCGATATTATGATTCGCCCGATATAATTTTACAGGCCTCAAAATAACATATGACCCAGGAAAACTAAATTCCTCGGCATAACTAATTATCTGTTCTCTTGACAAGGAGCTCCGGGTATACTCTAACTCATCGCGAGCACCTTTCGCCCCCTCAGTCACTTTTGACATTTTAAAAATTTAAAAAGGGGGGGAAACAAGGAATGATAATAAAATTAAGGTTTTAAAAGATCAAAAGGAAGAAAAAGACAAAAAACAAGAAGAACTAGAATCGCAAAAGAAACCCAGAAACCCAAAACAAGAAATCAAATTAACAAAAAGGTAAATACCTTGCAAGCAAATATGCAGGATCAAAAGAAAGGTAAGGAGCAACTCGAAAGGGAGGAATCTTGAAGGCAGAGAAGAAACCCAACCAAAGTCTGAAGAGAATTTTCTTTTATGAAATAAGAGTAGTTGCAGAAGAAAAGCAAGAATGAAGGAAAAAGAAAAATGAACACTTATACAATCCAAGGCAAAGAAGTTGAAGAGACGAGACCCTATAATTAAAATAGAGGAGCAATAAATGGCGCAAGAAGACACTTGTCCCTCATCCAGATACAATCCTTCGCTGATAAGCAACACGTGGCAATATAAAGAATCTGACCAAAGAAGAAATGCAATCCACCAATATATGAATCGACTCACCCAGAATATAAAAAGACTCAGCTCCTAAAGAGCTAAAATCTACTAAGGCATAAATACCAATCACTTCAGCTCACTTGCGGGGGGGCTAATGATGGATACCGAATCCTACAATAAATACAGTGGAGCCGAGTCACGGGAGATTCACGCTCGGGTGGTACCGGACTCCCCACAAACATCTGAATATATGAAGGAGACACCGAATCCCGTGAGATTCGGTAATATACCGACAAAGACCGACTCCCATAGGATCCGCCTAAAGCGCGTTAATCCGGGATTCGGGTAGATCGCCAAATCTGGAAGTATTCTTCTATTTGGACACAAACTCCGAATATGGAAGGATAAACTCTACCTTGGAAAGATAAGACTATTTAGGAAGACGTTCCTAAATAGGACTCATATCAGAATAAGGTAGATCTCTACAAATCAGGGTGAATTCCTACAATGTAGCCAAATCCCTACAAAGTAGGATTCACTTACCTATTACGACTCTACAAGGTATATTCGACTACTATAAAAGGAGTACGAGGTATGCCTAGAATCACAATTACATTCACATACTCTAAACGCTGCTCAAAGCTCTAAACTGACTTTAGCATCGGAGAGTTAATCGGACAACCACCGTCCGATTAGCTTCCACTTTGTTTTGCAGGTCTTACTCACCGGTTCAGAAGGAAGACTCCATCAGTTTGTAACAGAAAAAGTCATTAATAAGAGCTAAATTGATAATGGGAGGGTGTGAAGATTTATTTTTGTGTTATGGATTAATAGTAGAATAAAGTGATGTGGGCAGTCATGGAATCCACACCACATTCTCTTCTATTGGTGTTGGCGATGTTGGTGGGTTACTTTGTCATTCCCTTCGCAAACCACAGCTGCTTTTTCCATTTAACGTTTCACTATAATAAATTTATAATTATTTTGTTACAAATCTAATTTAAATAAATTATTAAACTTATCTATAAATAAATAAAATTATTAAAAATTTATTTAAGTATTATATTTTATTAGAATATATTTTAGAAAAATAGTTAAATGTTTGTTGAATAATGTATGAATTATTTTTTATAGATAATAAATTTAAAATAGAAATAAAGCTAAATAAGAGATTCCAAATTTCACCAGTAAATTTGAAAATAATGGAATTAGTATCATCAAAAATAGACGTTGGGATGAACGTTTGAAGAGTGGTAGGGACATGAGGTTGGTGGATAATTAATCGTTGAATTTGTCTCATTATGTAGTAAATACAATAATTTCAATTAATAAATTATTGGACTTTTTTTTGGCCAAATTAAATTATTGGACTTGGAATGAGCAAAAGGCGAGAAACTAAAAGTATGACAGTTCATGCAACTTCGATTAGGACATGTTGTTTTTTCTATTGAATTTAAGATAAAATATACTTTAATGATCAAATACTAAACAAAATTAAAACAGTTTAGTAAATATAAAACTTGATTTATTCATAGAAAAATATAACAATTTGGTAAAATTTTAAAAATAAATTACTCTAAAATCGTCTACATATATTATAATTCATGCACTAGTCTTTTTTGTGTGAAAGCAAATAATTTGATCTTTTATTTTTATTTTCGTCAACTTTTGTCCATTTTTAGTATTAGTTAACCTAGTCGAAGGATTAAATAAAAAAAAATTAAAAAAAAACAATATGTTTTTCTACTTTTAAATTTTTCTACGATCTCGTCTTTCGAGTTTGAAATTAATTTATTTCTAAATCTTTTAACTTGGTTGACTAACACAAAAATTGATTAAGGGACTTTGACAGTATCAAAAGTGAGAGACCGAATCGTTTGATTTTCAAATAAGAAAAACTAAAGTGTGAATTATGATTTATATGAGGAGTTTTAGATAAAGCTTGTGCCCTTTTGATATCCTTACAACTCTTAACATATCATAAGATCCCTCTAAACATTGTTATTTCTCTACTTGGTCTTTGTACTTTCGAAATCAGTTCTATGAACTCATTCTATTTTTCGACTTATGTTGGCGTTTTCGCAAGTATAAGAGATTGTACAAGTAATAAAGAGTAAGAAATGTGTCAATCCCAACAAGAAATAATCTAAAACCAGTTATCGATTCTAATTACTAGTTTAAGGAATAAATTAAAAGTTGAGATTGCTAATTAAAAGAATTAATTAAGGTAAAATGGTCATTTATACCCTTAACGTGTAGCTTCAGGTTCAAGTAATTCATCAACGTCCAAAAAGGTTCAAATATGCCACCAACGTCTTAAAAAGTGAACAACCAGGCCCCTGACTGTGAGGGAGTGGGGTTCGGGGTCCGCTCGCTCAGCCTTATGTCTGACTTCTAGATCTGGAAATGGTTTGAAAAATGGATTCGCCATCTAGTTCAACTATAAATGCCTTTTCTACCGACCAGATATCCTTACTCACCTCTGGTAAGATTATCGTGCATCAGACCAAAAGACAGGGTTCGTGGATCTCCCTAAGACTCATGTGCTTGGCTTATCTGTTACTGGCTATATTTATTAGACATATTCATTTTATTCTCATCTCGACATTTTGATAGCAGTTCATAGGATATAGTGCTGGAAATAAAAAAGTTTGAAAGCGTGTAAACAAATAGACTCGCATTGATCTGGACTGGTTATGCAAAGCAAGTAGCAGGTACTCCTAAGCATACATCTAAACTTGGCGGTTTCTAGCAAATAGCATAAGTCTGGCTGGTCTAGATTATTTACATGCATAAATCCTAAAACTGGATGTTTAAATTTGATTGATTTCATTTAGGTGATCTTGAATAACCTATACTACCATTACTACTTTTTGTGGTAGTCCTAAGGTGTCTAAATGACTTGTTGGATTTGATTTGATTAGCTAAACCAACGTGGTTAGTCAATTAGCATGTTAATATTGATTCTAGCATGCTTTTGGAAAGCGGTAAACAATGCGAACTACCCCACGTTCAATTGGTATACATACAAGGTTAGATATACTTTTAAACCTCGTTGACTTTTTAAGTGTCTTGCACTCGCGCGGGTTTGACCGTCGTTGTGGTCAGAACTGGCTCTTGGTTAGAACACAAAAGTTGTCCGTCTCGTTGATGCAGTTTAGTTGGTTTGAACTGTGGTTATTTTCGAGTTCTAGTGAACCCGAAATTTGCTCTAGAAGTTGCTGGATTTGTGGACCTTGAGCTCGCGGGCCCGGTTTATACTTTTAGGTACATCAGTTGACTTCGAGGTCCGTTTTACATCGGGTTTGACTTGTTACAGTGCAGATAATTAAAGTACATTAAAATTTGTATTTCTGGATCTAAACTGCGCTTAATTCTGAGCCCAAAAACCTAAATCGAAGTTCTGGATTGAAGTCTGGAGATCTGGGGGTCTGATTCTAGGAAGCTGGGATGTAGAACACGACACCGGTGTGACTCCCTGTGCCGGAAGGATAGGGTGGCGGTGCCGCCCCCTTGTTCTAGTGGCGGCGCCTGTTATAGGGACGGCGGCAGTGGCTCGGGCAGCAGGTACAGCAGTTCGTTTTTTGCTCTGTACTCACTCGTTTTATCTCCCTTTTTCGTGCAAAAGTAGGTAAAACGTATAAAAAAATCCAAGGAATGCAATTTTGGAAATTACAGAGTGTTTAAAGCTGATTTCAACCTCAAAAATAGCAAATTGCAGCAACTCTAAATTAGCTTTTTTCATGGCAAGCAAGCTTAAAAACACACTACACATGTATCTTAAGAGCTCTAATTAACTAGGTTTTTGGATTTAAGCATAAAAAACATCTTAATTCAGTATTTAACATATTTATTCATCGATTTCATGGCAGTTTGACAAGATGTTGAATTTAGATAAATATGGCAATTTCATGGCAAAAATAACAAAATAAGCCAAACATACAACCTAATCACAAATATTCGGCGATTGCAATTAATATGGCATAAAAGTGATAAGACATTTAAAAGGCCCCTCAAAAGTACCGGTATGAGTCATTGACTTGTTTGCTGGCGAAGTGGATGCAGAATCCAGCTTTGACTTTGTGCAGGTTGTGTTCTTAGAGAATCAAAGAGTAGTTTAGTATTTTCGGGACTAGAGTTGAATAGGTTTTATGTGTGTGTGCTATAGTTTGGCCAACTAAGGTTTTTTTAGGGGAGGGAATCGAATTTTTATGATAGGATTTATGTGTTTCTGATATGATCCTTGACTCAGCTGACTTAAGGCTGAATTTATAGTGGTCTAATTAAGGTTAGGGTCTGGTATTGTCTATTTACAGTTGTATCTTGTTAGAGTTTGAATTTAGATGGAAGAAGTGTTAAGTGGTATACTTCAAATATTAGGATTAGGCTTTTAATTAAAGATTTTTCCTTTTAATTTTTGGATTTTGGTTTATTAAATAAGTAAAAAGATAAATGAAAAAAATAACTTTATATATAAGTCTTGTGCTCTCTGAAGCGACAAGTTTTTGTCTTGTACTCATTAGAGTGACAAGTGGTTCCTCTTGTTTTGTTTGTGGCTGTTAAACCTAGCTATTCTAGTGGCTTTCAGTTCTGACTTTGAGATCTTGCCCCCGATTTATGTGCGAGTGGAGAGAAGTGTTGGCGTGAGGTGATTGACACAGGCTTTCTTATTGGGAGTTGGTGGGCGTTTATAAACCAATAGCCTTTGGTTTGTTCATGCAAAGTACATGATTCTTTTTACAAGACTTAGATTGATTCTTAGATTTTTTCAAGATTGCTTAGACTGCTTTTATGGCGAATTCACTCAAGGATAGGGATATGAAATCCCGTATGGCAGTCTTAGAGGAGGAGGAGGAAGGACTGGATTTCTCCGGGGGAGGAGTAGAGGAGGAAGTTGAGAAGTTCAGATGGTGCATTATTGGGCGATTTCTTACTGACAAAGTGGTGAACTGTGTTGCTATTAAAACAGTGTTGCCACCTATATGGAAGCCGGTGATGAAAGTTTGTATTACAGAAATCGCCCGAATTTATTTCAGTTTCAATTTTTCCATGAAATGGATATGAGACGTGTTCTTAACGATGATTCATGGACATTTGAATCACATTTGTTCTTATGCAAACAGCTTATAGTCGGAGAATTAGCTATGGAGGTAGAACTCTAGGAGGCGGAGTTATGGGTTCATATTCTCGATATCCCCCTAGGTTTTATATCTAAAAAACTGAGGGAAGACACTGGTAATTTCATTGGTAAGTTTGTGAGGCATGATGATAGTGGATCGAAACAAGGTGGTGGGAGTGCGATGAGAATTAGGGTGCGGATTGATGTTCGTAAACCTCTAAGGAGGAGAACGAAGATGAAAAGGAGTGAGACAGCTTGGAACTGGATAAATTTCCAATACGAACAGATACCGATGTTCTGTTTCTATTGTGGTGTATTGGGGCACTCTGAAAAATTTTGTGCTAAGTACTTTTATAATCCGATACCAAAAGAATTGATGCCGTATGGTTCAGATATGAGGGTGAATCTGAAGAAGAGTGCTGCAAAACCTGATGATAGGTGGTTGCGGTCGTCAAGTCCATCTAGGGTTTCGGAGGTTGAAGATGAGGATGATGTGGAAACCTTGAATGG
This sequence comes from Mercurialis annua, assembly GCF_937616625.2. NCBI lineage: Eukaryota > Viridiplantae > Streptophyta > Magnoliopsida > Malpighiales > Euphorbiaceae > Mercurialis > Mercurialis annua. Next base: position 32,875,864 of record NC_065575.1, read on the forward strand.
CAAGATGGTAAAAAAATCTTTGTATTGATATGTCAAATAAAGTCGTTGAGGTTCAAAATGGAAGGGATGTGGCAAAGAAAATCTATGCTAAGAACGGAGGTAATTTATCTGGGAGTGATTTGATGAGATCAAATCTCAACCAAAAATCTGTGGGTTTTCCTAATGAGGAGGAAGAGGTGATGGAAGTAGATCCTAAGAGAAAAAGATCTAATGTTGCTACGATTACAGTAGGAAGTAAAAATGGGCCAAGTTTTCATGAATCCAATATGATTATTGACCCAATCAGTTACGGACCGGTGGGCCTTGATATTCAGACCTACCATAAGCAATGAATTGCTTAGCATGGAATTGCCGCGGGCTGGCCAATCCATGTGTAATAAGATTCCTAAGAAATTTGTTTAGTGAAAAAAATCCTTCGTTTATTTTCCTGAGTGAAACAATGATTGGTTTTGCTCGAGCGCATGCTCTTCAAAGAGTGTTGGGGTTTGAAGGTCTTTGTTCGGTTGATAGAATTGGTAAGAAAGGTGGTCTGGCTATGTTATGGAAGGAATCGTTTGATGTTGATATCATTGAAGCTTCCGATAACTTCATTGATGTTGTTGTTAAAGGTGTAGGCGGTACTGATTTATGTCTTACTGGCTACTATGGGTATCCAGAGAGGAATATGAGGAGTGAGTCGTGGATTTTGTTGAGGAAGCTGAGCGAAGTTAATTCTCTCCCGTGGTGCATACTTGGGGATATTAACGATATTCTGTTTCAAGAGGAGAAAAGAGGAGGGATGCCTCAACCAAACTGGTTGATGAATGGGTTCAGGGAGGCAATTTCTGATTGTGGATTAGTGGATATGGGCTTCTTGGGTTACAAATATACTTGGCACAGAGGGAGAAGTCCGGTGATTAGAGTTGAGGAGCGGTTAGATAGAGCCATTTGTAATAATGAATGGTTGAAGATTTTTCCAAAGACCAGGTTAATTAATTCTGAATCTAGTACATCTAACCATTTGCCTATTGTTTTGCTGACCTTGGGTAATGGTAGTCCTGCTCATAATTAGCTTTCAAATTTAGTAACACTTGGGTTAAGAAAGCTGATTGTTATAAGGTGGTGGAGGAAGGGTGGACTCGTGATGTGCATGGGAATATTAATCTGAAATTGGCTACTACTCGTGAAAGGTTGGTAGAGTGGAATGGAAATCATGGCCCGAACTTAAAAAAACATTTCTCTAATTTGAAGAGAAAGATGAGGGATGCGCAGAATGCTCAGGAGTATCATGGGATTAACAGGTACTTTGGCCTTGTTAAAGAGCACGAAGATTTACTGTTGGAAGAGGAGGCGTATTGGAAACAGAGGGCTAAATGTCATTGGTTGGCGGAGGGCGATGCAAATACTCGGTTCATTCACAATTCAGCTTCGGTTCGGCAAAGAAGTAATCGTGTTACAAAGTTGAAGGATGATCAGGGAGTGTGGCGGAGTACTAACAAAGAAATTCATGGTATTTATGTTTGATATTTTTCTGAATTATTCACTGAATCTAATTTCCATGTTGATGCCTTAGAGGATGTTGAGAGCTGCATTAACAGCGCGCACAATGACAGCCTGAAATCTCCTGTTTCGGCTATGGAGGTTAGGAATGCTTTACTTAGTATGCATAACGTAAGTATTGGGGTTTGGTGGGTGCTGATATTGTTAAAACTTGTGTCGAGTTTTTTGAATCTGGAAATTTGCAGGAAGGGATGTCTGATACAGCGGTTATCTTGATTTCTAAAAAGAAATCGCCTGAGTCTATGAGCGATTTGAGGCCTATTTCGCTTTGCAATGTGGTGTATAAGGTGATTTCCAAAGTAATCGCAAATCGAATCAAGAAGTTGATGCCGGTTGTAACCTCGGAAAATCAGAGTGCTTTTGTAGAATATAAACTCATCTCAGATAAGTTTCTTATTGCTTACGAGATTGGTCACTACCTTAAACGGAAGCGGAGAGGAAAAAAAATGGAATGGCAGCACTCAAGATTGATATGAGCAAAGCATATGATAGAGTTCGATGGAGTTTTATTAAGCATATGATGCTTTCGATGGGGTTTAGTAATTGGTGCGTGAAGCGGGTCATTACTTGTATTTCTTCGGTTTGATATACTAGTATTGGCGATTGTTACGATACGGAGCCAATTATTCCGTCCAGAGTTCTAAGGCAAGGCGATCCTCTTTCGCCTTACTTGTTTATCATCTGTGTCGAGGGTCTTAGCGCGATGTTAGGTAAGATGGAGAGGTTAGGGTGAATTCATGGGGCGGTAATTTGTCGTGGTGCTCCCTCGGTTAGTCACCTTTTTTTCGCAGACGATTGTTTTTTATTTTTTAGAGCTAGTATGGATGAAATGATGGCAGTTAAGGAGGTCCTAGATCGGTATGAGGTGCTCTATGGGCAGAAAGTGAATACCCAGAAATCGAACATCTTATTTACTAGAAATATGTCAGTGGACGAGAAGGATGTTATTTGTAGTGTTTTATCTATGACATGTTTTGATATGACAACGTTTTTTTTGGAAATTGAGTTTTAGTGTGAATTGCAAATAGTAGATTTTACAGGGTATAATCGTCATGAATAAAACAAGAAAACGGACAAAAATAAGAAATGTTCTGTCCAAATAGTGACGGAATTGCGACGGACATTACGTCGCAAAATGGAATTTATATGTCGCCAAACAAGCGCTCTTTGCGACGGAAAAGCCGTCGCAAAAGTCAAATAAATTTGCGACGGATCATAGTCTGTCGCAAATTACATAATTTGGCGACGGAATAAGTCCGTCGCCAAATTCAATGTTTCGTCGCCAATTCATCTCCTTTTTCATTTTCGAGGAGACAGAACTGGCGTCGGAGTTTTAGCAATGGCGACGGACAGTCCGTCGCCATTTTTGCAACGCCTTGGTCGCTATTTGTTTAGCGAAAGTCCGTCGCAAAGCCGTCGCAAATGTGGTTTTGCGACGGAAAAGGGGTATTTTGCGACGGCATTTTCCGTCGCAAAATGGCTGCTGTTTAGTAGTGCTTTGCCGTCGATGATATGCAAGAATAAAAGAGAGATTTTTAGGTTCATAAAAGAGCGTGTGTGGAGTAAAGTGCGTGGTTGGAATTCGATATTTTTGTGTCGAGGTGGGAAAGAAGTTCTAATCAAAACGGTTGCACAAGATATGCCTAATTATGTTATGAACGTTTTCTTAATCCCTCATATTCTTTGCGAAGAACTAGAACGAATGTTGAATAGCTTTTGGTGGGGTATAGATCAAGTGAAGAAGAGAGGGATCAATTAGGCGAGGTGGGAAAACCTTTGTGTTCCGAAGATATTCGGAGGATTGGGGTTTAAAAGAATCCGAGATATTAATGTGGCAATGCTAGCTAGGCAAGCATGGCGCCTTATTAGTGAGGAGAAGAATTTGATGGTCCGTGTGTTTAAAGCTAGATACTTTCCTAATTCGTCGTTTCTTGAAGCGAAGTTAGGGAATAATCCGAGTTTTGTTTGGCGTAGTATCTTCGAGGCTCAGTCAGGTATGAAGTTGGGAGCTCGTATTCGTGTTGGGAATGGGGTTAATACAGCGGTTTAGAATTCTCCTTGGTTGCTGGATTCTGAAGTTGGCTTGGTGAAAACTGCTCAACCCTCGAATCTTCAAAATGCTACTGTCAATCAACTTCTTGTTATGGATGGGTCTAGTTGGGATTTAGAGCTGCTTCGGGATGTGTTTGATACAGAGGACGTCCATAACATTTTGAATACGCTGGTGAGTAGCCGAAATGTCATTGATAGATGGTGGTGGAAGTGGGAACCGAAGGGTAACTTTTCTGTGAAAAGTTTTTAAGGGAAAATTTGGTAGATATGGGCTTTCCTCAGAATGATATTTGGAATCGGATTTGGAGAATTACGGCACCTCTTCATATCAGGAGCTTCCTTTGGCGGGTTTGTGCGGGGTTCCTTCCGACGGTTGATGCCTTCGCGGAACGGTGTGTTTATGTGAACGAGATGTGCATGGTTTGCATGGCGAGTAAAGAAACGGCTCTTCACGTCCTTTATTCATGCTCCAAAGCTATAGACAGCTGGAATTTGCTGAGTTTTTAGAATTTAAGGAGTGATTTCTGTACAGTGCAAGATTGGTGTGGCGCTTGGCTCAATAAGTTTGACGACGAGCAGAAATCCCTAGCTGCTTATCTCTGCTGGAATCTTTGGCTGAGTAGGAATGGAGCGGTCTGAAATAAGAAAGTTAATTGTGCTTCATCCATTGTCGCTGCTATGTGCCATCAGTTAACCTCGTGGTCAGCTGTAAATGCTTCTAATGAGCAGTTGAGAGAAGTGGTAGTTGGAAAGAACGATGGGCTGATCTGATTGTTTCCTCCTCCAAGTGGTTGGCTTAAAGTTAACTGTGATGCGGCTTTTTTCCCTGGGAAACACAGTATAGGAGTGGGAGTGGTGGTTCGGGACTGGGCGGGTAATGTGGTCCAAGCGAGATGATGCAATTTCTTCGGGTCGTTCTCCCCTAGAATGGCCGAGATTATGGGTGTAAGGGAGGCATTGAGCTGGGTAAAGAACGCTGACAACGTCATAGTCGAAGCGGATTCTAGGGATGTTGTTTTAGAAATTAGAAACCCGAGCTTAATGGAGTCCGAGATGTTGGTGAAAGATTGTAGAGATTTAGCGAAGCAGTTTAATAATATTGATTTTGTGTCTGTGAGGAGATCTGCGAATCAGGCGGCGAATGTTCTAGCGCAATTCACCAGTTCCATTACAGGTCATCAGGAGTGGTTTTGTCATTTTTCTGAGTTTCTTACTATTGTAACTGCTTCTGATTTGAATTAATAGATTCATCTTTTCCGATCAAAAAAGAAGAAGTAAAAAGATGATAAAAGTCATTTTAGGTGTCTAGAAGTGTCAAAAAGGTTTCTATAACCTTATGCGTTTGATTATGATCAATTTTAGTTAATAAAACTTGAAACTTGGCCCACAAACTTTTAAAATATTATAATTAGTCCAATTTCTAGACTTAGCCTACAATCTCTTTGGATATTTATAGGCTATTTAAGGCTAATTTACAGCTATGCGCATATTTTGTCTGCTTAGATTCCAACAAGTAAATCAATAGCTCGTCACCCAGACAGATTTCTCTTAAAATCATCATTGGACGCTTTAGTCCCTTATCACTTTTTATCTTTCCGGAAAATAGGTGTCTGCACCAATATCTCATTTATGTATCCAATTTGGGGAGCATGGTTGTTCACTTTTTAAGACGTTAAGGGCATACTTGAACCTTTTCGGACGTTGAAAGTTTACTTGATCCTCGAGACAAACCTTAAGAACATGAATGTCATTAATTAATGGCATAAACTATGAACTAAATTAATTACTATTCAAATAGTAAAGGTAAATATGGGATCTAATACTCATTCACAAAATTGCAATTATCGGTCAATGAATTATCTCGGTTAAGGTTCTAACTATCCTAAAACATTAATTAATCTTTGTCAAGCGTTAATTAACTAAACTCAATTCAATTTAATTAAAGAATCAAATAATCACTTTCATTCAACTACTCAATTCTTAGAATCAAATATACACCAAATTGTTAAGCAAGCATACAAACATTGAAGTTGTCACAGGTAGAGCATTGTCTTTGAGTCGATTCTCTTATTTTTTTTCTTTCCCCTTGGGGCGATTCATTCAAAGTAGATCTATACCTATCTTTTTCCTTTCTCCTTGTGCGAAGACTTTGTATTTTTGTTTTTTTGAATTTGCAGAGTTAACCTAAACTTCTAGATTTTAAAGCTAATCGAAACCTTTTATTCTCTTATTTGGAAAAGTCCTGTAAAGTGAATATAAACTTTTTGGATTGCTAAGGTTAATCTAAACCTTTCAAAAATTTTATTCAAAATTCGGGTGAACCTATCTTTTTTTCTCTCTTGGGTTTTTTTACTAAATGTCTCTTCTCTCAATGGTGATCACTATAAGGGGAGAATCACTTGCTCTCCTTGTGCCGATGGCTCTTCTCTTTATTTTTTGATTTTTGTTTCTCTTTAGGCTTTTTTTTGCTTCGATTTTTTAGCCTTCGCTTCCTTGCCTCGTAAGTCTCTTCTCATTTCTAACTTAAAATAATTTTTTTTGGTGATACCCATCAAATTTGAGTAGTTTATTTGCTAGTTTTCTGAATCTAGTCATTTCTTGAAGAGTTTCGGTTGCCATGTCCAAGTTTAGATTATCCATTTTCATGGCTTCTTTGTTATATCTTCCATATCACTTCATAGAGTTTCTCCTTCCTTTTATTTACACGCCCGAAGAATACTTGTCGTTTATTTTGCTGGTTTATAAATCAAATACCTGGCCAATAATTTTTTATATAATGCGGTATAATTTTTAATTTAACTAGCTTTCAACTATTAAATCATCTTTTGGTGGTTTCCATTAATATAGTCTCTTTCGTTTTCTTATTAGTTTTTTGCTTTCCATCATTGCGATTTTGCGGTCCGCCTTTTACTCCTTATATGACTCTCTTGATTTTATATTCGTTCGTTTCGTCCGAAATTTTCTCCATTTTTTGCGTCGTTTCGCTCTTCGTTTTTTTTAGCCGTTTCCCTCTATTTTCTTGATTTTTTTTCTCTATCTTCATTATTCCGGGTGGTGGTACCAATGATTTTCTGGGTTTTTCCCCTTTTTCTACATTATTTTGGGGTGGTGTTTTATTTTCTTAATTTTTTTTCTGTATTGCCATAAATGTAAAATTCCTATGATTTTCAATTTTTATTGCTCATTTGCTATCTAAAAAGATTTCTTTAGAGAGAGATTCTTGTTTATCACCTTTCTTATTTTTCATGTTTGCTGGATCTTCTTTCATTTTCTTCCTTCAGCCTCCAAGTTGCCCTGTGGTGGTTGACTGGTGGAGTAATTAACTCCGTTTGATGGAGGTTGGTGTTCTCCATATGAGCTTTTATCGCGTTTCTTACTTCCTCCGGCATTTTATTTAAATTTCTTGGATTTTTTCAGCAACTTATTGAGCCATAATGATAAATTTTTAGTTTGTCAATCCGGACGTGGCCCTGGTGATGTTAGAAGATCCTCTGTCGGAATACAGTGTTGTTATCAGAGTCTTTCTTGGACTCTTTAGATTTTGCAGATCTATTTAGATATGTTTGTTTGTTCTTAAGATTAGTCACGTCAGATGTGATCATTCAATGATAATTTATTTGGTTCATAGAAAAGTTTCTTTGATTCGAAGTTGTCTTCAGTGAGTCCACGGGTTTGCTCTGACGAGCGAATCCTATACGACTCGGTTTATTATATATATTTTGAAATTCGGTTTCCATCAAGAAATAACATAATTTTTTAAAAATAATTAAAGTCTAATACTAATTTTGCAAAATAATAAAAAATGTCGTAATTAAATAGTTATAAAACAATTAATATATAAATATTATCTTCAAAAACAATTAATTGTGTATAAGTTTTTTAATATCAAATAACTGTTTTAATTGTTTTAATTATTTACTCAATTAAAATGTGTAGTTATTTTAATATATAATATTTTAGAAACAAAAATGTTTTATTGTTTTTAATTTGATATTGGAAATAATATAAAATTAGCTATTAAAATTTAAATAAATTAAATATTTTAATTTTTTTAAAAAAAATGCTAAAAATAATGAGTGGAGGCCACTCACTTCCGATCTCGGCACGTGGTGACTAGACACTTCCACTATATCGACACATAGTAATAATATTATGCTAATTATTTTGTTTTATTTCGAATTAATTTATAAATAAAATTATTTTAATATTTTTAATTTAACATTGGAATAATATAAAATTAGTTATTTTAATTATTTTAAAATATTAAAAACATTTTTAAGATTATTTTACAGAGATGCTCAAATTGACGCGTGGCTCGCTCTCGGGACGTGGTCACCAGACATTATCACTCTATCAATACATGGTGTCAAAATTTTGCTAATTTTTCTTTTAATTTTGAGCTAATTTATACATAAAAATAATTAATTTATAAATTATTAATAATTTATTATTATTCGTAACCTTTTTATTATCTACTATAAAAAATTATTTGATAATTAACTAAAATTGATTTGTTCAAGAAATGTTATACTTATTTTAGTATTTCATTTTACTATATTTAAAAAAAAAGTAAAATAATTAATAATTAATAATTAATTTTTTATTTAATTTTATTTAATATATACTAAAAACAGGTTTATGGACTAAATTAAAATATACTTCTATCAGTAAAGCTTTTATAATAATTATATAATCTAATTAATTAACATTGACAGGTTGAAGAGGCTAATTGATAAAAAAACATTCATTTCGTTTAATTGACCACATTTATAAATAAAATTATTTTTAAAATATCTCATTTTAAAATATATTTATATTTTTTCATCCATCTTTTTATAATTTCTCTCTTTATCTTTATTTAAAATAGGCAAAACCCATCTTAAAATCCTTCTACTTTACCATTTTGACTCGAGAAGCCCTTACCCCAAAGTTCGTCACGGCCAAGTCCTTTTATTTTCAAAAATCGCATCATTAGACCCTTACGTGGATGAAAAATGGCAAGTGAGCCCACTCTCCGTTATGTGAGAGTGTAGAAATAAAATTTGAGTGATTCTTTAACTTTTATTCCATATGCAAAATGGACAAATTACATATAAAATTAAAGGACCTTTAAATGATATTTTCCTTTTATTCTAATTCACATAAAACGGTGAGTTCCATTCATCTTCTCTATTCATATTCAGGGAAGTTCTTACCTAAACCCGGTCTATAAAAAATTTATAAATCCATCCAATAAGGTGTTAGAGAAATGAGAAGAAAGAGAAAATAATAAAAAAAAAACTGTATTTGATTTTCTAACACCTCATTGGATAGGTGTATGGAAAATTTATGGACCGGGTCTGGGTAAGAATTTCCCTCATATTCAAATGTTTGCTTCTTTGCTGCAACCTACATCAATCATTGGCGATAGAAAAATATGTCAAATAAAAGATAGGCTAAACCCATTTAGAGGCCCTTGTACTATATCATTTTTGTGCAAAAGCCCCTGTACTATTTTTTGTTCTTCAAATCCCTCTACTTACATAATTTTTTATTTTTAGGTCCTTTTTTGGTTTTTTCCAGTTCCTTTACTTACAATTTTTTTATTCCTCCAGTCCCTCAAAAGGACCTAAAAGTTAGAATTTTGCCAAATACAGGGACCTGAAGAACAAAAAAATAGTATAAGAGCTTTTTGAACAAAAATAATATAGTACAAGAGCCTTTAGATGGGTTTAGCCTAAAAGATACATTGAATTCCATATAGTGTACCTGCAAAAACAAACCAAAATAATATACATATGCAGCAATAAGCATCAATTCGAATCATTAAACATCCCATATGATTCAGGAGCCAAGATCTATACAAAGATAAGTGGACCACTACCATAAACAAATTCAATTAATCACAATTAGTTAACTTCATGAATGCCAAATGAAGAAGCAGAGGCAGCTCTGTTTAATTTCAAAGAATTAGCTGAATCGAAGAATTGGAAGCAGCATTTGAATATTAATGTACTTGTGAGATTCAGATTGAGAGAAGGAGCGTGAACAGAGTAAAAGGCGGTGCTGCTGCTTTCGGTTCTTAAGAGCGGAAATGGCAGCCACCGAACAAACCTTTTCAACAGAAATCAGAAGCAGAGGACATCAAACTCCGGGGCGTGTTTCTCTTCGGTCTTATCGGCGCCACCGCCACCGCCACCACTTTCGTCGTGAGTTCCGTTTCTCTTTTTATTTACATTTAATTACTTCGGGATGGAAAAAATTGCAATTGATCGGCACTGTATAATTGTGCGACAGTAGTTGGTGAAGGCAGGTGGTGGTGAAGACGGGGTAGCGGAGACGGTGGTGGTGGTGGAGATGGGGTGGCGGAGACAGTGGTGGTGGTGGAGATGGATTATCATGGAGTGAGTTGAAGATGATGGAAAAATGATAGTTTTGCCATTAAATTTATTGTGTTTTACTATTTTTTATCAAATTATAATTTTGTGTAAAATAAATCCTTAAGTTGATATGCCACATGGGCATCAATAAATAGGAAGAAATGCCACGTCATCGTTTTCTGTTAATAAATGGAGAGTGGGCTTCGCTTGCCATTTTCCATCCACGTAAGGGCCTAAAAATGCGATTTTTGAGAGTAAAAGGACTCAGCCGTGATGAACTTTGGGGTAGGGACTTCTCGAGTCAAAATGGTAAAATAGAGGGGCTTTAGGATGAGTTTTGTCTTTAAAATATAATATCAAAAATACCTACTATATTAGGATTTTATCTTATTTTATGTAAAATTTGATTCTCATAACCACTACATTTTTTCTCTCCTCGCATAAATTTTCTCTTTCTCTGTAGTTCTCTCTTCCTTTTCACTTCTCTCCCTATTATTTTTTTTCTCTTTTTTTCTTTTCCGGTCGTCGTTTTTCCATCTCGCCATCGCACGCCTTCCGATGGATTTTTCTTCGTATTTTTTTTACCATGGCCTTATTTCGGTGGATTTCTTATCATCGCGATACTTCCAATGATTTTCTCGTCACCGTGTTTCTTTTCAATAAATTTTTCGACGTTGATTTTAGATTATTTATAATTTATTAAATTTTTTGTGATAAATTAGATATTTGTAAAGAGATTGTTGTAGATCTATAATTTTTATATTTATAAAATTCTTTTGTTATTTTTATAATTATTTTGTCTTCTTTTGTTCATAGATTTGTTCTTTTATTTGATGCAATTGATTTTGTAAAAATGAATTAATTTATGGTGTATTTGTAATGTTTTTATGGTGTATTTACGTTATAATGTATTTTTAGTGTATTTATAGTGTATTTCTGATGTTTTTCTGGTATATCTATGTTTTTATAGTGCATTTGCAGTGATTATGGTGTATTTGCAGTGCTTTTGTGGTATAAACTATAAAAACTCTATAAATACACTATATATACACTATTATTATACTATGAAAATATTATAGCTACATTAAAAAGACACTATAAATACACTATAATACATTATAGTTACACTAAAAAACACCAGAAAAATTTTATAAAAAAAGAGAATAACTCATTAAAAAAAGAAAAAAGATATTTATGAATTTAAAAAAAATAGTATTTGTCGTAAAAAAAAGGTTAGAAAAATAAGGACAAAAAAACAATATAAAGGTGTAAATAAAATAAAAAATAGTGTAGCGTTGGAAATTCCCTCATTATAAATCAGGTGTAAAAATAGAATAAATCAATAAAAAATATTAAGTTATTATTAAATTGGCTTCAACATTAAAATCTATGTAAATTGATAGTTGCTTGTAAGTCCAAGTGAATAGTTACCAATTAAATTAAAATTGTATAAATATTACGAGTAAACGATCAATTACCCCCTGAACTTGACACGAAGTATCAAATAAGTCCAATTTCATAAAACTGGATCAAATCACCCCAGAACTATGCAAAACCGGATCGGTTTCACCCATTTGACCAAAAGAGGGAGTGAAATAACCCAATTTTAAAAATTAATCCTAATTAACTCTAATTAATCTTAATTAAAACACTAATTAATCTATTTAATTTAAAATTTAAGTAATATACAATTGATGGCTTTTCTACTCTTTTTTTAATTACTCTCAGAATCAATTATAATTAACTAAACCCTAATTAAACACTTAAAATACAAAAAAAAAATCTAAAACATTAACAAATCCTAATATCACCACCGGCCGCAGACCGACCACCTCCGGAATCAAATTCGGCCACCTATTCACCAACAGACCCATGGGGTCTGTTCTTCAACTGAAGAACGAATCCACATAGGATATGTTCTTCAATTGAAGAATAGATCCCCGGTGGAATATGTTCTTCGTAGTTGAAGAACAACGATGGAAGGTTGTTCAGTACGACGTGTCTTCCTTCATTAGAGTAGCGATGGCGGCGACAGATAGGTGGAAGTAAGCTTGGACGGGGCGAGTTGGAGAAGAAGAAGTTATGAAGGGTTTCTAATGCTAATTAAATGATAATAGTTGAAAAAAGCATTCAAAGATCCTTTAGTTTTTGTTTTAAAATTAATGTGATATTTAAAGTATTAAAATGTAATGGTTATAAAATTATATTAAATGTCAATTTTGTGGATAAAATAAATATGAAAGACTATTTTAAACTTTTAACCATCTAAAACCACCTAAAGCCATCTAAAACCGGGGAGTGTGTTCACTCTCTAGGGTGAGAGTACGGAAGAGGGTATTTGATACGTTTTTATATAATTCTGGGTGATTTGATCCACTTTTATGAGGTTGGACTTATTGATATTTCGTGCCAAGTTCAGGGTTTTTTTTAATCCTTTACTCTAACAATTACTCTCAAACTTTTTGATGAAAAAATTCTAGCTAAAATAATCAAACAAAAATGGAGATAATGACATTTATGTCTTCTTTTTGTTAATTATTTCTCATTTTAACCCCTAAAATCACGAAATTCTTATTTTATTTTTACAACTCGCAGAACTCTTCCGCGAGTTGTGTAAATCGCGGAACACTTCCGCGGGTTGTCCTACGTGGCTCCTTGTTGGCCAGTCAGTGAGGAGCCACATGAATTCTGCGAGTTGTGTAAATCGCGGAACACTTCCGCGGGTTGTCCTACGTGGCTCCTCGTTGGGCAGTCAGTGAGGAGCCACATGGATAAAGTAACTCGCGGAAGTCTTCCGCGAGTTCTTTTGTCCTATGTGGACATGTACAAAGTAATTCGCGGAAGAATTCCGCAAGTTGCTTTATGTGAAGCCAGGGAATCTTATTCCCTGGCTTCACTGATTGGGAGAAAATTCTCTCAATTATTTGATTTTTTTAGATGATTGGGAGAAAATTTGGATCATTTGATTTTTTTTAAATGATTGAGAGAAAAATTTTCCAATCATTTTAAAAAACCAAAATTAATGTTTTTATTTATTTATAAATAAAAAAAATTTATAGATAAAAAATTTTACATTTTAATTGTTGAATTTTTAAATTAAAAACGTTTCAATTAGTTATTTTTTTTTAACATTCTACAAAAATAAATATATGAAATATTACAAGATAATTTTATTAACAAATATGTAAATATAATCTATACTTCATAAAAAGAACATATTTAATTAACAAAATATTACAAATTAAAAATATATTACTACATCAGATAATAATGTTCAAAGTACAAATAAAATCACCGAAGGGTCCTATCGTCATATCTGCTAGTGACCGGGAGGTTCGAGCGCAAGTTGTTTCTGTGACAGTTCGCCCAACGACCTGTATTGATGGTGAGGTAATGTCGATGTGGGCGATCATCGCCATCTCTCCCTCCTTCATCGGCATCCTCGTCTCCGTCGTCACCCTGCTGGTCCTCGGGAATGCCGGTACTCGTCGTGGCTGGTGGCGGGGTAACAAAGTCTTCTTGTTGGCGGAACATCATAGCCTCCATGCTATCTATGCCTGACCAACTACTACCGTATGCTAGAAAGTATGTGGTCACATGTATATCTAGAAGTCCTTGTGTACCATGTGTAGGCCGATCTTACTGGACATGAAAAGGAGTCACCGTAGGCGGTACAAAAGCAGGCGGCAGTGGAACAAAAGGTGAAGAAGGTCCTGTGGCACTGGATATGTACATGATCCCTGAAAATAGTGATGTGCCGAATCCCCGTAAAATTGGCTAGATGAAGAAGGAGGACCCGATGAAAAGGGAGGCGGTGCAGAACTGGACCTCGCGTAATAGTAATGTCCCCTGAAAGGATGAAAAACCATTGGGGGAGGCATAGGATCGGTCGGACGCTGAGGTGGTGCAGGGGGATGACGCCGCTCTCGCCGTCGATGTCGCAGCGTAGTCGGATCTATCGGCGCGTCAGGTATGACTGGTAGTCGATGCGGCGGTATAAAAGGCACCATAGGTGGCGATGTAACATCACGGCGGTCCTCTCTGGTGCCTCTCTGTGTGCTCGCTGCGAACCGCCGAAGCTCTGTGTTTACAGGAGCATCCCTACGTACACGCTCCACATACTCGGCCTGTAAATAAAGATATAATACATTAAGAAAAGTAAGACATTAACCCGCAATTCGAAATTGATAAATTATTTCAAAAACATATAATTTAAGAAAATACCTGTGCTCCGAGTTCAGCGCCCTATCGTGTGATCCAGCGACGCGTGACATACCGAAACCAATCCATATACTCGAAATGGTAATGAGGTGGGTCCTCGAGGGGCTGTCCTGGAATTACATACTGGAGCCTGTTGTCCCACACACGAATGTAGCAAGCGTGTGTCTGGATCCAAGATGAGCTGCTCTTCAGGGTAAGGGTGTGTAGTGAATGGTCCTCAAGTGGGGCGTCTGGAATACCCTGTTGCAATCCGAACTGCTGCAGAACTCTGTCTGCCTGGTGCCACTCCACAATATGAAAATAGATCAGTGGGACTGTGGCCCGCCAAAAAGCGCGCCCATCCAAACAATACTCTGGGAGAGTGTCCAACAAAGCCTCAGTGTACGGCTGCCAGATAAACTGCATGTATAAAATATAAGATAGTTAGTATTAAAACATTCTCACAATAAGCTATTTAAAATACGAGAAAAAAACCGAAACATAATTTCTTACATCTTCGTAGCCAGACGTGTCAAGCCAAGCACGGATGTCAGGCAGCGAGTGTCGGGCAGAATGGCTGGCTTTTCTCCGGCCTCCCCATCTGTTATTCAAAAACAACAACACATTAACAGTCAAATTTTATGAAATAGAATAAAATTAAACAATATTAAAAAACAGTAAAACACACCTGTCGCCCAATGGTAGATGTGGTGAAATAGTGGGATCGGCTAGAGCGGGAGTAATAACTCTAAGTCGGTCCAATGCCCACAACTGCAGTATCCACAACGCCCCGCCCATGTTGTGGCGATTCTGAGACCGCAACGAACATAAGCAAAGCTCGTGATATAAGTAAGTCAGTGTCGCCGATCCCAAGCTGTAGGTCCGAACTGCCGCCAGGTCCTCTAAAATTGGAAGAATCCGCAACGAAGTCTTTCCACCAGCGAGGTCAGTGAAGCACAATCCTGTGATAGCGAGCAAGAGATACGCCCGTGTGTACCGATAGACAAGCTCGTCAGTGGCCTGGTCTGGTAAGCGACTAAAGTGGAGGAAACTCTGTAGGATCCAAGAAGTCCGGACTAAGGAATTTGCCCTGTGTTAACAGGATATGTGCTCACAGGAATCCCCAAAACCCTCTCTGCCAGTGCAGCCCAATCATGTACAATATCCCCTGTAACAACATGACTCTCTACTGGTAGTCCGGTATGAATGGTCACGTCACTCTCCGCCGGGTAAGTGAAAAGTGTGGGTCTCCGGCCTCCACCTCTCCACAAGGGCTGTGATCAGCTGCATGTCAACGTTGTAGTGACGCATAGCAAAACAGTATGCGTAATGCAAAACAGTATGCATATCTTGTGATGGCTATGTCATGAAAATCATAATACCCGGTTATGTCACTACAACATTGACATGCAGCTGATCACAGCCCTTGTGGAGAGGTGGAGGCCGGAGACCCACACTTTTCACTTACCCCGCGGAGAGTGCACGGTTACCCTAGAGGACGTGACCATTCATACCAGACTACCAGTGGACGGTCATGCTGTTACAGGGGGTATTGTACATGATTGGGCTGCAGTGGCAGAGAGGGTTTTGAGGATTCCTGCGAGCACATATCCTGTTAATAGGGCAAATTCCTCAGTCCGGACTTCTTGGATCCCAGAGTTTCTCCCACTTTAGTCGCTTACCAGACCAGGCCACTGACGAGCTTGTCTATCGGTACACACGGGCGTATCTCTTGCTCGCTATCACAGGATTGTGCTTCACTGACCTCGCTGGTGGAAAGACTTCGTTGCGGATTCTTCCACTTTTAGAGGACCTGGCGGCAGTTCGGACCTACAGCTGGGGATCGGCGACACTGGCTTACTTATATCACGAGTTTTGCCTATGTTCATTGCGGTCTCAGAATCGCGCAACATGTGCGGGGCGTTGTGGATACTGCAGTTGTGGGCATTGGACCGACTTAGAGTTATTGCTCCCGCACTAGCCGATCCCACTATTTCACCACATCTACCATTGGGCGACATGTGTGTTTTACTGTTGTTTAATATTTTTTAGTTTTATTCTATTTCATAAAATTTGACTTTTAATGTGTTGTTGTTTTTGAATAACAGATGGGGAGGCCGGAGAAAAGCCAGCCGTTCGGCCCGACACTCGCTGCCTGACATCCGTGCTTGGCTTGACACGTCTGGCTACGAAGATGTAAGAAATTATGTTTCAGTTTTTTTTCTCGTATGTTAAATAGCTTATTGTGAGAATGTTTTAATACTAACTATCTTATATTTTATACATGCAGTTTATCTGGCAGCCGTACACTGAGGCTTTGTTGGACACTCACTCGGAGTATTGTTTGGATGGGCGCGCTTTTTGGCGGGCCAAAGTCCCACTGATCTATTTTCATATTGTGGAGTGGCACCAGGCAGACAGAGTTCTGCAGCAGTTCGGATTGCAACAGGGTATTCCAGACGCCCCACTTGAGGACCATTCACTACACACCCTTACCCTGAAGAGCAGCTCATCTTGGATCCAGACACACGCTTACTACATTCATGTGTGGGACAACAGGCTCCAGTATGTAATTCCATGACAGCCCCTCGAGGACCCACCTCATTACCATTTCGAGTATATGGATTGGTTTCGGTATGTCACGCGTCGATGGATCAAACGATAGGGCGCTAAGCTCGGAGCACAGGTATTTTCTTAAATTATATGTTTTTGAAATAGTTTATCAATTTCGAATTGCGGGTTAATGTCTTACTTTTCTTAATGTATTATATCTTTATTTACAGGCCGATTATGTGGAGCGTGTACGTAGGGATGCTCCTGTTGACACAGAGCTTCGGCGGTTCGCAGCGAGCACACAGAGAGGCACCAGAGAGGACCGCCGTGATGTTACATCGCCACCTATGGTGCCTTCTATACCGCCGCATCGACTACCAGTCATACCTGACGCGCCGATAGATCCGACTACGCTGCGACATCGACAGCGAGAGCGGCGTCATCCCCCTGCACCACCTCAGTGTCCGACCGATCCTATGCCTCCCCCAATGGTTTTTCATCCTTTCAGGGGACATTACTATTACGCGGGGTCCAGTTCTGCACCGCCTCCCTTTTCATCGGGTCCTCCTTCTTCATCTAGCCAGTTTTACGGGGATTCGGCACATCACTATTTTCAGGGATCATGTTCATATCCAGTGCCACCAGGACCTTCTTCACCTTTTGTTCCACCGCCGCCTGCTTTTGTACCGCCTACGGTGACTCCTTTTCATGTCCAGTAAGATCAGCCTACACATGGTACACAGGGACTTCTAGATATACCTGGGACCACAGACTTTCTAGCATACGGTAGTAGTTGGTCAGGCATAGACAGCATGGAGGCTATGATGTTCCGCCAACAAGAAGACTTTATTACCCCGCCACCAGCCACGACGAGTACCGGCATTCCCGAGGACTAGCAGGGTGACGACGGGGACGAGGACGCCGATAAAGGAGGGAGAGATGGCGATGATTGCCCACATCGACATTACCTCACCATCAATACAGGCCGTTGGGCGAACCGCCACAGAAACAACTTGCGCTCGAACCTCCCGCTCACTTGCAGATATGACGATAGGACCCCTCGGTGATTTTATTTGTAATTTGAACATTATTATCTGATGTAATAATATATTTTTAATTTGTAATATTTTGTTTATTAAATATGTTCGTTTTATGAAGTATAGATTATATTTACATACTTGTTAATATATTTATCTTGTAATATTTCATATATTTATTTATTTAGAATGTTAAAAAATTTAACTAATTCAAAAGTTTTTAATTTAAAAAATTCAACAATTAAAATGTAAAATTTTTTATACCATAAATTTTTTTATCTATAAATAAATAAAAACATTAATTTTGGTTTTTTAAAATGATTGAAAAAAATTTGTCCCAATCATTTAAAAAAACATCAAATGATCGATCCAATCATTTAAAAAAATCAAATGATTGGGAGAATTTTCTCCCAATCAGTGAAGCCAGGGAACATAAAGCAACTCGCAGAATTCTTCTGCAAATTACTTTGTACATACATAGGACAAATTAACTCGCGGAAGACTTCTGCGAGTTGCTTTATCCATGTGGCTCCTTACTGACTGGCCAGCGAGGAGCCATGTAGGACAACCCGCGGAAGTGTTCTGCGAATTACACAATTCGCGGAAGAGTTCCGCGAGTTGCAAGACACAAAATAAAAATTTCATGATTTTAGGGGTTAAAATGAGAAATAATTAACAAAAAGAAGACATAAATGTCATTATCCCGATTTTATAAAGTGACAATTAATTGAAGCATTTTTTTTTACAAATTGACAATTAAAATATTAAAAATATTATATTTAATATACAATTTTTATTAACATTTAAATATTTAAATTATGATTTACTAGATAAGGTTTTTAATAATATAACAACATTTTTACAAAATAAAAATTAAAATAAATTTATATTTTAAATAATATTATAATTTTAAAAATATCAATTTTAATACACAATTTTTACATTTATATTTTCCAAAATCAATTATACTAAATTTATCAAATAATCAAAAAGGTCATTTTCATTTTTTAAAATTTCTCATATTCATTTTTTTACAAAGCTACGATTATAAAAAAATTATATTTTCTCTAATAATATTAAAATTTTAAAAATATCTATTTTTATATTTAATTTTTTAATATTTCAAATCTATTTATATAATATGAAACACTATTTTTTTAATATTTTCACTAATTGGGACCTAATTTAAAATTTTTTCTAAATTTCACAAAAATAACCAATTTTCGATTTTCAAATTTTAATATACTCTAGTTTACATTTCTCTAAGATTTATACATTAATCTAATTTAATTTAAACATTAATCTAATTTATTTTATACTACATATTTTCAAAAATCTCACTAAATCTATCTATATTTATTCATCTAACTATATTTCAAACAATATTTAAATCTAACTACATTTAATAATTAAAAATAACATGCTTATAAATTTTGAAAACTCACCTGATGTAGTCCTCGTTTAAATTTCGCCAAAAAAAAAATATTCCGCCACAAAAACCGACTCCGCAAAATTTTCTCCATAAAAATTAATTTCCACCGAATATTTAGTGCTGAGTGAAACCGATTATTTAATTTTTCAAAATAAACACTCCATAATTAAAATTCCAACACTCCATTTCTCAACACTCCATTTTCTCTCTAACTCCCCATCTCTCTGAAAATACATTTTCTGCTCTTATATAGAGATTGTGGCTCGCGGAACCACAACTACTCGGTCAAGGGAATTTATTCCCGGTCAGAGGGAATAAATTCCCTCTGTGACACGCGGAAGTCTTCCGCGAGTCACCGACAGTCAAAGCTGTCCAGGTCGAGCCACGTCGGTAGACCGCTGAAAACTTCCGCGGTTTACCCCAAGTCGCGGAAATCTTCCGCGGTCTGGATGGTACAAATTCAGAAAATATACTAATCATGTGCTAATTTGAGAAATTCTTCTAATTTTAGACACAAACATGTCATTAACCCACAAAAATGATATATTGATAAAGGTTTAAACAAAATTGTTGATTAGAAGTAGTTTGTGAGATCCACAGTTATTGGACAGTTTGACGCTTGCCATAAAACTGAAACGAAGAAAGGGCGTGATTCATGGTCATGAAAATTATATAACACATTAATTTTTTTTGCTACATTTTACGAATTCTCAACATTTATATCCTCAGTAGAATTCTCAAAAATTATAATTGAAACAATTACAAAGAAAAATAATTAAGAATGAGTATAGGAGATTCAGCAGAATTAGAAGGAAACCTGACGTTAAATGACAGGTTAAAGGTTTTCAAAGGCTCTACGTTTAATCCTGAAACTTATGTTATCTCCAAATGCCATACCATAAACGAGAAGGTTTCATTTAATGATTATGTCATTTTTATTTTTAATGTGATTAATGTTTGATTAATCAAAGTTTAATCCTAATTTGCTTCTGTTGAAATTAGGAAATAAGGCATTTGTGTTCATATCTTGTGGAGCTGAAGAAAGCATCTGCAGAAGAAATGCGTAGGAGTGTTTACGCTAATTATGGTGCTTTTATTCGGTGAGCTAATTAGCATTCTAACTCTAATTCTAATTTCTATTTGCTTGTTTTGTTTATTTGCAATTCTTATATAGAAGATGAGTAGGCTAGCGCGGTGGACATCCCGGGGTTTGACACATTCGACTCGGAGAGTGAGTCTTGTCACAAAAAAAAGAGTAGTTTACAACCATGAAAGCATACATTTTTCTTTAAATAAACAAAAATATACATGATTATTACTTGCAACCGTAGTACGGAAACGAAAATGCTGAAACGGAAAACAAACAAACAATAATATTTTTAAAGGATAAGTTATAGATATATAGTTTTGGAGTCTAAGAAGAATTTTCGGAAACGGAAATGAAACGCGAAATAGTTTTAGACTCTGCATTATTGGTTTTGATTTGTAGGACATCAAAAGAGATTTTAGCTTTGGAAGGACATCTGCTTTCCATGAGGAATCTGCTACAAACTCAGGCAGCTCTAGTTCATCATTTAGGAGAACGAGTTCGGATAGAATCGTTGTGGGCGAATTCTGAAGACTCACTTGCAGAAGAGCTAGCTAACTTTGAGAACAGGCAATTTTCAAAAACAGAAGAAGATTGGTTAACAGAATTTTTAGAAACTCTTGATGTGTTATTAGCTGAAAAAAGAGTGGATGAAGCTATGGTAGCCCTTGATAAGGGAGAAAGTTTAGCCCTTGATAAGAAGCACAGATTGAGCCCAACTGCACTCCTTACATTTCAGACTGCAATTAAACAACAAAGACAAAAATTAGCTGATCAGCTTGCAGAAACCATTAGCCAACCTTGTACGAGAGGAGTAGAGCTTCGGTCATCTGTTTTAGCTTTGAAGAAACTCGGAGATGGCCCTCGCGCCCATACATTGCTGCTCCATTCTCATACGCAGAAGTTACAGTCTGGGAGGAAGATTCTATGCTCGTCCAATGCAACGGTATATACTGCTGCTATGTCACAGCTTGTGTTCTCTACTATAGCGCAAGCTGCGAGTGATTCCTTGTCAGTTTTCGGAGAGGAGCCTGCATATTCATCGGAGCTTGTAACTTGGGCTATAAAACAGACTGAGATTTTCATTGCGCTTCTTAAAAGGCATGTTTTAGCTTCATCAGCAGTTTCATGGGGGCTAAAAGTTGCTGCTGAGTGCATTCACATATGTTTGGGTCATTGTTCTTTGCTAGAATCTCGCGGATTGGCGCTTTCTCCTGTTTTATTGAGACTTTTTAGGTCTAGTGTTGAGCAGGCATTAAGTGCCAACTTAAAAAGAATTGAACAGACTAGTGCAGCATTAGCTGCTGCAGATGACTGGTTACTTACTTATCCACCTGTCGGCGGCCGTCTTCTATCTTCTTCTTCATCTCTTCATAGTGTTGCAGCATCACAACCAAAGCTTTCCAGCAGTGCAAACAGATTTAATACCATGGTTCAGGTGACTAAACGCACATTTTACTTGACTTGTTTCTCTTAAAATGTTATTGCATGGAAACTTTTCGAGTTCTAAGTATGAGCACTTTGTTTTCATTTCCGGAAATGCTTCTGAAGCTATGAAACTCTAAATTCATAACTTAAAAGAATATGATTCTGATCCGTGCTATATTAGTTGTATGTATTGTTGGTTGTTGAATTCAGGAATTTCTGGAAGATGTAGTGCCGCTCGAGATCCTGCAGCTGGATGGTCCTGCAATGGAAGGTGTTTTACAAGTGTTCACAGGCTACGTAAACTTGTTGATACGCGCATTACCATGTTCGGTGGACAATGAAGACAACTTGGAAGCTTGTGGAAGTAAAATTGTGAGAATGGCAGAGACTGAGAGCCAACAAATAGCATTGCTAGCAAATGCATCATTGTTAGCAGATGAATTGCTCCCTCGGGCTGCCATGAAGCTTTTGCCGATGCCTAATAGAGCAGATGAAGTGCCAAGACGAGCTTCAGAGAGTCAATCTCGGCTCCCAGATCTTAGAGAATGGAAGAAGAAACTTCAACGATCAGTTGATCGATTACGGGATAGCTTTTGCAGACAGCACGCTCTTGATCTCATATTCATGGAAGATGGTGAAATCCGTCTGCATGCAAATATATACTTAAGCATGGATGATGAGGCAGAGGAGCCAGAATGGTTCCCATCCGCAATCGCTCAGGTACTTTTTTCTCTTGGAGTTGGTTCCTAATAAGCTAGCATTCATCAAATGTTGATCAACTTGATTTCCATGCAGGAACTCTTCATAAAATTGACTCGAGTGGCGAGCTTAGCGACTGACATGTTTGTAGGCAGAGAAAGGTTTGCAACAATTCTATTAATGAGACTCATAGAGACCGTGATCCTCTGGCTTTCGGATGATCAAACTTTCTGGGAAGAAGTCGAGGGCGAAAAACCATTAGGTCCTCTTGGCCTCCAACAGGTAGAAACACTTGTTCGATACTCTATATTTATAACTTATTCTCGTAAAAAATGTCATTTCCGTGCGACATAGATATCTTTTCGTATTTACTTGAATTGATAAATTGGTGGTGCAGTTTTACTTGGATATGCAATTTGTGTTGCTGTTTGCATCGCAAGGGCGATATTTATCAAGGAACTTACATCAAGTAATAAAGAACATAATAGCAAGAGCGATCGATGTGGTAGCCGTGACCGGAGTGGATCCTAACAGTGTGCTGCCGGAGGATGAATGGTTTGCAGAAGTGGCTCAAATAGCTATCAAAATGTTGACCGGAAAAGCCAACTTTGGAAATATAGACAGAGATGTTAGCAGCCCAACTGCGGCTTCAGTGTTATCACATGGAAGTAATTAGAGATTTGTTTGAGTTGTATACACTCCATCAGAATATGATGTGTTTTCTTAGCTAGCTTCCTCATCAGGATTGTTGTATATTCCAAGAGTTATTATAGTGAGATTCTAGAGAAAAATAAAACTAAGAAGTCAAAGATATTATTACTTTTTTGTTTTAAATTAAGAAATAAGCTTTTTACATTTATTTTTTTATATTTAATTAAACTTAAATTAGCTCACACAAAATCGAAGACTGGTCAGAATATCTCATAGCACACTATTGGCATTTATTTTTATAAAAAGTAGTAGAATATCGTGTGATTATAAAGTTTCATGATAATGTTATTGCAGTCAAGTTTATTTTCTCTTTTGACGATGATCTATAAATTACTTTGCTTTCTTGTTATTGTCAGAATAACTATGTTGTATAAGCTCAAGTGTTAATAATTGTTTTTGAGATATAGGAGCAAACTATTATCTTCGATTAGTTGATAATGATGTTAAAAAGATATGAAGATTGAGAAGCAAACAACAATAATTTATAACAGATAACTTACTCATTCTTTTTCTTTCGCAATCATTAAATACAAATATTGAAAAGTTAAAGAAATTTGGCCTTACATGGACATTGATCAAGCATGGTTGATATAAATAACATTTGCATATGTAAAGAATTTAGTTTTTGCTACTACAATTAATTGGAATATCAGTAGGACATATTTTTCAAAAGTCGATTTATTTTTCAAATAATGATAGTTCAAATATAGTTAATTATTCTTTTAGCTGTAGTTTGTCTATGTTCTAGTATTTAAAACCAAGAATATATTATCAATACGATCAAACAATTAACATGATTGTGTTAGCTCTTTGTTAATTTGGTTATATGAGATGACATATAATTGATACAATTTTCTCTAAATTTTAACAAAAAAAATACAAAAAAAATTCTTCAAAAAAATTAGCTTTTATAAAATATAGATATAAGTATTACATGATTAACTTAGAGACTCGAAAGGGTCTTGATTTAACCCCAGTTGATGGTAATTCATGTAATCAATTCCATTTAACCTTACACAACATAAGATCTGCTCTGGTAATTCTTCGGCTTTATTCCCCTGTTTATATCATAAGAGCGGGTAATAAATTAATATCAGAATACAAATATGTTTCACTTGCTTTTTTCTTGAAAACAAAAATAGAAATTATATTATAAGAAATTGATCATCCTTGCCTGTATAGTGAGGCCAACATCCAAAACACAAATTTTGAGTCTGTCCAGAAATGCTTCAAAACCTTTTCTAGAAATGTAACTGAATCTATGCATGTCTATGTCGATCTCCAAGTAATTTTCTCCCTGTAACAAAACCAATACACATTATCAAATTGCGGTCGTATTATCAAATTAGTTTGCATAAGCGCATAGCAACGGAAAATCACTGCCTGGCAAGAGAGAAGAAAACCTTACCAAGTAAAATTCGTGCTGAGGGCGTGACAGAACAGGTTTCTCATTGTAAGCCTGCATAAGCTTCCTCTCTGCGGAACTTAAATGAAGATCTTCTACATTTACAACGCGGCCCAATATCTTCAACCTTTCTCTAAAGGGTACAACAGTATCTACAGCGAATCCCTTCACTTTTTCAACTTCATCGTCAATCAACCTCTGTTCAGAATTAGTGGTTAATTCAGTAAAGCATTATTCATTTAACTTGATAAATAAATCTCTCCGGAACAAATTCCAGGATAAATTATGGTAGCAGCAGTAGAATTGAAAGGCTTATAATGATATCTTCAAATGTATCGCATGCAACTATAATTGAAAAGGAGATCCTTCTTACTCTAATACTTTCTAGAAAGTGGGGCGGGAGCTCTTTTAAATAACTGTCGGAAAGCTTAAAGTACAATACAAAACTCATTCCTTCTCCATCAATTTCGCTCTGGAAAAGTCCAGCATTATACAATGGAATCTGCACAACAAACAGAAGTGCAACTCAGTCAAAATGTCAAAAAGCGATACTTTCAATCTGATTCAAGTAATTGTTTGGAAAATCCTAAATAGTCACACATACATGTATGAACCATTTAAAAAGTAAGAATACCTGAACATTTACAACAAGAATAGTTGGGAGCTTTTCGGAAGAGTTAATTACAGGGAGCTCAACGAACCGAGCAATATGATTAATTTTCTTTGGAGATAAGAATACATCAACTCCAAACGGATAATATGCAGCACAATTAGAAGCCAACTCCTTCTTCTTGTCCCTGCCATACAAAATACATGAGCAACTATAAATCTCTTTTGTGAGGAGACAGCTATATCACATCTATGTTTTTGCATGCAATCCGTTGGTGCAAATTGACCATAGATGCATTAAATATGTTATTTTCAAAATAGACAAAGTGGTTTGCATATAAAACTGGCCAATTAAATTCCATTTTCTTGCTATCTTACTTGAAATATTGCGGTCCCCGAACTTTGAAACTCCCCGGTTCTATATGTGACCAACAATCAAGCATTTTCTTTTCCAATGGGCAAAACGGTACTTGGGAACCAGCTATTGGTCTCTGAAGAATCGGCTTTGATGAAACTGAAACCATAAATGAGGAAGAAAACAATTAAGAGCTCATCTGGAGTATTAATACCAATTTAGTGATTTATGAAGAATACAAGAACTTCCTAGGTATTAAAACAAAGTAACAACCATATATAATATATGAGCGCAGGTATGTGTTTGTGTACAGAAGGGCCAAATGGAACATGTATGATATGTTAATATCAGTAACTTTCAGGCAGCTATACGGCCTTACTAGAACATGAACAACTTTGTAATCTAAATAACGCAGCTAGTTAAGGCGACTTAACTAATACAAAGATAAAGGCATTACTAGAACATGAACAACTTGTAATCTAAATAATGCAGCTAGCTAAGGTGACTTAACTAATACAAAGAAAAACAAGAGAGACTGACGAAGCATTATAATGCAATCTTGAACTATATTGATGCTTGCATTTACAAAACGTTGTTTATTCTAAGTTTTATGAATCAAACTGTCTTCAAGGAAGCTATAGAGCAAATATTGCTAGGTAATCAGCCTACAAGCTTCGGTCTCTACAGATAAGGAATAGATTAAAAAGGTAACTGTATCCATAAAATTTATATTTCCAAAGTTGAGAATAAACGACTTACAGAGAGAATTATTTGCATGCCCTTCTTTCCATCTGAAAGAGAGTTTTAGGGCAGCCTTCTTCCTCGAATTTGGTGGACTAGAGCTTAACGATCTCCTCTTTTCAACTTGTGGAACAGCCGAAGCAAGACAAGGCAAACAGTTCCCCGGACTAATTCCACAATTTTCTAACAACCCTTCTTCCTTACCAGAAATTTCATCTGTCGAGGATGCAATTTCATCAAGGTATACAGGTTGCTTTGCTTCATTTAAAGGTCCCTCGTATTTTGAAAGGGAAGCCTCACTCACAGAGTTCCGAGCTGAGTTTCCTGTGGAAAGATCCCCTGCCTTACTCATATGATCACTTTGCCCAAATACCGTACTATCAGGAACACTTTCATAATCTTCTTCACAATCTGACTCGAATATTGCAACCGAGTCAAACCAGGCCTCCTCTATACTTCCTACTGCAGTTGTAGCATAAACAAGTCAGGTAAATAACACAAGAAACATATTGTACAGCTAGAATTCATTCCACGACAACGACGAAGACCAATGTAATGTCGACATAAACGGAGAAGTTTTAAGGAACCAAATGGTATAAGTTTTGTATGAAGAATGTTTTGGACAAGGCATTGTTATCTAAAAATAGAAATGTACTCAAATTGCCACAAACATAAGCTGTCAAAAGCTCATCTTTCTCAAGTTACACCTCAGAGAACCAAAGAAAGCACAATTATATCTGTAAATTACCATAAAAATGGAATTTGAAACCCTGTAAATGATGTATAATCATCTTCAATAGTGGGAAAAACACAAAAAAAATAAGAACTCAGATCCCAATCTCCAAATCCCAGAAATCAACATTTTCTAGTACTTTCAACACAAGAATAGGTAAGCACATAAGCAGTAGAGATTGATCTGCCAAATAAACTGATTTCAAAGTACAAATTCTCTCCATAAACGTAATAATTTTGCAATTTACTTTAGCATACAAGTACAGCTTAATGAAAATGACTAAAAAAATTAAAAGAAATAGAAGAGCCAACTTTTAAACAAAGATCAGAACATGAAGTACCAATCAAAATCTGACATGCAAACCATCAAATTTACCAACAACAAATTTATCAACTTTATTTAAAAAAAAAGACCACCTAACCCACATTTCATGCAAACAAACTAATCATAGAACTCCTAATTCAGAACCCAGAAACAAAAAAACAAAACCAAAATCAAAAACCATCTAATCTAAAAACCACCCATCAAAGAAATCAGACAAAATTTGATTGAAACCTGGGAAAGTTGGGTTAGAAAAGGTGGAAAAATGATCAGGTTGATCATCAGATAATCTTGAGGAAAGAACTCTTCTTTTGATGCCCTTCTTCTTCTTCCTCAATTTCTTTTTGGAAGACCTGCTTAATCTGCCCCCTACACATCCCTGTGGCGTTGATACACAGCCCCCCATTAATTTAATATGCACGAAACCAACATTAATTCCCAAAAAACAGAGCCAAAAGCCAAGTCCTGTGTTTAGATAAATAATAGAAGAACAAGAAAAACAATAACAACTACTTGAGAAGCTAATGAACACCCACAACAACAACAACAACTACCATTTGTAGACTTTATTTTATATATATTTTTTGATGATTTCTCAACAAAATAAAAGATTCATTTCATTCATAAAGCCAAGCCATAAATAATGATGGTTTCTTCTTTTCCTGTTCCTTCTGTCAATTATAAAAAGTCAAACTTTTTTAAGTATTTACAAGTAATTTGTTTTTTTTTTTTTGAGAATTAGTATATCTATAAGTAATTAAACAAAGGTAGAACGGACATTTATTAAATCTTCTTGTTATTATTAAATAGTCTGAAGTCCGTACATTTACACGAAATTTAATTAATAATTACTCCCTCCATCCCAATAAAGTTGTCCACTTTGCTTTTATCACACAGTTTAAGAAAAGCAATTATTATTTATGAATTTTATAAAATTTCCCTGACTTTTTTTATCATACTCCTATTTAATATAGGGTCCACTTGCAATTCACTTTCAATTTACTCATTAGTGGATTTTAAATAGGGGTAATATAGAAAAATTGAGTGTAAAAGTTAATTACTTTTTGAAAGTGGACAAGAGTTTTGGGACAAAAAAAATTTCAAAGTGGACAACTCTATTAGGACGGAGGGAGTATAATTTTAAATAAATTTATAAAAATATTAGCTGAAATCTAACATTTTGTAATATAGGATAGTAAATAAATAATTTAGTCAATTTAAAAAGCTAATAAAAATTACCTATTAATAATTTTTTTAAGAAATAAATTTTAGTGCTTTATTTAAATGTAAAATTAATTAATATTTTTGTTTCTATAAGAATTTTATTCAAGTTTAAAAAAACTAATGAAAATTATCAATTAATAAAAACCTCTAAAAATTAAATATGTATTTTATTTAAGTTGAGAACTCAAAAGATTTTTTATTTTGTCCTCTCAATAGTATATAAGTATATACATATAGATAGTTAGAAAAATGATACCATTATATAATCATTCTAAATTTTTTATTTATATATATATATTTTTAGTTTATGTTTTAACTTTTGAAAAATTTATATCACATAAGTATTTTTAACTAATTTCTTATCATCGATATGCATAAAAAATTGGATTAAATTCATATAAAATCACCATCTTTACATGTTTTTTTTCATTTTAATCACGTGCTTTAAAAAATATCAAATAAAATCATAACCTTTCATTTTTTTGCAAATCTATCACCAATGTGAAAATCCGGTGTAAGTTTGTTAACTCGACAACCAGAATCAACAAGAAAAGAGTAAGAGGAATGTATTTTGTATGTTAATAGGGCATTAGTCAGATTAAAACATTTATTTGGGAGGAAAAAAACATCAAATTTTACTCGCCGATGATCGATTTACAAAAAAATAAAAGGTGATGATTTTATTTGACACTTTTTAAAGGACGTGATTAAAATGAAAAAACGTATAAAGGTGGTGATTTTATATAAAATTAACCCTAAAAAATAAAAATAAATTGTATTTAAATTTTACTATCATATTAATAAAATAATAATAATAATTTTAATAAGTGATATATTTTTCTGCTGATTGAAAATTATGTTAGCAAAATTTATATTTATATTTAATTTTACTAATAATTTGATGGTTGGAAATGACAAAAATTACTCATTTTTATGCTTTTGAAAGTAATGTCAATTTTTAAGATATTAAAATTGGGACATTCAAATAGAATTTTTAAAATATTTATAATAATATATTATAGCAAATTTTATGTATGTATGTATGTATGTATATTTGTAGAATTACATATAGTTTTTATTTTAATAGTTTAAAACTATTAATTATATATATAAAATGGAAAATTATGAAACTAATCGCTTTAAAACAGTTTGATTTAATAATTTTACTATTTATTTTATATTATGTTATTCATTATTGTTGGATGCCGAATCCTATCAAAGCGCGACCTAGTGATTCAGTCAGATTACCAAATTTACAAGGATTTTCGAAAATCCTTCCTATTTGGATACAAACTCAAACTTAGGAAGATAAACTATAATTTAGAAAGACGAGACTTCTTAGAAAGACGTTCCTAAATAGGACTCTTGTCTGAATAAGGAATCACACTTCTAATCAGGTCAACCATACTAAATAGGATTCACTTTCCTATTCTAAGACTACAAGGTATACATTCAACTAATATATAAAGAGTCTGAGATATGCCTAAAAACACAATTACATTCATATACTCAAAACGCTGCTCAAAGCTCATTACTGACTTTTAGCATCGGAGAATTAATTAAACAACCACCATCAGGTTAGCTTCTACTCTATTTTGCAGGTTATAATCCACCGGATCAGAAGACAGACTCAATCAATTATAAAAAAAATATTATAATAATTTATTATTTAAATGTTGTATTATAATAGTTTAAAATCATGTTAAAAGTACTATAAAATTATCAAAGAAGTATACATTTATTTTGTTTATAAATTGATTTAAGATTGGGTGTATAAAAATAATATGAAATAAATCTATTAATAATTTTTTTTTAAATTCTAATATTAATTTTCAATATTTTATTGGTTAAATAAATTTATACATTTGAATTTATTTTAATTTTAATTTTATAAATAAAATAAATTTTTTAATTATTTTGTTGTAAAAATAAAATAATAACTTTTAAAGTATAACTGAAAGAAATTTACGAGTGTGTATTCAATTAAATGGTTGCTTCACGTCATATTAGCCAATGAGCATTTCTAATAAAAAGATTATTATTTATTTTTTTAATTATTAAAATTTTTATATGACTAAAGCATTATTGGTTTATTATATAAAAAATACTCTCTTCGTCTTAATAGACTTGAACATTTTGAAAAAAAATATTTTATCCTAAAATTCTTGTTCACTTCCAAAAAGTAACAACTTTTATATTTAATTTTCTTACATTACACCTATTTAAAAGCCACTAATGAATACATTGAAAGTAAATTATAAGCGAAGCCTATATTAAATAAGGATAATAATAAGAAAAGTAATTCTTTTTTTTTTACAAAATTTACAACAATAATTGTTTTTTTAAACTGTGTGATAAAAATAAAATGGACAATTTTACTAACATCGTCTAATTTCCAAAATTTAATTAGTAGATTTGAATTAACATTGTAATTAATGTCTTAAAATAAGCACTGTACTAGATAAAAAGATATAGGCAATTTAATTTGTGTTTATTGATTGTTGCTCATTGCGTAATAGCATTTCCAATAGTCTTTTTAAAATTGACAAATTCTTTAATTTAAAGAATTTTATCAATAAATTAAAATCAATGAACTCTCTAAAATTTAAATTTAAAGAAGAGAGTGAAAATGGCTCTTTACATGTGGAGAGCCATTTTCACTCTCTACTTCATTTTTAAAAAGATAA
This sequence comes from Mercurialis annua, assembly GCF_937616625.2. NCBI lineage: Eukaryota > Viridiplantae > Streptophyta > Magnoliopsida > Malpighiales > Euphorbiaceae > Mercurialis > Mercurialis annua. The sequence continues at coordinate 32,907,036 of NC_065575.1, forward strand.
ACTTTCAAATTTTAAAAGAAATTTGTAATATTTTTATTGAAATATAATATTTTATATTTTTTAATTTAAAAACTGAATAAGTAAACCAATATTATTAATATTTTCTATTTTTTAATATTATTTATAAAAATAAAAATAAAATAAAGAGTTATTATTAGATATTCTATTGTAATAAATTTAAATATATTACTTATATATTAAAGATGCTTTTTATTTTACTAAATATGTTCTTTAAAATAAATAGCACCATTGGAGATGCTCTAAGCGCACTAATGTGGCAGATAGGACCTACCTCTATCATTACGAGTCTCCAGCCACTTGGCTGGCTACAATTAGCTGATTAAAAAGATTTAATTGAGTTCGTGGATTTGCTTCTACGGAGCGTGTGGTTGTTTTTGGTTTTTATTTAGGAAAATTGCTGCTGCTCATATTTTAAAGCACTTTTAAAAATTACATCATACTAGATTTTTTGATATTTAAATTTTGTACATAAGCTTTGTGAAAAAATTTCAATATTAAAGATGATATGAATGTTTATTTTTTCTATTCTTTTACCAAGCATATAATATTATTAAGAAAAAACCGTCAGAATATATTGTAGGTCAATTTTTAAAATAAAAATATTATTAAACAAAATACTTGACATACTAAAAGAAACACTATTAACCGTATTAGAAAACAATATTAAACATAATATTTATGTTTATTTTATTTATTTATTTACTTTTATACTTGATGGAGTCCGTTTTTTTGGCGGGTTTACTAGCAAAATAGAGGTTGGAATGCTGATCGACAGTGGTTGTCCGACGAGCACTCTGATACTTAAGTCAGTAATTGAGTGTTGATGATAGCTTAAGATCTTTTAGACTAATCTAATAAATTCCTTTTTATAATTATAAGGCGATGCCATACCTAACAACGGCCAACTAGGATTAGAAATCCTATAATTGATGTAGTTCGAGTAGGATTCTCCAAAATGTCTTCTCGATATTTTAAGTCTTTTAGATGGTATTAGAATCTTCTATATTAATGTAGAATTGAATTCAAACAAGGAGTCTGAGTTTGAATAAGATAAGATCTTATCTGATATATGTTAATTATTCGGAGTGATGCTCTTTCCTAATCCTATGGTGCTCGGTCTTGGTCAGCAGATCCTAAGTGGCTCGCTTCTAACATGAAGATCCTTCGAGATTCAGTTATTCACTTAATCGTTAAGTTGATCTTCTATGATGGGGTTCAGATATACAAATATAGTACTTGAATAAATGGGTTAGCCATTATTCTTTTCTTTATTTGGTGAAGTTTTTACTATGGGAAAGCCATTTATCATGGCGAAGCCTTTGTTTGTTATCACTTGTTCAATTTTGAGTGTAATTTCATTCTGCGTGTCATTTTACGTTGACATGTTCTTTCATCGTGGTGTTTAGATGTTCTTACACATGTGAGTTATGTTTTGCCATTTGGAGCGCGTGGAAGCGTGTTGCTTTAAAGTCAATGCCCTATCGTTTCAATATTTTCCGATCTATCTAGTCATCTCTTTGAGTTTATAATTCACATTTGATTTTTGATAGCGGATTTATGATTGTCTTCTCTTTTCAAGGTGAGACTTCTCATTTATCCCATCTCTCCCTTCCTTAGTTTATGTCAACCGTTTTTCCTCATTGTTGAATATTTCACAATTCTTCACCTTCTTCTTTTTGCTTTCGTCTTTATAATTTCTCATTACTGCCATTGTCATTTTCTTGAATCTCTTTCTCTTGTTTGAAGTTTTCTTTCATTCAAGATTCCTCGTTTTTGTGTCGCTTTGTATCTTGTCTTCGATCCATTAAATCTCCTGACCAGGTATTTGGTTTGCAATTGATTCTGCGAGATTCATACTGAAACCCTCAGCGGATGGGGGGGGGAGGAGAGAAAGGAGAACCCTAATTCAAATCTTAAAATTCCTCATTAGGGAACAACTGTAAGATTAGTTTGCCGCTTTCTTTCATAACAGAGCCGTTATTCCCGGCTGGCATAGAAGTCTCTCGCACGCAAGGGGATTTGCTTTAGTTTTTAAAAACTGTTCTTTGTTATTCTTCATTGTCCTTCGTTTTTGAAAACTATTTTCTGTTATTCTTCATTATTCATCTTTGTGGCTTTTCAATTTTGTTTCATTTTGGTTTTTCAAATTTACATAAGTTTTTGTTTATGTTGTATTCCCCCCCCCCCCCCCCAAATCATATAATAGTATATGGGCTTCGGAAAGCCATAGATGATATGGAGGAAACCGCATGCATTCTCTCCATGGAAAACTTTAGAGTTATATATTCTAAATAAAGCTTTCCTATAGGGTATAATATTAGGAGATCCAATAGAATTTTTTTGTCTCATCACAGTCCTCCATCTAGGGACTTGATCATTTTTTTTAAGAACATTTCATAACAGGGTTATGATTCCCTATATAATTCCTTATTGCATAAGCATCTCTTTAGGATTCTAGTATGTTTTATTAATGCCTGTAGGCATCGAGGGAGAACCTCTTTGCTTAATGTTTCTATGCATTTTCACTTATTTAGTAAGAAGAAAGCTGAGCTCCTTGTGTAGTCTAGTGGTAGATCATGGCGATCTCTTTTCACAAAACCTTCCTCTTTTTTGAAAAAGTGAAAAGAAAGTATTTCCTTATACACCACGAGTTTCTTTTAAAAACTTTTATAGCGGCTGAAACTATTTGAAAGTTCACAAAAAACTAGTCACTTTATTTTATGACGAAACCAATTATGCTACTGGTTTGATGCTTGAGTGCCAAACGGAGAAGCTTTTTGCGATTGTATTGATCAACACGTATCTTAGGCATTAGGAGTTACCTGTTGAAGATCCCCCACGAGAACTTTCATACCTTTCTTATGAAGATCTTGATGAAGGTGCTTTTCTAACGTCTTTTATTTTTCTTTGTTATTTCTAGGATGACAACTAAACTTGACACTTTGCTTACTGTTTTTGAAGTGGATATGTGAAAGCTTACGAGCGAAGCCCAAAGTGCTTTGGAGGATCAAGACTTGCCTGCTGTTGAGCGTCAAGATCCTTCTTCTCTTGGGAACATGATGTTTTAAAAGATGTTGAAGATATTAGACCTACAATTTCATATATTCCTAGTGTTAGTGTGCGTCGACCAGCTTAAGATGAGGGTGAAAATCCTCCCCCAATACAAATGCAAGAAGAGTTTGGCGAAGAAAGCTAGGGGTAAAGGCCCTTACTTGGAAGGCATGCCGAACCTCCTGGAGTGGATTAAACAATAATATCCTCCCCTACTCACAAATTATGATGTTTTGAGAGGGTTTAAAAATGGATTGACGAGTCCTAAGGGTTTAAAAATCCTCAAAAACAAAAAGGATGAGGTTCTTCTCAACGTTGCTTGCTTAAATAGTCTCCCTATATATATTTTCCTTTTCATTATTTTCCTTCCAATTTCTTTTACTTCGAAATTGTCTAACTTGTTTTTCGTTCAGTCGTTTTTAGCAATCCTTATAACGGAGAAATATCATAGTGTTGCTGCTCTTGATTTAAAAAAGAAAAAGAGGCTTCTAAAAGAATCCTATAGAGAGAGAGAGAGAGAGCAAAGCTAGAGAAGTATTTCATCGAGCATACTCAAATTTTCTCCAAGCTCAAAGCAGTAGAAGCTGAGAGGAAGATTCAGTTCCAACATGTTAAGGCTCGTTCTAAGACTTTAATAAAGGAAGTTGAAGACTTGATTTATTCTAGCTCAAAACAATTATCTCAAAAGGGATAAGTTTAGGGCTAAGGTGGAGAAGTTCAATATCCAACTTTTAGATACCAATTCTTTCTTTTCGTCGATGATTTTTGAATATCGATTGGCTATTAGGCGAGTCATCAAGGAGAAGAATCATGACGTTGATCTCTTAAGTGTTGAACTGTTAAATCTCAAGGATTTAGCTGACATTATTATAAAGAAACAACAAAAGGGTAAGGATGATGTGATTGCTAAGGCAAAGTAAAAAGTTGTTTTTTCTTCAAATTCTCAGCAGTTTATCTTTTATTTTGTTCTTATTTTTTAATAAAACATGTTATTCTTAGTAGTTTATCTTTTATTTTGTTTTTATTTTTATAATCAAGCAGGACTACTCATGAATGTCTTTATATATTTCTCTCCAATAATTTTTTTTCTTTTCATATTCTCGTTTTATCTTATTTTTGTTTGCTTTTGGTTTTTTAGAGTTAATTTAAACTCTATATTATTATGAACTTCACTTTATCCTCTTACACTACTAGAAAATAGTCGATTTGCAAATCCGTCGCTAAAATCAATTTTTGCGACGGATTTAGCGACGGATTTTGAATCCGTCGCTAAATCCTAAAGAAAATTGGCGGGCCGCCAATTTTGTTTTTCACTTTTAGCGACGAAATACCACATCCGTCGCTAAATGTCTACTTTTAGCGACGGATTACTAAATCCGTCGCTAAAAGTATTATTAATATTAAAAAAATTATAATTAAAAAATATATTTGTTAAAACAAATATTTATTAATAAAAACAATTTATTAAAAAACTATTTATTATAATTATTTATTAATAAAATAATTATTTATTTAAAAATAATTATTTATTTATTATAATTATTTATTTATTATAATTATTTATTTAAAAATAATTAATTATTTATTTTAATTATTTATTAATAGTAATTATTTATTTAAAAATAATTATTTATAACAAAATTATTATGTTAGAATGTGGGAGTAAAGTGTAATAGTAATAATTTATTGTTTTTATTTAAAATAATTATTAAAAATAATTTATTTTATTTAAAAATAATTAGTATGAAATAATAATTATTTTATATAATACGGGAGTAAATTGCGGGAGTACCTTTTGTTATATTTAAATATAATATACATTGATATAAAATAAGAATCTGAGCTGGATAAACTTGAGTCACGCGCGGGGGAACTACAAAGTTAAAGAGGAGTGGATGGGAGTAATGTGAAGGATGGGTGACCTACTGGAAAGTTGAAAAATTTGCGATATTTGCGGGTCAGTGCGGGTGTGTGTTGTATAGCCGGTGGGTGTGTGACGGTGGTTGACCGTTTAAATAATATTTCATTTTACGATTTTAATTAAAAAATAATTTTTTTTTATTTTTAAAAATTTGCGACGGATTTAAATCCGTCGCAAAATCCGTCGTAAAAAAAATTTATTCGGTCGCTGCAAAATTGGCGACCGGATATTTAGCAACGGACGTTGTCCGTCGCTAAACTCGTTTAGCGACGGAAAATCCGTCGCTAAATGGCTGTTTTTTAGTAGTGTTATAACGGGCGAATCTCATAGAATTAGTCTAAACTCTATGATTTTAAGGTTAAGCTAAATTTTTAATTCGCTTATTTAAGAAGTTTTTTTGAATTAATCTAAATTCTATTATTAAGGTTAAACCTTTTGTTCCCTTCTTTGAGTAAAGTCTTTTTAGTTTTCTTGAGGTTGAATTATTCCTTATTTTTTATTTAAAATTTAGTAGAACCTATCTTTTTCTGTTTGTGATTTTATTCCAAGGAGGAAAAGGAGCCTCTACTTTTTCTCCTCAGAATTTTTGTTCTGGGTTTAAACGAACTCATCTCTTTTTGTATTCAAGGTTAAACAAACTCATCTCTCAAAGGTTCGGTGAACCTATCTTTTTAAAATTCGGGCGAACCTATCTCTTCTTTTTCGTTAGGATTTTTATTCAAGATTTTGTAGAACCTATCTTCCTTCTAAATTTATCCAATGACTTTGCATTGAGGTGAAAATTTCACTTTATTGATAATAAAAAGTATGCACAATTATTTTAAAAAATGAAAAATAAAATGCAAAACAACATAAAGCTAAAAATAAATTGTTCTTCACCCAATAGATTAGGATCTTCTACTGATAATATTTCTTCAAGTACTCCACATTCCAATACCTTGGCATTAATGTTCCTCTAAGGGTCTTCAAGTTGTAAACCCCTTTTTCTATGATCCTTCAATCATTTGTGGTATTTCTCAGTTGGGCTAAAGTTTTTTGACTCCTATATTTCTTAGCCGATCTCGGCATTCCTCAAAATTAAGTCTTCCACCATAAAATTTATGGGTTTATCTTTTCTTTTGTCGATACCGGACCGTCTTCTATTTATAGGATTTAGCCCAAATACCTGTTTGATTTTTCCTTTCCTCGAACAGGTCAGGGCAAAGTCTTATCGTTGTTTCAGTGGATGCTTCCTTCAAGTAATTTACTCTCGGGCTTGACGTTCCGATTTGTACTAGAATTACGGATTCTGTCCTGCACGCCAATTTGAATGCCGTTTTGTTGGTTCTTTTCTTTGACATGGTTCTATATGTCTAGAGGTGGCAAATAGTTGCCCAATCAAAACACCCAACCCGTCCAAAAAGATACAGCCCATTTCAATCCAAAAAATAATTGGATAATTTTTGACCCAACCTATTTTTTCAAAATATTTTGGGTCAAAATAAATTTATAAGAATGACCCAACGGATAAAATCAGGTCCAAATAAATTTCAAATTCAAGAATATTTAAATTCTTCTAAATAATATATAAAAAAATATCCATAAGTGTCTAATTTATTTTTCAAAATAAATTTTTCCAATAAATTACCTTTTTCCAAAAATTATTTTTTCCCAGAAAAATTATTTTTTCCCGAGAATTTTTTTTTCAAAATATCATTTTTTTCTTCAGAAAATTACCCTTTTTCCAGAAAATTATTCTTTTCCGGAAAATTATTTTTTTCCCGAAAAATTATTTTTTTAGAATGTGTTTTTTCGGAAAATTAATTTTTTCCATAAAATTATTCTTTTCCGAAAAATTATTTTTTCAGAAAATTACTTTTTCCGGAAAATTAATTTTTTTCCCGGAAAATTACCCTTTTTCAAGAAAATTATTTTTTTTTCCCGGAAAATTAATTTTTTCCGAGAAATTGATTTTTCCTGGAAAATCATTTTTTCAGAAAATTACCCCTTTTCTAGAAAATTATTTTTTTACGGAAAATTATTTTTTCCCGGACATATTATATATTTCAAGTAGGGGAGAGCATTAATCGGTTTAGGTAAAGTCAGAAACCGACAATGTCGAAGTTTCCATTATTGAGGACCGGACCGTGCTATAAAAAATCAAAAACTTAACTCACCGATAATTTTTTTCGATTCGGTTCGGTATCGGTTTTCTTAGTTGGTTTGGGCTTCTGCCGAAATCCATTTTTTAAACCCAATTTTTTTGAAAACCCCAATTTTATAACACAAATATACAATAAAAATATGCATTAACTATAAACATTCACAAACTTTATATACTAAATTTACAATACTCTATTTTCTACATTAATACAAGTTAAACATTTAACTTGAATACAATAAATAATAGCTATATCTATTACAAAAATTTTGTACCCTATTTTAAGACAAGTTAAAGAGTTAACTTATATACAAAAAATAATAGCCCTATCTATTACAAAACAATTGTGTACTGTTTTAAGTTAAAGAGTTAATTTATATGCAAAACAAATAATGAACTGAAACTAAAATCAACAGCTCACTTGTTTGCACAATTCAAGTATCCAAAATATAGACAGTAGACATCATTTGGCAACCACCACCACCAGCAGCAAACAAATTCTAAAATTTCAACAAATTCACTTTTCAAGTCTCTTTTAAAATGGTAATTTATAAACTGTAAAAACTAAAAAGGTTGAGGGAAAAGAGACTCAGATATAGTTTTTTTCCAATAAATATAAGGCGATCCAATTCGCACGGTTGCAATTAGCCTCATCATGCAAATCAGAAGGCCTTATGTGATAGATAAGGTGGAAGCATCATCATAGCCTAAAAAGAAGTTCAAACAAATGACTTACTTAAAAGTTCAAACAAGTTCATAAGTTTAAAGTTCAAACAGATTCTGAAATCAAAGTTTAAATAGAATAACAAGTTCATACTGAAAACAGATTGAAAAGTTCAAAATTCAAACAAGTTCATAAGTTTAAACTTAAAACAGAATCAAGTGTTTAAAATTCAAACAAGTTGACAAGTTTAAACTGAAAACAAAATCACAATTTCAAACAAAAAATAGATTCACATATTCAAACTCAAAGCAGCTTCATAAGTTCAAACTCCTAGCAAATTCACAAGTATAAAATTCAATATACATAATACGTTGAAAGTAGAAGTTTGAAAAGAATTAAAAAGCTGAAAATTCAATTAGATATCCATTTTTTAATGATGTATTAAAAACAAGTAGAAGTATAACTTATAAACATAAGTTTGAAATAGAGTAGATTGAAAAAGCATTAAGGCATGGTAAAAAGCTAAGAACAATATAAAAAAGGATTGAGAATTGAGCTTCCACCTTTCTATGCCAAAAGAGAAGGGACCAAAGTGACAGGAACACATAGAGCTCAGAAAGGGACTAGAATGATACTTCAGTAGGGACCAAATGATACTTCAGAAGGGACCAAAAAGAACAAGCACAAATTCTCAATTGCTTGCTTCCACAAAAAAAAATGCAACAGACTCCTTCAATTGGGCAAGTATGGATCAAAGAAAAGATATTTCAGATTAGCAACCAATCAGAAGAGCTAACTAAGTCAAAAAATCAGTTTTGAAAGTAGAGAGTAAGAATGCATAACCTTTTTTAAAGGGTTCAAGCTCATCAAGGCATTCTTCAACCACAAGAGGGATGGTTTCAAATCTGAGCCAATCCTGATTACACAGTAAAGCTTCCACAATTCTTGGAGTTAAAGAACTCCTGAAATAATCAAGCACTCTCCCAGATGTGCTGAAGGCAGATTCCGAGGCAACTGTAGAAATTGGGACAACAAAGATATCTCGAGCCATCCTTAAAAGGATTGGAAATCTTGCAGTATTAAGCTTCCACCATTTTAAAATATCAAACTTATCATCATTCTCGACAGGGGCCTCGTTCAAGTATATTTCCAACTCAGATTTTCTTGTCCCATTTACTGCTTGCCCTTTATTGTGCTCAACAAATTTAGCCTTCATTAAAGATGTATGCCTTTTAGCAGGAGGAGGCATAGGCCAGATTGACATTTGACTTGAAACAAGTCCCTTTTCAGGTTGACTAGAACTAAACTGAAAGGATCCACTTCCAGATACACCACCCAGATATGCAGTTTGGTACTCATCAAACAAAAAATTCGACTCATACTTAATAGTATCAAACAACACAGAACCACTCTCTTTACCAAACAAATTACGCAGAGAAAACAACAGATCTTTTAATTTAGAAGTAGGACCAAAGATATAAGAGAAAAATATCAATATGTTCATCTTTAATGGATCACCCCAGTACTTGTTGAACTTTTCTTTCATTTTCTTACCCATCTATTTAATCTCCACATCCTCACTAAGTATCATTTCATCCAATATGATAGACAAATCACATACTTCCAAATAATGCAGATTAGAGGTCACATTTAAAGATCCATATATGCGTAGAGTAGTGATATAAAAATAAGATAAGCATGTTGCAAATTTCTTTACTGCCTGCCAATCAAGAATGTTAGGAAAGCTATCGACCATGTCATTTCTAAAATTTTCATTTACTTCTTCATAAGAATCAAACACAGATTTGAACAAACAGGCAGTATCAAGCATAAGATAGGTGGAATTCCATCTACTAGCAACATCAAGACAAAGGGACTTTTTGGTACCAAGTTTAGCTCCAGAGGAAATACCATTAAACTGTTTAAGCCTAGAGGGACTGTTCCTTATATACATAATGCAGTCCCTAATCTTTTTAATAGAAGCATTCATTTCTTTTAATCCATCAGAAACCACCAAATTGATAACATGTGCAATACTCCTCATATGCAAATAATGACACTTAGAAACATAAGTGCCCCATGAAATCATTTTTTCTTAAAAGCAGCAATAGCAGTATTATTGTTACCAGCATTATCCATGGTACTTACAGTGAAAACATTTTTCAAACCTCAAGTAAGCAAACAATTTTCTATATTTTTGCTAATATAATCACCTTTGTGACCACAAACAGGAACCAAGGACAAAATTCTTTTATTTAGCTTCCATTCATTATCAATCCAATGGCATGTTACACACATATAATTGACCCTTTGGATACTGGTCCAAGTATCAGTGGTTATGCTTACTCTTTGGCTCTGGTTTTTTTAAAACATTTTCAGCTTTAACCTCTCATCTAGATACATTTGGTAACAATCTATGTTAACAGTCCATCTAGATGGGATACTAAACCTAGGGCATGCAACATTCATAAGTCTCTTAAAGCCCATACCCTCTACAAATCTAAATGGAAGTTCATCAACAATAATCATATTGTCACGACCCGAATTCCATCCTAATCCAAGTCACGACCGGCGCTAGGGATTGTGAATGGTTGTTCCGAAACCCGTAACAAGCCTAGAACCTCTAGAAATTTTTCGCAAATATTGTTATTGGAACGTACCTCGCGTACGATCCGTTTTCAGAAAATACCGTTAAAACTTTTCTCGTTTAACGCAAACACATTTATGAGATTATACATATAAGTAAAATCTTGTTTTCAGAAGCACTGGTTGGATAACCTCGTTATCTCACCCTCGCTTCCTTCTAAAAACCTGGCGTGGTGATCACTAGAAAACAGGGACTTAAGTCTAGCTTGCCTTAACACATAGGCAACCCTGTTCCAGATCACTCGCTACCGTTAATATGTTTAATAAAATAGGCGGACACCTCTGCGTCTCGCAACGGTGGTATTAAACATATTAAAATACACAGCGGACTGGTTACACATAGCCGGCGAATATAAAACATACTGTTTTTGACCCTCACAAAAACACATGAGGCCGACTCGGTAACTAGATACAATATGCCACTAAGCAGCCACCCAAAAGGTATACACACGTGCACTAGATCCTATCAGAGTATCTAAACAAAGGACTAGTGGCACGACTGCTGGCACATTACACTTATACTATTGCAGCATACTAAGAGTACAAAATCCTATGTACATTACCAAAGAAGAGCTTTCCCGAAGAAGGGATGTGGAAGCTCGACTGACCTCAAAGCTCAAAATTGGAAAACAACAACGGGGTCAGAAATATAAATATTTCTGAGTGAGTAAACAGTTTACAGATAAATACCAAAATCGCATTATATATATATAAAACAGTTATATATAAAATATGACCAATTACGTCGATCCATATGAAACCCTAGTTCACAAATGTCCTAACAGACACACTCATCTTACGAGCTTATAGACAACAGAATAAAGACCGTGAACTGAATCACTGCCGTCCAATTCTGTATCTCTGGTACATGGACCGTAATCAGAAACTGCCTTCGCGGCTTATTCCGCGACCGTAACTGTATTACTGCCGTCTCAGGGTTTACCCGTGAAGTCAGGGCATTTACTTTCCCAATGACTTACACGACATGCATACCTCTATACCTCTATAGAAGTACATCTAAAAATCGGTGTTGGTGATCACGCAACCCTATTGCCGCCCAATAGGTAGCTCGTTCCAATGGATCTCTCTTGGCTAGTTATACTACTGCGATTATGGATTTAAAACAGTTGAATACTGATATTCAAAAGTAAACACGTAAACTCACAGTACTGTTAAGTTACTACTTAGCACCGCCGTATGTGTGACAGACTCCCTGGAGTCCTGGTCTGACTGCTGGACAAGTAGTCGGATCAAACATACAAAATACACAAGACAACACATCAATATCTATTTCTGGTATAAACATCTAGGCCCTGAAACCTAGGTCCAGACAAATCATACAAACATATAACACTTAACACTTATGTTCTCGTTCTTCTAAAAATTATTTAAATTGTTTTCATCTCAAGAAAATATTTAGACTTCACTCTAGAAGTCCTTTTAGGTATAACAATACCTAATTAAAATCATTTAATAGTATAGACTTGATTGTCGAAACAATTCACAGTCGTATACTAATTATTTAGCAACATCGCTTGCTAATTCTTTTAAACCGGTTAAACATCGACTTTAACTCTTTTAAAGTCCTTTTTAAATGTTTAACTTTACTTTTAAAATCTCATTTTAAAAATATATAGGTTTAGGTTTAAAGACTCATTTCACTTTCTTTCAAAAGAAGTTATCATTTTAAAATGTTTTAGTTCGACGAAACTACGTCAAACGGATAGGGCAAAAAGCCTCAAAAGAATCCCCCTCCTTAGGTATCGGCCTGGTGCATGTTCGTGCGCCCCTGGCTAGTGCACGGTTGTGCACCATAGTGCACGGTCGTGCACCCTGGATGGTGCACGTTCATGCACCTCCAGATTGGTGCACGTTCGTGCACCACATGTGCACGTCCGTGCACCAACATGCACAGCCCCGGGGAAACTCGATTTCCGGGGCATTTCGACGTGTTACAACCTTATTTTTCCGCTCCTAACACGTATACACAATCCAATCTATCCAAATTCACATTCAAAACGTAAAAACAATACGTATACGTTTGATTCGATACGGTAACCGTTTATAAACGAATATATATTCAAAATATATCGGAATATATTAAAATAAACGTCTAATACAAGATTAATATCTCGATTACTCGAGTAATCATCGAAGAAATGGAGTTAGAATCGAGAAACGGACGGATCGACGCGAAACCTAAGTCTCACTGTCGCCACTGTGAGCTAAGTAGCTCAATATCATTTGCTGAATGAAGCAAATGAATCTTGGGTTATAATCTGAGCCCTAATTGACATATATACAATAATGGTTAAAGTGATCTTTAGTACTAGCTCAATCATGCACTTTAAACCAACTTCTAAACTAGTCGTCCATAGCCTAAAACAGAAACGACTTTCGAATTTCGTGAAAATTTTACCAAAAATCTAATAAAATATAAAAAGAATAAAAATATAATTTTTATTCTTATCCGACTTATATTTTATTTTTAATAAATCATTTTCGATTTATTAGGCCTATATTGGCTGCGCTTGATAAAATTTCTACTCCCAAATTTTATCAAATTTTCACGATAACCTTTTTAAATTATCCCGAGAATATTGGCACCAAAAATATTCGCACGGGACTTATGAATTATTCCGCACCTAATTCATAAGTTTATATTATCCCTGTTAACTATATAAATATCCAAATTTAAATTTCTATAATTTAAATTTGAAATCCTATTGCCACAATATAATTTTAGGGTCACTTATAAATTAAATTTATCTTTAAATTTAATTTACCTACTCCCGTCTAATAAAATATTAGACACGTGGCAATATTTTATCCATTAAAATTCCGGGTTATTACACATATAATCAACTGCATTCTGTTGAGAATAAACCCAACTTGTAATAATCCGGAAGTCGGATATCGATCCCACGAGGAGTGAATCTAGAGCGATTGACGAGAATGAACTTTAGTTGCTAATCAATTCGTTTAGTAAATCGAACAATTGGATTTAGCAATTATCACTACAACGAACTAGATTAAACTACCAACAATCAACACAAATTGCAATTAACAAACTAGATTAACAATTATAAATAACTAAATGATTAACAACTTAACGGGAATTCAAATGATAAACGAGGTTTAGAGGTCAACAATCCACCTAGGTCATGCATTCATGAGTTTCGGGATTAGAGTTATAAAACGAAGGCCGAGCGTTTCTAAATCGTAACTCCCGCTCTCTCGAGCCTCAAAGAGCTACAAAATCACAACTAATCAAGTTTAATCTACTCTCGTAGCACTAAACACAATTAGGGTAATTACAATAAATCACAATCCAAAGGCCACTTAATTACTAACCCACTCTCATGGTGTCACTAATTAAGCATCTAATCAATTCTTTCCAATTAACAAACCCTCTCTCAAGGTGAGTCTTAATCTAACAACAATAGTTAGGTAGCTAATCTAAGCAAGCCTTAGGAGCATTAATTAGAACATCAACACAAACCCTAACCCCAACCCAATCATGCATTAACTAGGATTCATATCAACCCCCAAACAAAGGGGGTTTAGCCACTCATGCTTAAAACAACACAAGCAAACAATGAATAAGAACAATAGAGGATTAGAAAGTAAATAGGGGTTACCTTAATTAAATGAGTAGAGCAATCAACCATAAGAGATAATGAAGATTCAATAATAAATAAGCTTGCAATAATAATGAAGATCTTGTTCTTACAAAGCAATAAAAGCTTCAAAAGCTCCAACAATGGTGGAAACTATGGAGCACTTAATTCTAAAGAGATTCTATTCCAAGAGAGACAATAATCAAAAGGAATAAAATTGAGTGATAATGTCATATGACCTAAAATAGAGATAATGTTGTTTATATAGTACTAGACAAAAGAGGAAATGAAAACATCAACTACAAAAGTGTTTGGCCCAAAGAAGCAATTAAAATCAAGCCTTGTTGCATTTGAAATCAGATTTTCCCCCTTTTGCAAGCCTAAGCTCGATTCGAGCTCCCTTGGTTAAGTGAGGAGCTCGATTCGAGCTTGTCATTCTGAAACTCAATTTGATGGATCTCGATTCGAGCTCCCTTAAGCTATAAGTGAGCTCGATTCGAGCTCCGATCTTCAAAACTTCATAACTTTGTGTAGAAATGTCTGATTGAGTCGGTTCTTGAACCGTTGGAAAGCTTGGGATGTCTACATTAACTTTCATGAAGAACACAAATTCATTTGAAGCTTTAAGAAGGTTCCAATTTTCCAATTAGTGCAGCGGGGTCGGCTTTTCAGACTTGTAAATGAGCTTTCGCATCTTTTTTGTTGACTTTTCCACCTTTTGCACCAAAATGCTTCCGCAATGCTCCCAAGTACCTGAAATACTAAAACACGTAATAAGGCATTCGGAATACCATAAAAACATGACAAATCATAATAAAAGCATGCGGAAACGACACTCTAAATAGGAGTAAAATACTCCTATCACATTCCTAACATATTCTTGTGAAACTTTCAAGGTACCCAACTGCCCCTGCCCTTCATCCCCCTCACATTTAATAACAGGTTGTAGAGTAAGTAAGGCTTGCCTAGTATCTTTACTATGTGGGTTTTTTAGGCATGCAAGGTTATGTGATCTAAGTGTTGAAGTACCATTTAGTTTATTGTCAGAATTATAGACTCTGGCACAATATAAACACTAAGTCATAAGCAATTTCACAGTATCAACATAAACAATACGCTCATAATGATCCCACACTTTTGATCCTACCATTATCTGCTGTAATACCCCAAAATATTTAAGTATTTAATTGGACCATGTGTCCAGTTCTGAATCGCCAGGGTGGCAATATCGGAAATAATTTCCGAGAAATTATTAGTAATTATGCGGAATTTAATATCATATTCCAATTCTAAAGTTGGAATTTAAATTAAAAAGGGATGAATGTCAAGAAAAGTCCCAAACTAGAGTTCAGGGACTAAAGTGGTAATTTAACCAGTTAAGTCCCAAAAAGGGAAATTATTTCGCCAAGGTCCGTGAAATGTTTCATAGTAATAGTGGTAAAAATTTCGGGTCAATCGGAGACCTTTTAAAATTTGGACGCGGATGCGTTTTGGGCTAAATTGTAACTTTTGAAAAGTTGAAGGACCAAAACGTAAATTAGCCAATTAAATTTCGAGAATAGCAATTAAAAGATTATTGACGGAAATAAAGGATCAAAGTGGCTAATTAGCCAACATATCTGTAAAAGAAAGAAAGGAATCAGATGATTCCAGAGAGAAAGAGATGAAACAGAGAGATGAAGAAAGGTTTCGATGATCGATTACGATCCGTCGCCGTTTCGCCCGTTTCTCGTCCAAATCGAGCGTTCTTTATATCGATTTGTTCAGAATTCAATTATCTATCATCGTTAAGCTTCAAATTGAGGTAAGCTTGACGTTTTTTTTGCGAGAATTAGTAAATAAGGGTTAATTCGTTTTAACGAATTAAACGAATTGTAATCGCGTTTCTATTATCGTTTTTGATGGATTTGGAGTTGAAATTGTGTTAAAATGAGATAGGGGCATGTGGGAATCAAGTTCGAGCACGTTGAAATCGATCAGAAACAGATTATGAATCGTGCGAGGCACTGTATGTGCCAACGCACACAAATGTGTGCGATCGCACACATGGTGTGCGATCGCACACTCATGTGTGTGTGCGATCGCACACTCATGTGTGTGTGCGATCGCACACTCATGTGTGTGTGCGATCGCACACTCATGTGTGTGTGCGATCGCACACTCATGTGTGCGAACGCACACAATTTCTCGTGCGTTCACACAACCCATAGATCTACCTATTTAAGCGTTTTCGCCTCGTTTTAACCTAGTTTCCGACTCTTAAGGTGTCGGACACTGAAAAGGTAATATTAACCCCAAAAACGAGAAATTTGATTATCGAACATAACGTGTTCGATTAGGGTTTCAAGATATAAGAAACCTAAGTTTAGGAATCGAGGAATAAGAGATATAACAAGTATCTATATTAAGTATTAGGAATACGATTACGTTAATCTAAGTTTATAACTTAGAGTATTAGTGCAAGGTTTACGTTTATGAATTAAACGTACGTATGATGTGAATAGGAAATGGATGTATCGACAAGCTATCAGGTCGTCGAGCTGGAGTATCTATGAGGTCAAACGATGCACGGAACCTGCGTGATCGGGTGACGATAATGCAGTTTTGGATAGCGGTCACTGTGAGTGGCAAATTTACTTTTACATATTATTTTAAAAGTTATTTTCATACCTTATTAGCATTATTATCAGTATATTGCGTGAAGATGATGTGCTTGTATAAGATGTTATGTTTGATGAGTTTGATTATATGAATGTTGTCGTATTCGTTGTTTTTTTAAGATGAATATCTAGTGTGCAGTCCGAAGAGACCAACTACCTATTGGGTGTCAATAGGCTGTGTGATTTCTAACGAGTCAGTCTAGAGTGCCTGACTTTGTGATTAAGAATTAAGATATATTATGCATGATATGATACAAATACGATATGAGAGTGAACTCGGTTACGGTGTAACATGAGCCCCGTATCTAGTGGGTTGGACCCACCAGTGAGTTGGACTCACACTTTGAATTCGATACGAGTGAGCACTCGGCTACAGTGTAGTCTGGAGTCCCCATATCTAGTGAGTTGGACTCACACTTTTAAATTAAAAATGTATGATGTTTACTTATATCATTAATTTACATACGTATTAAGCATATGATGCTATATTTTGATAATACCACTAGTAACTTGCAAACTCACTCAGTATTTTCCCAAATACTGACCCCTCACTCTGATGTTTGCAGGTAATCGGAGTCAGATCAGACAAACCATCTCCATTGTGCCAGAAGTCATTGAACTTGCACAAGCATGAGTTCCTAGAGCTGCAGTAGCCAGTAGGTGTCAGTATTAGATAGACATTTTGACTTCAAATAGTATTTTATATTGTAAACTCTAATATGATATTTTTATATCTATAAATGCATTATCTAAAAGAGTTTTTTTCTCCGAAGATGTTTTATATATAATATTATACTTTTAAATGCAAAAAATTATTAGTGGTTTTAGGCTTGCTACGGGTTTCGGAGCTACCACTCCCATTCCCTAGCGCCGGTCTCGGCTCAATAATTTGGGTTGTGACATCTGCTTTCGTTTTTTTTCAATGGCTTATTTCCAATGCCAGTTACATCCTTCTCTTGCTGCTGAGTGGCTTGAGTTGAGCCCTCATCAACACCAACAGGTTGCTGCTCACTAGGGAAGAGAAATGGATCAAGCAGCCCAAACAAAGGAGCCTCAGCAGCAGTAGTAGCAACACCAAGTTGTCCAAGCTCAGACATCTGCAAATACACAAAAGCACATTACTATTTTTTACAAATTTACAAACAATCAATCAATACAAAAAAAACAAGGCAGAGTCAAGAACTCACCAAGGAATAAGGATGCAACAAACTTGTAAAAATGAAAGCAGATTAAATGATTCTCAGATCAGAACAAGTGAATAGATCAACAAAGGGTCGTTTATGCTTACACCAATGATTCAAAGAGACTGTGAATCTTATCCAACCAAATGAATCATGAAAAAAACATAATAATTTTAGATTAGGGTTTGCAGAAAGCATCAAACACAGAAGGTCAATAAATAATCAAACCTCTATGTTCAATACTCAGAAGTTAGAAGAACACAGGAACAATGAACATAATATTTATCTTAAATGATAGAGATCCAGTGTAGGGCTTCCACCAAACCTCGATTGTCAAATGCTAAACATGAAAAACAAAAACAAGAAACATTCAAACAAAGAACAAACAAATATGAATCAAAGTGTTAAAATAGAACCTAAAAAAATCAGAAATCATAACACAAAAGTCGAAGATCTTTGTATATTCTCACCTTTTTTTAAATCAGGCTTCCACTTCTTGCAGGAAGCCTCCATTTTCCAAAGAGAGAGAACACATGTAGTGCAAGGTAGAAAAACGAACATCAATGAGAAATCATACACAAATAATGAAACCAGTAAACCACATAACTCAGAAAGGATAGAAAACAAAGAAAAGGAACCAACCTCACGATTTACAAAACAAAACGAAAGGTTAGATCTCTATCGATTCATAATTAGAGCACTAAACTAAGTATGGGAAATCATTTATGGCTTAGGTATTGTATAATCTAGAGTAAACTACAACAAAAGAGTAAAAAGATTAGGGTTTGCATCGAAGGAAATGGTTGAAGTTTTAGAGAGAGGGCAGAGGGTTTGAGAGGATAAGATGAGTGATAGAGATATCAGAGAGAGTGAATGTTCTGGAAGAGAGGCGGCTGTTTAGGTTTAGGGAAATTAGGTTAAAAATATAAAAGGGTATATAAGGCAGGACTAAACGGCGTCGCATGCACCTAGGGTTAGAGGTAACTCGTACGTGCCACACGTGCTACCAAAACGACGTAGTTTTATCGGTTCGGTTACATTGATTTTTCGGTCGGTTCGGTTTCTAAAATCTAAAATCCAAATCAAACACCAAACTCCGTACGTTCTTATATTTAAATCCAAACCAAACCATTTCAACCAAAAAACTGCACCAAACAATGAACTTTGATTCGGTTCGGTTTGGTGTTTTGGTCTGGTTCGATTTCTGCTCAGCCCTAATTTCAAGTAATTTATCATATCGAAACTTTAATCTTAAACTCATACTATTTCCTAACTCTATCCTATTCGTTTCATATCCATCTCACATTGTATCAAATTATTTTAATCCAAGTGGTACGGTCCCAAGATAATTCCACCGAGTTAACCGCTACCACGTGGCATAGTCCCGAGATAGTTCCACCGAGTTAACTCATGACACTGCTTAATCCTAAGTTGTGAGTCCCGAGATAGTTCAACCGAGTTAACTCACTAGATACGGGTCCCGAGATAGTTCAACCGAGTTAACTCACTAGATACGGGTCCCGAGATAGTTACACCGAGTTAACCTCGTATCTACCAAACATAATCCTCGTTTCCATTCCCAAACATAGTCAACATGTAACGAGCTCATATTAAACATTTCCAAATACAAACATCTATCTAGACTAATTATATAACTTACCCGAGGATCATATACTAGTTTTCACAAACAACATAATCAATAATTCAATATAGAACTATAATTAATTTATCTAAAACATGATTTCTAGCCAACTTTGACTATCGAAATTGTTCATTTAAAATAGCCCGTATTAAAAAAATGGACATTTCAAAAGTCCGTAACATCTTCTACGAATTTCATTTAGACTCGAACTTCATTCGACATCTCTAAAGTCTCCAAAATTTCCATTAAATTTAGCTTCTTACACATTCCTATTTAATTCACGTTGTTCAACCATTTTTAAGCTGTTAAAACTGTCACTTAAAACTGTCCAAATCCTAAATAAAATTGACATTCCTAAAGTTCGGAATGTCATCTAAAACTTTTGTTTAGAACTCAGACTGAAACTAGCACCCGAAGGTGTCGGAAATTAGTTTGGAAGTCATTTCCTTGGGCTGTTTAAAAATTGCAAGGGAGTTTGCGCAACAAAATGTTTTACTCCAAATGAATATATCCTTAAATTTCTGTACCAACAAACAGAACTTAAATGTTCTGCTCTCTTACTAAGGCTATTTTGCACAGTAATTTGTTGTAAAACGTCCAACTAGTTTGCATAAACTCATTCCGTAACTGTAACGTGTCGATACTAAGATCTTATCAAAATCATTCTCTTGTATCAATATAATGCAGCCCTCATATACAACCATGAACACTTATAATCCATGTTTTAAACATAATTAAACTAATTTATGCATTGTAATACCCCAAAATATTTAAGTATTTAATTGGACCACGTGTCCAGTTTTGAGTCGCCAGAGTGACGATAACGGAAAGTCTTCCGATAAAAATAAGATAAATAAGTTTTAGTAGATCGGTTTGGAAAGAGATTATAGCAAAGACTTATAATTATATTTCAGTTCTAAAGTTGGAATTGAAATTAGAAAAGAAAAATGTCAAGAAAAGCTCGAAATGAGGTACAGGGACTAAAGTGGTAACTTAGCCACTATGACTTAAAATGGAAATTATTTCGCCAAGGTCCGCGAAATGTTTTATAGTATATGTGGTAAAAGTTTCGGGTCAATCGGAGACCTTTTAAAATTTGGACGCGGATACGTTTTGGGCTAAATTGCAACTTTTGGAAAGTTAAAGGGCCAAAACGTAAATTAGCCAAATAAATCTCGAGAATAGTAATTAAAAGATTATTGACGGGAAATAATAATTATGGATTAGTATTATTTATTTGAATATAAATAATACATAAGTAATTAAGTTAAAAGGATAATTTAACCGTTAGGTTAAATTAGAAAGTTTAAAAGAGAATTGGTTGGAGTTAAAGAAATGAAGGATCAAAGTGGCTAATTAGCCATGATATATTAAGGAAACCAAATGAATTAAGAAAAGAAGAAGAAGGAGCAGAAGGTTACAGAAGAAGGAAATGGCGATCGTTACGTTCCGTCGCCGTTTCGCCGTTTCTTGTCCAAATCGCGAGTTCTTTATATCGATTCGTCCAGAATTCGATTCTCTATCATCGTTAAGCTTTAAATCGAGGTAAGCTTGACGTTTTTATTGTGAGAATTAGTAAATTAGGGTTATTTTGTTTAAACGAATTAAACGAATTGTAATCGCGTTTCTATACTCGTTTTTGGTGAGATTTAGATTGGATTATATGTTAAAATGAAGCGTAAGCATGTCGGGAATGTCGGGAAGCGGCGCAGCGCCCGGAAAATGACTTTTCCGGGGGCTGTCAAGGGTGTGCGTTCGCACACATTGAGTGTGCGATCGCACACTCCTTGAATTTTGGGGTGTGCGTTCGCACACTCATTGTGTGCGTTCGCACACTACCCAAATGTTGCCAGATTCAGAAACCCTACGGTCAGTTTAAAGATTTGCCTCTTAGGAACGCCTCTGTCCAATTTTATATCGATCCAACGGTTCAATTGGGAGAGATCGTCGTTTTACTAAACAGTGTCAGTGCGCAGGCAGCACCTGCGCATTGTCCTGAAAACTATTTGAAACTTCATCGGAATGAAACTAAACCCTAAAGTTTGAAGGTATCATACGTATTGGAATACGACTAAGAGATATAACAAGTATCTCGACTAAGTATTAGAATACGATCAAGGTTAAAAGTCGTATTTGAACTACGATTATATTAACCTAAGTTTATAACTTAGGGTTTTGATATTAAGCCTACGTTTATGGATTAAACGTACAGGTAACTCGACTAAGTAACTGACGTATCGACGAGCTACCAAGCCATTGGGCCGGAGTGGTTACGTGAGTGGACAATGCATGGAGCTTACGCTTGCGGGATTATAATAATGCAGTTTTGGATAGCGGTCACTGTGAGTGGCAATTTACTTTTGCGTATTATTATAAAAGTTATTTTCTTATATTATGAGTATTGATATTAAATATCTCGTATCTATATGATTTGCTCGTATAAGCTGTTTTGTTTGATAGATTTGATTATATGAATGTTGTTGTATTCGTTGTTTTGGAGATAAGTGTCTAATGTGCGGTCCGAAGAGACCAACTACCTATTGGGTGTCAATAGGCTACATGATCATTGGTGAATCAGTTTAGAGTACTTGACTTTATGATTAAGAATTAATATATGTCTATGCATTATATATTATGATTTAGATACGCAGAGTGAACTCGGCTACGGTGTAGCCTGGAAGTCCCCGTATCTAGTGGCTGGGCCACCAGTGAGTTGGACTCACACTTTATGATTTAGATACGCAGAGTGAACTCGGCTACGGTGTAGTCTGGAAGTCCCCGTATCTAGTGAGTTGGACTCACACTTTTGAAATTAATAATGTTTGCTTATATCATAAAATTATATATGTATTAAGCGTGTGACGCTATATTTTGATAATACTATAAGTAACTTGCAAACTCACTCAGTATTTTCCCAAATACTGACCCCTCACTCTGATGTTTGCAGATAAGCAGAGTCGGATCAGACAAACCATCTCCATTGTGCCAGAAGTCATTGGACTTGCACAAGCATGAGTTCCTAGAGCTGCAGTAGTCAGTAGATGTCAGTATTAGATAAACATTTGGATTTCAAATAGTTAGTTTTGAATGTAAACTGTAATATGATATTTTAATATCTTCAATTATATTATGTAAAAGAGTTTTCTAAAAAGGTTTATATATGATATTATACTTTTAATTGCGAAAAATTAATAGTGGTTTTAGGCTTGCTACGGGTTTCGGAGCTACCACTCCCATTCCCTAGCGCCGGTCTCGGCTCAATAATTTGGGTCGTGACATGCATGAATTACACACCTAGGCCGAATCCATCATTTCATTTCCATTCAACCTTTATCAATCATGTACAACTATAATTCAGCCCTAATTACTCTTAATAGAAGCATGTAATCATCAATTGAATTCCATATCTTCATTTTAGCTCCATGGCCGAATACCTTAGCCAAATTCCTATCCAATTTTTTTATTTATAATAACACTAATTTTTTAAACCATCATCTTCAACTATCAAACATCATCAACTCATGAAATTGCCGAATACACATGCCAAATTATTAT
Source organism: Mercurialis annua (assembly GCF_937616625.2). Taxonomy (NCBI): domain Eukaryota; kingdom Viridiplantae; phylum Streptophyta; class Magnoliopsida; order Malpighiales; family Euphorbiaceae; genus Mercurialis; species Mercurialis annua. The sequence continues at coordinate 32,930,137 of NC_065575.1, forward strand.
CCAATTTCATCAACAAAACTTAAGAATTTCAGAATTAGAACCTCACCTTGATTGATGATCAAGCCGAATGGTTGTAGCTCCAAGAATCACCATCAAAATCCTTTAACCAAGCTCAGTTTCCCGTTACAACAAACAATCAATAAAAACCCCAATTACACCTCATAAACCCTGATTTTCTTATCATCAATTCACCAATTTAAACCATAATCATAAATTAAAGACCTTACCTTAGTCTCCTTTGAGTTTGGTGTGATTTTCCTCCAACATTATAGTGTTTGGATGAGAATTGGTGAAGGTGTTTGGATGGGGTGTAGGGTTCGGCTATGGCTTGAAAAAATGGGGGTTAGAGTTTTTGTTGTGCTATCTAATGAAAATGAAGAAGCTAATAAAAGTGGTGACTTTTATAATACAACACTTAGTGGGCAAAAGTCTCAATTTAATTCACCCAACTTATCTTGCAATTTAACACAATTCCTTTACTAACGTCGTGTCAAATTTTAAAACAATATCGGAACCCAATGAAATTTATACGACAACTTATTAATAATATTTCACGGATCTTGGTGTAAAAACTATTAACTCGGGATTTCCAATTTATTTATTTAACATTTCTTTTTTCGAATATTAAAATTCCGCTTACTAAAATACTTTCGTCCAATTTTTATTAAATTTGATCTTAGATCCATAAATTTATTTTATGAACAATATCGTTAAAATATATTAGCTCGGGACTTACCAACTATTTAATTTCAATTTATGATCATTCTTTACTTCCAATCTAATTTAATTTATCAAATAACAATTTCTCGCTTAAGTTATTATTTCACGATGATTCTAATGGATCCGCTTTGGTCCAAATTCTTATTATTTGACCTTAATCTATCATTCTTAATTTTTAATCCTCCTCATTTTATCTTGTGATACTATCATTGACACTTTTAAAAATACGGGGTATTACACTCCATTATAAGAATTAATATTTTTTTTAGGGAAAGAATTAATATTTTAGAGGTTGATCTTTTGTTAGCTGCAGATATAGTTGGTTGCAAGAATGATTCTTTCCCAATTAAATATTTGGGGCTTCCTTTAGCTGATAAAAAGCTAACTTTGAGGACTTGGGATCATGTAGTGGAGCGGTTCAAGTCTCGTTTAGCTTTGTGGAAAGGGAATTTACTGTTTTCCGGCAGGTAGATTAATTCTTATTAAATCTTTCCTCTTTAATGTTTTGGTGTACTTTATGTTTGTTCAAAGCATGCCAATCACGGTTTTAAAGAAATTAGAATCTTACATGATCCATTTTCTGTAGAAAGACGATATCTCTAACCGGGTTCTTAGCAAAGTCTCGTGGGAGAAAGTTTTCCAATATTTTGATAAGAAAGGATTGGTGTCACGACCCAAATTATTGAGCCGGGACCGGCGCTAGGAAATGGGAGTTGTAGCTCCGAAACTCGTAGCATGATATGACAATACAAACGAAAGCAAACATCACATATATACTAATCAATCAACACGATACATATAGGCATTTCACTTACGTACCACGTACGTACTAGCCCATCTATCGATCTATACATAAGAGTCGTTATCATAAAACAACGTCAACGATCATATAAAATAGTGTAGTCTAATACAAGACATATACACTATATGCAAAGACCTTTCTATGCTAGGTCACCATTGATCACCGTATACTACTGCCATGCTAAGGGTACTCGTACTTTGTGCAAAGCAAAGACTTTCAACATAAAAGAGATTGACTGTGTTTTCCGACACTAGTCACCTAAAAGGGGTAAACATCAATGGGGCCAGACAATGCTTAGTGAGTACAAATTACTAGTGGTACTACTGAAATTAACATCGCATTTTAAAAAACGAAACATGTATATATATATATATATATATATTTCAAGTAATTGATCAGATCAAAACCTTAATCTTAAACTCAAACCATATCCTATCTGTATCCTATTCGTGTCTTATCCATCTCACATTGTATAAAATCATTTTAATCGAAATGGTACGATCCCAAGATAGCTCAACCGAGTTAACCACTACCACGTGGCATAATCCCGAGATAGTTCCACCGAGTTAACTCATGCCACTGCTTAATCCCAATGTGTGAGTCCCGAGATAGTTCAACCGAGTTAATCCTCCTTTCCATTCCCGGACATAGTTAACATGTAACGAGCTTATATCAAATATTTCTATATACAAACATCTATCGAGACCAATTCTATGAATTACCCGAACACTGGTTATCATATAGTCTATTGACGCCTAATAGGTATCTCGTTTCCCACAGATCATATATTAGTTTTCACAAACAACATAATCGATAATTAAATATACAAACCATATATATATAATGCGAAAATAATATATCATGCGAAATTTCAAAAATTGGATGGTGTCTTTGATGATGTATTCTCCCTGTTAAGTTTTATGTGATGATTGATTGTTGATGTTTCTAGCTAAGGAAAGTGTATTGAATTAATGAATAATTTGACATGAATTTTGATTAAGGTGTTTGGCCCCTAAGCATAGTTGGTAATATGAAATATAAGTAATGATAATAGACTTGGAATTGAGTTAGTATGGCTGAATATAGATTGATTTGAGTCAAATATGATTATTAATTTTGGATTTCAAATGTAAATTTTGGTTCGCCCAAAAAATAGATTTCATGTCTAAAATACTTATATATATATTATAGCATGAAATAAATATACGTATAATATACATGAGTAGCGTGTACTCACCACTTGCTCTCCCTAATCTTCGAAATAGAAAAGCGATGTCACGTTCGTCGCGTTCTGAGTCCCGTTGGTAGTCTCCTTGCCGAGTCTACGCAAATTCGATAAAAGCTCGAACCAATAAAAATCTAACTATAATTAATTAATCTAAAATTAGGCTTCTATCCAACTTCGGCTATCAAAACCGTTCACTTAAAAGAGTCCAAACCCTAAATAAAATTAACATTCTTAAATTTTAGAATATCTCCTCCAACTTCTGTTTAGGTCTCAGATTGAGATTAGCACCCGAAGGTATCAGAAATTATCCCGAAAATTATTTCTTTGGGGCTGTTTTAAAACTGCAGGGCAATCTGCGCAATAAGAGGGTCTGCTTCAAATGAACATCTTCGATTTTAAATTTGGAAAAACTTAAACTTAATAAATCATAGATAACATCTTTAAGTTTTTGTACCAACAAACAGAACATAATTTGGAGTTATACAACTCAAGATATTGCTCTCTCAATATGATTGTTTTGCATAACAATTTCATGGAAAACGTCAAACTAGTTTGCGTCAATTTGTATCTCAATTTGTTATGCATCGAGACTTGTGACGTATCGAACCCATATTCTCATATTCATACAATCCCGCCACCATATACCATTTTAGACACTTGAAATCCATGATCTAACACCATTAGAATCATTTAAACATAAACTATGCATTAAGGCCAAATACTTTCATTTAAATTTTAAAATCCTTATTCAACTACCAAACACAACTTGAGCTCAGCTCTAATGACTCCAAACCAATGCTTATAATTATCATTTGAACTCTTATACCCTTAACTTTCGTCATCGCCGAAACCCTTAACCAAATTGCATATCAAAATTTCAATCCATAACAACATAATTCTAACACTTAAACCATCAAACACCAAACACTACAAAATCTATCAAGTTGATGAGTACACATGCCAAATCACCATCCAATTTCACCAACAAAACCTAATTAATTTCAGAATTTGAAACCTCACCTTGATGTGAGATTATGCCAAAGGTTTATCTCTACAAATTCACCATCAAAATCATCCATATAATCACCTAAAAACTTTACACAAACAATTAAACAAAATCCCAAAATTAGCTTAAGAACCCTAGTTTTTTTATCATTAAATCATCTAAATCAACCATGGAATCCTTAAATTGAAGACCTTACCTTGCTTACCTTAAGAACTGGGATGATTTGCATCAAGATTTTTGAAGTTTGGTGAAAAATCCATGAAGTTGTAAGGTGGGGGTTTGGTTCGGCTATGGAAGAGAAGAAATGAGGGTTTTGTGTTCTCTCTTCCTATCTTAGGAAAATGAGAAAAATGAAGATGCTTAAGTAACAAATTGCCAATTTAACCGATCAAACTTTCTTTGGAATTTAATCCAATTCCTTAAGTAACATCGCGTCCAATTTTAAAACAGTTTTGTAAATTTACGAAAACTTAAAGATAACGTATTAATAATATTACACAGATCTTGGCGTGAAAATTATTAGCTCGGCTTTCAAATTTATTTATTTAACATTTCTTTTTCCAAATATTAAAATTCTGCTTACTAAAATACTTTCGTCCAATTTTTACAAAATTTGATCTTAGATCCATAAATTTATTTTATGAACTATACCGTTAAATTATTAGCTCGAGACTTACCAATCATTTAATTTCAATTAATGATCTTTATTTAGTCTCGATCAAATCCAATTTATCAAATACCAATTGCGCGCTTAAATTATTATTTTACTATGATTCTAATGGACTCGCTTTGGTCCAACTTCGTATTATTTGACCTTTATTTGTCGTTCTTAATTTTTCATACTTACAATTATGTCTCTTGGCACCGTCCTTAATACTTTTAAAAGTACGTGATATTACAATTGGGCATCATTAATCTTCAAACGAGGAACAAAAATCTTTTATTCAAATGGGTGTGGAAGTTGAGGATTAACAAAGATTGTTCGGTTCGGCCAAATGTTATTTCTACTTGCTCATCTATTAATGGTTGCGATTCTTACATAATGGGAATTTGACAAAATTCTCATTTATTCGGAAGGGTATTCAGAATTCCTGTTGCTTGGATGATAATGCTTGGAGAATTTTCATTAAAAATATTAATTATGATGTGAGTGTGGGTATTTCTATTTCGATTTGGAATGATAATTAGATAGCTAATGGTCCGAAAAAGCTTTTATTCCCTCGTTTATACATTCTCTCGAATCAGAAATAAACAACTATTAATGATATTTGGGTTCGTGGTTGGAGATGGAGGCGCCATCTATGGGATTCGGAGTCTTTGTTGCTACATGCACTCTAAGATTTATTCAATAGACTTGATAGGACTTTGGTCCGGAATGATGAGGTTTAGTGGAACTCGTCAGGTCATAAGGGTTGTGAGTCGGACTCGCCAGGTCTATGAAACTGGACTGAATGGCTGAGCTTCTGCTGTTGAGATAGCTGTTGGTTTCTTATCTGTCGAGGAGTGAGCTGTTGTGGGTAGAGTTCAGGTCATAAGGGTTGTGAGTCGGACTCGCCAGGTCTATGAAACTGGACTGAATGGCTGAGCTTCTGCTGTTGAGATAGCTGTCGGTTTCTTATCTGTCGAGGAGTGAGCTGTCAATGAGGATTATGTTGAAACGCAGGCCGGAGCTGCCGCTTCTTCATTGGCTGTAGGAGCTGCTGCAGTTTTATCTGCGGGATCAGATGTAAAAAAGGTTGGATCTGCTACTGTTTTATTTGCTGTAGGAGCTGTAAACGGGGTGAACTCAATTGCAAATCAGGCTAGAGTTGCTGTGGAAGATGGGAGAGCTGTCAACCTTTTTTCTAATGAAATTAAGGCCGGAGCTGTTGTAATTGACGCTGGCAGTGGCATTGCTTCCGTGGAAGCTGTGGAAAATTTCAATTCCTTGATCACAAGCAGAAATGTAGGGAGAATAATGGTGCAAAGGGAGGAAATAATTCCAAGTACATCGTTTAAGCTTATTTGGAAATCATTAGCTGCTTCACGTATTAAGTTCTTCGTTTGGCTCGCGGTGCACAATAGAGTCTCATCACTCGAGTTTCTAGCAAGACAGTGTATTGTCAGATTGGAAGACTCTCTTTGTTCTATCTTCACCGTGACTTTGCTAGAGGTGTATGGTGTGGTATATTCCAGAAACTTGGCTTATTCTGGACTTTCCCGTGTAATTTTGAGGACTTTATGATTCAGTGGCAGAGCATCATTCATACATGTCAAAATTAGCAGCTATGTGAGATCTTATGGTTTCTGACGGTTTGGGAGATATGGAAATACATGAACGGGAAGATTCTTTCACAGTCTACAGTTACCAAGGGGGCGATTATTTTTAGTTGCTTTACAGAGGCGATCTTTCATTACAAAATTTATAATAGGAATTTCAGCTACTCTAGTTTGGATTTTTTTTTAATCCAATCTCTATTTTGTACTCGGACCTTTGACTGTCTTTTGACCATTTCTCTATTCCGTAGTCTCTATTGTGCCACCTTGAATGTGCCACTTTTTGTGCGAAAATTTAGAGTTTTTAATTTTACCACTTCTTGTGACTTTTAATATACATTCTATTCATAAAAAAATTAAAAAATGCAAAGCATATAATTTTTTATCTAATTGTTTGACTTTAAACGAAAATATAATTGTCTTTTAGAAAAAAAAAAAGGATAAATTGTTGAATTGTTGAAAAAGAATAATATCAAAGAAGATGAAAAGGCATAAGTCCACAACTTTTAAAGAAAGAAATAGAATTTTATTTGGGATTATTTTCCAAATACATGTTTTTGACAAAGTATTTACACCATTTTGGCCCATCATTCCCTTATTTTCTACGTTACCTAATAAGCTAATTTATTTACCAAAAATACCCACTAAAGAAGTCTTATCTCATTTTAAGTTAAACTTTTACATAGCCACTCTTTTTTCTCTCTTCTCTTTCAAAGTTCTCTCTTCTTTTCTTTTTCTTTTCTTCTTCTTTTTCGTTTGATTTTCAGTTTTTCTCCTCCGGTTACTTTTCCGTTCATTTTTCCGTTCCCGCTTCCGTTTGTCTACTTCCGATGGATTTTTCGACGTTTCCGGTCGTTTTTCCATTCGTCTTTTCCATTCGCGCTAGTCCATGCGTCTCTTCCGTTCGCGCTATGGATTTCTCAACTCGGTTTTAGATTTGTGTAATTTTTTATGTTTTTTTGTAATGATTTAAATATTTTATAAACAAATTATTGTAGATCTATAATATTTTATTTATAAAATTGTTCTATTATTCATATAATTATTTATTCTGTCTTTCTCTTATTCATAGATTTATTTATTGCTACTGATTTTGTAAAGAACAAATTGATTTATGGTGCATTTCTAGTAAGTTTATAATATATTTACGTTTTAATGTATTTTTGGTGTATTTATAGTGTATTTCTGCCGTTTTTAGTATATTTATGGTGCATTTACAGTGTTTATGGTGTATTTGCAGTGTTTCATGGTTTAAACCACAAAAAACACTACAAAATGTCATAAATACACTAAAAATACATTATATATACACTACTTAGACACTATATATACACTACTTATACACTATATATACACTAATCTTACACTATATAAACACCATAAAAACACTATATATACACTACTATTACACTATAAAAAAATTCCAGGAAAAAAATCTATAAAAATTAACACTATATATACATTATATATACATTAATCTTACACTATATAAAAAAAATGTCGTCGGTTCGGTCGACCGAACCGAAAAAACCGAAAATCAAAAACCAAAATTTGAGACCGAATAAGTATTTGTGAAATTAAAAAAAATCGTAAATAAAAGAAGTCAAAAATGAAAAATCAAAACTTGCAATGTAAAGTTGTAATTAAAATGTCGAAACATGTATTCTGGGAAATTGCCACATTTTATTTAGATATATTAATTCAATTGATGATCATGAATTTCATGCATTTTTAGTAGCTAAAAAAGGAGAATTATGTTTTCTAAAGAAAAGGAGGATTATAAATAAAAGAGTTCAACATCATTTATTATCCTAAATATTTAATAATTTTAATTAGCTTTATTTTTATTTTTTAAAGTTAATGTAAAGTCGTATTTATTTAATGTTATATATCCAAATTAATTAAACTAAATTGAACATAATTATTGGATTATATTGACATATAAATAATAAATTTTTGTATTAAATTAATAATAATACAAACAATATATAAAGTAAAACGGTATAAATTTATTTTCTATATTATTTTTAGTATGAAATTAGTGTTCTAGTACTATTTTGATGTGCAATTTTTTTTTTATGATGTTGGGATGGTTGATGATTTTTAGTGAAAAATGATTTGGGCAATATGGGTTGGAGATGCCCTAATTGGATAGGTAAGTCTAGAATTGGCAACATATAGAAAGGTGGAGTACGTAATTGATTTATTGTACATCAATGATCAATTATGGACAAATATGAATAAAAAAATAATTAGAATGAGGTGGGCATGAATATGTTATGCTTACGTGCAACTTTCGACATTGTACTATTATATGCAGCCTCTTATTTTTCTTTTGATTATGACAAGAAATAATACATGTTCTTATAATCTACTGCCTTTTCACCAAATTTCACCTAAAATTGCTGAATCTTTCCATTTATTATATAATTTTCTTTAAATTGTGGTGAAATGACAACTAAGTAAATTTTGTGGGGAGTTGGTTTGAAGAGGATACTTGTTCTCAATTTCCATTTTAGAGCGTGAGTTGAACCAACTTAAAATTTAGGGACTTAAATATTTTTAGAGAAAAGATTCAAAAATTTATCAACACCTTTTATTTTTTATTTTTATTTTGCTAACATAGTACATACATATGCGAGGAAGATGTATACTAGTATATGGGCTAAGTCTATTCCTAGGTTTTTGTATTATAACACTTTCATTCAGAAAGTCGATCTTTATTTCAAGAAATTTATTTTCCCGGTTCTCTGCTTGTCATTTTTCGCGATGTTGGTGTCTTTTTCTGTGTTTTTTTTGTCTTCTTTATTTATAATTGTTTTTCTATTAAACATAGAAACGGGTTTAAAAATAAAAAAATTGGCAAGTATAGAGACCGAAATAATAATATTTTTCAAATAGGGGTTTTCTGAACAACACTGATAAAGTACGGAGACTTCGGGATGGATTTTACAAAGTATATGTTATGTTATAATGAGGCTGAAATGAACGGACATGGACAAAGGGACCCATGCTGCGGGAACATGAAGTAGAGTCTGAATCACAACTTATGCTTATTTTATTAGAGGTCAAATTTAATAAAAACAAAAACAAAAAAAGTTTCAGGAGAGAACAGAAATCCATGGCAATGCAGATGAGAGGGATATGTAGATGGTAACAGCTAATAAATTATTGAACAAGGCTGGACCACCAGTACTCCTTTAATTGTGTGGCTGCCTCTAATTCAATTACCTTCTTCCTCTTTGATGCAAGTGTTTTGTTGTTGTTGTTATTATTGTTATTAGTATGTGAATTTGTGCGAAATTTTTTTACTTTTTAATTTAAGTAGTTATTTTATTTAAAGATAATATAAAAAATAAATTCATTTTTTTATATTTTATATGTATATTGTGCCAAAATATATTTTCTTTAATTTTTTTCCAATGTATCTAATATAAAGCATTTTCCGACGGATTTATGCTTTTTAGCGACGGAAAAATCCGTCACTAATAAGCAGCTTTTTAATAGTGTCTTATATTTTTTATAAATTTCTTTTGGTGCCAAAATACTTATTTTTACTTCCAATAGTTTTTTTGTTTCCTATAAAAATATACATATACTTGCTGTTATGCATTATGGATCGAGGACAATCATTGTTAGATTTGTCAAATTTACGCTTCTTGTTTTTATTACAATGCTTTATGTACTTTTGTATTATGATTGATAACCGCGGAAGCATAGACTATACACTTATTTATATAATGACAATTTTAATTTTAATTGAACTACACTATCTATTTATAATTAAAGTCATTCAAAATTATTTATTTCCACATTCTTAAAAATTAAGTTAATTTTATAGTACGATTTCAATGTCTTTAATTCTTATCAAAAAGGTTATAACTATTGTTAAATTTTGTGAAAAATGACAGACCAAGAGCTTGGTTTCAAATGTCAAGTCTACTCATGTTACTTTTCAAGCTTACAAAGCAAATAAATTCACCTCTAGCATGTATCTTTTTTCAATACTCTTTATGCAACCTATTCTGAAACTAATTCGTAAAGATATATATTTGTGTATAATCTATTGCTATTTGATTGCTTACTTTGTATTTAGTACTTTTTTTTCAATTATAGTTTTGATTATTTAAAATATAATTTGGGTTCTATCCAAACACAGTTTATATAAATCAATTAGATTGATATAAATATAAAACAATTATAAAAACTAAAGAAAATAAGTAATTGAATTGAAAACTAACTAGAATACACTATTTAGTGAGAATTAATAAGAACGCTCTATTCGTTCTATCAATTATATAAGTATATAGATTATTATTCTTATTACTAGTCGTAAATCCGCGTATTTGCACGGAATCTAATTAATATTTAATTAAAATAATAATTTTTTTAAATAAATCCTACAAATAATAACAAAATTCTAATTTGTAAATTAATAGAATAAAATAAAATAAAAGTGTGAACGGAGCGGGGTTTAGGGGCCGCTCGCCCAAATTTATGGCTGACTTCGAATCTGGAAAGGTTTGAAATAATGGAGTCGCCACTTAGTTCAAGTACGAAATTCCTTTTATACCGAATGGAAAACTTTACTTGCTTATGGGTAAGATTATCGTACGCCGAATTAAAAGACCGGGTTCGTGGACCTCCCCGAAACTCGTGTGCTTGGCTTATCTATTACCAGTTTATTTACTAAACATATTTGGTTTATTTCATCTCAACATTCATGCAGTTCACTGTATAATTTGCTGAAAATTAAACACGTATGAAAGCGATAAAAGGACCCATATAAGACACACATATGACTCGATTCTGACATTTCAGGCAAATAGCACTTACTCCTAAATATACATCTAAACCTGGCGGTTTCTATCAAATAGTCAAGTAATTGCTGGTCTGGATCGTTTTACATGCATCAAACCTTTAACAGCATATCTAAGTGATACTGATTTTATTTTTAAGTTATCTTGAAAGCCTACGCAGCCTCTAATAACATTTTACATGGAAGTCCTAAGATGTCTATGTAATTTGCTGGATTTGATTTAATTTAATTGCTAAGTTAACGTGGTTAGTCCTTTATCTTGTTAATATTGGGATTTGGCATGCTTTTATAAAGCGATTTAAACAATATCAGCGTACCATGTGCAGTTGGTAAACATGCAAGGTTAGAAATATATTTTTTAACCTCGTCGACCTGAGTGCCTGACACTCTATGTGTTTTAACCGTCGGTGTGATCGGGACTAGGTTTCGGCCAGAAACAAAAGTTCTTCGTATCGTTAATACGGTTTGAATGTCTTGTACCGCGGTCGATTCCGAGTTCAAGCGAACCCGAAATCCCTTCTGTAAGTTGATGGTTTCGTCGATCACGGGCTTCATTGGCCGGTTTGCTTAGCGGGTTATAAGTTTGGGATTCGAGGCCCAAATTAAATAGGGACATTCCCTTTACAAAACATAATATAAATCTACAACTAAAACAGTACATGTGGGCTCAAATAGGGCCCAATTTTGAGCTCAAACGAGCCCGGAAACACAAACATAGGGTCATATCAGGTCCGGAAGGATCTGGGAAGCAATTTTGGGAAGGGGAGGAACAGGAACTTGGCGCTACTCACAGTGCCGGCGGCGGCAGTATGGACTGACGGCAGCGGCGACATTTTAAAACACATATGTCGGTTCGTCGTTTTGATTCGGTTTTTCATGAAAACAGCTCAAGAAACACATCAAAAGAAAAGGAAAACATGTCAAAACATTCTGGAATTGAACTACAATGATCAAACATGGATTAATCATCCTAAATCATGCTTTTCTAAGGCAATTTTAAAGGTAAGATGGCAATAACGTCAAGAACGCACAATAAGGCAGTTTATCTCTAACATGTTTCCTAAAAACCGGAATTGAATTGATTTTGAATTTATGGCATAACCATAATAAAGCAGCCTTTAACAAGCTCTTTATCAGTTAATGGAAACTATAGCAAAAATATCAAAAATTAACAGTCATGGCAAAAATCGATAAAGTAATCTAATCAAACATCCTAAAACAACAAGTATGATTAAGAAGATGACAATAAAAATGATAAGAGTAATTTTTAGGTCCTCAAAAGTACCGTTCTTAGTCCTTGGCTCGTTTTCTAGTGATCCATATATGGTATCCAGCTTTGGATTAATGCATAGTAGCTCGTTCTTGAGTAATTAAAACGTTTAAACTTGTTTTTAAGACCGAAATCGACTAATTTTTTGTGTGTGTGTGATGTGCAATTCGGCTAAGGTGTTTATTTTTCTAGGGTTTCTGCGTTTCTATTGTTTCATTATTGTTCTGTCCCTCTACTACGTTGTACATGTCTTCTATTTATAGTGATCAGGTTAGGATAGATTTACTTAGAGGTTAAGTTAGTTTTATATAACTATTTACCTAGAGTTGGATTTTGAGTTGAAGTTGAAAGAGTGTTAAGTGATAGACTATTAGGACTAGGGTTATCTTTAATTTTTTTTATTTTTAATTAAAATTCCTATTTAAACTTGCTAACTAAGTAAAAGTGTGCTAAAAGTCAGTTTTGCTGCCCGCAAGTATTAAAAAAAGACTTCTAGGACTCTATAAGTTTGGGTGTGGTCAATTTTGTCCGTCAAACTTGCAAATTGGCCGATAAACTTCTAAGATACTGTAATTAGTGCAATTTCTAGACGTAGACTACAATTTCTTTGGATTTTAATAGGCTATTTTACGCTTTAACTCCTCAAGTTCATAGTTATGCACTGATTGCGCCTGCTTGAATTCAAACAGCCGAATCGATAGCTCGTCACCTGGACGAATTTCTCTAGAAAGCATCATTGGACGCTTCAACCAAATTATGTCTAACATAAATGCTTAGAAGCATATAAATTGATTTATATACGATGCCATATAACTTTTTTTTAAAATATATTATTAAAAATTTTAATAATTTTTTTGTAAATTGTTGACGACAGTAGAAATTAGAAAGAAAATGGTAGAATAAAAAAAATTAAAGTTGATCAAATAATTACATTATATTATTTTTTGAACATGTAAATGGTTTTTTTTTTACATATCAACAATGATAAAGGAGTTTGTCTCTTTTTGTTAACGATATTTATATAATATATAAATTTATAGGTTAACGTCATAAAAATTCACCAACTTTACACGTTTTTCAATTTAATCACGTCTTTAAATTTTCTCATAAAAATACACCAACTTTAATTTTTTTTCCAAATTCATACACGATGTTGACGTGTCACTCATTTATTGGTTAAAAACCTACACCTCAGCAAATTGCACCAATGAACGAGTGTCATGTCAGCACCGTGTATGAATTTGGAAAAAAATGAAAGTTTGTGTATTTTTATGAGAAGTTTTAAAGAACATGATTAAATTAAAAAAAAGTTCAAAGTTGGTGAATTTTTATGACGTTACCCCGAAATTTATTATACTTTGATAATATTAAATGAATATTTAATTATTTAAAAAAATTAAAATTTTAGTGTGTTTTGTAAATTTCACTTAAATTTCCAATTTTAGAAATTTTAAGATACCAACTTTAAATTTTTTACAATTTCAAATTTTTCAAATCAATTACGAATTTTTCAAGTTTGTGTTTAAATTGCAAAACACGCTAAAATTCATGATTTTTAAAGCAATTAATCATTAAATAAATTTTTAAATAATATATAAAATATATCGCTCTTTATTTTAAATGTAAAAAACATATTTTTTTTAAAAAAATTAATATATTGTGTGAGAGGTTAAATGGGTAAAAAAGTAGTTTAGATGTTCAGTGGAAAATACATTTAGTTAAAGAGTCAAATAGAATAAATAATGTAATTTGAGGGGTTAAATAGACGAAATAAATAATTAAAAAATTTAATGAAACACAAAATTAATTTATAGGCTGCAGAAAATATGGTAAAATTTAAAAATTAAATAATATATTAAGCCGTCAAATTGAAGAAGTCAACTTTTACAATTTGCTTTCATCAAACTCCAAATTTTTCAACTTTCTTACATCTAAACATCGGTGGTAGTTCAGCATTTAGTTAGGAATTGCGGTCAAAATGCTTTGTAAGAAAAATGTGGTTCAAATTAAAATATATAGTTCAACTTTTATACAGTTTTTTTCAAGTGTTTAATTTTAATAAATACCAACTAAAACATGTATCATAATTAGTAATTAAATATAACTTATTTTATTTGAATGAGATGTTATTGTTTTTTCTTTTAAAAATAAATAAATTAGGAGTAATATTATATAAATTCATCAACTTTACAAGTTTTTTCATTTTAATCACGCTGTTTGAAAATCGTCATTTTCATACATGATCAACTACCAATTTTTCTCAAATTCATACACCGTTGAAAAATCCGGCAAAAATCGCTGACGTGTCAGTATCCGGTTCGTTATGGCATGTCACTATCTAGTTGACAACTCATCAATTTTTATCGAAATTTTGAATGGTGTTTGAATTTGAGAAAAAATGGTAGTTCGTATACGAAAATAACGATTTTTAAACGGTTGTGATTAAAATGAGAAAACGTGTAAAGTTGTTGAATTTTTATGATATTAACCCTTTAAATAAAGAAAAACATCAACATACAATATAAATCTATTAATACCGGAAAAAAAACTAAACCAAACAATTGATCTAATAAAAAAACTAGAAAACAAATTGAAAAATTTAAAAAAAACTGACAATTACCGTAAAGTTAAAGATTTAAGTGTTGAAATTTTTCTGACACCATATTTTTAAAAAAATTAGGCTTAATACATCTACGTGTTCCTATACTTTTCTCTTTCTGCATATAAGGTCCTTACACTAAAACACACCATAATTAAATCTATGCACTTTAATTTCCATCATCCTGATATGTTAACTTTCTATTAGCGCATGTAGTACACCCGCTGTTTATGAGAGTAGTATTCATTTTGTAGTTTGATATATATAAATAAGGTTCCTGCACTTTAAATTTTAGGTTTTTGCATTTTTAATTTATTAAATAATGACCACGCACTTATATTTTATAGAAACAAAGCCCATGTAATTGTTTTCATAAAAA
Source organism: Mercurialis annua (assembly GCF_937616625.2). Classification (NCBI taxonomy): domain Eukaryota; kingdom Viridiplantae; phylum Streptophyta; class Magnoliopsida; order Malpighiales; family Euphorbiaceae; genus Mercurialis; species Mercurialis annua. Next base: position 32,945,216 of record NC_065575.1, read on the forward strand.
TAAAATTTTAAATTTATTTTAAATTTATTATAATTTTTTCATTAATAATATAAGATATTGATGAAATTTAATTAATTTTTTTTATAATGTTTAAACTAACAATAAGATTATAAATTAAATTAAGTTAATAAAAATATTATAATGTTTTTAAATTTTTTTAACTAAATCGTTTTAAAACTTAATATCTTATTTTTTTTATTAGATTAAATTTAACGATTACTTTATAAAAATAAATATAATTTAGATATTAGAATATATATTGTAAATGAGATCCTTACTCGAAACAAATTTAAAATTAATTTAAAAAAAATTGAAGGCCACTTAAATAAGGTTAATAAAAAAATTAGAAATCCATTCGGAATTCCGTCTTATATGTCTCCTCCAGAAATTGAAGTAGCCAGTTCTGTCTTGTAAGCTTATATAACACTCTCAAGTTCGAAATTGACATATATCAAGATCGACGTCTGTGTGATGTTGTTAAATTATTTTAAAAAATAACAAATCATCGGTATAGAATATCATTTTAATAATTTAATAAAAGATTAAAATTAGTTTTATTTCTGTGAGCTAATATTTACTTTTAAAAATAAAAAATCTAATACTTTTAACAAAATAAATATGATTTAAGTAAGCAATGGTAATTTAAAAATTTTAAACTAAGTAATGGTAATTTAAAAATTAAATTAAATTATATAAATAATAATTTTAACAAAATAAATATGACTTAAGTATTAAAGTATAAGTTTTAATATTTTATACTTAATTTTAATTTTATTAAACTAAAAATTAATGTATATACATATACACACAATCTCTATATTTAAAAGTGCAGGGATCTAAAATTAAAAAAATTAAAAGTGTAGAGATCTAAAATTAAAAAAATAAAAGTGTGTGTAATACCCCGTATTTTCAGACTTGTTTTGGTGGTTTGGTTGTCCGTTTAAAGCTTGGTTTGTGATGGACTTTGGTTGTGTTTTTCGATTCGTCATTTTCTCGTTGTGATTCCGACTTGTTTTCGGATTGATATATATGTTCGGATTAGCATATATGGTACCTTGGTTGTGTCATGTTAAGCGATGTATGTGTACCCCTTGAGCCTCTAAGTATTTGATGTTGAATTGATTTATTTCCGGGTTGTTATCAAAACAATGTTTACATGTTTTCCAAATCTGTCATGCTGTAGTAAAACGACCATATCTCTCAATTGAACCGTCAGATCGGGCTGCATTTTGGATATGTTGTACCTAAGAGGATTATCTTTCATTCGAACGCTCGGATCGTCGGTTCGACCCTTTTTCGGGTCAACCAGACCTGTGAACCGAACCTGCTGGGTAGATCAAGCCGTAGGTCCGTTCCACTTTGTTATTTTGGGTTTCAGTGAGTAAACCGGTTCTATAGCCGGTTCTACTGGGCAGAACCGGCCATAGAACCGTTCAGGTTCGTTTTGGAGGCTTTAAATAGACTTTTACTCGACCTAAACAACCCCTATTCAATTTTTAAAACCCTAAACTCATTCTAAGTCATTCCTAGGCGATTTTCCTCTGAATATTGGTGTCCATAATATTTGGTAAGTGTTTATAATCTACCTTTCATTGATTAATTCATTGGTTCCTTGGTCTTTTCGTTTTGGTTTCATTAGCTATGGTGTTTGATTAATTGTAGGCTTGTTCTAATCAATAAATTTATGGGTTCGCTTCTTTTGATAATTCAAGAGGTATGTATCACCTTTTACATTGCTTTTATGATAGTATTATGTGTTGTATTGTTAGATTGTTGTGTTACATCTATTTGTAGGGTGTTGTGATTTATTTTCTGTTTGCTTTTAATGTTAAATCTGTAAATATGGATTTGGTATTGTAATTGGCTTATGAATGTAAATTATACTTTGAGTGGATTGGATTGTTCGTTCTTATTGAAAGGTGTATCAAGTAGCGATATTCTTTAGCTATAAATTCTGTTTTTGGTCATATTAAAATCTGGAAATATAACTCTATTGGATGATAGGTGATTAGTTAAAGAACTGTACATAGGGTGGTTTTACAATCATTGGCTATTGCTTAATTAAGGTGTTAAGAGGGTTTTGTTGATATTAAATCGCTGTTTTAAATTGATTAGCTTTGCTGGAAATTATTTTCAAAATGCGTTTTAAGAAATGGGAGATACTACTTTGGGTGTTGTTGGGTTAAAGATTTAACTAATATTTTTACTAGATGTTAAAGCTTATTTAAGATGATTGTTATCAAAAGTAAAGGACTGGAAATGTGTTATTTAAAACCATGTTGAATTAATATAAGATGTTAAGAAGCTTTGAGTTGTTAGTTTTAAATCGTTGTTATGACATATAAGTGACGATGGTTTTTAAAGCTATTTTAAGGATATTTTCATATCTGAGTTTACTTGTTTTAAAGTGCTTGGTAGCATATTTGAAATGGCATATAAGGTGTTATTCGAGGTGTATGAACTCCGGGTGAAAATTGTCAAGTGTTGACAATTTATTGGCATGTTGTCGTTTGTAGTTTTGTGGTTTTGGTTAAGCTTGTGTTGAGTTCTCAAATTTCAAATTGATGTTTTGTTTAAAGGATTTAACTCTGGATATTTACTCTGGTTTAAGTTTGGATCGGGTTAGACTTGTGTCGCCCGATATATTGTGTTAAGCATATAGTGGATATATGGCTAACACACCACTCTGGGATTTTCTTTGGATTTCAAAAGATGATATATAAATTAATAATTACTCTGGTTTGTTTTCATCGAGAACTCACCTAAGTTTAACTGGTTATTGAATTGGTTGGATGTATCTGTACCTTGACTTTGGGATTACTTGTGTTCCGGATATTGTTCTTTGGTTGTGTTTGAGATGCTAGTCCTATGTGGTGTCTAGTATTCTTAGAGTTAGGGGTTGAATGAATTTTAACTTAAGTATTGTATCTAGACCCGTCGACTGTTCGTGCTTCGGAGTCAGAGCAGGTTTAGGTTGCTTGCCAGGTTATCACGTGAATTAGCAAGCAGTGAGTTTATATCGCTATTTACCGCTTTATTAAGTAAATTGTGTATTTTGATATATAAATATTTACGAACTGTTTTTAACCCATTATGGATCTGGATTGGAACGAGCTACTCGATAGGCTTGTATCGAGACTGAGTGCACCGGTAAGTACTCTGGGATCGGCAGACCAATGTCTTGCTTACGCTGGGAATTGACGAGAATTTGTTCCCGTCCACTCTGGGATTCAGTGTGATACGTCGCACTTACGCTGGGATCATTTCAATACAGTATTTCCATAATGTTAATTATATTAGTATAAAAGTGCTTTGAGGTTTTAAAGGTTTTCACTTAATAAATGTAAATAGTTGTATGAACTCATCTCACTATATCTGACCCCGTTGTTTTCCCAATTTCCAGGTTCATGATTTTGAGCGTGTTGGTGACCTCTATCTTTGTTGATTTTCCTCGGAGGTTTACATTTTTGTTTTAAATAAAGATGTCAAACTTATTTAAACCTCTTAGACCGCAGTAGTACTAGTATGTATCTATGTTACAGGCTGTTGTCATATTAGTCCGAATATTGTTTATGCATGTTGGCATGATTAATACTTTGGATATTGGATTTATATATAAGGCATGTTGTTGGAGTCTCGGAATTGTGCCGAGCATTCTGTTTATATCTTGTTATATAAACTGCTTGATTTTAGGTTAGAGTCTCGGTTGCCCCCGAGCAGTGTTTCTGCAGGTTTATATGTTCGATTTTTTTCCGCGAGGCTTCCTACGGGTTTTGGTACGACCATACCCATACCCTAGTGCCGGTCACGATCTCTGAATTTGGGTCGTGACAGTGTGTTAACAACGTTAACACTCACCTTAACAGAGGGATCTCAGAATGATGGAAGTGAAAATGCAAGAATTTAATGATGAGGTATTCTAATGCAGGGACCTTATATGCAAAAGAGAAAAAATTAGGGACACATAGAACTATCTCGGTGGAATTATCTCGGGTTCTGTGTCTAGGGAGTTTAACTCGGTGGAACTATATCGAGACTGTACCATATGGTTGTGGTTAAACTCGGGTTACTGTAATACCCCAAATATATTAAAATAATTAAGACGTGCCACGTGTCGTGAATCCCGATAAATTAAATTAAGAAGAATTTAATTTAATTATATTATATCAGAAATTTAGAATACTTTTTACTAAGCGTATTAGCGGGATTTGAGAGAAAAACTTAGAAAATTAATATAAAATAAAGTATAAATCTCGAGCTAATAATTATTTTGCCAAAATCCGGAAAATATTTTATAGTATTTATGGTAAAAGTTTCGAGTCAATCAGAGACCGTTTAAAATTTGGACGCAGATGCAATTTGGACTAAATTGCAACTTTTGAAAAGTTTCAAGGACCAAAGTGCAATTTAATCATTATATATATAAAACTGTCATCATTAAGGATGAAGAATCATCCAGAAACCAAATCCTCATATCATTTTCCATTTCCTTCGTTATTTCCGACAGTTCGTCGCTCGATCTTCGTTTCTCGTCCGTTTTCGACATTCTTTAGCTCGAATCTAACGTATTTCGATGGGGAATCATGGTAGGCTTGACATTTCACCTTTTTAACAGATGAATTTGATTAAATAGCGAGTTAAAGATTTAGGCCACGGAACGGTTTTATCGTTTTAACGATTTCAGATTCGATTTTAGTGTTTTGAATTTAGATTTCGTGTTATAGATGTTGTAGAGTGTTGTTTGAATGCCAGGTATGCCAAAATTTGTTGTAAGCACGTCGGAAATGGATCCGGGGGTGAAAACCCGCAGCTGTGCGCCGCACGGCCTAGCTGTGCGAACGCATAGCATTCTGTGCGATCGCACAGTGCTGTTCGAACGCACAGCAAGACTGTGCCGCACGCACAGTCCACTGTGCGAACGCACAGTGAGACGTGCGCTCGCACAGTGTTTTGGCCGATTGTTTTGTTTTGGAACTCCGTTTTGTATTCGCGTATCGTGATAGAAATCGATTAATTATTGATTAGTTTGAGTTAATTGACCTAACGAGGTTAATTGAGTATCGTTTTGGAAAAGAGAAACAAAACAAAAACGAGTTAGAAACCGTTTATCGGAATATACACGTGAGAAGCACGATAGTCGATGAGTTTTATATGTTGTGTCTCGAGTCTAGAGTCAATCTTAGAATAGGATTCTGATGTGAGTCAAATGTTTTGAAATCGTTTTAGATCCGGCAACGCAAGAAGCAGCTGGACCAGGAGCTCGGGAAGCTTGACGTTTCTGGGCACTGAAGTATTTTTGGATTGCGTTTTCTGTGAGTTTATATAAATTTACTTTTAAAGTATTTACGCAAGCAAATATTTTATATTGCTTTACGTTTGAATTGAACGTTTGCAATACAATGTTTTTACATGAAATACGCACATGTTTGGTTTAAAACCAGTATTGATCCGATGGAACGTGTTACCTATTGGGCAACAATAGGACTGCGTGATTACAAGTTTTAATTTATTACAGCTGTGAACTTGATCATGAATACGAATATGGAATTTGGATATATGAATGTGGATACGAGAGAGAACTCGGTTGAGATAACCTGAGCCCCGTATCTAGTGGGTTGAACTCGGTTGAGTTATCCCGGGGCCCACAATTTGGGATTAAGAGGTTGGTCGCGGCTGACGCGGTTGAGTTATCCCGGGACCGGACCATTTGGATCTGTTTGATTTGATTATATACGTTTGGCATGTTCGAGGATTAGGGTTTCAATCGGATCTTGTACTTGGCTACACGTAATTTGAATGTTATTGCATTGTTTTACGATTTATATGAATACTTACTAGTAAATATATGAACTCACTCAACATATTCCCATATACTGACCCCTCACAGTTTTCCCTCTCAGGTGAAAAGAAGTTTTAAAGCAACGGACTTCTATACCTCTTCCAGAAGTCTATTTTTTTGAAAGTATGTAAAGATACAGTACTTAACTTCTAGAGCTGCAGTATATAGGCATTTATGCCTTTGCTGTATCAAAGGATGTATGTAATTATTACTCTGATGTTTTAAACATACGTATGTATTATGTTTTCTGCGCTGTAACCGTTTGTGGCTGCCAGATGACATGTATAGCCTGGCATGGTTACAGCATGGCACATATTTCTGTATGTCATGCATGACATATATATGATATTTGCAAAAAAATTATTTACGTTTTTTTACGGGTTTCGAAGCTACCACTCCCATTCCCTAGCGTCGGTCTCGGATCATGAGATTGGGTCGTAACAATTAAACTATCTCGGGACCAAACCATAAGGAACAAGTACAAACAACTTATCAAAAGTTCGGCTCGACATGGATCTATAAGGACAATACGATCCAAAGTTTAAAATGTCTGTCGAAAACTAAAGAAACAAAACGAGAAAACACAAACATCAAGCCATAAGAATAAATAAAACATGTCAAATACGGATATGACATATATATGGTTTATGAGATGTATATACTATGAAATGTATATACGATCATTGAAACGATGAATTGAGTAAAGAATATATATAGCATGATTTGAGAAAAAAAAATATTCTACATAAAGCGGTTTTCAAACGTTTTCACTCTTTATATAATATTACTTGTAATTTGGTGAACTCACTCAGTTTCATATTGGCCCCGTTGCTCCTCCCATTTTACAGGAAGAGTAAGCTATGATTTGGTGAGTCAAGCTTCCGAATTTTTAATTTTCGGAAGTCATTTGTACAAGACGTGAAAGAAGGTTTGCATTCTAGCTGTCCGTAGTAGTCTAGATATTTTTGACTATGTATTTATATAATGCTCTTTAACTTTGATATTTATCGCAAATTGGGTCACATGTATTTTGATATTGTTTCATATATGAGACACGTTTTATAAAGCGAAAAATTTATAAGTGTTTTTAGGCTTGTTACGGGTTTCGGAGCTACCACTCCCATTCCCTAGCGCCGGTCTCGACTCATAAATTTGGGTTGTGATAATTGGACAACTGCATGAACGTTTAGTCCGACTTCGACATGGGCTTTTGATGGGGGGAAATTCTGAGGGGTCTTCGCCTAGTAGGACATTGTATTTTGTGTCAGGCATAAACGTTTTAAATGAACGTTTTTAAACTAAAAGTAAACGTTTAAAAGTAAACATTTTAATTGATTACAAGTCCATATGTTAAAACGATACGACGTTTTAGCTAGGGTTTACAATAATCAAGTGGACTAATATTAAAGGACTATAAGTCCATACCAAGAATGGTATTACGATTTGAATGAGAAGTTCAATATCGAGATTAGTTTATACGTTCTGTTTATAAAGTCATTTATATACAAAAATAATGTTTAAGTTTATCGTCTATACGATGGGAGTAAAGTTAGAAATTAAAAGTCTAATTATATGTTGACGTTTGTATTTTAACTAGATGTAACGAGTGTCGATCTGCCAAGTCAAGACACCATGGTGTTTGACTAGTGGATTACGAGGAGGATACGTTTTAGGGAATATTGGTTTTGTAAGTTTACTTTGTAGTTTTTACTTTTGAATATTTATATTTGAACTATTACAATAACAAATCGCACTAGTATAATAGAACCAAGAAACATGCATTGGAACAAGCTTCCTATTGGTTGTCAATATAAATGTATGATCACCAGTAATGTTCTAGATATGAGCATGTGTCTGACATAAAGGCCAGTTAAGTCATTGGGCGTTGGAAGTGCTGACAGTCCTGATTTAATAGGTAATGCTGAGACGACAGTAACACGGTTACGGTCACCGGTAACGTTGTGATGGCATTTTTATGGTTACGGTTTAGATATCCCGGATTAGACAGCAATGATTCAGTTTATGGTCTAAAATCTAAGTTGTGTGAGTGAAGACCCAGACAACAATTTTCCTTGTAAGGTTTCATCTAGATCAAGTAATTAGTAATATATAAAAATGTTTTATGTATATGCCTGTCACGACCCAAATTCAGAGATCGTGACCGGCGCTAGGGTATGGGTATGGTTGTACCGAAACCCGTACCTAACCTCGCAAATAAATATAAAATTAAATAAACCTGCACAAAAACCACTGCTCGGGGGCAACCGAGACTTCAACCTAAGTCTAACAATTTATATAAACAATTATATAAATAAATGCTCGGTTCAAATCCGAGACTCCAACAACATACTTATATAAAATCAAATCCAGAGTATAACATGCCAACAACATAAATAAACAGTCAGACCAATCCGACAAACCAAAGTATAATAATCAAAAAGACTGACTAGTTCTACTGCGGTCTAAGAGTAATAAATAGTTGACTAGTTTTATTAAAAACAAAAGAGCCTCCGAAGGAATCAAGAAACCGGAGATCAACCCAAAACTCTCAAATCATTAGCCTGGAAAAATTGGGAAAACAACGGGGTCAGATATACTGAGATGAGTTCATACAACTATTCACATTTATTAAGTGAAAACCTTTAAAACCTCAAATCACTTTTACACTAATATAATATAACATTATGGAAATACTGTATTGAAATGATCCCAGTGTAAGTGCGACGTATCACACTGAATCCCAGAGTGGACGGGAACAAATCCACGTTAATTCCCAGCGTAAGCAAGACATTAGTCTGCCAATCCCAGAGTACTCACCGGTGCACACAGTCTCGATACACGCTTATCGAGTAGCTCCAATCCAGATCTATAATGACTTAAAACAGTTCGCAAACATTTATATATATGAAAATACACAATTTACTTAATAAAGAGGTAAATAGCGATATAAACTCACTGCTTGCGAATCCACGTGAAAACCTGGCAAGCAACTTAAACCTGGTTCGACTCCGAAGCACGAGCAGTCGATGGTCTAAGAAATAAAGCTTAGGTTAAAATCAATTCAACCCCTAACTCTAAGAATACTAGACACCACATAGGACTAGCATCTCAACCACAACAAAAGTACAAGTCCAAGCACAACATCCATACATATACCTTCCATATCCAAGGTAATACCAGAGTCAAACAATAAGTTAAGCATAATTGAGTTCCCGTTGAAAATATAACCCAGAGTATTTATATAACTTACTTTAAAACTTTAAAACCAAGTGAAAATCTCAGAGTAGTGAATTAGCCTACAAGCTTAATCTCACATGTCGGGTGACCCAAGTCTAACCCGATTCAAAGATATGCCAAAGTAAAACTAAAGTATGATCTGAAGCCATTAAATCAAAACCACGTTCATTTGAAAACCATGGAACTCAATATAGCTTAACAACAAAGTAATATTTATACAATATGCTCAAAACTAGCCACAATTGGTCAAACCACCCAGAGTAGACACAAGCGTGTCAAATCACTTAAAATGATTCCAACAAGCATGTATACACCCATATAAGCCAAACAATGAGTTAAGCTTAGATGAGTTCTTGTATTAAAACCAAAATCCGAAGTTCTTACATAACTTAGATAAATCATTTAAAATCAATTAAAATTCCTACAGTAGTGTGTTAGTCATAAACCATACTATAAGCTCAACACAACATGTCGGGCGAGACAAGTCTAACCCGACCCAACTTAAACCAGAGTAAAATCCAAAGTTAATCCTTAAAACAAAACCAACATATTTGAAAACATAGAGCTCAATTATATGCTTAACCAACCCTTAGCCAAAAATGGTACAATAAGCCAACCTTATAACAACAATGCCATAACACTTTAATGAATCCAATTCATCTCAAAAGCTTAAACCAATTATATTTTTAGAATCAAAACCATTAGCCAAAAATCATACTTATCAAAACAAGTTATGGCAATTTAACAACCAATTATTACTCTTTCTATGAATCAACAATAATAATAATCAATCAATATTAACATGTGAATCAAGTTATGGCAGCCCTATATCTTCAAAACAGTTTTTACATGCAACACAAGGTATACTTGGATTCATAAGCCACAACAATCAAGATTCAACCCAACAACATGCCAATTACAATGATATAAATCGATACATCCTAGATCAGCCCTAACCATATAGAAACAGCCACAGAACTCACAAAATCTGAGTCATAACAACCAACGACGCAAAGGTAAAACAACAACCTAATAATATCAATGATTGAATTGATTAAAACAAGAATAAGATTGATTAATTACCTTAACAATCCAAAGAACTAAGAAATCTCAGAAATGAGATGGGTTCAATGCTACAAGAGTGAAATCAAAAGAAGAAATGAGCCACGAATCGATTCGATCACAAAACCAAAGAATTAAAATGAAAATGAAAGGATTAACACTTACCAAATATTTTGGACACCAATAATCAGAGGAAAATCGCCTAGGAATAGTTTAGAATGAGTTTAGGGTTTGTAAAATCGAAAGGGGGCTGATTAGATCGCGGAGTTTAAATAGGCCAAAACAAAGCTAACAGGACCTACGGCTGGTTCTACCCAGCAGGTCCAGTTCTAGGTCTGGTTAACCCACTGCCACAATAAAAAATGAGGTGGACCGGACCTACACGTTGTTCTACCCAGCAGGTTCGGTTCACAGGTCTGTTTGACCCGAAAAAGGGTCCAATCGACGATCCGAACAGTCGAATGAAAGATAATCTTTTTAGGTACAACATATCAAAAATGCAGCCCGATCCGACAGTTCAATTGAGAGATATGGACGTTTTACTACAGCATGGAAGATTTAGAAAATATGCGAATACTATTTCGATAGAAACCCGAAAATAAATCAATTCAACATCAAATACTTAAGGGCTCAAAGGGTACACATAAGTCACTCAACATGACACAACCAAGGTACCATATATGCTAATCTGAACATATTTCAATCCGAAAACAAGTCGGAAACACAACGAGAACATATCGAAGTGAAAACGCAACTGAAGTCCATTACATACCAAACTTTAAACGGACAACTAACCACCAAAACAAGTTTACACATAAGTCACTCAACATGACACAACCAAGGTACCACATATGCTAATATGAACATATTTCAATCCGAAAACAAGTCGGAAACACAACGAGAACATATCGAAGTGACTGAAGTCCATTACATACCAAACTTTAAACGGAAAACCAACCACCAAAACAAGTTTGAAAATACGGGGTATTACAATGCCATTTGAATATTCAAATGTAAAATTGTAGACTCACTCAGAAATATTTATATTTAACACCCCCCCCCCCCCCCCCCCGCTTTAATATTCACCTTTAAGGTTATGAAGTACGAGGTTGGACTTCCATAATAATTCTGGAAGTCAATGTCAATCATACCTCTAATGGTGCAAGTAGTTGAGTATTAGGAAGTCTGTCTTTCTGATTACAGTAGTTCATCTTATTTTGATAAACTCTGATTTGAACTACTGTATAAGATATATGTTTTCAAAGCTGCGTGTTTATCTAAAATGCTTGACCAGTTGTTATGAGATATGCTGATTTTATGTTAATAGCATTTTAGTATCGTATTAGAAACAAAGTAGGTGCGTCATAAGAGATAGATGTTTTCACTCTGGTTTCTTGAAATACAATTAGGGTTTTACGACCTAGTTTTCATATACTGTTGGCATTATATTTGGATACGGGTAATACGTTATGTGTAATGACAATTATGCTCGGATGTCTAGAGATACAATCACAGTTTACGAGCCCGTTTTTAAAAATGTGTTTTCGATAATCGAGAGAAAGGCCTTAACGGTATTTTCTGAAAACAGATCATATATAATATATAAACTTTGTTTGCAAAAATTTATAAAGGTTCCTAGGCTTGCTACATGTTTCGAAGCAACCACTCTCATTCCCTAGCGACAGTCTCGACTCGAGTTTCGGGTGGAAATTGGGTCACAACACCAAGACCGACGCTAGGGGTCATAACACCAAGACTCCCATTCCCTAGCGCCGGTCTTGGTGTTATGACCCAATAAAATAGAAAATGAATAAAAATATAATTTTTATTGGCATCGGGCTTATATTTTATTTTCGAAAAATCTTTTTACGATAATTGAGTTCCGGCTCAGTCTACTTGACTTTCAACACTAAGTCCAAATTTCATAAAAATCTCGATAATTAAATTAGACTCGCTCCGGGTACATTTCTTTATATTTCATACTTAAATGTGAATTTTTCCAATCTCGATCACCTCTATCTTGATTCATGACATATCTTTACCCAACTAAATTACAAGACATATGCGGGGTATTACAACTAGTTTATTATAAAAGAGTTTAATTGTAATAACTCAGAAATTTAAGGGATAAAGTATAGCCACATGTCTAATATTTTATTAGACGGGAATAGGTAAATTAAATTTAAAGATAAATTTAATTTACAAATGTCCCTAAATTTATATTATGGCTATAGGATTGCAAATTTAAATTTTTAGAATCTAAATTTGGTTAACTATATAGTTAAAGCGGATAATATGGATTTATGAATTGGGCGCAGAATGATTCATAAGTCCTAGTGAACATTTTTTGTGCTAATATTCGCGAAATATTTTAAAAAGGTTATCGTCAAAATTTGATAAAATTTGGAAACAGAAATTTTATCAAGCGCAGTCAATGCGAACTCAATAAATCAAAAATGATTTATTAAAAATAAAATATAAGTCTGATGGGAATAAAAAAAAATATTTTTGTTCTTTTTATATTTTATTTGAATTTTGGTAAAATTTTCACTAAATTTGAAACTCGTTTCTGTTTGTGCTACGGACGACTAGTTTAGAAGTTGGTTTAAATTGCATGATTGAATTAGCACTAAACTGCACTTTAACCAATATTTATATATATATAACATTTGATAGTGAAATGAAGGCCAAAAACTTCATTCTTCCATTCAGAAAGAATTGTTTTAGCTGCTTGCTTTCTCCAGACGTGCGAAACTAGGGTTTCGATGCCGCTTCGTCCGTTTCTCGATTCTAACTCTGTTTCTTCAACGACTACTCAAGTAATCGAGGTAGTATATCCGTATTAAACGTTTATTTCGATTTATTTTGAATATAAATCCGTTTATAAACGGTTACCGATTCGAATAATCATTTTAAACGATCGAATTGATTTTGAATTGTGTATACATGATTTTGGACGTTAGAATAGCATTTCAGACAAATTAAGCAGGACGTGAGGTCTCATAATCAAGATTTCGGGGATGTGCGGGTGCGCAGCCCGCTGTGCGGGCGCGCAGCCCTGACGGGCTGTCAGGGGTCATTTTCGTTAGGCTTTTTCGGGGGACTTCCGAGGGCGATTCCGAGATGCTTTCGCCTAGTAACCCGAGGTGTTTTCCTACCGAACCTAAAACATTTTAAATAAATGTTTTTCAACTGAAGCTAGATATTTTAAAACGAGGTTTTAAAAGTAAAGTAACACGTTTATAACGGACTTTAAAAGAGAAAGTCAACGTTTAAACAGTTTAAAAGATTTAGCAATCGGTTTTTCTAAATACCTAGTATATGATTAAGAATTATTTTGACAATTAAGTCTATACTATAAATGGTTTTCTTTAGGTATTGCTATACCTAAAATAACTTCTAGAGAGAAGTTTGAACGTATGTTTTAGAAGAAAAAAGACCATAAGTGTTACGTGTTTAAATGATTATACGTTTGACTATGAACTAGGTTTCTGAACCTATAAATCATATAGGAAACATATATTGATGTGTTTTATCCTGTTTGTTTTGTGTGTTTAGTTCGACCAGCAAGCCAGCAGTCTGACCTCGACCGCAGGAGTCTAACACACATACCACAGGAATAAGCATCAGACCTAGCGGTGTTTGTGAGTTCATTTGTTTACTTTTGAATATTAGTATTCAATTGTTTTTAAATCCAGAAATCACACTAAGTATGAAACTTAGCCAAGGAAGATCCACTAAAACGAGCTATCTATTGGGCAACAATAGGACTGTGTGATCACCAGTGATAATGAACTAGATTAAGAGGTAAACCTTATAAGCATATATATTGAGATTAGGTTGTTAAGTCAGATGCTTGCAAAGCGGCTTAAATCTATCGGGTAGTCCTAAGGTGGAAGGGACTTAAGTTCTGGCCCAGCAACCTTATACAGAGTTAAGATGGATGTGATACTCAAGTATACATCTCATCATGTATTAAACAAGAGTTGAGCATATGCATTATATATGATGGCTTTATAACATAACATAGTTAGGGTTTTATTTGGATCGTGGACTTTTAATATTTTGATATACCAATATTTTACCTATATTACTATTTTGGTATTTAATTGTAAACCTAAACTCACTCACAAATATTTATATTTCTAACTCCGTTGTTGTTTATCATTTTCATGTGCCTAGCTATCGGGTCTGGTCGAGCTTCCACCCTTTTCTATCAGGGAAGCTTTTCTTGTGAATATGTAAATAATACTTTAAACTTTTAGATGCTGCAGTAGTGTATATAGGTGTGCTATGCCAGTGGCCACGTCAGGGTTCCTCTGTTAATGTACTTTGATAGGAACCTGACTTTGTGTATCTCTACTAGGTGGCTACTTTTTAGGCATATGGTGTTTAGTGGTGTCCCTCTACAGGTAGGCTGAGCTTTGTGTCGTTGGTCTACACAGACACTGTGTATAGTGCTGCTGGCCTTACATTTGTGTGCCTACTGTGCAAGTTTTTAATATGCTTGATATAACGCTTTGAAATAGAAAATAGTCGATATTTTTTATTAAACATATTATTCGGATGCGTGGTTTGAGACAGGGATGCCTATGAGGCAAGGCACGTGAGCTAAGTCCCTGGATGTCACGACCCAAAATATTGAGCCGCAACCGGCGCTAAGGAACGGGAGTGGTAGCTCCGGAACCCATAGCAAGCCTCAAACCACTAATAATTTTTCGCAAACAATAACAAATAACAATAAACAACGGAAGCAAATATCTGTATATAACACATAAACAAATATTTACACTAACTGTTCCAAAACCTTGCGGGCTCTAGTTACCGTACCCCGTACGAACTGGCCTCGCGGTACTATATACATCAGTTAGTGAAACATAACATGTCACCGGCATCTGGGGCCTTGAATAAAACATAAAACACATAACCTATCAAAACGTATAAACAAGACAACAAGTAATATGTACAATCAAAATGTACTGCTGTCCAGGCTACGACTCTGTCACACGGGACCACTACTCCAGCATTCTTAAAAGTCAGAAACTATACATACACAGCTGACTTATGGACTTCAAAATTGACTTACAGCTAAGTCCACACACTAAGCACCTGAAAACATCAAAGGTGAGGGGTCAATATTTGGGAAAATACTGAGTGAGTTTGCATTTACTAACGGTATTATTATAAAAACATAGCATCGCATTTCAAGCAAACAATAATATAAAAGTAAAACATATAAACATGTATTTGATCCGTACGAAACTAATATCCTAGCATGCGACATAACTTTCGAATAATCAAATCATACTGATCCAGATAGTCCGAACCGGGAGTGCTCACACTCTACCTCGTCGATCGCGACCTATCTCTTAGTCCCAAAGTGTGAGTCCAACTCACTAGATACGGGGACTCCAGACTACACCGTAGCCGAGTGCTCACTCGTATCGGATTCATTGTCCAACTTCGAAATTCGTAATCATATCATGTCATTTCATATCATACATGTATCAATCATGAATTATATGCAAACACACTAGACTAACTCGATACTGGTGATCACACAGCCTATTGACACCCAATAGGTAGCTAGTTTTTTCGGACCGCATACTAGTTCTCGTATATAAAAACTTAATAAAACATATAACATGTCAATCAATTATATTTAATGCGATGCGTATAAACAATATACATATATATATATATATATATATATATATATATATATATATATATATATAATAACTTAATATGTAATACACGAAAGTAAAATGCAACTCACAGTGACCGCAATTCAATCAATGACGAGGTCGATGAAATGATATACCCTCGCTATCCCACGTCTACTGACCTCTCTGCTCGCTTACACGTCTGATTCATAATAATTGACGTTTAATAGTTAGTTATTAGTCTCGTGTTTTTATACGTATATTACTTTAAATTCTAGGGTTATATTTCATTCTTAGTGTTATTCGTGAACTCGATATTCCTTTTTCGTATTCACGATATATCGAACCCTGGTTCTCGTATTCGAGAAACGTATACTATCTTTAGCATTTTCCATTATTGTTGCCCACGTAAAACGTCGAGTTAAAACTTCACTTTTTAAATTATCGGGGTCCTTATTCGTTTTTAGAGTCTAATATTCAAAAATGCTAAATCCCGTTCAATTAGGACAAGAAGCCTATTTTGGTCCCTGTGGACCCACTATGCGGGCGTGCAAAGGCACTGTGCGTCCGCATTCTATGGGTGTGCGTCCGCATTCTATGGGTGTGCGTCCGCACACCTTGGGTGTGCGATTTCGCACACAGCCCAGGAAACGTCGTTTACGGGCGCCCCATCGTGCTACCACTCGCCAAACACGTATAAAACTTCATTTCCTTCAAAACCCGAAATTTTGTTTTTCCAAAAACGCCTAAATCGAGCTAAAAACGTTAAATTCCAAATCTTAAACTAAAACGGCCATAATTTCGAATTTTAGCATTGATTCTCGAGATATTACCTTGAAACGAAACTTGAAATCCGTAGAGTATTCGATTCTGAAGAAATTGCCGTGAAAACCGCTTAAATCGGACGTCGAACGACGAAATGGCGGCGAAACGACGGTATCGATCGATTTCTCTCAATTTCTCTCGAACTCTCTCTGCTTCTCTAATTCATATCTTCTTTCTATATATATCTTGGTTAAAGTGCCATTTGGTCCTTGTTCTTTTTGTTTGTTATCTTTTATCTTTTAAACTTTTAAACTTTTCTTTCGTACGATTTAGTCCATAACTAAATCAATAAATTCTTTTATTATGGCTTATACGTATTATTTATCTCCAATAAATAATACGAAACTCGATATTAAACTTTTCCGTCAAAATCTATAAATTTCCATTTTCGACACATAGTGGCTAAATTACCACTTTAGTCCCTGCACTTTATTTTGGGCCTTTCTTGCCATTTTTCCTTTCAATTCCACTTCCAACTCTAGAGTTGAAATATATCATTAAATTCTTTGCTATTATCTTTTCCAAAACCGACCTACTAAAACTTATTTATCTTAATTTTATCGGAAAACTTTCTGATATCGTCACTCTGGCGACTCGAAATTGGGCACGTGGCCCAAATAAATAATTAAACATTTTGGGGTATTACACTGGACCGCCGCACCGGCTTTCATAAATGCGCGTAGGCTAGAATAACTAGGGTTATTCAACCAGCATTTCGAGATTTCGCTATATAAATATTTTCAGAATTGTTTCTACGTTAAATGAAAAATTGTTTTAACAGTGTTTTCTGAAAATAGATCGTACGCGAGGTACGATCTAGATTTATATTTGCGAAAAATTTATAGAGGTTTTAGGCTTGCTACGGGTTTCGGAACAGCCATTCCCATTCCCTAGCGCCGATCGCGGCTCGAGTTTCGGGGTGGAAATCGGGTCGTGACATTTATAAACTATAATCGGTTCTTTGTTTCGTGAAAAATTTAAACTGAAATTAAGTTTGTTACAGGTTTCAGAGTAACAACTCCCATTTTTTAGTGCCGGTCTCGATCCGAGAAACCGGGTGATGAATTCTGTTTTTTGTAAATACTTTACTTTGTACGAGATATACAGGGTTTGATGCAGGAATTATATTGGCGGGCAGGTAAAATTTATTTTCACCTAGTATACTAAAAGTAATTAGTTTTTGATATTTTTATTAAAAAAATAATATTTAATTTAAAAAATGTCAATACCTTAAAATAAAAAATATTTTTAAATTAAAATAAATTAAAATAAATTATTAATTTCAAATTAAAATTAAAATAATTATTAAAACATATTAATTTTTTAAATGATTATAAACTATTTTCTAAATATATTTGAAACTATTATATTCTTTAATTATAAAAAATTTATCATTAATTCAAAATTTAAAAATAATATGTTAAAATAAGAATCTAACTTTAATTTTTTTTTATAAAATTACGAAAAAATAGAAAAATATTTACTTTCAATATATTAGGCAAGAGTTTATTTTTTATCTGACAACAACATTCTGATATGGAACCCTACATATCTCGTATGAATGAAATATTAATAAAAATGTATTTCGCACTTTATATATTTATTGGGTTAATTTCATATACAATCACCACCTTTACACTTTAATCACGTTTTTTTAAAAGTGTCAAATAAAATCATCACCTTTTATTTTTTTATAGGCTAATCACCTCAAAAACTACCGACCTTTCATTTTATTTTCAATAACACGCTGACCTTACAATTTCGTCAATTGCACCATATTTCGTATTTTTACGTTTCAATAGCACGCTAAATTAAAAAAATAGATGATTTCATGATTATAAGGATTAAATTTTATAAAATAACCAAATCTAAGGGTCATTTTATACTATTTTCTACTTGGCTAAATTTTAACAAGTCTCTTAACTTAAAATATGTTCAAATAAACCATCTTTTCCACTAATTCAAAATAAAGAAAAAAATTATCTTCCCCGACATCTTTTCCGCTCGACACGCTGCCGTTTCCGAATCCGCCACTGCCGCTTTCGGGACCAGCAGCTTGCCTCCTTCCGGCCATGGAAGACCAGCTGCTGGTCTTTCATGGCCGGAAGACCAAGACCGGCAGATCTGCAGGTCATCCGGCCATGGAAAACCAGCAGATCTGCTGGTTCCGGCCATTGGAGACCAGCAGATCTGCTGGTCTTCAACGGGGAACACGAGATTCTCGTCTTTCTCGTTGAAGACCAGCATATCTGCTGCTGGTCTTTCATGGCCGGGAAGACCAGCTGCTGGTCTTCCCCAAAGGAAGGTCTTCCATGCAAGACGCGCAGCTTGTCTTCCATGGAAGACCGGTGACGGAGAGCGCCGGCATTCGAATGGATTTATTTATGTTTTGTTATTAATTTATTTATTTTCTGTTATAGAGAAAAGGGTTTGTACATATAATGTAAAACATCATATGATAGTTAGAGTTTTTTAAAAATATGAATGATTTGTTTTGAACTTTATCCAAATAAAGAGTTTAATTTAATACTTTAGGGTGCTATTGAAACGTAAAAATACGAAATAGGGTGAAATTGACGAAATTAAAGATCGGGGTGTTATCGAAAAAAAAAAGGTCGGTAGTTTTTGAGGTGATTAGCCTTTTTTATAAATCTATCACGAATATGAAAATTCGGTGTATATTTGTTAACTCGACAACTGGAATTAACAAGAAAATAGTAAGATGAAGGTATTTTTGTATTAATTAGGGCATTAGTCAGATTATATATTATTTTAGAAGGAAAAGATATTGGATTTTTTTGTCGGTTATAGATTTACAAAAAAATAAAAACTGGTGATTTTATTTGACACTTGTTAAAAACGTGATTAAAATGAAAAAACGTGTAAAAATGGTAATTGACTAATTGTAAGATTCAGCTGATGAATCATTTTAGATTTTGGGTTTTTCTTTTTTACACTGCACAAAAAGCCAACGCCATTATATAAAGAGAAACTTAGGGCGTGGCATGAATTTCGGAATGCTTATACAATTATAGCCACACGTGATCAGATATTTTATGCAGCCAATTGGATGATAAATTCTTATCATGTGCTTCATTGAAAAAATTTATTTCAATACTTTATATTTTAAATTAATTATATTGACATATTAATTTATTTAAAATAATAATTTAAATAATTGAAACTAATAAATTTCATAAATTATTCATCAAAAAAATCATAAATTGTAAAACTTTATTAATATATATTTTTTTTGCTCTTTATGCTGCTTAACTATAATTTTTTTATTTAAAAAAAAATCAATTATTGAAAAAATTTAGACCGACATGGATAGCAAGACATAATATGGGTCATAGTAGTGTAAACAGATGATGAAAGGTACTGCTACTATTTCATGAATTGTAATTAAATAATAACGTTACCAATCAGTCAAAGCATTGAATGAGGTGAGTGCCCATCATCATTCATTCATATTTTTGCTTGTAAGTTTTTGGATCATTTAATAATTTTTATGGTCATAATTTCAGCTGCTGCCAGGACTTGCTTCTTTTATCATTTTTCTTCTCTACTTGATTTCATTTTTGTCTCATATTCATGTTTATTGGCCCTTGACTTCAATAAAAAAATAACTTTATTCAAATATACAAAAACTCAATAAGTTCTATTCTTCTAATTAAAGCAAAAAAAAACAAAAAAAATTAAGTTTGTCAATAAAATTTATAATGAATAAATATTTTAATTAAAAAAAGTAAAAAGCAAGTGACATCTAAAAGAGAATATGGAGTATTTAATCCCAAAATAATTTTTAGAAAACACTATAAATTTTTTAATTTTTTTATGATTTGAGAAAGGAAAAATCTTTCCTAACTACTAAATCCAATTACTCAATACTATCATCCTAATTCCTAACTACTAAATCTTATAAACAGAATAAATTTAAATCTTCTCAATTACTTCAAAATCTATCATGTGCTTGTTCTGGAATTGTTTGTAATTCTTTGCTTGCTAAATATAGTAGACAATAGTTGTAAATACCCTCTTTTGATTTTGGCTTGAATGGTTTTACAAATTACTTTCTTGTGAACCAAGGAACTTTCATTTTCCCTTCCATAAGATTCCTCTAAAGTTTCACACTAAGACAATTCAATTTCAGATTTCTTTGCTGAAGTTACTATGAAAGAACAAGTAATGCACATTTTTCATACTAGATTTTTTTATTGATAATTGCAGAGGAGGGAGCACTTGTAGAATTGAATATAAAATCTAACAATTTGTTGTCAAGTGCTTATACCATTTGAGTTATAATTCATTGGTACTTTTTATACTAGAATTGCATAAACAGCTGAATCAAATATTTCCCATTTCATTACTCTTTTTTTTCCCATTTCATTACTCTTTTTTCAGCAGCTAACTTATACTTGATAGCAGGCCACCGGTTTCCGGTTGAACCAATTTAATGCCGGTTGAACCGGTTCAATGAAAATTTAAAAAAATAAAAATATTTAAAATTAGCGACGGATTCTAGATTTTAGCACGGATTTCAGGTTTTCAGCGACGGATTTTTTCGTTGCTAATTCTCTTTGTTCAGTTTGGTCGGTTCAATCACCGGTTCAACTGGCAATTTGCCCGGTTCAATCGCCGGTTGGACACCAATTTGCCCAGTTTGATCCCGTCCAACCCAGTTCGACCACAATTCCAGTTTTTTGTTGTTTTAAAACCAGACCACTGATCAGATCCTGATTTGACCGGCCGGTCCGGTCCGATTTTCTAAACACCGCTTGATAGTCATCCAACTGATGAAACTTTGACTTGGAATGTTACGAATTCCAGATTAAATTAAACCAGCTAGCCCTTCATCAAAAAGTTCTATACTTTTCTTTTCCATTTAATTACATGTACTACACATAAAAATGCAAGCCACATAGCAAATACTATTGAACACTTATGGAGCTTAAATTGAACGTTAAATAGGCAGAAGTTAGTGGGATTTGTGCTCTTAGACATTGTGGCGTTTGCTTCACGTAGTGGCTAGCCAAATAGAGTAAGAATTTAAACCAGAGGCTATACTATACAGTTGGGCAGCAATATCATTGTAAACCGAGTCCATGTGCCGTACAGGTTAGGTTGTTATATCTATTGTGCATACCCAAAATCATGTCTCTCAAAAATCGTATGCATGCAAAAGAAATTTTAATTGTGCTTTATCACATACAACTCTATAAAACGGTAACTCATTATTGGTCTAGCCGGGCAGAGGAATTATCAGGCTTGTTCAAAATATCAATTTAGAATGTACTGAGCAAAACATTGTTTGTTGAAAGCAAGTCCAAATGAAGAAGGATTTAAAGTTTGTTTTTTTGGGTACACATTTCATTTATATGACAAATTGACATTTGGTTTAATTGTATGGAGCCTGCACATTTACCTAATTAGCTTTGTTTTCTTCTGCTTGACTTTCCAGCTTCTCAATTTGGCCTAACTTACACCTAAAACAAACATCGCAACGTAAGAGCAAAAACGAATTACTCAGCTTCACTGAGAATAATATTTTCATCAGCCTGTACTTGGAAATATTCAGTGATCAGCAAAAACAACCTGTTGAGTTGAGAGAGCCTAGCCCAAATCTATAACCTTAAATGGGCTTCATACACCAGGCCCCGTCCAAGTTTTCACTTCTGGTATTCAAATTCTACATCCACGCACCAGCTCTTACATAATTAGCTTAAAGGTAGCTATGCTAAGACATACAAAAGATAAAAATTGAATAATGTTGCTATGTAGTAAGGAGATATAAATGCTGAAATGGAAAACTTCGGAATGAAATCTTGAATAATTAAATATAGAGATTCGGAGTTTACTAAACAAAAAACATCGAAAAGGCATTTTTATAAAAATAAGATATAAATATACAGCGATTTGGAGGTTTGTTTTTCAAAAATAAACAGAAAGCTAAAACGTAGCATTCAAAACATTTTCCATGCATTATAGAGATCTAGGACCAACCTAAAAATAAATCCAACATGCAGAAGAATAATATAATTCCTAAAGACCTGGATAGATGATTTAGATGATTAAGCAGTAGCTCTGCATATGTAAATGATGCTGTCAATGCTACTTCTCTCTTCCTGATATTAGAGATATTTAGTAATCGAATTGTCAACTCGAAGACAAATTATCCAAATATGCGAGACTAATTGATTTAACCTGGAATTTCCGAGGCTTCTACTTGAGTGGTTGAGCACTCAGAATCCAAGTGGTATACATTTGCATTGCTGTTAACCTGTGTGTTAAGAAACACACAAAATATGTCAACTGTTGGAAATTTTTGAAAATTCATCCAATTTTCTTCTAAGCTACAGTAATGTGATTTTGACTTCCAAGAAGAATCCAATATGATATCCAGTTACTGTCGCATAAAAATGAAAATATATTTTACCTGCCCATTATTTACAGAAACGCTTCGACCGTTAACTGCAGATTGGAGTTCAGAGCATGGTGACTGTGTCTGGCAGCAGATAAAAGAAAAGGCTGTATTGGACTACAAAACATCACAATCAACGAATTCATTGATTTGCAACAGGAATCTACTTGCCTCTGACAAGCATGAGCCTAAATGATTGGTTTCTAGCAGGGGTGTGCCAACTGAGTTCTGCTCCTGACACAAAAGTGAAGCTGCAGAGGAAAAGTTAGTATTTCATGATCGCCAGATCTTTTAAATTGCATTTTTCTATTCCCTTTGTCTTTGGCCAGTACCCAATACCTGGTTTCGGATAAATTTAAAGGAAACATATTTCATTTTGAAATAAGCTTTAGAGGGTGACTCAGCCCGAAAAAATAAATTTTTGTCTTTTAATAAAGGAAGAAGGGAAAAGATAACAAAACTACATTACAGAACAATCCCCATTCAGAGCCCAAAAGGTTGACAGCGGATGATCCTTTTATAATGCCAACTTATCTAGGTGACCTTAACATGTTAAATCTTCTTTCAGAATGCATACAGGTTACTGTACTACCATGTAAGCCTATGAATAAAGCAATAACATGTAAGATCATCGACATATTTCAGTGATAAAAATTTACGCTATAAGAGCACACCTTGATCGTCTGCAGCACCATCTGTGAAAGCTTTATTTAGAGTTGGTTCGCCACTGTGTTGAACAGCAGCTTCAATCCTGGTCAGAACTTCAAATTTTAAATAGTATCACAAGTAAGAACTAGCTTCCATAGAAAAGCAAAAGCTCTTGGTACATTGTCCTATTCTCTGGGGCATAGGCAGAGTCTCCATATCATTACATTTCTTCAGAATTTGTATTCAGAAGTGAAAGAAAAAAATAATGGAACAATCTTCATAAACTATCAGATGCCTAATTTTGACCATCTGATAAATTCCCTAACCTTTTAAGATGGCTCAGCTGAAACAAACATGGTTTTGATGGGTTTTTTTTTAGACATCTTATGTTCACTAGATTAATACGAATTGCTAATTTCGATCACATTGGAATTGATGATATCAAGAAGTCCATTCATTTACCAATTCTCTTCGTTTGTCGCAATCATATTACAGTCTTCTTGACATTTCAGTGCACAGTTGAATATCCTTTTGTCCTGTTAATACAATCAGAGATTTTTCAACCCAAGAATCAAGAAAATCAAGTTAAATGGCTTATAAAATACACATTAAAAGTTCCCAGAGGCATCATAACATGGCATAGAGTTAATAAGATATAGCACTTACGTATAATCAGCATGCATAACATGAATTGATAAAAAAATTTAAAACACTAAAGAATGGTCCATGCATTAATGACTTTTATTTCCACAATGGGTTATAAGAGCAACTCCGTATCAAAATCTACAAATTAACATGAAACTACCAGATATTGGTTGGAGCCTTACCCATATGTGACTAATTTATTGTGTTATCTTTAACTGATATCCTCATTTCTAAAAGCTTTGTGAAATGACATCAGTGATACACTAAATTGCATATAGCACTCAAATGAGACACGAACGAAAATAAACAGAATGATTCAACTTGAAAGAGCAAATACACAAGAAAAAATGAAAACCATGTATCACCTCTTCACCCATACTTGTAACTGTCTCCATAACCTTCTGCAATATTTTTGTCAAATTCTCCACTTCATGATGTAAAGCCTGATTACAAGTGACTTCTGGAAGATTAGTAGACAAGAAGCATGAACAACAAGAAGTCAAATAAACAGCAAACAGCCTCAATTTGTAACCTCTCTCTCAAAAATTAGATTTTGTATCGCTGCATCCTTTGCTGATAGAATTTTCTGAAGGTAAGACTGGTTAAGACAACTCGTAAAAAACGTGTTCAGCTAAAACTAAAACATTTGTTGAAATATAAAAAAATCAAAAGGAGCTCTATGTTTGTATGGATATCTCTTCTATTTGAATTTGGGAGTTATTTGTAAATTTTTCTGATTGCAGTTGTTTTTCTAGCATTGAGATGATTTCAGCCTTTTTCCTGATCTCATCCTCATCTCTTCTCTGTTTGTTTTGCAGGTCATGGACCTTTTCTGCAAAAGCATAGTTAGTGAATTTAGAAATACTGATATTACTGGATCTTAAAAAACTTTGTTACTTGTTTATATCAAATAGAACCAGGGCAGTGGACATAGTATACTATGAATTGTGAAATTCTTTTATTGCCCATTCCTAGTCATCATGGGAAAGAAAGGCACAAACAAGAAAGAGATTTTTTCCTAAGAGCTTGTCCGACAGAGATAAATTACTACAGGAATGGATGAGTTAAACATTCAAATGTTGACCGAGATATACTAGACAAAAAATTATTATTAATAACTCTTTGCAAAGATTGTTCACCAGCGGGGATCACCATTGCAGAATATACTCATTTGCACGTAAAGCAATTTAAAATGAATTTATAATTCTATAAACAAATTTTAGCTAAGGCAGGGGAATGAGGTCGTCGGTTTACCTGCAAATACCTTTTCAAAAGTAGCAACCTTATCCATTTTGCTTCTTAAACCAGCCACTGAATTACACAAAACAAAAACTATTTAGTTAACAGGAAAAATATTTTACAAAGAGTTATGCCATTAATCATGGAGTTAAATCAGTTCAAAAAGTTACATGCCTACATCCTCTTTCTGACTCACAACAAGTTGTATATTGTCCATAACTTGCTTAAATGAAAAAGCTTCCTTTTCTATAGAATCGAACAATGATAAATGAGCATGCAGTTTTTCATTTAGGGAACTCAGTCTTCTATCTCTAGCTTCAATTGCACGTTTCATTTCCCAAGTTGACTCCTGCTCCCAAATATCAAGCAATTTCACAATAAATTAATTTAAAAAATTATATTACAATATGCACATCAACTAGAACAAGAACCGAAAAGCAAAAGTTGCTTTTGAACAACTAAAACCTCATAAGCATTGACGAAACTTTCTCTCGATTGAAGCAGATTTTGTATTGTTCCTTGCAACTCCTTCTGCCTGTTCTCGAGAAAAACATTGTCGTTTTGAAGGTAATCCACCTATAATTATATCAATGTCAATTATTTTTTAACATAGATAGCATCCAACTACTAGAATCTCACTTTGTTAGATGTTAGTTACAGGTGTAAACCCAAAACCTCCAAATACACTTGGAGACGCCTTAACCAACTAGACTAAGCCCACATTGGCATATCAATGTCAATGGGCTACTCGACATTTAACAATTAACATTCAATTGAAATCCGTTTCGGAAAATCTACAAATTTCAAGAATTCTTTTCAATCTAAATCTATCTAGAAAATCTAATAGAATTCAAATCAATCAACTTAAATAAATCAAAGCCATTCTAAAAGAAGCAAGATAATGTCAAAAGTTAAATTCAATTGATCATAGGATTAAGAATCTTTCAGGAGCATTTCAACAAACACATGGAGACACAAACCTTCCGTTCAAGCTTTTGGCACAATTCACCTGAGGAACCCAACTCCGACTGCAATTCCTGGAATTTCCTGCCGAATTCCTCCTCGGTTTGTTTCTGTTTCTGCATCCAAACACACCACAAAATCAAAACAAAATCAAAACAGCGTAGTCGGTTAATTATCGAATTTGATATGAATGTAAAAAATTAAGTACCTGAATTAGAATATGGCATTGCTCCTTAGTGGAGTTTTCTCTTTTCTATTTTCCGAACAACCAAACAGAAAAACAATTAGAGCGCGTGCATTTGTGGTGTACTAGAAACGAAAATGGCGAGAAGAAAATCGTACTCTTAGATCTCGAAGTTCGGAGGTGAAAGCTTGGAGCTGAAGTTTGAATTTTGACAGCTTCAGCAACTCCATTTTCTATTTCTTTACTCTTTCTTTCCCTCCAAAATAATGTTTTGTACAGTGAAAACTAATATTTGTGTAATCGGTGAGCTGTTTAAGCCAGTCCGTGGGCTGAGAAAAGCCCTGATTCTAAAACTTAACCCAACTTAGCAGTTTTGGGCCTTAATAATCAGACCCGTATATGATAAATGGACTTTTTATACGAAATACTGTTTTTTCTTCAACATCTATTTTCATACCACCCCTTTTAAATCTTGGCTAAATGTCTTAAAAAGACCAGACCTTTCATAAAAGTTTCACAAAAGTCCTGACCTTTCAATTTTGTCGATTTTGGCCAAAAACAAATTATTTGGTTTCAATTGTGGCCAACTCTCAATTTGATTTCAATTTGTCTATGTGGAGCCTATGTGACGCCTATGTGGCATGCCAAATATTGAAAGGTCAGGACTTTTGCGAAACCAAATAATCAATTTTTGGCCAAAATCGACAAAATTGAAAGGTCTGGACTTTTTTGAAACCAAATAATCAATTTTTGGCCAAAATCGACAAAATTAAAAGGTCGGGACTTTTGTGAAACTTTTGTAAAAGGTTTGGCCTTTTTACAACATTTGGCCTTAAATCTTTACACTTTATACCAACTTTTTTTCTTTTATATTACTTTTTGAAAAAACTTTACTTTTTATATTAACTCTCATTTCCATCTTATTTTCCACCATTTTCTTTCATCATTTTTAATTTTTTTTTCACCATTATATTCCTGCACTTAATATTTATCACGTATTTTAATTTTAATTTTTTTTAATTTTTTTTACTGTTAATATTTTTCGTCAGTTTTAATATCAACATGAGATCAATATGAAATCAACATATCTAATACATTAAACAAATACACATTGACTAAGAACTTCGCTACACAGAATAAGAAAGGGGTTTTGAAGCAAATAATGCAGTGAATCAAAATAGATGGTTTTGCTGGAAGGAGTATTATTAATTGTTCATTTTCTTTTACTTGTTTATAATTTTGAATTTCTATAAAATTCCTCTGTTTATTAGGTTTAAGCATTAGCTTAAATTAATTTTTTGTCTTACGATTTGGCAAGTGGTTGTCTTGCGATAGCCAAGTGAGACTTCTGATTTATCATTTTGTGGACTGGTGATTTCTTTATTATTAATTTTTTTGTCTTGAGATTGTGGGTGTTGGGTGTGGAGCTTAGTGGAAGTTTTTTCTGTATTGGAGCATTAATTTTTTGTGAGACATTATGGCTGAGGGGAATGCTAATGTGGATTTTGAAGCTCGTTTGCCAGTGTTGGATGAAGATGAGGTGAGGTTAGATTACTCTGATGAAATACAGGAGGAGGGTGTAGAGACTTAAGAGTAGCTGGTAGGACGATTTTTAACAGAGACGATGGTAAATCTGTTAGCCAAGAGGCAGGTTATGGCGACGGTCTGGAGGCCTGTTCATGGTGTAAGGGTGACAAAATTGAAACACAATCTGTTCTTGTTTCAGTTCTACCATGAGAAAGATATTGCGAGAATTATGGAGGAGAGTTGGTTGCATGACAGAAGTCCATCTAGGATTTCGAAGGTACAAGATGAAGCTGACGTGGAGATCCTTAATGGAAAGATTGCTAAAAATCTTGTATTTAACAAATCAAATCAAGCTTTTGAAATTTGGAATGTTGCCAAAACAAACTTGGATTCTGGAAAAGATCATGGCTTAGATTATGGGAAGTCAAGCAGTAC
Organism: Mercurialis annua; assembly: GCF_937616625.2. Lineage (NCBI taxonomy): Eukaryota > Viridiplantae > Streptophyta > Magnoliopsida > Malpighiales > Euphorbiaceae > Mercurialis > Mercurialis annua. Next base: position 32,973,907 of record NC_065575.1, read on the forward strand.
CGTGTATGGAGGAAGTTCTAATAGGCAACAAATCTCTATTTCTAAGGGGCAAAAAATCAATGTTGTTTCAAGTAGTGATGACGCGGTGGAAAGGGATGCTAATATGAAGAGAGGATCCAGTAGGGCCGGGTTTTTAGATCTGCAAAATGGGCTTATTTTTCAATCATCTGATATGATTGTAGACCCTAAATTTAACAAACCGGCGGGCCTTGGTTTTCAGGCCTGCTCAAAGCAATGATGGAGGCAGTACTTTGAATTGTGTGGAGTTAGCGAAGCAGTTTACTAATTTGATTTTTGTTTTTGTAAGGCGATCTGCGAATCAGGCTGCGCGTGTATTAGCGCTTTATGCCTGTTCCTTGTCAGGTCATCGGGGATGATTCAATCATTTCCCTGAATTTCTTACAGCTGTTGTCGCTAGTGATTTGAATTAATAATATAATTTAGATTTTTCTCAAAAAAAAATTAACTAATTTAAATTTTTCAATCTTTTTTGCACTAATTTTTATTTTTTTTTATCATTTTTTCAATTTAATTTCAATTTTTTTATTTTATTTCACATATAATGTGTTCTTTTTCGTTAATGTTAAAATCAAGTAAATGTCAACATAATATCAACGTAATATTAACATAAGATCAACATTGTAAGATTACAATAATTTAACATCATTACTGTCTTCTTCACCGATGATAAAATCAAAAAAAATATCAACCGAAAATTAACACAATATCAACACTGTAACATTACAATAATTCAACATCATCATATGTCTTCTCCTTGATGCTACTATATCATTATATAGTCTCAATTTAATTTAATTTAATTTTTTAGTTTATTTCACAGATAATATTATTTTATTTGTCAATGTTAAAATAAAAAAATATCAGTTGATATCAACATAATATCAACATAAAGTCAACATAAAATCAACAACACTGTAACATTACAATAATTTAGCAATCAATCATCATCAAGAAATCGTTCTGCAGAATAAAAAAAACGCAGAAACACAAGAAAAATGCAGAAATAATATAATTTTATTCCATAAAATCACAAAATTATTCTACATAACATGAAATGAGTATTAGATTCTTTAAAGATACTCTTTATACATGTTTAATGGTGAAAAAACAGTAATAAATAAACAAATTACAGATCTAAAAATAAAAAAAAGAACGAATAATTTCAGATCTGAAATCAAAAAGATAAAAGAAAGATGACGGCGAGACAAAGGCGGAACGGAATAAGCGGAACGACGGAGGCGGAACGAAGGAAACGGAACAGCGGAGGCGGATTGATACGAAGAACAAACGGTGAGTTGAAAGAGAAAGGAGAGAGAAATCTGAGGTGAGAGAAAATAATCTTATTTATGAGGGTTTGTGCTATTAGAGCATCTCCAATGCGCTCTTTAAAAATGTAAAACTCTTTAATTTAAAGAGTTTGATGCAAAATATAAACTCCAATGGACTCTGTATATATAAAATTTAGAGTAGAGAGTGAATTTGGCTCTCCACATGTAGAGAGCCAAATTGACTCTTTACTTCAAATCTTATCAAAAAAAAATATTAATTTTAAAATGATTTTAATGATTTTTACTTTTGAAAATATAATTCTATCTTATTTTCAATATTTAAAAATAATAAAATATATAAATACAAATAAATAAATTTATAGATTAACATTATTTAATATTTATAAAAATAAAGTAAATTAAAAAATAATGAATTAAAGAGTCTATTGGACAAAAACTAAAAATCATACTCTTTATATTTGAAATGCTCTCTATTTTGCAAAAGATGCTCTCTATTATAAAGAGTGTCATTGGAGATGCTCTTATGGTTCTATTTATATAAATGGTATAAAAGTAATAAATTCTTTTTTATAAGATAGTTTTAAAATGTCAAATATGGATCAGTATAACTCTAAAATCTTTACATTTTCTATCCTTATCTCTTTATGTTTTTTACTCTCTTTCAATACAAAATAACACATGTCAGTGTCGGCAATGTCAGACGCGTTAGCGCGTCAGTGCCCAAGACGCGTCGGTACGTTAGCACGCAATCTCATCAGTAACAATACATGAATGAAATTAGAGATATATCTCCAATACCTATCAGATACATCGCAGATACGTCACTCGAACATCACAAAAACATAAAAATAAACCTACCTTTTTCTCTATATATTTATAAACATCCAATAAAAAAATGACATTGTCGTTTCTGTGTTAGTCATGTCAAACGTGTCAGTGTGTTAATGAGTCAGACGCCTTAATACATGTTATTGACACATTTCAAATACACATAGATAATATGTATTGTTCATTGCGTTAGAAATACAACTCTGATACAGATCTTATATATCTACGATATCTTAAATACATCTTGAGTACATATCAAAAATAGCTCATATACATTTTCTTTTAAATATATTTAATTTATGAGACGTGTTTGAGATGTGTCTCTAGATGTATTTGATAAACACATAATTTATACATTTTTTAATATATAATACATGATGGATACATCCTTGATATAAAATTTATACGTTTTCAGAACATGTGAGATATATATTTTGATTTTATATATATTATAGATACATTTTAGATACACATACATATATTTTGAAAAGAATGTATTTAAATATGTTTATGATATGTATCATTTATGTATTTGCAATATATCTCAAATGCATTGAGGCATTGACACTAGCTCGGTGACTCGCTGACGCGTTTGATACATCTGATGCACTGACGCGTTGACTCGTCTAATGCACTAACGTGCCTGACGCACGCGCTGTCCCATGACTGACACATCCGGCGCATGCGCTATCCCATAAATGACGTGTTTGGCGCGCTCTGACTCATTTTCTGATACGAAATAATGTGTCATCAATTAATTGGTAGGGTAAAAAAATATAAACTTTTCCTCCCTTTTTTGGCATGGTTGTAATACTTAGAGCTAGTATGTATTTTGGTAAAATGAAAATTCTTTTAGGATATTTTTGTTCTTTTCCCTAATAATTATATATAAGGGATCTTTACAAAAATACTAAAAAGAAACATAATTACAAAATTTGACCATCAAATCACAAGTTTTTAGTCATACCTCAAAATGTCTGATTTGTATTTTTTACCAGCAATTTCAAACCGTTTCAATTGGTTTTTTAAAACAAAATTTGAAACTGTTTTAGAAACCATTTCTTGCACAGTTTCTGAATGGGTTTCAAATGGTTTCCAACGATTTCTACATACACAATTTGCTACCGATTTGTTAATTAAAAAAACGTTTCTTAAACAATTTCAAAGGTTTCAAAATATTTCAAACGTTTTTTAAACACGTTTTTTGAAACCGTTTATAAAGTAGTTTCTAAAAAAGTAGAGTATTTTTATGAATTTTCAGAGTAAAAAAATTCAAAAAAGGACAAAAAATAAAATTTCAAATATGAAGTAGTTTTTAAATATTTTAAAATAAGAGTATTTGTGACATATTCTATATAAAAATACATATATGTCATTTTCTTTTGAGGATGCCGATGAAAAAATATTCTAACTTATTAAGGATAGGGCCAGGGGGTCAAGGTGGCAATTGCCTCCCTGTTCTTACCGCGTACCCTTAAGAGTAGTTGAAACAACTTGACGAACTCCTGAGAGCCACTGGGGTTCCATCCTTGCTGATTGATGTTAATTTATGCATCAGCAGTTCAGTTTTAATCTATTTGAACAAAACTGGAGAATTTTTAAAGTTATAAGGATCGAAGGACATGTTGAATGGCCAAATGAGAACTCTATCAGTTAGCTTTGTATCTGTTTCTTAATAAAAGGACTCCTGAAACAAATTAGCAGTCTCATTTTTAAAAGAGAAATTTCAAATTCTCTATCCCAACGTTTTAGTTTTTTTAAGTATTCTCTATTGTTTATTATCTTTTTAAATATAAAACATTTGCATTTGATTAAGGTTTTCTATTTTTTATATATTTTTTTATCAGTTACTTTTATTAGTAAAATTGTATAATAATTATATTGAATTGCATGTTTTAGGTTATTTATACGGATTTAGCCATGGAAAGTGTTGAAATTGACAAGACTGCAATTTTTAATTGTTATCATTTTATTTTATTGATTTTTGATGAATTTTACTTTGTGTGTTTGTGTGAATTTGTTAGATTAACCGGCTCCATAACGGATGATATACTACTGGACTGATGGTACTCCGCATAAGACATTCTAGTAGTAGAGTGCAGTTCTAGTTTGTGAGTAAGGCTTTGAACATCGAGATAGGGGTGGATATAAAATGGATTGGACTAGGGTTAATTTTAATAAAATATCAAAAATTTGCGGGTTCTGTTTGTTATAACCAAACCTTTCAAAATCAGTTAGTTTAGCCCATTTTGTGATATTTGAAACCTTTCATAGCCATTTGTGAATCAAACCGAAAAATTTTCCATTTGTGAATGGGCTAAACTAACCGATTTTGAATGATATGGATATTTGAAACTTTTTCAAGCGAATTCAATCAAAATCGGCTAGTTTACCCAATTCACAAATGATAAATTTTTCGGTTTGATTAACGAATGGCTAGAAAAGGTTTCAAATATCCCAAAATGGGCTAAACTAGCCGATTTTTAAAGGTTTGGTTATAATTGACAAAATCCACAAACGTTTGTTATTTTATTAGGATTAACCCATTAAACTATAAAGTAAGATGGGAAGAGACATAATTTTACTGTAATGCAACATGTGATGGGCATTGACTTGTAAAACGATAATAGTAATAACCGACAAGTCTATAATTATGTCCAAAAAATAGTTTCAAAAACAATTTTCGGTTTATTATGTTTAAAAAAAAGTTTGAAAGATCCTAAATGGAGTCGCCACTGAAAACGAGGAGGGCCGTGGGGGTTCCCGTTTCGCTGAGACTTCTGGAAACCTGGTGGTTTTATTGGAAATGGAGTCAAGAATGCATATTCTATTGACTAAACGTCGCACTCGCTTATGGATTCATAAGATATCGTACATCAATCCAAAAGACTCAGCTTCGTGGACACAATTAACTCTCGTACTTGCACCGTTTATTTACTTATTAAGTTATCGGTATACATCAAGCAGGAAACATTATGTTATACAAGAAATAACATCTCATCACAATTGGAACAATTGCAAAACAAACACTGGACGATAAATGGCTGGAAAATAAAGTGTTGAAATAATGTAAACATGCATAACACTATAACTGACATATGACTCAATCTCGACTGACATGGTTAGTAGGAAACATGTATTCCTAAACAAGAATCTAACTCTGAAGGTTTCTAGGGAAATAATAGATAAAATTTGATTTTATTCATAATACATGTCCAAAGCCCAAGGTTGATTTTAGAAATTATTGTGTTCAATACTTATACGACCACTAATTACAAATTTTATGGCAATCCTAGAGTTTCTATGTGTCTGATTAATTTTGAGCTAAATATAACATGGTTATCTAATTAACCTAATATTTAAATCTAGACATACATTCAACGTGATAAACAACATCAACATACACATAAAAACAGTTTATACATGCAAGGTTATAATACTTTTGAATCAAGGTTGGAATACTTTTGAATCTCGAGATTCTCTAGAGTCTTTTAGAAATTATTTGTCAATATCGAAAAAATCACAAATTGCTCATAAACAAAGAATGTTCTACAGATCGGTACGAGTATGCTACTCCAAACAGGGTGTGATTTAGAGTCCAAAGTAAGCAGGAATTGCTAAAACAAGTTAGTTGGTTAGTGAGTTGGCATCATGGTCCATTAGCGCCAACTGGACTATGCGACATCTGATGGTTGCTGAGAAACAGAGAGAACGGTACTGGCTGGACTATAGCTGCCGGCGCCAACTAGAGTTAGTGTCATTTGCGCCAACTCTTTGGTCCACTTCGGAAATTCAACTTTTAGTCCAAAAATCATGCAAAATAGCAAACATAAAGAGAAATTAAGTCTTTGGAACCAACATATAATCTATAATACACTAAAGATCATCTACAAATACCCTAAGACGGATCAAATAGCATATCTAGTGAAAATCATGGCAACAAGTGCAAGATAAACCTTAAATCATGTAGTCTAATAATTCTAAATTGAAAATGTTGAGTTTAAAGATACTTATGCGTGTATAGGGACTGGTTTGGATCCTCAAAGTACCACTCTAAGACCCTGGCTCATTTTCTAGCGATCCAATTAAAGAATCCAGTGTACTTCTTCGTGCAGTAGTTGATTCTTGAAGATCTTAAGCGTGTAAGCTTGATGTAATTCGATTTGAGGTATTTTAGTAGCTGACATTTTGTGGTGGTAGCTAAAAGTTTAGAGTTTGTGCAATAACAATTATTTTCTATTGTTAATTTTTTTTATCTTAATCTTCCACAGCCTTAATTAATGAGTAAAGGTTAGTATTATAAGGTTTTAGATGTGGTAGGTTTAGGGTTAGGTTAGATACATACAATTTAAGTGTATTTTAAAATTTAATTTAAAAAGTCATAAGAAGTAGTAAAAGGATTTTAGATAAACCTACAAATTGACCCATAGACCTCCAGACCATTGAGATTAGTATAATTTCTTTGGCTTTTATCCAAAATTCATTTCGACTTATGGGTTATATGCGACAAATACATTTCAAGCCTTCATATTTGTCGTTGCGCGTCGTTATAATCCTCTTGAATTTTGTCAAACATATTAGTAGCTTGTCTCCCATATGGGTGTCTCTAAACATACATATTCATCAACACAATACTCGTAACTCTAAACATACATATTCATCTATCAACCAAAGCCAACGAACTCAGCATTAACCATAAAGCATATGAGAATCAAGCCATCAAGGGTTAACAACTCTATTCAACCATTTAAGATAGAATCAACCAAAGCACAACCTAAACATGCAATCCTTAAAGTTCAAATCATCATTTAAGCATGAATCAAACATCTAGCATGGCAATTAGTTCAATCAAGGCTTACCAACCATAATCTATTCATATCAAGTAAAATCCCCAATTCTCAACTCATGGCATAAACCCTAACTAAGCACAGTCTCAATAATCAACCAATTAATCTATCAATTCAATAAATTAAACTCATAACCACTTACCCTAAAAATAAAATCAAGCCCCAAGTGGATGAAATCAAAGACAAACTCTTCAATTCTAGCTCTAGTCAACAATGCAGGTTGTGGAAGCTTCAACACATGAAGGTGAAGCTTTGAAGATGGAGAATCACACTTGAATCACTTAGGTTTTATGGTTAGGAACTCCAATTAGCAAGGATTTGGGGAAGAAAAGGGAAAGATTTGGGTGATTTAGGGTAAATGGCTTGGCCAAACTCACCCTTAGTCTAATTAAAGACCTAAAACACGTAGTGAACCGGACCTATGGCCGGTTCTACTGGATAGAATCGATTATAGGTCCGGTTTACCCCTTGGTTGCTCAATAAGAGCAATCCGGACCTCCAACCGGGCAAGTCTGTTTTAGGTCAAATAGACACTCCAAAAAGACTCCAAACAAAAAAAAATATGGTTGAATAATAGATAATCTTCTTAGGAATAACATATCCAAAGATGAGCATAATCCAACGGTTCAATTGAGAAATATTGATGTTTTACTAAACCTTAACAGTTTTGAAAAACACTCGAACACTGTTTCGATAAACATCCAAAAAAATAAATCAAATCAACATCGAATACATAAGGGCTTAAGGGATACATATGCGACACTCATCAAGACACTACCAAGGTATCATATGTGTTAATTCTAACCTATAACAATCCAGAATCAAGTCAGACACATAACAAGAACATGCTGAAACGCGTAAGAATAATGAATGAATACCAACAACCAATTTATAACGGATAACCAAACTGACAAGTCAAGTTTAAAAATACGGGGTATTATATATTTTTCGAACAGGTAGGAAAGTGATAAGGGACTAAAGCGTTTGATGATGATTTCCAGAAACACCCGTCCGAGTGATGAGCTACTGATGTGCCTGTTAGAATTCAAGCGGACTAGATCGATGCGCATCAGCAAACTTGAAGGATTGAAGCGTAGTTTGCCGCAAATAACCCATACAAATCCAAAGGGATTATGATCTAAGACTGAAAAATTGGACTAATTACAATGTTTTAGAAGTTTACGGGCAAATTTGTAGGTTTGATGGACTAAAGTGCCCAAAAACTAACCTTAGGGACCCTAAAGACCTTTTTGACACTTTCAAGGACTAAAACAACATTTTTGCAACCTTTTTCAAGGCACACACTTATAAATACGAAATTAAGAGATAATTAATCAATAAATAGAGTTTGAACTTAGTCTAGACACTAGGAAACCCTAACCCTAATTCAGACCATTATAAATAGAACCTTAACACACCTAATTAGAGGTGACAGTTATATCAAACACATTAACACCAAAATCTAATTTAACATGACATAGCTGAATATTCCAGCCACATTAACACCAAAATCTAGCTATCAAAAATCAATCAAACCGAGCCATTATGTATCGATAATTCAAGAATAGTTGTTGCATTGTGATCTACATCTGTATTCTACATCCGGATCACTGGGAAACGACTCCAGAACTCAGAACGACATGATTGAGGGACCCTATTTATTTCCTATCACACATCTATCATCATATATGTAATTAATTTTGAATTTTGATTCTCTAGAATGCATGATAGTTGTTGTTTTTATTATTCTTGATACAAATTGTCATAGCTGCCATAATTTGCCATGATTTTCGCTTTAAATTTATGTTTAGGGTGTTTTGAATATTGTTAAACATGGCGTTTTTGGATATATGAAATTCCAGACATCTATTTTATGCATTTTGTGTATTTTTACACGTTTATGGTAATAAAACGAACCGCTCTAGATCTCCGTGATTTGCTGCTGCCACCACAATAGAGTGGCGCCACCTCCAGAGCAGAGTGGTGCCGCCGCCACTCTTGGTGGCGCCATGTTCATCAGTCTCCAGCTCCTCCAAAACTTTGATTTAGAACTTAGAATTTCTTTTCGTTATTCGGGCTCAATCGGGCTAGGAATTGCTCTCTATTTGAACCCATGAGCTTGTAATTAGTTGTAGAATTTATTTTTGTAATTACCCCGGTCCAGTACAAATCGGCATCTTTTTGCAACGTCAGCAACAATACGCATCGCCATGTCATCATGGGCTTCGAAGCCAAACCGCCAGCCCAACAGCTTCCAGAGGCGTTTCCAGCTTCATTCCGACTCGGATTCGACTCCGGTTTGAACTAATACACTCGAGGTGACCAGAGGTACAACTTCTGTGTTTTGAATAGATCATGAATCTGCATGTATTGATAGAAAAACGACAGACAATTACCGGACACTCCAAAATAAGGTTTAAAAGTATTTGTGACCTTATATGTATATCAACTGCGATTTGGGTATGTAAAAACAATGTTTAATGGTTTGAATATATATCCAAATCCACCATTAACATGACTATATATCCAAATCCACCATTAACATGACTAATCATATATCATGTTAATTTAGTTTCAAACTAATCAAATCACATAAAAATCCAAGGACTGTCATGAAAACAATAATTAGTAGTTGTATACGCATTCAAGATGGTAATAAAATCAATCTCACATTTATATCCATTTTAGGCTTTATGCATCTAATTGGAGTAAAATCCACATTTATCTGTTATGTGCTAAAAACCCCAGGTTTAAATGTTTGTTCAGGAATACTTGCTACTTGTCCATCATGCTAGTCCATATTTAATCATATATGAGTCATGAATGTAATGCATGTTTACAATTCTGCACTTACTTTCCAGTTCTTTATTTTAGTTATTTACCTTTCCAGACATTTACTTTCTAGTATGCTATATCTTAGACTTTTTGCTTTGATGAGATGCTATTTCTATTTGGGATATGTTTGTTAAATCGACAAAAATCGATAAGTCGATGTTAAGAGTAAGGTTGTGTCCACGAACCCGAATCTTTTGGTACGATGCACGATAATCTCATTCATAGGCGCGTGAGGTTATCTAGTCGGTAAAAAAAGTGTTCCCTAGCTAGTTAAGTTACGTGGCGTCTCTATTTTTCAAATTAAATAAGACCAAGATTGCCATAAGCCTGGGCGACCCCGTCCCGCTCCTCTTATAGTACCCTCATAGTTAATTACCCCCAACTCTCCTTTTTAACATCCTAAGAATGTTAAACCGCTATAAGTCATCAGCTGTAAATTTTAAAGATTTACAAGTACTAGCTTACAATAGAGAGAATATAATAGCTTTATTTTGTTGAATTCTTTTGTTGATAAAATATTAATTGTTGCAAAATTAAATATTAGTTGAAATTTAAAAATTGGTCTAATAGGAAAATCAATTCAAATTTTTACAGGTTGTTTTTAATTTTATTCAAAAATATTCATTTTTATAATAATAGTCCAATTTCAACATTTCGTTATAATTTTAGCCAATTATTTTCCAATCAATTTAATTGTTTCAATTTTTTACTTAAAATAATAAATTAACTCTTAGAATTTTAAAATTTAACTTTTAATATTAAAAAATAAAAAAATAATGTTAAAATCTAATTATAAATTCTATAACCTTTTCAACAATTAAAACAAAAAGAAAAACCAAGTTGAAGCTAAAAATAACAAAAAAAGACAAACGAATCTAATATTTATTATTTTGAGGTGAAAAATTGAGAAAAATAAATTGATTGGATTTTTTTTGGCTAAAATTGCAAAAAATTGTTGAACTTAGATTATTATTATAAAATTGAAAATTTTAAATAAAATTACAACAACTTGCAAAGGTTTGGATGCTTATTTGCTTCAGCTGTTTCTTATAGCTGGTAGCTGGTACATGTTTGATGAAATTTGATTAGATGTTGCTGTTTATATGTAAAAATGATTTTAAAGGGTATAATTTTTATTTTTAGTTATTAAAATATAGATTATATTATATTTAATAAAAATAGTTCAAGTTATTATTTGTAAGAAGAAACATTTAATTTAAATGTATTTATATTATTTTTTGATAAATTTGTAATTTATTTAAAAAATTATTGAATTATAGCTACTCTAATATATTAAGATAATTTTATATAATTTATAAATGATTAGATTACTTTAAGATAATTTTAGCTTAGGTGTTTTAAGCTTTGTTTCCCTTTTCTGGGTTTACCCATGTTGGTTTGTAACTGAATTTTATTTTTTATATATTTTATGGATTGGTAGCGAGAAAAACGATGCATACGCTAAGAGGGTGTCAACCTAGTTGAGATGTTCAGGTGCGTTTCCTGATTTCTCAACCAAATTTTTACTTAAAAAGGATTACTTTAACATAATTTAAATAATTTTTTGAATTATAGAAACAATATACTTTAGTGGGAATAATTTTACTTAATTAATAATTAAAAATATTAAAACAGCTATCGACTGTTGGCAAAAGTTTTAAAATGGAGTTTTTTCAACAACAACTGTTGGAGGTTAAAAAAATTTAAAAATGACTTCTCCAAATGCTTAAGTGCAACTTTTAAAAAAATAAAAATTAAAAATTCTATCGAAAAACTGAAACAAATACCGTCATAAAAATTTGAATTTTGCATGTCACTAATTCTAATCTTAGCTTCACTTGGCGGTTTAAAAAATGAAATTTCACACTTGCTTAACCAACCAAATTTGAAAACAATTGATACTAACCCTTGAATTTTGGATAAAATTGTAGAAATTAATAGATTTAATTATAATTAACATTTAACACTCAAAAAGATTTAAATTAATCTATTGACTAAGATTCCAAGATTGTGTTAATTTAGCACCACACTCCTGCAAATATTCCCAACGGATATTGGCAATCATATTTGAAAATTCATCTTTGTCCTTTTCACGTCACCAATGCGGTAGTTATTGGTTTAAATTAGAAATGTGATAGATAAGCAAATTGCATAACCGAACCAAAATCCAGAACCAATCCCACAAAGATAGACATGGTTAACGGAACCACTCTAACTGTTGAACCATCACATGAGTTGCAGTGATTATGGTTGAAATTAGAGATGGATTTGAATTCGTGGACAAATTGCTGTTTAATATATAGTAGTGTAGTCTCCATCTGTATGGTTGCTGGATTAGTTATCGCCTAAATAGCACGGACACAGACACGGAAAAACGAGACACTTAGACACGGATACGGCGAAACAATGTTATTTTAAGATTTTCTGCATGCGTAAAAAATGAAATTTCGTGTCCGAAACGTCAAGTGTCTGGAACGTTTCTACGACAAAACACGTTGATTCAATAAAATGTCCGTGCCTAGTTTAGCATTCATTTGTGAGAAATCGGCAAATTATGTAAACCTTGGAAGATCTTACCATGCACAGGGATTGCCGATATTAGACGGAATGGCCAGCATCACGCCACAAAAGACAGCTTACCATTTTGGGTAATTAAGCACATGACTTGCATGTGAATTTCACCACATGTTATTCGTTTGTTTTTTCCTTTTGCCAATTGGTCAAAACGTGACGAAAATGAATAGAATTCTAAATGATTTGATCCCTCAACTATTTTACATCCATACACAATGCTATCTACTTTTTCCTCTGATTTTATATGTCTAACCCAAATGCACGTTGTTTTGGAAATTAAGGTTTGGCAATTCACAACCATAACCAAAAATATATATATAGGGATGTACTTGCCATTTCTAATTTATGTATGGGACCAATACAAAAAGCCAAAAGCAAATATATCAAATTAAAGTGCTTTGGTGAGCAGAAAAAGACTGATACAACTACACAAGTTGATTTTGTTAAATTTCTATGTTCAACCTTGTACTTTTTGTCATTATTATGCCCAATTTTGAGTTCTTCAAAATAGGGTTTCTTTATATATATGCTAATTTTTGTAAGCTCCCTGTCCATCACTAATCATTCAATGATGGATCACTTTGTTGATGACTGATCTATTAAGGGGCCGTTTGGTTCAAGCTTGGAAATGGAAATCGGAATGAGAAGCAATGAGAATAGGAATGATTGTTAAAAAAATATATATTTTAAAAAAATTAAAAAATTATTTTTAAAAAAATTAAAAAAAAATTATTTTAAAAAAAATTAAAAAAATATTTTCGAAAAAAATTAAAAAAATATTTAAAAAAAAATATATATTTTAAACAAAATTAAGTAAATATTTTCGAAAAAATTAGAAAAAATAAAAAATTATTTATTAAAAAATATTTAAAAATTATTTTTAAAAAAATATTTAAAAAACATTAAAAAAATAATTTTAATAAAATATTAAAAAAAAAATTTATTGTTTTAAGTATATTTTTAAAATAAATATATATTTATTATTTATTATTAAAATATTTTGTAAAATTTTGATTCTCATTCCCAAAAGTCCATTCTCATGGGGTAAGGTGGGAAGAGGTGATTCCCATTGAGGGGGTAATCATATCCCCATTTCCTAGTACAGTTTGACGAAACAAACACAAACAATGAGAATCATTTCTATACCCATTCCCATTTCCATTCCCCCTTTTTATGGCGAACCAAACAGTCCCTAAGCGTGAACTCAAAGTTTAATCTACCAAAACCTTCTCTTTAACCTAACTAGCTTAGTTCATCTATCATCCTTGTTTTTTAGAAAAAAAAATATATATACCACGACTTTAACCTATTTTCCAACTATACTATATCTTTTGAATTGTGTTACCATTATTTTTTTGACTTTTGTCCACCATACTCCCAATCAATTTGAATCTGATATGACGCAATTTATGTATAGAATTAATATTGAGTGGCATATATACACGTCAAGTGATCCAAATCAATTGTGGATGTATTTGTTAAAAATCGAGAAAATGATGGAAAAATAGGACACGGTCTTAAAACTATGATATATTTAGTAAAATAGCTAAAATTGTGGATAGATAAATACATTTTACCTATCGATTTAAAATTTAAAGTAAAATAAATCTAAATCTTTACGAGTTGTTGCAGTTTTATCTAAGACTTTTAATTTTTGTAAAAATAACCTAATTTAATATTTTGTTAAAATGTAAGCCAATTTTTTCCAATTAATTTAATTGTTCCAATTTCTAATTGAATTTATAAATTAACTCCACCATTAGCAAACTCAATTATTTAGAATTTTAAAATTTAACTTTTAATATTAAAAAAAACAGAAAAAAGTAACGTTAAAATTTAATTATAAATTCTCTAACCCTGATGATGGAAGAAAAAAAACAAATTTGAAGCTAAAAGTGACAAGAAAAGGAAAATTAAGCTAATAACTATTGTATTGAGGTGAAAAATTGAGAAAATTAAAGTGATAAAAATTGCTAAAATTGTAATGAAATGTTAAAATCTGAATATAATGTACAAAAATTAAAAATTCTATATACAATTACAACAACCCGCAAAGGTTTGAATTTAATTTTCCATTAGACTTTAATTTAATAATATTCTAATTTATTACTTTTAATTTGATATATGTGTTAAATAAATTCATAAATTATACTTATTTTCTCAATTTATTCACTAATTTGAAAATGTGTCAAATGTATGTATAAAGTTATATTTCTTTCTCAATTTGATACAGGAGGTTATAATATGATGACGTGATATTCATTCCACTACTAGCAATCTGTGTCGCTAAGTGGCACAAATTCGTCGCTAATTGGCTTTAGTGACGAATTAAATCTATCGCTATATTGCTAATTGCTAAATCATTTAGCGATATAAAAAAATTGCCGGCATATATTTTACATTTAGAATTTGTTGCTAATTTTAAAAAATAAAGAATTAACTCAATATTTTTAATTAAATCGTAAAATGAAATATTATTTAATGTATAACCCACGGTCATCCACCCATCCATGATGGGTCACCCACCGTCATCCTCCTGCGATTTTCGCAAACCTTCCAGTATGTCCCCAACCTTCTATTGCTCCCACCCAATGTTCTTTAACCCTAAAGTTATATCTTTGGTGACATCATCTCAACCAACTCAGATTCTTATTATTTATCTATATATATTATATTTAAATATAACTAAAATGAACAAATATTTACTCTGCAATTTACTCATACATTCTTAAATAATATTGGCCTAATCACTCAAAAACTTCTCACCTTTAAACTTTTTTTCAATTCCACCCCGACGTTGAAAATTTGTCAATTTTACCCACTTTTGAATTTTCCGTTTTCAATTGTACCTCAATATTTTAATTTTTGTTAATTGTTTTACTTAAATGATGAAATCATTCAATTAATTAAGTCTAAATATGAAATTAAATTCTTTTTTATTCAAAAAAGTACAAATAAGTCCTTTATTTTTAAAAACTAACTAAAAACCATAATCAAATTAACACTAATTTAAATTCTTAATTAATTTAACTAAATTTAAATAAATTTTAAAAATATACAATTAATATATGCGAGACATGGAGAATGTTTTAAACAAATTTCCAAACGCAAAAGACGTTAATTTAATTTTTCAGGGTACAATTGAAACACAAAAATGCAAAATAGGGTAAAATTGACAAATTTTCAACGTCAGGATATGATTGAAAAGGGGCTAAAAGATCGGGGTTTTTTAAGACATTAGGCCAACAATATTTTTCATACAAATTATTTTTTAAATAAATAATCAATAGATAATTTCATTTTTAATATTTTTTTTCTTAATAAAATAACGAATTATTACTTTTGCACTTTACGACTACATTTTAATATAATTTCTAAAAAATAATTAGTTATTTAAAAATATTTTTATAAAAGAATAAATTTTTTAATAAATTTTTTAATTAATAATACTTTTTTAAATAGTTTTTTTTTAATAAATTATACTTTTTTAGTAAATATAATTATTTTTAATAAAAAAAAGTTAACTACAGATTGTTAAATCCGTCGCTAATTAGCAAAAAAATTGGCGGGATTCATCCCGCCTTTTTTTTGAATTTAGCAACGGATTTTAAATCCATTGGTAAAAGTTAATTTAGATACGGATTTGAAATCCGTCGCTAAACTAATCGACTGCTTTTTAGTAGTGTTCATTGGTTGAATTTTACTAAGGTGGAATTCATTTTTGATTATCACGTCAGCATGTTATGACCTCATGTATTAAATTGATGAAAAAACTTTTTATATATGTTTAACACATTTTAAAATTCGTAATTAAATTAAAAAATATATATATATATATAATTTCTGGATTTATGTAATATTACCTCATAAATTTAATATTTATATAACCTGAATTAATTTATAAAAAAACATACCATATATCTTTATTTAAGATAGTAGGAATTTTTTATTTTATTTTTATCTTCTATTTTATTTTTAGTATATTATATTATAATTAATAAAAGTATACATGATAATTAATCATTTAAATAATAAATGTCTCCTTATAATTGTAGATGAAAATGAGAATACTGTTTATCTATACTATATATAAAAATACGGATGAAAGAGGGAGGGGGGGGAGGGAAATTTACTGAATAGTTCTTTTCAGTTATATTAAATAAAATTTTATAGTCATTAACTAATTAGTTATTTAATTAATTACTATTGTAATTAAAGTCCTAATTAAAATAAGTAGCTAAATTATCTCCATTTTAGTTATTAGTATGTAAAAAATAACTAAACTGTCTATAAATTAGTAGGAATGCCAATCTTTTAGTTTAATTGAATTACAAAATTAAAATACTGTATTTGGTCAATATAATATTATTTAAATTTCTATCTTATTATTTTTAATGATATTATTAATAAAATTAAGTTAATTATTTAATTATGGTAATTATAAAACTAAAAGAAAAATAAATTCAGTATGAAAAAAAATTTAATAACCGAATATATTATATTTACTTTTATAAAAGCTCTTAACTAATTTAATATTAATTATAAATAAAAAATTGATATAATTATAATAAATTTACTAATATGTTCATTGATGGCTTACGTTACGAGCCACGTCATAGCACGTAATGCGAAACTAGTCAATTTAAAATGACGAAAATGATAAATAGCCCCAGTGAAGGCTTGCTTGTTTGAGGGTAAATAAAATAAAATAAAAATAATTTTTTTTTTAAAATAGCAGATTTTCTTTGCTCGACTTGTCTTTTATTTTTGTTTTTGAAAAATTGAGAATCCAACTCTTCTTTCATTAGAAAAATAATTTCTCTAAAAAATTCATTTAAGTTGAACGTTTTTACTGTTTTTTTTTTAATTTATCCTTACCCAACTTTCTTAAACTTCTATATAATTCATATATTAAATTTTTTATTTTATTCACAATATCTATCTATTTTATTTTAGGCCTAATAGCATAATAAATCCAAACTTTTGTGAGGTGTTACAATTTTAACCAATTTTTTATTATTTTATCATAATGTTTATATTTTAACATTTCATTGCAATTTTAGTCATTTTTTAATCAATTTAATTTTTTTTAATCTTTCACCTCAATACAATAAATATTAGTTTTATTTGAATTTTTTTGTCAAACTCTCTTTTTTCTCTTCAATCATCAAAAAGTTTTAGAATTTAAAATTAGATTTTAACATTATTTTTGATTTTTTAATATTAAAAATTAATTTTGAAATTCTGAAAAATAATTTTTCTAACTATAAGATTAATTTATAAATTTAACTAAAAATTAAAATAATTAACTTGACTAAAAAATTGGCTGAATTTACATCGAAATGATAAAATTATAATATTTGAATTTGTCTTGTCATTAGAACTTAATTTATAACCATTATTTATAACAACATTAATATTTTTTTATGAATATCATAGCAACAAAATTTGTCCAATCATAATCGAACTAACAAACTATCTTTTTTTAATTATAAACAACGCCTCAAATATTGTTAATCACTAGATAAGAATCAAAAACAGCAATATAATTATTTATTGATTGTATAAAAAAAGATAATATTTATTTTTTAATAATATAATATAACCACGAAAATTTTAGATCATTAATTAAGTCACATGGAGTGACTTTATAGGACTGGAAATACGTAAATTAAATTTAAGCGTAATTTAATTTAGACAAAATGAACTTATCTACGTTTTTTCAAATATACCTTAATTTTTGAATTTGCCAATTTGATCCATTATTTATTCAATATTTTCCAAATATAACCAAAATTTGGATATATTTGGCAAAATTTAAATGAATATTGGATATATTTGGTAAATATCAAATAAATGATGGATCAAATTGGCGAACTTCAAAGATTATAATATATTTGACAAAACTCCAATATTTTCTGGAAGATAAGTTCATTTAATTAAGAAATTGGATTAAAGTACATGATTGAACTAGTATTTAAGAGTACTTTAGTCAATACTACATATATGTTAATAGAAGGAGAAATTGTTAGGTAGACTCATCCACCACGTCATTCGTAGACTAACCTATCACATTTTAACACGTCATTAAAATAATGGCACTATCGAAATATTACTATCCAAAGGTGTAAACAAGTAATGAACAAAATTACGATAGTGCCATTATTTTAATGACGTGTCAAAATGTGATAGGTTAGTCTACGGATGATTAGGGGTGTTCAAATTCAGTTTGGTTGGGTTATGAGCTTATAACCACCCAAACTGAATTTCTAATATTACCTTGGGTTATAACCCAAATAATTTGGGTTATGTTAGTTTAGTTATTCCAAACCAACATGGGTTATTTAACATACTTTTTTTTGCTTTTTATCACTTTAGATGAAAAATTTAAAACCCAAATTTAAAATATATTTTGATAAAAAAAAAATTTCCAGAAATTTTTTTTTAAAAAAATATTTTCAGGAAAAAAATTAAAAAAAATTAATTTTTTTTTTCCCAGAAAAAATATATTTTGATAAAAAAAATTAAAAAATAATAATTTTTTTACAAAAAAAAATTTCCAGAATTTTTTTTTTAAAAATATTGTTCCAAAGATATTTATTTCCAGAAAAAAATATTAAAAAAATAATTTTTTTGAAAAAATTTGGTGAATCAATCAACAAATGTATATGCACTTTAAATAATACATAACCCAAACAAACCCAAATAAACCAAGAAACTCTTTTAGTTGGGCTATAAAATTTCAATAACCCAATGGTTTATGATTAAAATGAATATAGTGGTTTGGGTTGGTTTCACATGGTTGGTTTGGGTGGGTTATGTAAATTTTGTACACCCCTAGACGTGATAGACTGAGTCTACCTAAGAATATCTCTAATAGAAGAACTAAATAAGGACAGAAACTCATTTATTACATTTCACAACATATGAGAGAGCTGCTTATTCTCTCCAGACGTGCGCGAGTTAGGATTTCCGTCCAAAATCGATCGTTTTTCATTTCTAACTCATTGGTATAGGGTATGGTTAATCTAAGATTCAATGTCCAATATATATGTCTTCTCACTCTAGATCTACGGGATAGGGCTTAGCTTAATATGAGTCCAGTTCAGTATCTTTTTGACTATTACTCGATTAATCAAGATAATAGTCCCGTATTCTACGTCTAATATAATATATTTTGATTATATATTCGATTATTAACGATTATCGAACTAATCGGTCGAACTATACATCCAAATTGTGTTTGGATTGCAAATACATATAATAGTATATTAAATTATCGTTTTCAAGCATCTAGAGTAGGTCGGGAAAGTATGGAGGGCTAACTTCAGGACTGTGCGGGAGCACAACTGTCACGATCCAATTTATTGAGCCGAGACCGGCGCTAGGGAATGGGAGTGTTAGCTCCAAAACCCGTAGCAAGCCTAAAACCACTAACAATTTTTTTTCAAAAAAAATATATTATTATATATAAAACATTTTCAGAAAAAGCTCTTGTAGATAATATCATTATAATAGTAAAGTATTATATTAATGTTTACAATACAAAATACCGTTTGGACTTAAACCATCTATTTAATTCTGACATCTATTGACTACTGCAGCTCTAGGAACTCATACTTGTGCAAGTCCAATGACTTCTGGCACAATGAAAGTGACTTGTCTGATCAAACTTCTAATACCTGCAAATATCAAAGTGAGGGGTCAGTATTGGGAAAATACTGAGTGAGTTTGCAAGTTACTTATAGTATTATCAAAATATAACGTCACACGCTCAATACGTATATAAATTTATGATACAAGCAAACATTATTAATTTCAAAAATGTGAGTCCAACTCACTAGATACGGGGACTTTAGACTACACCGTCGTCGAGTGCTCACGCGTATTGAAATCAAAGTGTGAGTCCAACTCACTGGTGGGTCCAACCCACTGGTGGGCCCAGCCCACTAGATACGGGAACTCCAGACTACACCGTAGCCGACTGCTCACTCGTATCGAATTCATATCATATCATGCATAAATATATATTAAATTCTTAATCACAAAGTCAGGTACTCTATACTGACTCACTAGTGATCATGCAGCCTATTGACACCCAATAGGTAGTTGGTCTCTTCGGACCGCACATTAGACACTCATCTTCAAAACAGCGAATACGACAACATTCATATAATCAACTTACCAAAAATAACATCTTACACAAGCACATTATTTTCATGCGATATATTGATAATAATATTCATATTATATAAAAATAACTTTAATAATAATAATACGCGAAAGTAAATTGCCACTCACAGTGACCGCTTTTCGAATAATAATAATATTATAGTCCCGCAAGCGTAAGCTCCATGCGTCGTTCTATCCCTTAGTTATTCCGGCTCGTCGATCTGGTATTTCATCGATACGCCAGTTACTTATTCGAGTTACCTTGATTTGAAGCTTAAAATCAATAGAGAATCAAATTTTGAACAAATCGATATAAAGAACTCGTGATTTGGGCGAGAAACGGCGAAACCGCGGCAGATCGTAATCGATCGTCGAAAGTTTTCTTTTTCTTGCATCTGATGCGTTTCTTCCTCATTCCGGATCCTTCACTTGATTCAAATGATTTATATATAATTGGCTAATGTGCCACTTTGATCATTCATTTCTTTAACTTAAACCATTTCTCTTTTAAACTTTCTAATTTAACCAAATGGTTAAATTATCCTTTTAATTCAATTACTTACGTATTATTTTTATCTATATAACTAATACTAAGATAAAATTATTATTTTCCGTCAATAATCTTTTATTTACTATTTTTGAGACTTAATTGGCTACTTTGCAGTCCTTGAACTTTTCAAAAGTTGCAATTTAGCCCAAAACGCATCCGCGTCCAAATTTTAAAAGGTCTCTGATTGACCCGAAACTTTTACCACATATATTATAAAACATTTCGCGGACCTTGGAGAAATAATTTTCACTTCGGGAATTATATGGCTAAATTACCATTTTAGTCCCTGTACTTTATTTTGCGACTTTTTTAACATTTTTCCTTTTCTAACTCCAATTCCAACTTAAAAACTGAAATATAATAACTCGCAATAATCCTTTCGAATTCGTCTTGCTAAAATTTAATATTTATCTTAATTTCTCGGAAATCTTTCCGATATTGCCACTCTGGTGACTTAACACTGGACACGTGGTCCATTTAAATAATTAAATATTTTGGGGTATTACAACAGCCCACTATGCGCGCGCAACATGAGCTGGGCGGGCGCACAACAGCTTTGACGAAGGGGCATTCGAGGACTTTTTCAGAGGCGATTCCGAGGGGCTTTCGCCTAGTATCTTCACATGTTTTTCTGACGATTCGTAAATGTTTTGAAACGAGTGCTTTAAAAGGGAAATTAAATAATTTAAAAGGATGTTTTTAAAACTGAACTATGATATTTAACAGGTTAAAACATTTATGCAAATTAACAGGTGTTCGGTTTAATGAAACGCTGAGACGTTTTAATTAAACCATACATTAATCAAACTGATTAATGTTAAAGTGATTATAAGTATATACCAAGAGTTGTATTACGATTTGAATGAGAAGATCAACTTTGAGATTGTAAACGCTTGTATGTTTTGATTATAAGAGTCGTCTATAGGCGGAAATAGTTTAAACACTAGAAGTCTATATGATACGAATAAAGTTAGGAATTCGACATCTGATATTGTTTTGATGTTTCAATTCCAACTAGATATGAAGAGACGTCGATCTTCCAAGTCAAGACACCAGGGTGTTTGACTAATGGGCTATCAGGAGCATACGCTTTGGGGGATGTCGGTTCTATGAGTTTACAATTTACTTTTACGTATTAATATTAAAAGTTATTTATTATATTATTATAAGGGGTAATGTCATAAAAATTCACCAACTTTACACGTTTTCTTAATTTAATCACGTTCTTTAAAACTTCTCATAAAAATACACCAACTTTCATTTTTTTCCCAAATTCATACACGGTGCTGACGTGACACTCATTCATTAGTGCAATTTGTTGAGGTGTAAGTCATTTTTAACCAATGAATGAGTGATACGTCAGCACCGTGTATGAATTTGGGAAAAATGAAAGTTGGTGTATTTTTATGAGAAGTTTTAAAGAACGTGATTAAATTGAGAAAACGTGTAAAGTTGGTGAATTTTTATGACATTAAATCTTATTATAATAAATGCATTGCATATTATATGGTATTATCTATTTTGATTATTATACTGTGATTTCGTATTGTAGTATGAAAACTAGTATATATCTGAGGAAACGTACTACCTATTGGGTGTCAATGGGATTGTGTGATCACTGATGTATGATATAGGGTGGCCTTTGGGATAGCCAAGGGGATGTTGTTCCTTCTACAAATCTAAGAGGCACAAAAACGGGATAATTACCAGGCACTCATGCAATAGGGTGATCCTTGGGACGACCAAAGGGATGTTGTCCCTTCTATAAACCCAAAAAGTACCGGACATGATAATTACTAGGGGTCCAAGCCATTGGATCACTCTCAGGATAGCTGAGAGTTTATAGCTCCATTCCACGGGGCGCACATCAGGCAGTCCGAACCCAACGAATGACCTTCAGGACAGCTAGGAAGACCTACTTTGAGCTTGATGTAGAGTAGAACAGAACTAGGGGGCATGAAGCTAGAGTTGTGCGCCACGACCGGTAATGCTCAGGCTAGGGCACTACTAAACAACCGCGAGCAAGTACCTCCGATAGTGGGCAGTATCTTAGTTGCTTGTCGAACAACGAGTTACTTCTTTAACAAAGATTGACATACTCTGCCAATTCCTATTAAGTAGGGGGAAATGCAGACACTTATTCTCCAGACATGTAAAAAGTGATAAGGGACTGAAGCGTCCAATGATGATTTCTTAAGAAATTTGTCCTAGTGACGAGCTATCGATTCATTTGTTTGAATCTAAGCAGGTGTGATCAATGCACAATTGCAAAATTAAGATGTTAAAACGTAATTAGCCGTAAATAACCTATAAATTCAAAGAGATTATAGTCTAAGTTTTAGAAATTTGACTAATTGCAAAATTTTAGAAGTTTATGGGCCAATTTGCAAGTTTGACACACTAAATTGACCATAAACAAACCCTTAGAGTCCCAGAAGCATTTTTTAACACTTTTGGCACCAAAAATGATTTTTAAACATGTTTTACTTAGCCTTTAAGAAATAATCCGAATTTAATTAAAATAAATATAAGTTTAGCTTAATGTTAATACTAGCAGGTCTATCACTTCACACTCTTTCACCCTTCTTATTTATCTACAACTCTGGACACCCAGCCTGAATCTAATTCAACCACTAGCTAACCCTAAGCTACCCATAATCATTATAAATAGACCCTTAGATATCCTAACCATAGGTCAGTAAAATTCACCACCAGAAAAGCATAAAAGTCCTAGGAAAATCACTGTGTTTGCCGAACCCCCCTCACACACACACACCAGTCTTTTAGACAAGTTAAAACACTTTAAACACTCAAGAATGCAATGATGTTCATTGATCTAAAACTAGATTCTATATCCAGATCACTAGAAAATGATCCAGGGATGTAGAGCGGTACTTTTGAGGATCTATAATCGTCTCTTATCACTTTCATGTTGCTTTTATTATAATTGCTGAATCTGTTGTGTTCAGGATGCATGCTAGATCGTTCTATCAATTTTTGCCATAAAACTGCTGAGGTTGCCATAATTGCTAAATTTAGTGCTCTTTCCATAATGCCATGCAAAATTGATTAGGAGCATGATATTAGGTTGTTTTTGCACGTTTTACAAATCTATTCCAATTTCTGTTTGATTTATATGCCTAGAACGCACGATTATGATGTTTTATGCTTTTCTTTCCATGAATGTATTCTGGCTTAGATCTATGTGATTTCATGTCTAAATGGTGTCCTTTACTTACTTAGGATGTCTTACTATCTGTATATTGATTATAGTGCCAATAAGTTTCTTGTACGTTTTTATAGGGTTTTAAGTGATTTTTCATGAATTCCCGAGCCAAACAACGGATTGCCAACCGCTGCCACCGAAAGTGTGGAGTGGCGCCTCCGACTCCTAGTGGCGTTGTGTCTTCATCCCCCAAACCCAGATTTTGACTCCCATATCCTTCAGACTCAGTTCCAGACTTGTTTTTGTATTTACGGGCTCGTTTGATCTTAGAATTGCGCTCCGTTTGAGCCCACATGTACTAAATTAGTTATAGAATCATATCACCTAATATAATGGGTCAAACCCAATTTATTTTGAGTCTAGAACTCCACAATTGTAATCTTCCAAGATAATCGGGTCTTGAAGTCCGCAACTGACGAGACCAGCCATTTCTAGAAGGGATTCTAGGTTCGTTTGATCTCAAAATGGACCGCAGTTTAAACTAGTAGATCCATATCGACGAGACAAATGACTTTTATGTTCTGACCAAGTTCTGATTTTGGCCACCTCGACAGTCAAATCACATCGAGTGCTGGACGCTCCGGTCTATAAGGTTTAGAAGTTTCTTTAACCTTGTGTGTTTATCCCCTGTTTAGTGTGTATGATGAAATTGTTTAAACGTTTTCAAAAAGCATGTCAAATCCAATCATTAACAGGTTAAAGGACTAATCACGTTCATTTAATAGTCAAATCAATCAAATCCAACAAATTACCTAGACATCTTAAGAGTGCCATGAAAATATAACTGGAGGTTATATAAGATATTCAAGATGAACTGATAAAATCAATTACACCTAAAAATCTGGTTTTTAGGCTTTATGCATGTAAAACGATCCATACCATCAATTATTTGAAACATGATATACACCATCAAGATTAGATGTATGCCTACAAGTATTTTATACCTGCCTCACATGCCATAATTGAGTCATATGTGTGTCCTAAATTGGATCCCTTTACTTCTTTCATCTATGTTTAAATTTCTGCAATTTATACTGTGAATTGCATGAATGTTGAGATGAAATAAGATAAATATGCCTATTAAATTACAACACAATTGATAAGTCAAGTACATATGTTTCGACAAAACGTCCACGAACCCGGTTTTTCGGTCTGGCGTACAATAATCTTACTCAGAAGCAAGTGAGTTTATCAAGTTGGTAGAAAAGACATTCCTAGCTAATGTAAGTGGCAACTCCATATTTTCTCAAACCTTTACAGAATAGAGGTTAGCCGTAAGTCCGAGCGAGCGGCCTCGAACCTCGTTCCGCTCACAACATGTATAATTTTATGATAAATTAAATCTTTTATTATAAAATATATATTTTATTATAAAAATTGGACATTTGTATCAAAAAAATAAACAGTGTTTTGATTTTCGAAAAAATGAAATTTGGTGGCTGATTTTGTCAAATTTTAAAATTCATGTTATAATTACATATTACGCTTAGTTTACAGCGTGATGGCATGTATGTCAATTACTAAAATCCAGCTTGTCAATCTATGTGTAAATTCCAATTTCCAACTTGACATATTTACATAAAAGAAAAAAGGGTTTTTTCCAAATAATACCTCCATAAAAAAGTAACCAAATGGTGCCTGCTGCTTGAATCCGCAAGTCATACTTGCGGATTCAAGCAGCAATCCCCTTAATTAACATTAAGGGGCATGGGAATCAGACTAAATGTATCCGCGAGTATGACTTGCGGATACATTTAGATAAATAGCACCCGAGTGTGCATTTTCAGCACACCCGGATGCCACAAGCCACACTATTGTGGTTATTTTTTTTTAAAAACCCTTATTCAATTTTTCGATTTCAATTTACATCCTATAATTTACAAATATCAGAGTTAGGCGTTAACAACGGACAACGTATCGGAATTAGGCGTTAACGACGGACAGCGTATCGGAGCTAGGCGTTAACAACGGATAGTGTATTATTGCTTGTGGACTACAAGAGGTTAGTAAATATTTTATTTATTTTATTTTATATTAATTTAAATATAAATTGTTAATTAGATTTTAATAATTAATTTTGATTGATATTTTTAGAGTATTTATTATAACTGTGAATATTAAATTTAGAAATTAGTCAAATAATAAAAAAAAATAAAAATTTAGTATGTTAGTTTAATGTTTAAAAAATTAGAAAATCCTAATTGTGAAAATTATTGATTTATTATATAGTATTTGTAATGTAAAATGGTAAGTATTATCATTATTAAATAAAATTCTAGAATCAAGTATAATTTAAAAAAATGGTATGATTTAAAGAAATTAGTATAATGGATAATAATAAAAATTAATTACATTTTAGTAAAATGTTAGGGATTAGTAATTTTTAGAAGAATATTTCTATTTTATTTAACTTTTAAAAATATTAAAAAATTATAATTGTTAAAAGTAAAATTATTTTTATATTGTTAGTAAAATATTAGAAATAATTGTTATAGTTATTTAGTGCTAGTAAAATGTGACTAAAAGATGCTTTGTGTTTGAAATGGTTATCATAATTTATGGACAAATATTAAATATAGATAACTAATTTTTTGTTAAAAAATGTGTAGTAATGTCGACACTCAATGTATCCTTTCTGATATGGTTCGATAGGCAAATTATACTCCCCCCGTGGAGTAGAATATCACGGTGGTTGTCGAGTGGAGATGACACTCAGTGAACGAATGAATTTCGATGAATTGGTTAACATTTGTAAAAGAGCAGTTTGTAGCGGACCGAACTCTACTAAGTCAGAAGTGGAGATTACACAAATTTTATTCAGACTGCCTAAATTTATAAGGGGTGAAGTAGATTCGTACGCACTCATTTTAGTGCAGGATAATAACCATTTATTTGGAATACTAACCGAATCTATGAGATGTCCGAATCTACGAATTATGGAGTTCTACGTTGAGTACCGGATTTTGGGTGGAACTGAAATTTTGCTGGATAATTTGGAGTTAAGCGATTCGAGCGAGTCAGAGTGGGACAGTGAGTCAGTAAGGAGCAGTGACGAAGATGAAGACGAACACTTTTATGAGAGCGACGAAGATGATGCAGGAGACATCGACACCGAGTTAGGAATGGCCAATTCGGGAGAACAAACTCAGTACCAGTCGCAGCTCCCTGAACACGTTAGTCGTGTAAATGTTGACGATTTCGTAGTTGACTTGAATGAGGATGAGACCCCGAATTTTACTTGGCAGCCTGGAATGGAGTTTCAACGGGGATGACCTTCAAAAGTCGCGATGTTGTTCAGACCTGTGCAACCGCTTATTCAATCGCTATGGGGAAGGAGCACCAGTTTCCACCTTCTGGGTCGCCTCAGGCTCAAGATCCTTCGCAGATGTATTTCTCGACTACGGAGCCGTGGTGCTCCGGTGCAGATCTGTCTGCTGATCCGTTTTTCGGTGATCGGTTTCAGCATTTTACGCCTCCTGGTTTTACCCTGTATCCGGACATCACCTCGCAAGATTTGTGAGACACTACTCCAGCTCCAGTTATTGAACAGCCGCACCAGCCTACAAACGAAGACAGTGACGATTCAGAAGACAGCGACGATTCTGATAACAGTGACGAGGGTGACAGTGGCGACTATAACCCTGTGACTGATACCTCACGTCACCGACGCACTCAGCAGGGTTATGACATGAGAACCCGCATGCGGCGACCGGCTCGATATCGTGACTAGTTTTAGTACTTGTAAACAATTTTAAAATAATATTGTTATTTAAAATTATTACAAATGTTATAATTTGTATTTAATTTTTAATGTTTAATATTTTTATCAATTTTAAAATAATATTGTTATTTAAAATTATTACAAATGTTATAATTTGTATTTAATTTTTAATGTTTAATATTTTTATCAATTTTAAATTAGTAGGTATTCGTTAAAATAGATTAATATATAAATTAATTTTTTTTATTAATATATTGGGATTAATGATTGGGCACTAAATGCCCAATCATTAATCCCAATCACCAATCATTGGGAGACAAAACTGTCTCCCAATGATTGGTGTCAGCCCTTAATCACTCGATTAAGGGTTAATCACCCTTAATCAAGTGATTAAGGATTTCTGACTTGAATCCGCAAGTCAAGCCAGAGGCACCATTTGGGAATTAGTTTTTTATGGAGGAATTATTTGGGAAAAAACTCAAGAAAAAAAGAATATTTTGATTTATCAAAAATTAATGTCTGATTTTGTCAAATTTTAAAATTATGTTATAATTACAGAACACGTTAATTCTACGATTTGATTTCCAAGTAGCAATAAAAAAAACTCATAGTGGGGCAAAGTTGAAGGTCATGAGAATGATAAGCATAACCAAGTTGGGTAAGTGGAGGATTTAATGGTAGGGGCGTTCACTTAAACCTAGGATTAAAATCCCAATTTAACGTTTAAACTTTACAAAAAAATATGAGATCTCATGCACACACATCTTTACATCACAATCATTAACATTAAACAATCATTAGCAACTATTAAAAGGCTAAAACTCTTTTCTAATCAAATCAAAATCATATGTTAATCAAATCAAAAACCCAATTATCATTACCCAACCATATGTTAAGCAAAATCCTTTCTTTTTCCGATTTGTTTTATACCAAAATGGATATGTACTTTGTGCAAGCTAAGCTAAGGGACCCATAAATACACAATCAACCAACAAAATATATCATAAAATGACTAATCCATCACCATCGTCCATTTATAAAAAAATAACAAGATCCAACGGCGAAGAACTCATGTAGGCATGGTCCTGAGAGAGGGCAGTAGGAGCTGGATCCTCCGATAAAACCTCACTGGAAGTGACTTAGTTCGCAACTCCCGAGGTCTCTGTCTCTTTTCTTTTCTGTAATGACCAACTGAAACAGTGGCGCACTGCGCACCTACCTCCACACTCCAAGGAGATCACTCATTTTTATCATTTTCTATTGCTGTCACTTCCATTTCTACTGGGTTCTGCTTCTTTTTTGTGAAGGAGTGATCTTTTTTCAACGAACCGATTGAGTTGACACGCAATGTTTTGCTAGAAGACTGTAATATTTTTAAGTTTGGTTATTGTTAAATCAAGCATTGGTTGCCCATGGATCCACCCACTTTAATGGGCGATGGGTCTTATAATTTGGCGGAGATCTGGCAGTTTCCTGTTAATGGTAATGGGGGAGGTCAGTTCAGGCAGACAATAGTTGGTCAGTTTAGGAATAATAATAACGATGTTTCCGGTAATGATCTGTTAAATTTAGACCGGAGACGTGGTGATGGTGGTGGTGCAAGAAAACACCGTAATGCGGTGGTGGATGATTCAGCCAAGGTTGTGTCTTCCGGCAATGGCAATGGATTGGTATTTGTTTTTGAACTTTTTCCTAATGATTTTGGTCATTTATGTGTTTGCCATTCATTTAGCTTAATCAGTTTTATTTTATTTGATTTGGCTGATGCTATTTTGTTGTTTAATCACAAAGACTTAAAATAGTGACAATAAAATGAGTTATCTTTTTTTTTTGGGTGACGAGCACTCGTTACTCCGAGCTGAAGCCTAGAATCGTTATCAAATCCGGGAATATGGATAGTCCGCAAGCCCACATATCCAGCAACTCCGGACTATAATGGCTAGCAACCCAGTCTTTTTGTTACTGTTCTTATAATTTATTTGGGGTGCTTTTGAGTCTATCTTTTATTTCAATGAATGAACTCAATCATCCATCCAAATTAGCACTCAAAATTAACTTATTAATTGGACTTATACCATAGTAATTCATTTCATTTTCCTATTAAAGGTGGTTACCCGTTTTTGATGCATATTCGAACTTTGTTGACTACAATTTTTAAGCCAGTTAAGGATATTTTTTTGTATGGTATGTATTTATATTTTCTTTTGCAATCTTAAATGGACAGAATGATTCTGATGCAAAACGGCTCAAATCATCAGGAAATTTAGATGATGATCATGATTCTAAAATAGAGGCGGAACCCAGTTCAGGCAAGCATGTGGAACAGAATACTCAACCACCAGAACCTCCGAAACAAGATTACATCCATGTAAGAGCAAGAAGGGGTCAAGCTACTGATAGCCATAGTCTAGCGGAACGAGTAATTTTCTTTAACCCTCTTACACTTGTAGTAATATGCAGTAACGCAGCGCAGTAATGGAAACTAAAAGATATGCTATGGTGTATGCAGGCCAGGAGAGAAAAGATAAGTGAAAGGATGAAAATTCTTCAGGATTTAGTCCCTGGTTGTAACAAGGTATGGCGTTCAAGCTACCTTATAAACTGTATCGAGCTTAGTTTTGAAGCATTTGCTAGTATATTCCGTGTTATTCGATAAGATGTTTCATTGAAGTGTGACTCGATTTTCTTTGATAAAGTAAAAGTAAAGAACATAGCTCTAGTCAATGACAAGGCTCAAGCTTGCCTCCTTACAATGGATATTAGATAGTACAAGAAAATCATCATTTAATATTTTGTGTTGGATTAAAATACTGTTTCCTGAGCGGGATTTTCTGATGCAGGTTATTGGAAAAGCTCTGGTCCTTGATGAGATTATAAATTACATCCAATCATTACAGCGTCAGGTTGAGGTATGCTTCCGTTCAGTGATAACTTCTAGCAATGTTTTTTATTATTTCCGTTATGCACATTTGGCATAGAAGTTAAGATCCGTAAATGGCTGGAAATTGCAGTTCTTGTCGATGAAGCTTGAAACTGTGAATACAAGAATGACCCCTGGGATTGAAGCATTTCCTCCTAAAGATGTAAGTCACGGAGTTCTTTTTTGCTTTTACCCCACTTACTTCGCTCTTTTACCTAATTTACTATTCTTTGTTTCAATCCTATTTAAGATCTTAGCTCGTAAGTTTAAGCTGTAATTTTGCATTTTCTATGGATTTATACCATCCTCGAGATTCTACTGTAGAATCACCGTCATCCTTTTGATAAAAGATTAGGATTGTTTTGTTTATAAAACTTTATAAATGTTATGCTGCACACTTAAGAATTGCTATGCGGAACACTTCAACCTTCTTGTTGTTAATGAGCCTTCAACAGGGTATCGTTTATGCAACTGGTATTGGTTGTTGTCCATGAAAACAAGATTGTATTGATTTGTCTGCTTTTTTTCTTCTTGATATGGAATAGACATAAAGAAAATGGAACATGGTGGCTGAGTATAAACTCGAAAGTTAATTGATAAAAAAGCAACCAAAGAGATTTGATGGTATATAATGTTTTCCAGCCTTATGATTCTTATTATAGATGTACCTTTTGAATTTCAGTTCGGTGAACAAACATTTGACTCTACGGGCATGGCGTTTGGTTCACAACCCACAAGGGACTACAGCCGCGCTGCATCGCCGGAATGGCTGCATATGCAGGTTGGAGGCGGTTTCGAAAGAACATAATGAAAAATGATTATGAATTAGTAATAAGAGCATCAAGGACTCCTTGAGTGGCTATCAGAATATATACTCCATTATGTTAAATCACAGATAGAATATATTTCATTTTCAACATCAGATCTCCATTCATTTGTATGTTGGGAAATGATTCTTTACGACATAGCTTCATGTTCTTCTCTGTACTAATACCTGAATAATACTCGGTATGAATTGTAAAACAAAGTTGCTTATTCAAAATTCCTAGTGCTTGCTTGTATAATCAGCTTGTTCAGTTTTCAAACCTACAATTAGTACTGTTGTTGAAATTTCTTTGGATAATTAGACCTAAAACTTAATAGCAAGGTTCTCCACATCCATCATAACCATCACATATCTTGATGTAAAAGGCAGACTATACTCTTCAAAATTGTCGCGTGATTAGGAAAATATGGTTCAATTATCATTCCCCCGCAGCTGCTCACCAGGTCAATATTGCACTGTTTGATTTCACAATGCTACATCAGTTAATTCTCAAGGTATTCTGTATTCGAGAAACGTTGAATTGATCAATAAATTAACCATTAATTTCTATAGTACTTCACAGCTGATCGAGCGATCAAGCAACAACACCCTGATTAATCATATACAACGGCTCTTAAGTTTTATACTCAGCATGGATCAAATTATGTACTTTCTATTCACCACTGCAGAACTTTTAGCAGCTAATTCTATTATTATTTGCATACTTAAATGACCCACTGGCATTTTGTGAAGAAGTCCAAAATAACTAGAGTCTGGAGATGCTATGCCACCGGTTGCGTGCCACCAAAGGAACTTCCTCTCTGGTTAAAAGTGTTCCCATTTGATTGGAAGTAGGAAATGGCTGCCCAGACCACACGTAGAAGCAGGATAACCGCAAATACAGTGCTTCCGAGGCTGCAAACCACCTGTACTTGCCATTTACCATTGAATCAGTTGCCAGCTTTTCTTTATCCATTTTAGCTTTCCGTGCATGTCTTTAATTAAATACATCACATATAATAATCTTTTCAATAACTATTGTTGTTATTCGTTAAACTCGAGCAGAGCTTACTCAAGTTGAGCTCAAATAGTTTGGATGTTGTTCGAGCTCGAGCTCGAACTTGAGCATTTAAGCCCATCCCGAGCTCAAGCTAGGCAAAACTCAGGATCGGCTCTGCTAGTTTACACCCCTACCCCAGACTGATACAGCGCCCTTTGATTGAGACTTGAAATGAATTTCTTCAACTAGGAAGCCGAATTCCATGTTTTGACAGAAGCAGCCCCATTTCTTTACTTTCATTGTGTTTAATTGTTTATTACACAATACTTTCATCATCAAAATAATAATAAGATACCTAAATCTAAAAATGATACATCTACAAGCACATCATGTACCAACTACTTCTATAATGGTAGAAAGAATCTGAAAAACTCAAGAGTTAGGAGAGCTGGAGTAATACCTCAAGAAGTGCTTTAACAATAGACAGCGCGGCCAATAGCAGAATCCCATCAACAGCAAAAGACACCTTAATTCTCAGATAGATTAAAACATAAGAAACGAGACAATAAGAGTTGTATATAAAAAGCAATGTTTTGATTGACAACCCGAAATTCATCGACTGTACTAACATTTCAAATTGCCAAGAGACATGAGATTTCATATACTCGGAAAAATATAATTGAAATATTATAAGAAGCTGTTTCTTTTAGTTCTTATTTCTAGTAGCTATAGAGCAGATTTGTATTGAATGTATGAAGTTCTATGGTTGAAAAGCAGGTATACAGAAGGGCCAAATTCTGGAACTACATGACCTACATCAGTCTGTCCCTCGTACTCAAGCTGTAACTTCAATTATTCACACAATAATGAGAACATCCTCATTGCTAAACAAATACTGTCCACCTCCACCAGAATTTAAATTGAGGAGTTGGCACTTGGCACACTTAAGTAACATCTATCCCGTTTCTGAAACGTTTTGGCCACTTGACGTTTCGGATACGAGACTTCATTTTTTACATAGGAAACCTTAAAATAACACCATTGCCAGATTGACAATTTAAATTTCATCTTGATGTACTCCTGTTTCATCATTAACTACTGAACTTCTATTTTGATATCCTAAATTTCAACTGTTCCTGGCAAATCCTTTGACAAATACCTAATAGGTCAGCTTATAAAGATATATTTTTACAAGTTCCTTAAAATTCCAATGAAACTAGGGCAAAAGGAACAAAGATAAAGACCATGTAAGTATGCAAATCATCAGTAGAACAAGCTATAAATCCTTCAAATTATTGTAAGGCGAGTAGATTTACCAACTGGGGAGATATTACAGTAGGCAAAACAGAGCGAGAAGCCTTCTTGGCCCGCTTAGAGATTTTCTTGAGCATACTTTGCAAAAATTTGAAGAACAAATCAATACTACTCTCACTCTCATCATCATCTTCGTCATCACTCTCATAATCCTCAACCGAATCAATATCATCAAAGAACATTTCACTAATATCTTCAGGGTCCCCGCCAGATGAGCCATCGAACTGAGGAAAAAAACTGCATGAGATTTTGATGGTGACAGTGTTAGATGAACTGATCAGCAGCTAAAAAAAGTTCATGACTTACCTTGACGTGGCAGATAGGGGATGTTGGGGTTTTGTGGAAGGGAGTGAGGTGGTGGGTTTGGAAAGATTTGTGGGGGAACGGAAGTTTTTGAGGAGATGAGAGCGAGCGGCGGCGGAGGTGGAGGTTTGTGGGTGAGTGAGGGAGTGGAGTGGTGGTGATGCATGATGATGAGGCTGCCGCTGATCTTACTGCTGCTGCCATGCGGTGAGTTTTTAGGATAGGATAATAAAGGCTGATTTTTGGTTCGTTTAGAAAGGAATTTGGAAAAAGGTACAAAAATGACCTTAATTTTTAGACACTGATCCTCACAAATGACTATAATGATCTTTCAGATAAAGAAATTGATTTCTTGATTCCGACTCCGGTTTTTTTTCGATAATCCGCACATATACGAGATGATAATCGTTATTTTAGATTCGGTTATATATTAACGGCCTAATAATCGAATATATAACATTATTCATATCAAATCGATTGAATTCGTATCAGTTTAACGTTTAAATTGCGGAAATAAGTTAGAATATGATTGAATTGACGTTTTTGGTGTTTTTCGGAGTCGGGAGTAGGTTGGAATGGCCCGGGAATCAAATTCTCGGGGCTGGTGCACACTGAGCGTGCTTTGCGAACAGACAGCTAGTCAGTTGTGCGGACACACAACATATCAGAGGGGCATATACTTATGGGCTTTCGCTCTAACCCGACTTGGTCTCATTAGTTTCAATCGATCCGGAAATAACCTAATGGACTTTGAACACGTATAAACAAATGTTTAAACGAATCAAAAGAATATTAAAGTTAAAGGTATTCAGATAATTAAAATGTTACGACGTTTTAATTAAATTATAGGTTACATAAACCTATTAAAGGAGAAAGAATAACAAGTTCATACCTATAACGGTATCAAGATTTGAACGAGAAGTTTAATATCGAGAACGGAATTCGAGTCGTTTATAGACGAAAATTGTTTAAAAGATGGAAGTCTATATTATACGAGTAAAGTTAGGGATTCAATGTCTAATGGTGTTCTGTATTTGAATCCCAATTAGATCCGACAAGTTGTCGATCCGCCAAGGTGTTTAACTAACGGGCTACCAAGAGCATGTATTTTGGAAAATATTAGTTCTGTGAGTTTACGTTGATTTTACTTTGAACATTTATATCTAAACTATGAACCAGAACAAATATAGATCCAGTGAAACATGTTTTCTATTGAATGACAATATGTGTAAACACCTATTTTTTGGACAGGTAAAATGTGATAAGGGACTGAAGCGTCCAATGATGATTTTCAGAGAAATTCGTTCGGCTGACGAGCTTCGATTCGTTTGTTTGTATTCAAGTAGGCGTGATACTGATAAATGCATAACTGCGAACTTGAGAGATTAAAACGTAATTAGTCGTAAATAGCACATAAAAATCCAAAACAATTATAGTCTAAGTCTAAGAATATGACTAATTGTAATATCTTAGAAGTTTATGGGTAAATTTGCAAGTTTAACGGACTAAAATTGACCATACCCAAACCCTTAGGGCCCTAGGAACCCTTTCTAATACTTTTGGGTACCAAAAATGACTTATAGCCCTATTTTACTTAGTCTTTAAAAAATAATCCAAATTAAATTTAATTAAATAGAATTTTAACTTAATCCTAATACTAAAAAGACTTATTAATTCACACACTTGCACACTCCTGACAGAACTGAACCTTTAGCTAACCCTAGGTTCTTCATACCTCTATAAATACATTGT
This sequence comes from Mercurialis annua, assembly GCF_937616625.2. Taxonomy (NCBI): domain Eukaryota; kingdom Viridiplantae; phylum Streptophyta; class Magnoliopsida; order Malpighiales; family Euphorbiaceae; genus Mercurialis; species Mercurialis annua. Next base: position 33,010,064 of record NC_065575.1, read on the forward strand.
TTATACAGCATAGCCACAGGTGGCACCCAACGATAAGAAACACGCACAAACCCTAAAAAATACTAGGTCTGGCCGAATTATACTCCACACACACACCAAATTAGCAGTGTTTTAAAAATCGGATCGGACTGGCCAGTTTGACCGGTTCAATCGGGAACCGAAGGCCAGTCCGGTTCATTTATCTCTGAAAATCAGATTTCCGGTTTAACCGTTTTAAACTGGAAAAACCGTTAAAACAGGAAACCGTCGGATCGGTTAGTCTGCAAAAAACCGCCCGGTTAAAAAAACAAAGTAGAAAAGTGAATTTCATAAGAAGTTTCGTTGAACTAATAATTGATGTAAGTTTTGCTCCATTTAATAAGTAAGGAATTTCTAAAAAGATGAAGAGAAAAGAAGAGCATACCTGCTCTGCTCATAATCTAAACTTGGTTTTCGATTTATTTCATTCTTCAACTTTGAAATTCAAAAGCTCCTAAATCTTGCTTTGTTGTCACGGCCCAATTTATTGAGCCGAGACCGGCGCTAGGGAATGGAAGTGGTAGCTCCGAAACCCGTAACAAGCCTGAAACCACTAATAATTTTTCGCAAATAAAAGTATAATATATAATATATATTAAGACATTTTTGGAAGAACTCTTTTAAATAATATACTTATACATATTAAAGTATCATATCAGAGTTTACAATATAAAATACCATTTGAAGTTAAAGCGTATATCTAGTACTGACAACTACTGACTACTGCAGCTCTAGGAACTCATACTTGTGCAAGTCCAATGACTTCTGGCACAATGGAGATGGCTTGTCTGATCCGACTTCTAATACCTGCAAACATCAGAGTGAGGGGTCAGTATTTGGGAAAATACTGAGTGAGTTTGCAAGTTACCAATGGTATTATCAAAATATAGCATCATATGCTTAATACGTATGTAAATTCATGATATAAGCAAACAACAAACATTCTTAACTTCAAAGTGTGAGTCCAACTCACTAGATACGGGGACTCCAGGTTACACCGTAACTGAGTGCTCACTCGTATCGAATCTCAAAGTGTGAGTCCAAATCACTGGTGGGTTCAACCCACTGGCGGGTCCAACCCACTAGATACAGGGCTCAGGTTACACCGTAACCGAGTTCACTCTCGTATCACATTCGTATTATATCATGCAGAAATACATTAAATCTTAATCATAAAGTCAGACACTCTAGACTGGCTCAATACTGGTGATCACACAGCCTATTGACACCCAATAGGTAGTTAGTTTCTTCACATCGCATACTAGATTCATGCATTCAAAGCAATGAATAAAACATCATTCATACAAGCGGATCACTCAAACATAGTAATATCTTATACGAGCAAGTTATATAGATACGATATATTTAATAATAATATTCATAATATAAGAAATTAGCTTTTATAAATAATACGCAAAAGTAAATGCAACTCACAGAAACCGCTATTCCTTATATCCGAACGTAAGCTCCAGGAGACTGGTCTGTCAATCCTCGTCGGGCTTCTTGGTTTGTCATACTCGTAGCTCGATAGTCCGTCACATCTATCACAGGATTCTACCGTTAAAACATATACTTGGAGAATCATGTTCTTAAAAACTGCACTAGATACCTAACACGACAAAAGCACGAAACATAACCGTCGTGCTCTAAACGTATCTTTCTCTATAGATCTCTATTAATATCTTGATTACTCATCATGCTAATGTTCATTGCTATAATGTCTTATTAATATTCATTTTAAGATATTTGTCAGAGTTCTACACCCGTATCATGCCATCGGAAGCCAATTTTCGCACCCGGAAGTCCCCCGGAGGTCACGATCGAAGTAGGGCACGTCGTGCCCCTCATTTTTCACGAAAGGCACGTCGTTCCCTTCCCTGTGCACGTCGTGCACCCTTGTGGTGCACGTCGTGCCCACTTCGGGTACGACGTTTCCGATGTTTTCAGACCATTTCTGAAGCCCCAAAACACTCATAATCCATTCTAACATATTCCCAATTCATTTAAACACAAAACTTATCAAGAATCCATACGAAAATGGTGGAAAACGACGTGTTTTCAGTGTTTCGATTCAAACAGAGCGCTTTTCATCAAAACAGCCCGTAACCTCTGATTTTAACAGCCAAATCAGTAATCTTACCTTGAAATTAAGCTTAAGATTGATAGAGCTTCCAATTCCTGAGAGATCGACGCAAAAATCGTTCAAATCGGACTCCGAACAGCGAATCGGCGAAGTAACGAAGATGATCGTCAAAAATGGTGATGGCTTCTGGATGTTTCTCCTTCCTTCTTCTGATTCATTTCTTTCATAATCAAAATCTTATATAGTTTGGCCAAAGTTCCACTTACGTCCTTGTTTTCTTTATTTGTTATAACTTATCCTTTAAACTTTTATTTTGTTCAATTTAATCCTTCGCTTAATCAATTAACCTTTTAACCAATTTGTATACGTATTATTTATATCTAATAAATAATACTAACCCAAAATTATTATTTTTCCGTCAATAATCTTCTAATTGCTATTCTCGAAGCTCAACTGGCTAATTTACACTTTGGTCCTTGAACTTTTCAAAAATTGCGATTTAGGCCAAGACGCATTCGCGTCTAAATTTTAAAAGGCCTCCGATTGACCCGAATTTTTTACCACATATACTATAAAACATTTCGCGGATCTTGGCGAAATAATTTCTCTTTTCGTGACTCAACTGGTTAAATTACCACTTTAGTCCCTGAACTCTAGTTTGGGACTTTTCTTGACATTTTTCCTTTTAATTTAAATTCCAACTTTAAAATTGGAATATGATATTAAATTCTGCATAATTACTTTAATTTCTTGTAAATTATTTCCGATATCGCCACCCTGGCGAATCAGAACTGGACATTTGGTCCAATTAGATACTTAAACATTTTGGGGTATTACATTTGTCTTCTACATAAATAAAAGAAAATGTGTTTTTCTTGAGGAGAAAGCACAATTTTCTATATATGAAAGGACTGTATAAAGAAAAAGATAAAAAGAGTTGAAAACACAATTTTTTATTTGAAATGACAATTCAAATGAAAAAAGTAGAGAAAGTATTTTAATTACAAAGAAAAAGTCATACCTGCACAATAGCTAATGTAGGCATAATTTCCTATACCGAAATAAACCGAAAATCATATTACATTACAAATCCTTCTATTGCATGATATATTTACATATGACATAAATTATATTTGCACAGGGGCTAACCAGTTGAACCGGTCAAATCGGTTGAACCGGTTTGACCGCAAATCGATAGCCTAATCGATTCAATCAGCGGTTCAGTTTTTTAAAACACTGCAAATTAGTCAACTTTAGTCCTGAAAAACAAGCTAAAATGCCATAATTACTCAAGAAAAAGCTACTACGTTCTAATTCGAAGCTGGATACCATGGAATCAAATAACGGTCGTTACGTAACGTAACGACCGTTAAATATAGGTATTCAGACCTGCCGTTGCTGTTAATACCGTTTTCCAACACTGTTTCCTTTTTTGTATAGTAACGACCGTTTTCTCCGTTGTGTATCATGTTAACGTCGTGAAGTATCTGTTTCCTACATGTAACGTGGTGTGAAGACAAGAAAGTAGAAATGATTTGCTTTTTAAAATGAAAGAAAATAAGGACTGTGAATCTGACATGCTACACGTGAAAGTTTAAATAAAATGGATATGGGTTTGTTAGAGAAAGTAAAATAAAGTGTGATAGATAGGTTGTATGTTTGCATTATTTGTAAGAAAAGGACAAGTAAAAATTGAAATAATACACATGGATGTAATAATTTATTTCAACAATCATGGAAATTTTGACCACATTCTATAAATAATGGGCATATAAAATAAAAGAGGCAAATAATTGATAGCAAAATGAATGGAGTCCGTGAGTTTAAATGTTTGCCAATGCACTATAAATATGTACAATTGTCATGTGTTTATATTTACACAAAAAATAGATTACAAATACTTCTCTTCTCTTTGATAAAATGCCTAGAGCACGTGCAGAATCCGGATCAAAACCCAGTGATGATATTGGATGGAATTTCGCTACTTCAACTAAAAATAAAGGCGAAATGATATGTTCGTTTTGTGGTAAAAAAAGTTACGGGAGGAATTACTCGTTTGAAACAACACTTGGCTCATATATCAGGTCAAGTAAGTAGTTGTCCAAAAGTTTATGATACTGTAAGAAAAGATATGTATAGACTTATGACAGATTTTTATTTGGCTAAAAAACAAAAAGCAAAAAGATCAAAAGAGCTTGAAGATGAATGCGCCCGAATGAATGAACCAGATTTTGAAGATGATGGAGAAGATGATGATTTTCAACAAGCAAGACAAGAAAGTATACGGCAATATCAAGAAGACGAATATAGAAGAAGTAGAGGAGATCAATAGGATGTTGGCGGTGGTAGTGGTAGTGGCCAACAACAAAAAAAAGGCTTTGGTCGTTCATTCACTGTTCGTGAAAGGATTATAGAAAGTTTAAGGTTTACTCCTGCATCAACACCGAGTACTAGATTAGCAGACAGAGAAATCGAATTAGAAAAGAAAGCTCCAGCAAAGCAACAAAAAATTAAAACCAAATGGTTCAAGAACCAAAAAGAAAAATTGATGAAAGCATTTGGAAATTTTGTGATTCATAATAGATTGCCTTTTGCAGTTGCAAACTCACCTTGGACGCGGCCACTACTCAGAGCAGCTTGCAAGGTTGGTCCCAATATACCTCCACCAACTCCTTATGAAATTGCAGAGGTATTTCTTCCAAACGAATATAAATTGATGAAAGAATATATTGCTTCTTTTGATTCAATCTGGAAGGAACGGGGTGTCACAATTATGTGTGATGGATGGACAGGCACCACTAGAATGTCTATAATTAATTTTATGGTTTATTCTAACCGTGAAACTGTTTTTCATAAGTCAGTTGACGCTTCGCTTATTACTTAAAAAGAGACTTAAGTGGCAATATGCCCCCTCAACTTGTAAGCAATGAATAATTAACATATAAATGAACTTTGTGGGCAAATCAGTACACGAACTTGGTGATTATGAGAAATTTGCCCCATTTTGGCAATTTGCCCCTGAAATTTGTGAGTTAATTGTATCCTAAATTGGCAATTTGCCCCCTTAACTTGTAAGTTAATTTGCCAAAATGGGCTAATTGCCCATAATCACCAAGTTCGTGTATTGATTTGCCAACAAAATTAATTTATGTGTTAATTGCAAATTGCTTACAAGTTGAAGGGGCAAATTGCTACTTAAGTCCTTAAAAAGATGCTGAATATTATTTTGGACTGATGAAAAGTGTAGTTCAGGAAATTGGTCCAGAAAAGGTTGTTCAAATTGTCATAGATAATGAAGCGACAATGAAAGCCGGTGGAAAAAAGTTGATGGAGGCATTTCCACACATTTATTGGACTGAGTGTGCTGCTCACTATATTGATCTAATCCTTGAAGATTTTGAAAAAAGAAAAACAATCAAAGATGCTATGGAAATAGCCAAAAAAATAACCCAATTCATTTACAATCATAATTGGGTGTACAATTACATGAAGAAATTCACCGATGGCAGAGATACTCTTCGGCCTGGGATTACAAGGTGTGCTACAAATTTTATTGCCTTAGAAAGTATTATGAGGCATAAAATTGGATTGAGAAATATGTTTGAATCTGAGGGATGGTTACCTTCTAAGTATGGTAAAGCTACCACCGGTCCTGCTGTTGAAGTTAAGAAAATAATTCTTAACTTGTCGAGCGAAGGTATATGATTTTGGAAAAAAACAAAAGAAATTGTGAAGATTCAAGAGCCTTTGTTAAAAGTTCTGCGATTAGTCGATGGTGATGATAGATCTACAATGGGATATATATATATATATATGAGGCTATGGAGAGAGCAAAATTGGCGATAAAAGAAAATTGTAGGAGCTATGTCAATTATTGAAGAATAATTGATCAAAGGTGGAGCTTTCAATTACATCATGATCTTCATGCAGCATGTAGAATTTATTATTCGCATGTAAATTTATATATTTGAATATAATTATTAAATTAGATTAATATAATCTATGTGCAAGATATTTTCTCAATCCACAGTTTCAATATGGCAAACATGACATAGCCAATGACAGAGAGGTCTTTGCTGGAATGAAAAGTGTGGTTCAAAGATTAGAGCCCAGTTTAGATAATCAAGCCAAAGCACTGAATCAAGTAAGTAATTAAAATTGTTAAATTATTAATTTACTTCAAAGATCATTTATAAATTATTAATTAATTTGCAGGTACTAATTTTTCGTGATAAAATGGAAAGTTTTGGTTCTGCATTGACACAAAGAGCTGTTGATTTTACTACTCCATGTAATATTTTTTTGTTTAATTATTTTATTTAAATTGTTCTATAATTATAAGTTAATTTATAATTTTTTTTATTATAGCTGAGTGGTGGATTCAATATGGTGAAAGTGCTTCAGAACTTCAAACTATCGCAGTAAAAGTGCTAAGCCAAACAACATCTTCTTCAAATTGTGAAAGACATTGGAGTACTTTCTCACTGATACATACAAAGACAAGAAATAGACTCTGATACCAAAAATTGCATTCACTCGTTTTTGTCCATTACAATATGAAGCTTAAAATTCGAAATGCGACTAGAAAGAGTGAAGCTGAGTTGAATCAAAGTTATAATCCAATAAAGTTGGATTATATTTTTGAGGAAGATGATCCTTTATCTGAGTGGCTTGAAGAAAGAGAAACACCGTTATTTGATGGAGAAAATTTGGATTGGCTATCGGATGATGATGAACCCGTAACTACTTCTGATGCTCAGCAAAATAATCTGGCTGGACCTAGTACTAGTGGTGGTGGTAATGGTGATACTAGTGATGATGATGACAGTGGAAATGATGATGATGATAGTGCACCACCCGCTGCAGATGGAGGAGAGACATTTGTTCCATCGACTTATCCTCATGATTTTACATATGATCCAAATATTATTGCTGGAGGTGCCTCAAGTCATAATGTTTGCCCTACTCCTTCCCTGCCCCGTCCTCCTTCTTATGAGCTTCCTCCGTATGATCCTCACTATCATTCTTCATCATATTACCAATCTCATTCAAGTGGAAATGACAACTATAACTTATATGGGTATGGTATTTATAATGCAGTCAACTATAGAGGAGATAGCTCCGGATCAAATACCAACTATGCATATGGCGGTACTACCAACTATGGATACAACGATGATATCAGTACTGAATCAACCCAACATGATCCATAATCATCAAATAGTCAATCTGCATTCAATTCATTCATGGATACGTCAAACTTTGCAGATTCCTTGTTCAATTATCAAATGGAGGAAGAAGAGCCTCTACCAGATCCTCCACGACACTCTTTGTGGTGGTGATTTCATTCGTAATGTTTTATATTTTAACATATGAAAATTATATTTATATTTTCTTATCATGTACTTATGAATAAATTTTATTATTATAACAATAAATTGAAGCATATTCAACTATGATAAAAATAATAATTAAATAACATGCCTTTTCTATTACAGTTCTTTTTATTAGATGTTTGTATAATTATATTTCATTTTAGTTCTTTCAATTTATGTTAATTCCATCTAATTACAATTTTTTTTAAATTGCGCTCCGATAGACCGTTACACAATGTTACGGCCGTTACAGATACGTTACCGTTATAAATAGCCGCGGTCGCGACTGCAGCCATTATCGCAATTTAAATCCATGTTGGATACCACATCCGAATCACCAGAAAACGAGCCAAAGACTCGGAACGATACTTCTAAGGATCCAATTATTGTGTATACCTTTTTTTATCATCATGTGATTTAGAATTGTTAGTTTGTTGTATTAGAGTGCATGTTAAGTTATTTTGCTGTGAAATTGCCTAAAATTGTTAATAATTGCCATAAACTGCCTTTGTCATGATTTCAATGAATTTGGCATGAAAGTTGTTTATTAGCATACTTAGGGCTGCCCTATTATGTTTTACATTATATTCAAAATTCAATCAATTCGAGTGCCTAGGTTGCATGTTAGAAGTAATTTCCATAGTATGTGTTTCTTGGCGCTCTTGATATTTTTGATTTAAAATCAGCTTAAAATGCACGATTTAAGATGATTGATGCATGTTTAATTGTCTTATTTCAATATCAGTATGTTTAGAATGATTTGTGAGTGTTTTGACACGTTTTTTTTTATCTCCATTTGCATGTTTCCGAGACCCCAAAAGAAGTAGTCCCTAAACCTACCAGAACCGGAGGCGGCGCCGGTTCACCATGGCGCGGTGTTCATCACTTCCCCAGCCCCCCCAGAATTGATCCTAGATCCTTACAGACTCGATCCAATCTAATTTTATGTTTCCAGGATCGTTTCATCTCCGAATTGGGCTCTATTTAAGCCCACGTGTATTGTATTTAATGTATTTTCATATTATGTATTATAATGGGTATGTCCCTATGTAATTTGGGCCTCGAAGCACAAACTTGTAGCCTGCTAAGCGAATCGGGCCTCAAAGCCCCCAACTGACGAGTCCAACAACTTCCAGAGAAGATTCCGAGTTCATCTGAACTCGGAATCGACCCCGATTCAAACCAATATAACCGTATCAGCGAGAAAAACAACTTTCATGTTCTATTCGAGAGAAAATTCTGACCACACCGATGGTTAAAATGCGGCGAGTGCCAAGCACTCGAATTGACAAGGTTTAAAAGTATTCCTAACTCTGCATGCATATCCAACTTCCCATGAGAATGTCGATACTGTTTTAAACGTTTTCCAAAAGCATGTCAAATCCAATATTAACAGAAGGACTAACCACGCTAATTTAGCAAATCAAATCAAATCCAACCAGTCACCTAGACATCTTAAGATTGCATCAAAAATGTAATTAGAGGTTGTATAGGATTTCAAGAATGATCTAATAAAACAATCAAACTTAGACATCAAGTTTATGAATTGTGCATGTAAAATATATAGACCAGCCAATACTTGACTATTTGTTAGAAACTACCAGGTTTAGATGAATGTTTAAAGGTAATTTTTACCTACCTCAAATGTTAGTCCAGATCGAGTCATATGCGAGTCAAACGTGTTTACTGCTTTCAAAAGTGTTTACATTTCCAGCAATACATCCTATGAACTGCAATATATGTCGAAATGATATCTATATGTCTAGTAAGTAAAATTAGAAACTGATAAGTCAAGCACACAAGTCGAGATAGGTCCATGAACCCGGTGTTTTGGTCTAGCGTACGGTAATCTTACCCATAAGTGGGTAAGGTTATCGAGTCGGTATAAAAGGCATTTCCTAACTGATCTAGGTGGCAAATCCACACTTATTTCAAAACCTGTGCAGAACACAGTCATGCCATAAATCTGGGCGAACGGGAATCCTGAAACCCCCGCTTCCGTTCACAATAGGACTGCGTGATCACCATTTCTTACATTAGATTAAGTTGTGATTGCTATTGTAGAGTTGTAAGTTACATGCAACGACCTAGACATATCGGAAGTGATCTAAGGTGACAGTCTTAAAATTCCGACCAGATCTACACGGTGATGGTACTTTTAACGTACGACCTGAGGTTTGTAATATTGGACAATTTTATGAATTGTGGTTCATGATATAGTTTGTCCATTAGAAAAATTGTGGATTAGGGTTTCATCTGGATCGAATATTTGGTCATATTTTTTATGTAAATGATTTCTTATATGCAATTTTAATATTCAACTGTAAACGTGTAGACTCATTCAGAAATTTATTTTTGACCTGTTATTCTCCCCTTTCAGGTTTATCGAGTTACGAGGTTAGACTTCCATAATAATTCTGGTAGTCATCTTTAACTCTAGAGCTACAACTAGTAGGATATCGGGAAGTCTGTTTTTTGTTTTCAGTAGTTGATGATATTTTTATAAACTCTAATTTGAACTGCTATATATGTATATGCTTGAAAAGCCGTGTCATTTTATAAAAGATAAACTTTTTACCATTATCATATATTTTATACTGATTTATATTATTATAAAAGGTTTCAGTATTGTGTTTTAAATAGAGCGAGTTGTGTGATGACACAATTGAGATACTCCCTTGTTTTAATAATTATAGTACTGATTTTTCAGGAAAATGTTTACGTTAAATAAAAAGAAAAGGTTCAATTGTATTTCTTTTGAAAACAGATTATATATAATATATGATTTTAAATTGCGAAAAATTCATAGTGGTTTTAGATTTGTTACGAGTTTCAGAACTAACACTCCCATTTCCTAATACCGGCCTCGGCTCGAAATTTCGAGTCGTGGCAAGTTGATAATTTAGTTTTTATTTTTAGAAATAGATTTGCAAATTAGACAACACATGTTAGTGTAATAGTTTATTCCATGTTAGGTATGTCAGGACATCAGATTTAATTTTTAATTGTTTTAAATTTCTTACGAATATAACCGTTTCAGATTCGATTTAATGAAATTTGATGAATTAAAAAAAAAATTCAACTCCTGAAATTATATTAGTCTACTTATTTATATCAAACTAAAAATTTGAAATTACCAATCAATACCACATAATTTCAAAAAGATATTGTATTTGTTTCAAAGAAATCCTAAGATATTTGACAAAATAGACCCTTAAATCAAGGCCTCATTTTTATCAATTAAACTCGCACGTAAAATCCTAATTTCCCCAGCCTTAATACAATGAAATAGCGACGACAAGACACGACTCCGTCAACCTTTCATTCACCATTCCTTCCACTTCCTCACTTGCACGATCTTGCACATCTTCACGCTCCAAACATGCGCGTATCACTAAATAACCCAATCCCTGTAACCCTTGCGGGACCCACGTTAATACCTACTTAAAAAGAACCAAAGCCAACGCGCCAATAGAGTGAGCGTCGAAGGAAAAAACTTAACTAAATAATTTACTGGATTGCTAAACACCGCCCGGTTTTACTTACCACCGCACAGGCAAAAGACATTTTTACCCTTTTAGCAAAATTTTGAAAAAAAAGTTCTCTCAACTCATTCGAATACATTCAAACAAATACGTAAAAATCGATTAAAATGACGAACAACGAGTACAATTCATCGGATAACGAGTATCGACGTTCGGAAACAACCCCCGATAAATATTTTTTTTTAAAAAAACTCGAAATAAATAATTTTTTTAAATTTTTTTAAGGAGGGACGTTTACATTTCACGTCCCCTCCAGAGGAGTGGACGCCGGAAAGCGGCGTCCCCTCCTCTGGAGAGGACGTGGATTTCCCACGTCCTCTCCTGAAGAGGGGACGTCGTTCGTCCCCTCCTCAGGAGAAGACGTGGGAAATCCACGTCCCCTCCTCTGGAGAGGACGTGGATTTCCCACGTCCTTTCCTGAAGAGAAGACGTCGTTCGTCCCCTCTTCAGGAGACGACGTGGGAAATCCACGTCCTCTCCAGAGGAGGGGACGCCGCTTTCCGGCGTCCTCTCCTCTGGAGGGGACGCCAGACGTCCCCTTTTCAGGCGGAGGGGACGCCGGAAAAACAGAAAAAAAAAATTAAAAATTATTTTTTATCTCGAAAAAGCCGGAACATATTGTTTCCGACTATCGGTACTCGTTTCCCGACGAATTATACTCGTTATCCGTCATTTTACTCGACTTTTTACGTAGTTGTTCGAGTGTGTTCGAATGAGTTGAGAGAACTTTTTTTTTTGAAATTTTGCTAAAGGGGTAAAAATGTCTTTCGCCTGTGCGGTGCTAAGTAAAAGGGGGCGGCGAATAGCAAAACCCATAATTTATAGCTAATTTATTATGTAACGCGGCTCGATTCGACTCGGAAATGACATAACTGCAAAAAAAATAAAATAAAAAAAATCATAAAAGGTAAATTGAATTAATTTTTTTTGTTTCTTTTTCTGTCTCATCGTTTGTAATAACGAAGCTTCATTTTAAAAAGCTTATCGAAGGCGACACACCAGCGAATTGGAATCGAACCAAATCGGAATATACTGGTATTAATTTCATTTCTGTTTCGGTTTGGTTTGTGTTCGGATCGGTTTTGGTTGGGAGAAGATGAGCGGAGGTGGAGGTGGAGGTGGATGGGAGAGGGTAAGGACTTCGAGATCGAGATTAGGAAGAGAAACGAGTTCTACATCATCTCGGACGGTTCGACTCGGTCGAGTGCAGCCTCAGGCACCTGGTCACCGTACTATCTATTGTAATGACCGCGAGGCTAATTTCCCCGTCCGATTCAAGGTTCGCACTTCACAAATTTATGTCTATATTGTCTTCATTTACTTGTTTGTTTTCTTGTTTGCATATGAAAATGTGGAGAGAAATGTTTTACTTGATTTTAGAGTATAATTAAGTGTTGATCTTATTTTGTTATCCAAGATTTTTGGAGTGAAATTTTGTTTGAGTTACAGCGAGTTATGTCGAGTTTAGCGCTGAATTTTCGTTGTGATTAGTCAAATTACGTAATAGAGAGTGAAGATTGTCAGTTTGAGCCAAATTTTGTAGCTATATAATAGAGTTGTTACTTAATCATAGAAGTAACACAGCTGTGCGTTAAAGAGACGAATTTAATTTGATGATTAGCTGCAGTTATTGTTTGCAATTTCTTGGAAGATTGTTATTTTTTAAATGATTTTGATAATTCTCGTGATAGTGATTTTAGGATTAACTTATTTTATATGTAATATAGAAGATGAGGATATGGGTTACTAAGGAACAAATGCATTTGCTCTTGACATGATTTTACACGAGTAACTTGTAGTATTCCGTACTAGGGGAAACCTATGCATCGACTAGTCTACCTGTAATCAGCTTTGGTTTCCAAGTGATTAGGAATACATTGAACTTGATGTGTTGTTAATCTTCAAGATTTTGAGTATCTTTGGGAAAATGCAACAAGCATGGTAGAAAAAATTTAAAAACGATGAGTTTTAAATTGGTTAGGTTTATTGTTTAAACTAGAGAGCAGTATTGCTAGTAGCTTTCTTGATCAGATGATTTTTTTCACGAAAGTTTTTATTGCCTTTGAAATATTACCTTGTTAAAGTATATAGATGCTATGTTTGAGATGGCTGTTCAGTTTGAAGTGCTTTGCTTATGCTTGTTCATAGCACTTGTGGCCTAGTTTGTGCTTATGTCTTGTGTTGTGTCTCATCTATCTGTCCTAAAATGAAGAGAAGTGTTTTGGATTACAAGCCCATCATGTCCTGTAACTGTTTCTTTTTAAGGCTCCAAATAGTACATTTAAGGTATATTTTCTTGGTAAGTTGAATCTTCTTGATGTGTATTGGTTGCACAAGGAATACCAGCTCACTGACATGAGTTAATGCTAGTTTCCACTCCAGCATGACAAGACAGGTAGCTGTGATATAGTCGTCTAAAATATGACCTTCTTAGGATACAAAGATAGGCTTATGTAATACATATAACCTTCTTAGGATACAAAGGCAAAATACATATATTTGTTTTCTCAAAAGGGTATTCTGCTGTCAAAACATGTAAGGGTTGTACTTTGTAGAAAAATTGGAGTAAAATGTGCCAATGCTTAGATCTTAGACCCTCAAACTCTGAAAAGGAGTTGCATTCTAGATGCTGAAAACTGAGAGCAAAAGTGATGCAAAATGCTAGATTTGGTTCCTACAACTACATCATTGCTGTGGACTACTCTTGACCTTGTTTTCTTCCTGCACTTGGAAGTAATAATTTTATTTAGAATAAATTTAATGTCATAATATTTATTTCACTTCAAGAATATTTCTGTTAATTTTCTTATATAAGTTATGCCATAATTAGTGGGGATCAATTGTTTCAGGGGAATTCTATATCAACTACGAAGTACAATTTCTTAACCTTTCTACCAAAGGGACTGTTTGAACAGGTAAAATAATACCTATCAATTTATTGGTTATACTGTCAGGTATGTTTGAGCCTTATAAGTTAGTTTATGCAATGAGTGGCACTGTGAACGAGAAGCTTGAGCCTCTTTCTTATAGATGACTTATTTTCCTGAGATTTTTTTTGTACTGAACAGTTCAGGCGGGTAGCCAATTGCTACTTTCTCTTGATATCTATCTTATCAATGACACCAATCAGGTATACCAATTTCCTTTTCTTTTTGTGCGAAAATCACTAGCCTACTCTCTAGTTGCTACACGGATATGTATTGCTTATAAACATATTTACATTTTCTAATATTTTTTTTTTGGAAGAAAAATCTGGCATTATTGTTGTCGTGTAATTTGTGAAAAATTCTGAGCACTTTTATAAAGATCATAGAATTAAATAATTAAAGTACTTTCAGGAGAATTCCTGGATAATTCCTGTAGTTTTATGCTCCGACTCCTTGTCCTTATATTTCCTATTTTTACTGTTTTATGATGTAAGGTTTTTTGTGTGTATGCATTATATTTTCATAAGCTCTGTGGGATTTACATAAAATATTTGATTATTATTTGTAATAATGGTGATGCATTTATTCTTTGTTTGGATTTTATACATCCAGTAACATTATTCTTGAGATTGTTTTACTTTTTCAAGTTTCTTCTCTTGGGGTTTCTATGCGCATTATGTAATACTGATGTATACATATTATGTGCGTTTTTGTTTGCACTTGTTGGCTTCTGTTCATTTGCATGGTCATTCTGCTTGAAGATTTTTTCTTTTTATGTGCACTTTTGTACTAATCGAATTGTCCTAGTGATTTTGATTCAAGTAACGGATGAAAGATTGTGTATCAGGTTTAACCAACTTTAGCTTTTTTAACTATGCAAATAATATAAAGAGTGTTTCTAATGATGCAGTCCTGTCAATCCTGTGACAAATGTGGTCCCATTGAGCATGGTACTTTTGGTCTCTCTTATTAAGGAGGCATTTGAGGACTGGGTGAGTACTATTCTGTATAGTATTTTTATATGTTCATTTTTTCTTGTGGAATCAGACTATTCTGCTTTAATCTACTCTGGTATGCCCTCAGCAACTGAGAGGGTGGAATGGGTTGCTTGAGCCTGTGATTTATCATGTGTAGTTGTGGAAAGTGGCTTTTACTTTTCTTTTCTTTGCTCTGTCTTTGTCAATTATGCACTACAGAAGCGTTTTCAGAATGATATGGTGATTAACAACAGTCCTGTAGAAGTGTTGCAAGATCAAAAGTGGGAGACTATTCCATGGAAGAAGTTGCAAGTTGGAGACATTGTTAGGGTAATTTTTTTTTTCCGTTATTTTATTCCTCCTAAAGATCAATGAAAGATCTCTAAAAAAAAGAAAAGATCTATGAAAGAAATTGAATTAATTTAATTTGCCTTCATACATGTGTTAGATCTCATTATCTTTCATGATCCACACTTTTATATCGGAGAGTTCCCCTTTAGTCCAACTGTATTACCATCTCAAATGCAATAGTGTGTTTTAGGATAATGTTTAACTTTGGTAAGGATTTTGATGGTTACCTCTAGATGCAATGTACATATGAACATTGTGACGAGTGACTACTGGTTAGCCCATATCACCTATCAAGCCCCATTATGGTCCGCATCAGCAATTAACATGCATTAGGTCAACCTCAGTTACTAACTTTTTTTTTTTACTATAATACAATAACATTTATGTCCTTCAATGATTTTTGGGTAATTTTTCAGGAGCTTGAAAATATTTGGTAATATCTGTTGTCTATCATTTTGTTTTCTGTTTTTTCGTTTTTGGTTTTTAGCTGTTTACCTTTGATAGTAGAGCTGAGAAAATCAAGAAACCCACTTTTGTGGGTTTTCTGAGTTTTGCAAATCTGCTCTTCTATTCAATAAATAAAATGGCAATTTAATAAATAAAAAGTTTAATAATTTATCTTGTATTTTGAAGATAGAAAACCAAAATAATTGAAAAGAAACTGATACCAAACATTCAAGTCTATGATTCCTCGAAGACTTTGTTGCTGGCTAGCATAATAGCAGTAGCTATAATCATAGTAATGACAGTATTGTAGAACCTTTGATTCTAATATCATGAGGGGGATATGTGGATCACCCGCTTTTGGTCAAAGGTCGGCCAGCTTCAGCTGCCATATGCAGGAGATAAAAGCAACTTATTTTATAGGTTTTGATCTTGAATTGAACCTGATCATTGTTATTTGTGCAGTTATCGTTTTGAATTTTGCTGTGTTACAACTATGTTTGCTAGTGTTTGTCATCATCTTTTGTGATTTCCTTAAAAATCTTTTGCATTCCATTAAAATTGTTTTTGTGGGCTATAGATTAAGCAGGATGGGTTCTTTCCCGCCGATCTGCTTTTCCTAGCTTCTACAAACCAGGACGGTGTCTGTTATATTGAGGTTCTTTTTCTGCTTACTCTGTGTAAAATTATTATACTATTTGAAAGCTTGACGGTGAACCACGGGTGACTTGTATGGTATCCATCTGTATTTGTCTTTTGGCAGACGGCAAATTTGGATGGGGAAACAAATTTGAAGATTAGAAAGGCATTGGAAAGGACGTGGGATTACTTGACCCCTGAAAAAGCTGCTGAATTTAAAGGTCCTTAGCTAAATCTTTGTTGTGATGTTGATTATTTTCGGTAACAACCTTGGTAGTCTTAAGCTTTTTTTCGTTATGTTCAGCTACTGTGATTTTATTCTTCTCTTTTGTTTCTTTTGTTCAAAACCTCATTTGACCATTACAAGGGAGTAGTATAATTTGTTTGTAATTGAAATAATAGTTACACAAGTACAGCCAGAATAATTTTATGACTGGATTGAGTGCTTTTTCCAATCGTTGCTCATAGAGAGCAATGCACTGGTTGACGAACTTATGCTTATTGAATTTATTGCAATACTGTAGTTGTGTATTTGTACAGTTTTTTTTAGTATTATGTTTCCCTTCATGCAAAACCTTATTACCTTTATTCTTCACTTCTTCTGTCACCTTGCAGTAACTCCTTTTTATTAGTGCAGGTGAAGTACAATGTGAACAACCAAACAATTCGCTTTACACTTTCACCGGCAATCTTATTATCCAAAAGCAGACATTACCTCTCAGTCCAAACCAACTTCTTTTAAGAGTATGCTCTGATATTTCAATAGGATCATAAATTGATGTTATTTATCCTTCTTTAATCATTTACTAGGATGCCAACTAGAATGTAGGAACTGAATGCTTCTTGATCTCAGAATAAACTTCATTCCCTTGGTCCAAAAATTAGTAAAATGTGAAAAGCTGTTTGAATTTTATTTGTCTATTTTATGATATTTGCTTGTTATTCTTTGGTTTTCTCACTGACTTTTGCATTATGTATTCTTAGGGGTGCAGTCTCAGGAACACAGTATATATCGTTGGGGCTGTTATATTTACAGGTCAAGAATCAAAGGTTCGTTATTGTAGATCCTAGTGTAATTTAATTGCCTATGTCCTTATTTGCTTACCTATAAAATGTATTTGGCTTGCATTGCGTTCTGTCACTTTCCGTTGTTGCTGCAAATCTATATGAAAACTTATATTTGGATTTTCATCCATTAATTTTTATTGCTGATGGAGCTTAGTAATGTACAAAGACTTCTAGTGATATGATCTTTTTCTTCAGAAGGCTACTATTGCAGGTAGATTTTGCTTTATGGAACAGCTTAATTTATTTGCAGGTTATGATGAACTCCATGAATGTTCCTTCGAAGAGGAGTACACTGGAGAGGAAACTTGATAAACTTATTCTTGCCCTTTTTGGATCTCTTTTCATGATGTGCCTGATTGGAGCAATAGCCAGGTGGGAGATTGACTAGTCTGAATATTCATCATTTTTTTCTGTTATCTTTTTGTTTTATTGTTCTATTTAACAATTATTTTCTATTGCATTGAATTCTTCAGCGGTATATTCATAAACCGTAAGTATTACTACCTTGGTCTTGATGAAAGTGCACCGACAGAGTATAACCCTAGCAACAGATTTGGGGTACTACATTCTTCTGAAGTTCTTTTATTTCTCCAAAGATACATTCTTCTACAGTTAAAAGCTTCTTTTTGTTAATATTTGTTTTTATTGCTCTCTTTTGATTTTTCAGGTTGCTGCTTTGACTTTGTTTACACTCATTACATTATACTCGACAATAATTCCCATCTCTTTGTATGTTTCTATTGAGGTAGGCTAGCTATGTTGGTGGCTGTATCTTCCTCAGCTTTTGTGTGACGGATGAGTTCTGTTTCTAATGGTATTCGAAACCTCTTGTAGATGATCAAATTTATTCAATGCACCCAATTTATCAACAAAGACCTACATATGTATCATGCTGAAACCAATACTGCTGCATTGGCTAGGACTTCCAATTTAAATGAGGAACTTGGACAGGTAAATTGGTGCTATGATCACTGTGTGAAATAGTGCTCATGTTTCTTTTTGCTATCGCGAATTCAGTATTGTTTATGTTGCGGCTTGTCAGGTGGAATATGTTTTCTCCGATAAAACTGGTACTTTAACGAGAAATTTAATGGAGTTTTTCAAGTGTTCAATTGGAGGAGAAGTTTATGGCTCTGGTATTACTGAAATAGAACGTGGTGGAGCACAACGGAGTGGCATGACAATTCAAGAAGTATATGTTGCTTTCATTTTAAGAAAACATTGTTTGAATGACTTTTTTATTTGCAGCAGTTCATTTATTAATTTTTTTGCTCAATATCATTTGACTGATGTTGAATTTCTTGTAGAGTAACAAATCAGTTGGTGCAATACATGAGAAGGGGTTCAATTTTGATGATCCTAGGCTTATGGGTGGAGCTTGGAGGAATGAACCTAATCCTGACACATGCAAGGTGTTTTTTTTTCTTTTCGGCAGACGCTTTTACACGGTCTTATATTAAATCTAATTCTTTTCAGAACTACTTGTTTGTTTTTAATGTCTGCCATGTTAAGTACTGTTTGGTGGATCTTTTTGTATCTATGTAAAAGCAGGAGATTCGTTTTCCTTGTGTCCCACATAATCTGGGCAACTTTTCACAAATATCTTTATTTATGCTAGTTTTTTTTGGAGTCCTTATTTATGGATGTGTTCCGACATTTAAGTCCACTAAACACTGTTTCAAGTTGTAGTTTTTTTTTTTGTGTAGGAATTTTTCAGATGCCTTGCAATTTGTCATACGGTTCTTCCTGAAGGTGAGGAATCCCCTGAGAAAATTACATATCAGGCTGCATCACCGGATGAGGCTGCTTTGGTCGCTGCAGCAAAGAATTTTGGTTTTTTCTTCTACAGGTTTAGAACTTACTGTTAGATAACTCATTATTTTTTCAGTTGCTGCAAACTTATTGTTTCTTGAGTTGGTCTGTTTCTAATGCTCATGTGGAAAACTTTGAAGACCAACTAATATGAGGAAATATTTCTCAGGCGCACACCTACAACTATATATGTTCGTGAATCTCATGCGGAGAAGATGGGTAAAGTTCAGGACGTGTCTTATGAAATTTTGAATGTTCTTGAGTTCAACAGGTGGTTACTTGTTCAGATATTTAATTTATGATATCATGGTTAAAAGGACTAATATCAGTTGTTGTATGCACTGTTCCTGTAGCACGCGAAAACGCCAGTCTGTTGTTTGTAGATATCCTGATGGCAGACTCACGTTATACTGCAAGGTACTATATTTGGGATGCTTCCTTTTTTTTTGAGATGATAATTGCTATCGTCAATGCTGGCGCGCAAAGTGATACCTAGATGGATATTGTATTTATAGGGTGCTGATACTGTAATTTTTGAGAGATTGGCTGATGGAAACGATGGTTTAGTAAAAGTTACTAGGGAACACTTGGGACAATTTGGTTCTTCTGGATTACGCACCCTCTGCCTTGCCTATAGAGATTTAAGCCCTGAAGTATATGAAAGCTGGAATGAGAAGTTTATTCAAGCTAAATCTTCTCTTAGAGATCGTGAAAAGAAGTTGGATGAGGTATATCCGACTGTTTTGACAATTTATTTGTTTTCCCCTGTTCATTAAGATTTATTTTAAAGATTTCATCTCTTTGAAAATGCACTGCTGGAAATTGTCAAGGATATGCTTTTAAGCTTTAACTTCAGTTATGTTATGTTGAGCACCTGAGCTCTTGTTTATCTAGAAGCATGTTTTTTTGTGAAAAATTTCAAGCTATGTTGCACGGGTTGTTGGTTTGTTCTTTTTCTTTTTCTGCAAGCCATTTATTGTTGCTTTTTTCGTGTGAATTTTTATCCTCACAGCATTTTTTTCTGTGTCCAGTTAATCAGGTGGTACTTTTTGAGTAATGGGGACTGGTGTGTGTAGTTGGTTACTTTTGTTATGCAATTCTTGTAACGTATTTAGAACTTGTTAACCTTAGACGTTATAACAGCTTGTATAGTGAAACTGCTATGATTTTGCTATCACAGTGTTGTAAGAGATTATTGAATGATAGAATCTAGAAAAATTACTTTCTGCTATTATTGAATGCTTTAACTTTCTTTTGCTTTTATTATGATGTAAAATTGATCATCTCATACAAACTCTGAAACATCCTTGCAGGTTGCAGAACTTATAGAGAAGGAACTTATTTTGATTGGGAGCACTGCTATAGAAGACAAACTTCAAGAAGGAGTTCCAGATTGTATTGAGACTCTTGCTAGAGCTGGAATCAAGATTTGGGTTCTAACAGGGGACAAGATAGAAACAGCAATTAATATAGCTTATGGTGAGTCACTTAATGTTAGCCTAAACCTCTATTTTTTTGTCATGAGACTTGAAGTACTTTTTCATATTAAACATCATCAGATTCTTAAGTGTTCCATTTGGCTGTTTTTGCTTCAGCTTGCAACTTAATCAACAACGATATGAAACAATTCATCATAAGCTCAGAAACTGATGCAATCAGAGAAGTTGAAAGCAGTGTAAGCAACACTCTGGACTCCTTAATTATCATATGTATTTAATGGAGAATTTGTGACATTGTACTTTAAATTGTCTATCAATGATGTGATCTAAAAATCTCTTGCCAGGGTGATCAAGTGGAAATTGCCCGCTTTATGAAAGAAGAAGTGAAAAAAGAGTTGAAGAAGTGTCTTGAGGAAGCACAACACTCTTTAAACACTGTGACTGGGCCAAAATTAGCTCTTGTTATCGACGGAAAGTGCTTGATGTATGCATTGGACCCCACTTTACGAGTAATGCTGCTGAATTTGAGCTTGAATTGTAGTTCAGTTGTCTGCTGCCGCGTTTCTCCTTTGCAGAAAGCACAGGTGATTAATTCATGGATGTTCTATTTAATTGACCTCTTTGCATAACATGGGCATAAATTTTTTCTATATTGTCCCACTTCCTATAATGTTGTACCTGCACAAGCTGCTAATTGCTATAATGTCTTCTGCTATTAAAGAGAGCTGATAGTTAGAAATTTCTGTACTCGTATGGCGAAGTAATAATAAACGAACTGCCAGTGGCCTATAGAATTGTCCAAAGGTTTAAACCCCGGTTTCGGTTTTTGACTTTTAAAATGCTACTTAGACTCTACATTCTTCAGTTAGAGACTGCCAGCCATTTCTTGAGTAATTAAATTTCTATTTTACTCTCAAATTTTGGAAGGGCTATTTGACTTGAGAAGTTTCATTTTTTTTTTGCAGGTGACTACTTTGGTCAAAAAAGGTGCACGTAAAATTACACTTAGCATTGGAGATGGTGCCAATGATGTTAGCATGATTCAAGCTGCTCATATTGGTGTTGGAATAAGTGGAATGGAAGGAATGCAAGCGGTTATGGCTAGTGATTTTGCAATTGCCCAGTTTCGTTTTCTTGCTGATTTACTTCTTGTGCATGGCCGGTGGTCATATTTTAGGATATGCAAGGTTTGACTTTGTGCAGCTTTAAATTTTGCTTGGGTATCTATTTTTGGTGAGCATTCATGATAGCTATGTATTGCAGGTCATCACATATTTCTTTTACAAGAATCTCACATTTACGCTGACTCAATTTTGGTTCACCTTCCATACTGGCTTTTCTGGCCAAAGATTCTATGATGATTGGTTCCAGTCGCTGTACAATGTCATATTTACGGCACTTCCGGTGATCATTGTTGGGCTTTTTGACAAGGTGCTCCATCCCTTACAACTTTGTTTTACCAAGTTTTTTACAGCTTTTGAAACATAATTAGTTTGAAATGTTGCCTTTGGTAATGTGCATAGATCGGATTTGCTGTTGCTTTTCTTTTCCATTCACCAAACAGAATGACTGATGTAATTTTTTGTGTGGCAGGATGTCAGTGCATCCCTTTCAAAGAAATACCCTGAACTGTATAAAGAGGGTATAAGAAATGTCTTTTTCAAGTGGAGAGTTGTGGTGACATGGGCTTGCTTTTCTGTATACCAGTCTCTAATCTTTTATCACTTTGCGACCACTTCCAGTAAGGGTGGTAAAAATTCATCAGGCCGGATATTTGGACTATGGGATGTCAGCACAATGGCCTTCACTTGTGTTGTTGTCACAGTCAACTTGCGTCTTCTTATGATATGCAACTCGATTACAAGGTGGCATTATATCAGTGTCGGAGGAAGCATTCTAGCTTGGTTTTTTTTCATTTTTGTATATTCAATATTTAGGGTAAGTCCTTATCCTTCTCATTTATTTATTTTAAATATCAAGCAAGACCAGTCAGTAATCTTCTACTTGACTAACTTTCTCATTCTTCTATTCACTTCAGGAGAATGTATTTTTCGTCATTTATATTTTGATGAGTACATTCTATTTCTACCTTGCACTTCTTCTTGTTCCCGTCGTTGCACTTCTTGGAGACTTCATATACCAAGGGTAAGGTTTTGAAATCCTAATTTGTAGCATCTCTGATAAGCCTGTGGTTTTTTCGTCGTTCTTTTGGAGTTGGATGCCCTATTAGCATATGATTTCATATGTTACCACTTACCAACAAAGCATGGGTCGTGTCATGAAACAAACCACTTTGTTAGTTACGCGGGTCATATTGGATGCTTCTGAATTTAAGTATTCCGGGAATCCTTTGATTTTGGAGCTTTTTTTTAATATTTTTGATGCTCAACTTTGATGTGTCAAGAGACTAGTATTAATTGTATGTATGGTTACAGGGTTCAAAGATGGTTCTTCCCATATGATTATCAGATTATTCAGGAGATACACTTGTATGAACCTGATGACAACAGTAGAGCAGGATTTCTGGAGATTGAGAATAGGCTTACACCTCAAGAAGAAAGGAGCTACGCAATAGCTCGACTCCCACGAGAAATATCTAAACACACGGGGTTTGCTTTTGATTCACCTGGGTACGAGTCATTTTTTGCTGCACAGCTTGGTATTTATGCTCCACAGAAGGCTTGGGATGTTGCACGGAGAGCCAGCATGAGGTCACAGCCTAAAAAGAATTAACTCCCATAATTATCATTGTACAAATTAAGTTTTGGTCTCAATATCATTGGTCAATACTAGAAAAATTTGTAGAGTTTAGATGTTAGATTAGCTCTCCATTTAATTTTGCTTTACCTTCAACTTGGTTTTTAGAAGGAATAGCAATCCCTAGGCTGTAAGGATGTACAGGTAATTGATACAATTCTACTAAATTCGGAATTTTGCTGGTTAATTCTTAAAATAACTATTATTTTGGCTTAATATATCTTTTAACCTTTGAATTTGTACTCATTTAACCCTTTGTCTTCAGTTTAACTTATTTGATACTTCAACTTGTAAAATTCACCTATTTAACTTCTGAAATTATTATTTTTATAATTGTTTAACCTCTTGTCCTTGTGGGACAAGTGTATGGTTATAAACAAAAGAGAAAACCACAAAAATATTATTATTTAAATAGAAAATAACAAAAATACACACCAACCTAATAATTTACATTGATACCAAAAAAAGATAAAAGTTTACATATTCTAATCAAACCAATAAATAGGAGACACATGGCACACACAAAAAGCAAAAAAAAGGTCAAAAACGTGTCATAACTGGTCAAAAACGCGTCTGACATGCGTCAGAATCGCGTCTGACACGCGCGTCAGTGACGCGTCATCACGTGTCAGCGAATCTCAGCATGTCGAAATAATTTAAACTTGTATCAGTTATGTATCAGCTATGTATCTGTTATGTATCTGAAATGTGTCACTGGTTCATTTTCTCATATTTTTAAAAATATAAATAAATAAATAAATTTATGTGTGTATATATATACACACTCACATATTATTTTATGTACTATTTATGTGTATATGTATAATATATTTTAAATTTAAAGATATATGTATCACATGCTTTAAAAATGCATAAATTATGTTATAAAAAAGTATATATATATTATATTATGGATTAAAAATATACGTATCTATTATATATATATAAATTATATATATAAATTGCTTCTAATATGTATTCAATATATGTATTTAAAACACGTGTTTTCCTATTAAAAATTTGATGTTTGCTCCGTTCTTTTATTCTTCCATGTTGCACGAGACTTTGCTTTTTAGCTCAATTTATTGTTTTTATATATAATGTATTTACGATGTATCGGCCATGTATTTAAGTGTATTGCAAGATATAGATGATACATCGGTAATATACTAAAATTTTATTATTAATTTTTCTCATCTATATTTATGATGTATTGATGGTGTATTTATGATGTATCGGTACTGTATTATGATGTATCGGCCATGTATTTAAGTGTATTGCAAGATATAGATGATACATCGGTAAGATACAAAAATTTTATTATTAATTTTTCCCATCTATATTTATGATGTATTGATGGTGTAGTTATGATGTATCGGTAATGTATTACGATGTATCGATAATGTATAAGTCATTTTAAAATTTATTTCGTGAAAATAATTTTAAAAATTTAAACATGTATCATCTACGTATCTGCTACGTGTCGGAAAAGTACCATCTATATATCACTAATACACACATGCATCGGTCATTTTGAAAATTATTTTGCTGAAAATAATAATTCTGAGTTGGAGATGGGTTCTAAAAATTATAATCAATGGTGTATCAACGAAATTCATTTCGTTGAAATAATAAAAAAAGGACATGTATTTACAATGTATTAATGGTGTATTTTATGATGGTCGACGATTTATCTACAACGTGTCGGTGGTGTATATATACGATGTATATATAATGGATGTATCTAACATGTATAATAATGTATACACAATAAATTTAACCAATAAGTATATAATGCTTTCAATAAATTTATCACTAGTTTAAGTTAATCTCAAAAACAGTCTAGATACGTCTCAAAACAACAATAGCCGCATGAAATATATTAAAAATTCAAAAATATAGAAGCAAATTTATAATTTTTATTTTGCATAAAATCAGATTTTAAAAATTGTTCAATTACATCTCGAAAACATATCACATACATTTCAAATACATTCCAGATACATCTCTGATACATTTTAGACGTCTCAGAACCAGATTAAATAGAATCAAATTACACCAAACTGAAATTTACCGATTAGTTAAATTCAGCTTCATTCGGCTCCATTAACAAGTCGAAAGAAAACCGATGGATATGAAAATTTTAGTAACGAAACAACCGATGCTCAGATGTAGCATTATCATTGATTTTGATTTATAGTCGAACTAATAAGAAGATGTATCACCTGTAGCCAATAAAAGAATGTTGCAAGTATAATTCAACCTTCTGCTCCCCACAAAAAAGGGGATCAACTGTTGAATCTCAATCAGGAAAATACTATTATATGAGTAACTCTACCATTAATCAACCCGAGAGGAACCGGGCCAGATGACCAGGAGTCCATGCTAGAAACTAAGTGAAAGTGAATCCATCTTCATTTTCTCCAAAACAATTCCATTTTAGCCATGGATTTGTCTTCAACACTTCAGTCCAGACCTTCCACGACTTACTTACCACCACATCACACACAGTTGCATCCTCGAATGCACATAAAATCCCAACCCTCAAATAAATCTAATAAATCCCTAATCCTCTTCATTGCTTTTCTAACCATCCCCTTCCTCTTCTACCTCTTTTACTGGTATAATTTTTAAACATATAAAACATCCAAAACTTTCCTACAATTACAACAACCGAAACATTTATCAACAGTAACAATCCTCTCGTCAATTTCTCAACCTCCAATAACACCAGAACTCGCTGACGGTTTCAATTTGAAGAAACTTCTCTCTCCCGCCGGTCTCATCTCCATCGTCGTTTCACCCGACGCCGATCATCAGTCCGGTGGGCGCCACTCGCGTGAATCGTCTGGGTCTTTAAACCTGGATCCCGCAAGATCTCTCCCAATGATGCATCTAAAAGTAATAGAATTGAAAAAAAGCAGTGAAAATAGATGATCTGTTGAAGAATACGGTGAATTGGGATTTATTGGTGTATTGGTTATAAATTGTAATATTTGTGCCACATAAGCTACTTAATGTAAAAGACATTGGTTACAAGAGAAAAGATTAGAGTTGGTGGACATTTCAGTAAAAATGTACCGCTTTTTCAATTTTTGTGTAGTTTTCTCTAAACAAAAAGTGAAACTCGTGAACTTAAGCTCATGTGTCATATAGTTAAAGTGTATTTTGATCATTGAATTTATACCTTTTTTTGGCAAAATAGCAGTTGTATTAATATCGGAAAATAGAAGTACATAATGTTTGTTAGACAGAGCTAGATAATAAAGATTACAAATGATTACTCCTAAAAAGGAGGATTTAAGGACTTTTTAGTCATTTCATGGGCCATCCAATTACCATTCGCTTAACATATGCAAAGTCGCAAGATATAAACGACGATGATAAGCGAACGGTATCAAAGATTATGACTTCTATGGTTGACGGAATATCCTTCTTACCTTGAGCTGCAGAGATCACATTTAAGCAATCACCTTCAATAATAATATTCCTTAGACCGAGTTGAGAAGCAATCATAATGGCATGCCACATCCCCAGTGTCTCCGCAATTTCAGGAGAAACTATTCCTGAAAAACGATGAGAGCAACAATAAGTGATGTACCCAGAAGAATTTGAACAAACCAAACCAACAGCTGCAATACGGTTACTGATATTTAAGGCCGCATCAAAATTTATTTTGATCCTTCCAGGCGGTGGAGGCCTCCACCGCTGTACCTGCCGAGATGAACCATTATGCATAATCAAAGATTGATTATTTAACACATGAGCAGATGAAAATTCATGTAACTGTGTCAATGCTCTGCAGTTCACTTCTGAGGCTGTCCATTCAGAATTGTTAAAATACTTATCATTTCTTGCAAGCCATATTCTCCAACAAATTACAACCATCAAATTACGTTGAAAAGAAGTGGTAAGTTCGTCAAAAACTTTTACCCACCAGTCATGAATTGGAATTTGACCAAAACAATCCGATCGCAACATTAACTCAGAAAAGAGCCATATACTTTTTGCCAAAAAGCTGAATAAAAGAGATGTTCGACTGATTCTTCAAATAGACCACAGATTCGACAAGTTGAGGGAATTGAAGGACAGCGCACTTGAAGATTCACACCTACTGGAATTCGGTTTAACAATAATTTCCATATAAAGATGCGAACTTACGGCGGGACATTAAGCCCCCAAACACGCGACCAAAAATTTTCAGTTGTAGATGAGTAATTAGTGGAAGAACTATGACCATTCTACTAGTAACAACAGTTGAGAGGCTATATGGTACCCTGATTTGACCGAATAACGACCATTTTTAGTAAATGACCATATTAATTTATCAAGCCGAGAAGGGTCAATACTTAATGAAAGAGACATAATAACTTGAACATCAGAGTCTTGAAATAAGTGAGAGAGTAAGGGGAAATTCCAATGAGGCGGATTAGGTAGCATAAGCTGGCTTACAAGAGAAATATTAAACAGTACATCTGACCTGGGAGTAGTCAAGAATGGATAATATGTCAGAAGCCATGGATCCTTCAAACAATTGATCATAGAACCATTTCCGACTTGCCAACGAATTCCTCTAAGTAACACTTCTCTTCTTTTAAGGAAACCTTGCCATGCCCAGCTAGACTTATACGGCTTACGAGCCTCCAAAAAGGAACAATGTGGAAAATATTTAATCTTAAAAATCCTATAAAATAAACCATCAGAAGGTTGACTCAACCGCCATCCTTGTTTAGCCAAAAGAGCCAAATTAAATGATTCCATATCACGAAAGCCTAATCCTCCATCTTGTTTAGAAGCACATAAATTGCGCCAACTTACCCAATGAATGCCAGAATCAGAATGATGTTGGTTCATCCAAAAACGCGCCATCATGGCGTTCAACTCATCACATAAACTTTTAGAAAGCTTAAAACACGACATAAGAAATACTGGAAGAGGTTGAATAACTGATTTGATTAAAACTTCCTTTCCACCCGGAGATAGGTATTTCTCTTTCCAGCCAAAAAAACGAGATGAAACTCTCAACTTTATTTCAGCAAAAGTTTCTGTTTTCGATCTATTTATCACAGCTGGAAGGCCAAGATATCAGTCTTGTGCTCCTATGTTGGAAATACCCAATCTTTGAGCTAGATAAGGACGTAACCTCTAAGGAGTATTTATACTGAACAAGACACAAGATTTATCCAAATTTATCTGTTGTCCACTGGTATGACAATAACATTCTAACAAAGCGAGGATCTTATCACATTCATCAACCGTTGCTTGAGAAAAATAATTGAATCATCCGCAAACAAGAGATGAGTAACTATAGGGCAATATCTCCCAATTTTGATGCCTAAAAGACTCCGATGTTCATTTTCTTTGTTTAAAAGGTAAGAGAAACCTTCTGCAACAATTAAGAATAAGAAAGGAGACAATGGATCACCCTGCCTAATACCACGGGTAGGATTAATAACCTGGGTAGGCTCTCCATTTACCATAACTGTATAAGTAACAGTTGACACACACTCCATAATCCAAGAGATCCAAAGCGGGTGGAAACCCAGAACAGATATCATATGTTTCAAAAACATCCATTCAACACGATCATATGCTTTACTTAAATCAAGTTTAATAGCCATGTATTATTTATCTCCTGATCTCTTATTCTTCATGTAGTGAATCAATTCATGAGCTATCAAAATATTATCAGAGATGAGACGTTCTTGAATAAAGGCACTTTGTGCCGAACTGATAATGTGTGGCATAACTTGTTGAAATCTTGAAGTCATCACTTTTAAGATAATTTTATAAAAGACCGTACACAAACTTATTGGTCTTAAATCTTTAACTGTTCGCACGTTTGAAACTTTTGGAATTAAAACAATACGTGTCTGATTGAAATTACGCAGAAATTTTCCAGACCTATGTAAGAATAAATATATAATTAAAGTATTAGTACTAAAATAAAAGTACACTTATCTTAGAATTTTAATAATGATTGATTTTACTTATTCAATTATAAACTTCTACTTTAATTTCTTAGATAGTTTAGTTTTAATTTTTTTTATATAAAACATTTTTTGTTGAAAAATAAAAAGATTATCTCTATGTTATATAATTAGTGAAATTTTAATATTTAAAATAATTATTAATAAAATTTTAAGAATTCTTTACCTTTTTATAAAAAGAGAAAAATAAATGAAAATAAATAAAAATAATAAACTATAAAGTATAAGTTAAAAAATTAAAAGTTTGAATCTTAATTCTATTTTTATATATCAAAATGAAGTCAACTCTAAAAATAAAATTAACTGTAGATATAAAAACACTTAATATATAATTCTTAAAGAGAATTTCCTACATTACACTATTTCCTATTTTATTTACAATTGTACATTGTTTTTTTGTCTTTACTTTTCTAACTTTTTTTTTTACTAAAAATACCTTTTTTTTTTAAAAAAATTTCACATATATCTTTTTCACTTTTTAATGATTTATTCTCTTTTTTTATTGATTTTTTTTTTCTGGTATTTTTTTAATCGTGTTTTTAGTGTAATTATGGTGTATTATAGTGTATCTATTGTATTCTTTTAGTGCAATTATGGTGTTTTTATAGTGTAACAATAGTGTTTATATAGTGTATTTATGCATTTTTATAATGTTTTTATGGTGTATACCATAAAAACACTGCAAATACACCATAAACACTGCAAATGCACCATAGATATACTAAAAAACGGCAGAAATACACCAAAAAATATAGATATACCGAAAAACACCAGAAATACACTATAACATAAATATATTATAAAAACACTGCAAATACACTATAAATTAATTCGTTCTTTACAAAATCGGTAACATTAAAATAAATAAAAAAATCTATGAATAAGAAGAGAAAGACAAAATAATTATATGAATAATAGAATAATTTTATAAACAAAAAAACATAGATCTACAATAATTTATTTACAAAATGTCTAAATCATCACAAAAAAATTAAATAATTACAAAAATTATAAAAACGATGTCGAGAAATCCATAGCGCGAACGAAAAAGACAAATGGAAAAGCGACCGGAAGAAACGTAAAACTCATCGGAAGTAGACGAACGGAAGCGCAAAAGGAAGAAACAAACAGAAAAGCAACCTGAAGAGACAAACAGAAAATCAAACGGAAAATAAAATGAAAAGAAGAGAGAATTTTGAGAGAAAGAGAGAGAAGAGAGAGGAAAGAGAGTGTGACTATATAAAATTTTAATCTAAAATGAGATAAGCCTTCTATATATAGTGTATATTTTAGTAAATATGTTTGTTATTAGTGTAGAGTGGAAAATTATGAAAAAATGGACAAATTTGTTATAAATATGTTCGAAAATGAGGTATTTTGAAAATAATTCCATTCTTAAACTAAAAATAAAAACTTGTTGTGAATGTTTTTAATAAAAACTGTGTTTAATTTTAACCTTTTCTAATTCCTTTTCTAATTATGGAGTATTAGTTTTTGTTTTGTAAAAATAAAAAAAAAATGCTAAAACCGGGTATTTGTTTTTACAAAAATACTAGGTGTTTATATTCTTTTCATTGACTACCTTTTTTTTTATATTTTGTACCTTTTCACTCAAAAAGATTACATTTTGTGCCTCTCCACTCAAAAAGCGACACATGTCGCATGCGTCAGTGTGTAAACGTCAGAAATGCGTCAAGCGCGCCAAAAAATGTGTCAGGCGCGTCAGTGAGCCAGACGCGTCAGCACGCTATCTCGTCAGCGGTAGTATCTCAATGCCTTCGAGATACATCTCCGATAAGTATTGGATACATATTTGACACATCTCTTGCATATAAAAAAAACTCTAATACATTCATTTTAAATATATAATTTATTATAGACATGTTTGGCACGTTTTTTAGTTGTATTTGTTAGGTAAACCTTTAATATATACTGCCTCCGTCCCAAATTAATAGCAGTATAAAACAAACATAAGTATTAAGAAATTTAGTAAATTTATGTAAAATGCGTAATTCTATAAAAACATGTCATACTTGCCCTTATTTAATGCAATGTTGACTTTATTTCTTAGTGGATTTTGCTCTCTTTTTAACGTAATATATTATAATTAATAAGAGTATAAATGCCATTTAAACATTAAAGCAATATAAATTACCGCCTACAATTTGGGACCAAAAAATTCAAAATAGTGCCTATCAATTTGGGACGGAGAGAGTAATTTATAAATGATATATATATTCTTGATGCGCGCCATCTCTTCAGCGGTGGTATCTCAGTGTCTTCGAGATACATTTTCGATACATATTTGGTACATCGTTTATGCATCTCAGATACATCACAAATACATATCAGAAACAGCTAAAAAATGATTTTCATAATACATATGTTGGATACATAATCAATATATTCTTAATACGAGTTATTGATATATAATTTATGTAATTTACAAAGCATGCGACACATTTTACTTTAATACTCCCTCCGTTCCTTAATAGATGTCGTTCTAGCCTTCTTAAAATATTCCACAATATAAGACGTTTTTGGTATTATTCGATCATTTTGCCCAAAATAACCTTTCTCTTGTCTGACAATAGAAAAAGACATTTTCTTCTCAAATGAACTGTTTCCTATCTTTTCTTCTTCACCCCTCCATCTCACTCAACTGTATCTTCCTTAAAAATCATTCTTAACATATCTTAAAGAGAAAAAAAATGAAAAGACCCATATCATCATTTTGCATGACTCCATTTAAGATTAAACACAAAAAATAGATCAATAAATGAGAAATGAGCTAATTTTCATGAATTTTTCTTCATAACAAAAAAAAAAGATTGAGATTTTTTCTTTTAAAAATAAAAACAAAAAAATTATTGCCTGCAAATACATGTTAGTTTAGTGTTCAGTTTTATGTTTGTTGTCAATGCAAAAAAAAACCAGATCATAATTTTTGAGTTTCTTAAAAAAGAAGCCTATACCACTTTTTTTTTGCTATTCTAAAAGAAACCCAGTTCATATTTTTGCAAGTCGAAAGTGGATGCGATCTCCGGCCAAGAGATATATGGATCGATAAATAAATCAAACGAGAAGAAGATAAATGAAAAATAAAAAAGAAAGGAAAGAAAAATGATGGTTGATTGTAGTTTGCAGAAATGGATCAATTAGTTTGCAGAGAACATATTTCCGATGTACCTTCAAGAGAGAAGATGATGAGAAAAGTCTTTTCAGTTTTTCTTGCACAAACAACAAGTGCATTTATTAGGGGTAGAAAAGGAACTTTGTTATGTATTAATTTGATCCTTAATATGCGTGCATCTCCCCAAAACGTCAACTAATTAGGAATGGAGGGAGTATATGTTAGACACATTTCAGCTAACCATAAATATGTGTGAGATGTGTTCAAGCTATAGATATAATCTTTGATATATAATACATGATATATACTTTCTTAAAACACTATTGTATATTTTTACAACATTTAACACATATAATTTAATATGATATATGCTACAGATACATTTAAGATACACGTCATATATTTTGATAGATATATGGAAGAAAAAAATGCTTAAAATGTGTTAGAATCACCTTCCGTATACATAAAAAATACACATAATTTTTATTTAATGCTTATGATAGTATGTTTAAAATATATCATAGAAGTATCGATGTGTGCAAGATGTATTTGACAGATATTGATACATAATATATACAATCTTTGATATATAATTGTGAGAGGAAGCTGAGATTTCAGTGCTCGTGTTCGCCCAATCTTATGGTAGAACTCTATTCTGGACAGGTTTTGAAATAATATGGAGTCGTCAGCTAGCTCAGCTAGAAAATATCTTTTACATCGACTCGATAACCTTATTTGCTTATGGGTAAGATTATCGTACGCCGACCAAAGATTGGTTTGTGGACCTATCTGACTCATGCGCTTGGCTTATTAACCTCTACTTTTTACCTACTAGATGTATCGATGACATCTCGACATTCAATTGCAGTTCACATGATATGGTACTGAAGGAAAGAAACACTTATGAAAACAGTAAACACGTTTGACACGCATATGGCTCGATCTGGACTGGTTAAGTAGCAATTACTCCTAAGCACACATCTAACCCTGGCGGTTTCTAACATGAAGTATTGGTTAGTCTAGATTGATTACATGTACAAAGCCTAAACCTGGAGTCTAAGTTTGATTGGTTTTATTAGGTCATCTTAAAAATCCTATACAACCTCTAATTATATTTTTCATGCAATCATAAGATGTTTAGGTGATTGGCTGGAATTGATTTGATTGCTAAATTAACGTGGTTAGTCCTTTAACCTATTAATATTGGATTTGCATGCTTTTGGAAAGCGTAAACGGTTTCAACATACTCAGGGGCAATTGAATAGACATACAAGGTGAGGTATACTTTTAAACCTCGTTGACTTGAGTGATTGACACTCGCCACGTTTTGACCGTCGGTGTGGTCAGAATCGGTTCTCGGGCATAACACAGAAGTTGTCCATCTCGTCGATACGGTTCCACTGGTTTGAACCAAGGTTGATTCCGAGTTTGGGTGATTCCAGAATGTGGTCTGGAAGTCGCTATATTATGGGTTACATTTTTGGCCTACGAGGCCCGAATTACATTGGGATTGTCCCATTACAAAATAGAAAATTAAAGTGCATCAAAGTTCTTTTGGATGTTTATGAGGTATTTGCGACAAATACGTTTCCATCCTTCAAATTTGCCGCTGTACGCCGATCTGGTCCACTTGAATTTTGATAAGTGAATCGCTAGCTCGTCATCTGAATAAGTGTCTTAGAAATTATCATTGTACAGTCGCTGATCATTTTTTTACCTTTTTGAAAAAGAAGTGTCTACAAATATCAAATTGTTTTGCTGATAAAAAGTTATCGATCAAAATTTTTTAATCATCCGCAAACCTGTTTTGATATACATAAATTTTGATATGCTATTTAATCACTATCTGAAAATATTCTCATGAAATAATTCTTTATAGAAAAGAGAGATAAATTTTTTTAATAAGAAAAAATGAATAAAATTGTTATAAAGGAGGTCACAAAATAAAATATTTTTGAAAATTTCTATTATAACCTCTAAACAATTCCATTTTTACTGTTTAAAGATCTTATTATATCTCTGATTATTGATTTGTGATAAATGTTTCATTGAAAAATTCTAACCATCTAATTTTTTTGACTATTTACTACTTTTAATAAAATTAAAACAACATAAAAAGGTCATGGCTAGCGATTGATCAATAATAATATACAAAAAAAATATACTTAAAATAACAAAAATATTTTTTTAAAAGAAAAATATTTTTTTTAAAATATCTTTTATTTTTTTTATCTTTTAAAAAATAATTTTTTTATTTTTTTATCTTTTAAAAAATAATTTTTTTATTTTTTTAAAAAATAATTTTTTTATTTTTTTTTTAAAAATAACTTTTTTATTTTTTTTTAAAAAATAATTTTTTTATATAAAAAATTTAAAAAAATAATTTTTTTTAAATAAATAATAAATAATTTTTTTATTAAATTTATCCATTCCCATTCCTACACTTTGAACCAAACAAAAAATGAAATCAATCATTTCCATTCCCATTCCTTCTCATTCCGATTCCCATTTCCAACCTTGAACCATACGGCCCCTTATAGAGTTAAAACTTAAAGGTTCATCTAGCTATATATATATTACAAGAAGCAGCATTGGATTCTCTTCCAACATATAAAACTTTGATGTTAATTTGTAAAGGAAGATTCATTTAATTTTATGGCCTGGATAAGACATATATATACCATATGCTTTAGCCATATGGAGTAAACATTGCCAATATATTCCCTCATAGCAATCCAACCACTCCAGTAGCTCTCTCTCTCGACAAAAATATCTTTATTTAAGATATAAAATTAAGTTAACAGATTTAATTTATTCCGATACATTTAGATCATATATTAGTTAGCTAGCAATGCCAACTAAGAGTGGTTTATGTGATTAGGGCATATATGCTATGGACCATGCATGTTGCCCGGAATTGTAAAGATGTGGAAATTTATTTATACACTATTGTTTGTGCAGAAATAATATAATACATGAATGGCAAAATCTATCCTAAAATTTCTGTATCTTTTATTTTTTTTATTGTCTCTATTTTTAAAAAAAAAATTAGTTTGTACTTTTGAGAACAATTTTATGAAGTCTTTTAGTTAATAAAAGTACAAAAGTATTAGGAATCAAATAAAATTATTTTAGAGAGTATAAAAATTAAGTAAACAGATAAACGGATTTCATTAAACTTTTTTCTTAAAGTATATGGACCAAGTAAATAAATAAAAACGCCTAGGGACAAAATAAAAAAAATAAAAAATACATGAACCTTAAAATAGGTTAAGCCTACATGAATCTTTAAACTCGTTAATAAGCTTTACCAAGTCTGATGCTTTGGACATAATTTGATCAAAAAATCTACCAAAACGGATTGATTAATCAAGAAAAGAGATATAAAACCTCTGAGAACATACATCATCTGTTCGCAGACCTCTGAGAACATACCATTTCTGTTCTCAGGTGAGAACAGTGCCCACGGTAGTTTTTGGATCGACGGTGGTTTTGGGACCGGCGATGATTTTTTGAGGCCCGCAGTGATTTTGGGACTAACGACGATTTTCGAAAAAGGCCGACGGCTTTCAGAATAGATCCTAATTAAATTTAATTTATTTGAGTTTTTATTAATTTAAAGGGATTTAATTAATTGAGTTTGATTGGTTTAATCGTATTTTGATTAGTTTTATTGTGTTTTTATCAACTGGGTTTTGTTTGATTTAATTAGATTTGATTGTATTTTATTTGGTTTAATTGAGTTTAAATTAATTTTATTATATTTTAATTGATTTTAATTATAATTTTAATTAATTAGAGTTAATTAGGAAGAGGTGGTGAAAATATGTTAATTCTTTTTTATAAATATAAAATTGGTAAATATTTTAAACATTAAGCATCTTTTTAAACCTTTTTTCCTAAGGCCACCTCATAAGTTAACATCAATATGGACAAGAGCTTTTTTGTTCGATAAAAAAACTGTAAGGACTGAATTGTGCCCGAGAAATCAAAAGAGCTGAACTGTACTTTTGAAGAAACCTCGAGAATTTTTTTGTATCTTATGCCATCAATTAAACTACGAGTAGATTATATTTAATTTATCTGAAAGTAAAGAAACTCAAACTAAATCAATCGAACTACTCCTAAATTAAATAAATTGCATAAATTAAAGAGATAAAAGAAGTGTAAGACTTAAAGTTAATTTTTGATAGATTTGAAGCAGTGTTTTAAAAACCAAACTGGACCGGTCGGTTCGACCGTGAACCGGAGATTAGTCTAGTTTAATTCTCTTCCAGAACCAATTTCTGCTTTGAACCTGAACAAACCGGAAAAACCGCAAGAACAGTTTGAATCGATTGGAACTTCTAAACCGGTCGTTTTTTGCAAAACTTAAAATAAAAACAAATTTTTGTCGTCTTGTTGTTCAAATAAAAAATTGTCTTCAAAGAAGAGTATAAAGCAAAGAAAATTAGATTTTTTAGGTGGTACATAAATTAAATGATGAACCTTCACTGAGTTGAAGAGAATGAAGAATATTTTTGTCAAAAACTGATAAAACTGTTTGACTATATGTCGTTACGTTTCTAATTTTGATAGAAACAATCAATGGGTATCAACCGTATCTATGGTTTTCAAGTGTTTATTTCAGCATTTTACAAAGAATTATGCAAAAATTACAACATGCGATCATCTGCCCTCATAGACAATCGTATGTCCATTGTTATTGTTCCTCAAAAGTTACAGCTTCCTAGACGAGCCACTAGACAAAGCATCAGACGACTCGTCTAGAGGAAAAGACGATTGTTTGTCTATCACAGATGATCATTTGTCTATCACAAACGATCGTCTGTCTTCTAAATATTCAAATATTTTCATAGCCGTTGAAAGCAGACGATCGTCTGGCAAAAGAAGACGCTTGTCTGTTTGTATCTGCAACATATTTAATGAAGAAAGAGATGATCTCCAATAGGAAAATTAACCCCATGGACCAATGGGGCTTTGACAATTCACACAAGAAGATGAATTTAATATTGGATTTGATTAGAACAATTAAAACAAGCATTTACAACTCAACAACTCAAAAACTATCTATCAAGTTCTTTCTTTGTGCATCAATTAATTTCTATTGATTATTTGTTATTTTAGGTTGTTAGAACATTTATTGTTTTCTTTGTGGATTGTTGATTTAGCCTTGTAAAAGTTAATTAGTTGTAAGTTAGGAGTTTAAATTTGAAAAAACTCCAAATTGGGTGTTTAGCTATAAAGCACCATTTGTATTTTATAATCACTTTGTTCTAGTGGAAAATCTCAATCTTTGATTGAGTAGTGGGACGTATCATTGCTGTTTAATCTGAATCACCTTAAAAATCTCTTTGTGTTCAGCCTAAACCCCAATCTTCTCTAATCCTCTTTTAATTAATTTTTAATTAGTCAATTAATCTAATTCATCCTTTCTCAGGTATTTTAAAAATATATCTAGTTCTGTTCATAAAAAAGAACAGATCTGAATATACATTTGGATCGAATGAGTGGCTCTAGTAATGAGTAATTTGAGTCAAATTCGAATGCTTATATAGAAAAAAATAAGTTCGTTTGAAGTACAATGGTTAGAAAAATATTAGAATGCTCTCGTATAAGAACAAAGAAAGTCAATGTTTGTACAGAGCTAACTATTTCTTGTGTTTAATTAAAATAAAATTTTTTGATAAAAGAGGGAAAAAGGACGAAAATGTAAAGAAAAGGCAGAAAAAAGATGAAAATAAAATACTGTTGGTTGTTATATACAATTTCTCTTTCCTTGTATAGTGGAAAGAGAGAAATAAAATAGGGCCGATTGCCTTGCATTAATGAAGAGTATAGAAATGAAGAGTAATTTTTTTTTACTTAAAAGCATAAATGATATAGAAAACTGCTATATCGATAAGAAAATAGAAACGTATTGGGTTAGAAGCGATAACACGACAGGTTATGTAAATACGATTTATTTTCGAGTCTAAAATATCTATCGAGATAGATTCTCAATCGAGATTTGTTTGGTAATTGTCCTAGGTTCGATAAGGAAACCTACTAGCGGACAAGGAGTTCGGGGAGCTTGACGGGCATTATAATTGATCGAAGTCTTTGGATAGCAAGCAGTGAGTTTATATCGATGTTTACAATTGAAGTATTAAAAGTACATTTCTTTATAAGCAAAATGTTTATACAATTTGCATAGTATTATTTATGAATGAATTGCTTTGTTTGAAATGCATACATCAATGCTTTGAAACTAGTATAGTTCGATGAAACAAGCTTTTCTATTGAGCGGCAATAGAAACAGTGTTTTTACTAGTTAAGTTCAAGAGACCTACGGTATTGCGTTTGATCAGAATTCTGAAGACGTGTTCCTTACTCGCGAGAGACACGAGGTTGAACTCGATGGAACTATCTTCGGATCTGTGTCTAGGGAGTTAAACTTGATGGAATTATCCCGAGACTCACCTCGATTAATTGGATATAAGAAATAGTACGAGTTCAACTCTGTGGAATTATCTCGGGACTGTACTATATGGCTGTGGTTGAACTCGGTGGAACGATCCCGGGACCAAACCATCAAGAATAAGCATCAAAGACTTATTCAAGAGATCAATTTGATATGGATTAGGATGAGACAAGCTGAGGTTTAGAGTGTCGATCGCAAGTTATACATGGATATATATGAATGGTTAAATTGAAAGCATTGTTATGAATGTTTTAGTTAATACTCGCTTGTAAACTTATGAACTCACTCAGTTTTAACTGACCCCGTCGATATAACCCTTTTTCAGGTATATAGTATTGGATGTGACAAACTTCTACCCTTGTTCCAGAAGTTTGAAGTATGTACATAATCAATAATGTTGCAGTAGTCGAGTCCTAGTTTGTATATATGGTTTGTCAAACGGTTTTGAATGACATGTCTATACTCTGATGCTTCATAGACTTATATATATAGTTTTGAAAACTGCGCTTTAAACCGTTTGCTTTGATGTGGGACAGGCTATGCTAGGATGTGATATATCGCATTATAAGACCCAGGTTCCTATGTAACGTTTTCATATTTGAATAGACGTTTTTAAACGCCAAGCTTTGAAAAGCTTTTATGAAAACGTTTTATGAATGTTTATGTGATTTATTGTTTGAAAGATTGAGAAACATTTATAATGTTTTTGAGGCT
The DNA here is from genome assembly GCF_937616625.2 of Mercurialis annua. NCBI lineage: Eukaryota > Viridiplantae > Streptophyta > Magnoliopsida > Malpighiales > Euphorbiaceae > Mercurialis > Mercurialis annua. The sequence continues at coordinate 33,049,799 of NC_065575.1, forward strand.
TGCTACAGATTTCAGAACTACCATTTCCATTCCCTAATGCCCGTCTCGGCTTGAGAATTTGGGTCGTGACATTGGCACCGTGGTGCTCCTTGTTATTCGATCTAAAATCTATTTTCAGATCTTCCAAACTCCATTTCAAACTTGTTTTCATGTTTTCGGGCTCGTTTAAACTCGGAATCGGACCCCTGGGGGTGAGTATCGGTCGGTTTGGTTCGATTAGAATTTTTTTGGTTTTTTCGGTTTGAAAACTTTGCAAACCGAAATGAACCAAACTTTTAGTTTGAAGGTAAAAAAAAAAGAACCGTACCGAACAGAAAATTTCGATTCGGTACGGTTCGGTTAAACCCAAATTTGACTATTTTATTTTTTTTTAATTTTTTATATTAAAATAAATTCAAATATTAAATAATTAGACTCTAATAAACTTACATATATGTTTAAATAACGATTCATAACTCATATATCAACAACAATTAAGATATAAAGACAAAAAATATATAAATATAAGTATATATGTATATTATTTTTTGAAAATATATATTGTTATTAAAGTTCGGTTAATTCGGTTTTTTGGTCGGTTTGGTTTTTAAAACACCCAAACCAAACCGAACACCAAACACCAAACTTTATCTAAAGTAGAAACTGAACCAAACTGTATTCACCGAAAAACTGAACCAAACTGTATTCACCGAAAAACCGAACCAAACAACGAAGTTCTGTTTGATTCGATTTTTTGGTTTGGTTTGGTTCTTACTCACCCATACGAGCCCTGTTTGAGCCGACAGTAATGTAATTAATTTTATAATCATAATATATATTGTAGTGGGCCTGTCCCAATTTATTTCTGGCCTCGAAACCCACAATTATAATCAGCCAAGCTAATCGGGTCCTAACCCCATATCTGACGAAACCAACAGCTTCCCGACACGATTTTGGGTTCGTCTGAACTCGGAATCGATCTCCATTTAAACTAGTGAATCCGTATTGATGAGATGAAGAACTTCTGTGTTTTGACCGAGTCCTGATTCTGACCACCTCGACGACCAAACCACATCGAGTACTAAACACTCTGATATACAAGGTTTAAAAGTATCTTTAAACATGTATGTATATCACCTGCTTTATGTGTATGCTTATACTATTTATCGCTTTCCAAAAGCTTGTCCAATCCAATTATTAATAATGAACTTAATCACGTTAACTTAGTAATCAAATTAAATAAAATCCAGCAAATCACTTAAAAATCATAGGACTTCCATGAAAATGTAATTAGTGGTTGTATATGCATTCAAGATGGCTTAATAAAATCAACCTCACCTAAATATCCAGTTTTAGACTTTGTGCATATAAAATGATAAAAACTCACCACTGTCTGTTAATATATAGAAACCACAAAGATTAGATGATTGTTTATGAGTACATGCTACATGTCTCACATGCCATTCCAGATTAAGTCATATGCGCGTCTTACTTGCTTATCGCTTTCAGATGTGTTTACATTTTCCAGAACAATATCCTTTGGCATGCTATTGATTGTTGAGATGAGATAACCAATTATGTCATGCAAATATACGATGTGTTTGATAAGTCAAATACAAGAGTTTTGGTAGTGTCTACGAACCCAGTCTTTTGGTCGGATGTAAGGTAGTCTCGCCCATAAGCGTGAGAGATCTACCCGGTCGGTATAAAAGGCATTTTTAGTTGAGTTAGATGGCGACTCCATTTTTTGAAACCTTTCCAGATCTGAAGTCAGCCATAAACCTGGGCGAGCGGCCCCAAACTCTGCTCCGCTCACAATAAGAATAATTTATGTTAGTTAATATGGAGTTAAGTGTGAGAGAATATCACGGTTAAAGAGTCTTGGGTGGGAGCAATGTTAGGATGAGTGACCTACTGGGAAGTTTGCGAATATCTCAAAAATGACATACGAAAATATTGAAAATGATATTAAATAATAGTTAAAATGAACATCTTTGTGATTTAGTTAAAAATACTATTTTTAAAATTAACAAAAATCATTCACTAATCCGTTTATTTATATTTAGTAAAAGTAAAGGTTCAACCATTGCAGGATCACCGACCACTCATCTTATTTCTTTTATAACTTAGGAGCCGTGCGAGATGAAAATCTCATGCACGTGCTAATTTCTATCGGTAGTCCATCGCTAAATAAGCTGAAAATTTTGAAAATCTATCTCGTCCGCCGCTAATCGATATATGTTGCTAATCCGCTGCTAGGTGAGTGTTAGATTACAAATTCTTCGGTAATATGTCGCTAAATTAGCGAATAATTTTTTTTTTGCATTCTAACTGTTTAGCGACGAGAAAATTGGCAGTTGGTAATCTTTCACTAATTTATTTAGCACCGGATTTCAGCTTTTTAGCAATGAAAAAATCTGTCGCTAAAAAACTATTTTTTAGTTTTGCTGCTTGCCAAGCTCAATCCTAGTAGATATAGTCATTTATTTTATCTAACTAATGTCCTTAAACTGGCTGTTTTTTATTTGTTTTGTTGTTGTTCAAAGCTTTTGCTCCATATTTAATCCTTTATTGAAATACGTAAAAAAAACTCTTTTTTAATTTTTTTATAATTATTTAAACATGTAAATTAACAAACATATGCACGTCACTGTTCATTATTTATATTAGGCAAAACCAGTCCTAAAATTCCTATATTTTATATTTTTTTTTACTTTGTCCTTAATTTTTTTTTCAAACTTTGGTACTTATACTTATAAAACCAATTTTATGAAGTCATTTTGTTAACAAAAATATAGAAGCGTCAGAGATTAAATAAAACTGTTTTCGAAAATATATTACATAAAGAAATAAAAATACTTTTTAAAACTGTTTTTAAAAGTATAAGAACCAAGTAAAAAAATAAAAACATTTAAGAAAAAAGTAAAGAAAAAATAAAAAATACAGAAATCTTCGGATAGGTTAAGCTTTTATAATATAACAATCTAATTATTAATTAAATAATTAGTCATATTGGCAACAATAAATAAATAATCATCAAATGTGATTCTAAAAAAGGGAAACTTCTACTCTCAATCATTAGGGAGACCTTTTACATTTCCAAGGAAGATCCCTCTTATTTTTCATCATTTTGGTTATAATGCCCCAATGATAGACAAGGACATGAAAGACCATCAACTAATCGAATTTCCTTTGGTTTTATATTTTCCACTTAATTCTGCTGAATTTTAATTCTACGTGCAACAGTTCTAAAAAGCCATTTAAAAAAAAATTAAAAATTTACTCAAACCTTTTAAAAATTCTAAATTTATTTCAAATTGACCAATTTACTAAAGATCTATCAGAATTTTTAATATTAATTTAATTGTGCATATGTGATAATCGAATATATATTTTTTAAAGAAAATTGGATTGAAATGCTATAGGATTCGGATAAATCTATCTGAAAAAAATTGAATAGATTTCCAATGAGTTGATAAAATTAGTTAACTTTATAATTTTTAAAAGATTTGAATAGACTTTTTAAAATATTAAAAAAAATTGTCTTTCTTTCCCATTAAACCTTAATTTTACTAGCAAAATATAACAAATATTTTCTAAAATGTGGTATCATGCATGAATTAACGAAATAAAGAGAAAAGAAGGTAGAGATTCAACTATATTATAGCAGCCTTAGCCAGCTTTAGTATCAGAATTGAGATAAAGAAAAGAAAGAAAAGAAAGATGGGGAATGCTTCTTTTAATTGAAAAGCCATGCAATCCAAACAAATCAATTTCAAATTACATCTTCAAATAGGTCCTTTACTTATAGATAGATGATTCCTACTACTAAATTGCACATGTTATTTGTCCACATATACCATAAGGTATCTATAATACACTCCTCCGTTTTTTTTTAATTGTCTATTTAACAAAATATATTTATTTTTAATTAGTTGTTCATTTAGAATTTAAATGTGATTTTAACTATTATCTTCCAAATTTATTTATTCCTAATAAATAACTCCATATTTTCATTTAAAAAACATTTATTAACTATTAGGGCTACATTGATTTTTTTTTAAAGTTAAAATAAAATGAGCACTATCTTGATATGTGCAATATTGGTTAAATTGACAACTAAAGAAGAACGGAGAAAGTAATATTTTATCATCATATAGGTGCTTTCTATGGTTTACGGTTTGTGATATAGCCGAAATAAAAAAAAATCGATAAGCATATTGATTGAAGAACTAATTCCATATAATAGCTTCTAAAATATAGAAAAATTACTCTCTCTACCTCATTTTTTATAACTTTTACAGAAATATATTTTTTTAACTACAATCTATCAATAAATTATCAATAATCTACTAATAAACTACTAAAAAGAGTATTTTTGCAAAAAAAATAAAAAATGAGGCATTTTAAAAAAAATACCCTAAAATATATTGATTAATTCAGACAATCATTGATTCAATTGAATTTTAAAACTGGAAAATAAAGCAAAAGCGGTGTGTACTGATAAGTGGCTCGTTTTCAATGCAATTATATCAAAAAAAAATGCCTAAATCACGAGAAATACTTGCATGAACTTAATTCGCCATGTAGGATTATAAATCATCCGTTCGTCGTGTGACACGTGGCAACAATAAATGTACTAACCAATCAATAAATATTACATTAATTGTTTGTATTTTAATATGAATTAATGTGATATTTATTGGTTGGTTAGTACATTTACCGTGGCCACATGTCACACAATAACTGGTGGTTCATAATTCTACGTGGTGAACTAGGTTCACCTAAGAATTTCTCATAAATCACATGCATCATTTTTTTAAATATGATTACGAAAATGCTATTATCCATATTTTTGATTCATTTTTCCAAAAATTATAAATCTAAATACACACCCAAATCACTTTAGCCACTTTTCACCATTTGACAATTTAAAATAAAATAAGGATGACGATATTATCAGAGCAACAATTGATAGCGATAGAGCAATATTTTTTATTGTGATAAAATCGCCCTCCATTAGTGATTAAAAAAAAGCATAAACAAATCAAAAGAGGATAATTTTGTCAAGATAAAAAATACTGCTTTATTCCTATCAATTGTTGCTCTGACAATAACGTTACCCATAAAGTATTCCCAGATAGTAGCATTACTATGAAGCATCATAGGCGTAACCAGAGTTTCATTAATGTAGATAAATGTGATCGTATGAAGATTAAATTTTACATCATTTTTTATTTTTTTTAACAAAGGTTATATTTCATTGAATATAATGAAAAGTACACAAATGAATAACTCCTCAACAGACTTGAGTGAGCCATTCCATAACAAAATGATGAGACCTGCAGAAGCAGTCATCGATAAGGGCTCTTTTTTCCACCAAATGGGCTACCCAATTACATTTACGGTTAACATATTGAAATCTAATTTCCGAAAAATCGGAAAACTAGATTGAATATGTCTTCTAAAACTACTCCGGCATCTCTGTCGTCACTAGAGGAGGCATTAGTAGCATTTATCAATACTTGACAATCTCCCTCGAAGATTACTGCACTAAGTCCTGTTGATAACACCTCCTCCATTGATGTCCGAAGCGCCAAAGCTTCTATAACCAGTGGTATTACCATGCCAATAAACCGCCTAGCCCCAGCAAAGATTATGTTACCTGCAATATCACTAACAACAAAACCAACTGCACCTATTTTTAAATTCATATCAATAGCACCATCAAAATTAACCTTATGAAATCATGTCGGAGGAGGTGACCATAAAGCCAGATCAGTTTCCACACTCAAAAGAGTATTTGGCCTGCCCTCTCTAATGTGTTTTTTCCTTGAAGCTTCCAAATATTCTCGTTGTTGCTCGCATGCCTTATCAATAATTGATGAAGCCGTTGAGTGAATTTTGTTAAATACCACATCGTTGCGTGCTTTCCATATGTTCCAGAGTAGGAAATTACACAAGGCAAAATCTTCTTTATTTCTTCCCAGCTTCTCTAGATCAGTGACTAAAGCATTCCACCAATCAGCTAATGAGCTTTGAGGCAACAAATTTGAGCGGAGGCAGAATTTCGATTCAAACCAAACCTGTGGACATTTCATAAAATGAATGTTAGTTAACATTAGCTGATAATTATAAATAAGATACAATAAAGTAGTAGCATTACTTGAAAATTAATTTAATGCTACAGCTAGTATTAGGAGTTGATTATGATATCAACTCCTAACTGTTTTTCATATGTATATCCCTGTTTGTAAAAGTCCAAATAAGCCAAATATGTTACGATTTCAGCAATTTTTAGGTAATAACAGCACACCGCTGTCTTCTTTTAAAAATATATTAATATTAAAAACCTTGCAAGCAACAGCTATTTGTAAAAGATGTCTAAACATTGTAACTCGTTGTACTAGTTCAGGTTCAAATGTATTATCGTTTAAAACACATTTCTCTAAATATTATGAACTTGATCTAGTTATCAAACTCCTTATTTCAAGTATTTAATATCATAATCCACAACCTAGTGATTTAATTTAAGTGGAAACAAATGGTTGAATTCGAAAGTTACAGCACATGATATTTGTGTTTATAATCTGATTTTCTAACATCTTAATTACACACTACAGGAAAATGACATGTTATTTATGATAAAAATCGTAATTCCTTAGTGTTAATATTTAGTTAATTGGAGATCAATATGATATCTCAATTGTACTATACCATCTAAGATTATTTCTTTCATCTTTTAGATTCTCATGCCTAATCAATTCAAAGGTCAATTTAACTAAAAGTATTTTAGGTGTAGGATAGTTACAGAAGAGTGTGGAAAGTAAATAACCTTCAATTTAGTTTTGTTTTACATTTCATGTCTTGTAGAAGGAAAAGAAAATCACATACATGATTTAGCTTCAACATTTCAGGCCAAAATTTTGTGCTTCACAAAGTAGAAAGAATGAGTAATTGATCTTATATTTTAGAAAAGTAATTTTGTATTTGTTTATTCATTTATATGTTTTAATTAACATAAAATAGTAAAAAACTGAATAGGAATCGTATCATTTTTCATTTTCTATCACCCCATTTGTACGAGAAATTCTTAGATAGAATAGGTCCATCACGTCATCCGTTGACTAAACCTATCGCATAATGACACGTCATTAAAATGATGGCAATCTTGTAAATTCGTTCATTACTTATTTACACGTTTAAATGATAATATTATAAGATTGTCATCATTTTAATGATGTGTCATTATGTGATAAACTTAGTCCACGAATGACGTGGTGGACCGAGTCTACTTAAGAATTTCTTTTCTCCATTTGTACGTAAAGGATAACAGTGATTATATTGAGACCTTGGTTTAGTGCATGAAAATACAGAATTGTTAAAGAGAGTGTAATTGGGACCTTATAATGACTATAAAGTAAAGAAGGGTTGGGTTCTCTCTGAGTTCGAGAAAGTGCAACAAAATGGCTACAACCTATAAAGAATACCAAACCTTCCTCAACACTTGAACTACATAAAAAGATCAATTTAAAATATCAACCTTGCCTTACCACTACTCTTCCTATTCTTCTTCTTCTTCTCCCCTTCTCTTGATGTGGTTAAATATCTCTACTTTAATTAATTATAACCCATAATTAATTAAGTATTTATTAGGTACTATAAAAAATATGGTTAGCAGCCATTATTTAGTGTTGTTTAAGGTGTTATTTTGGTTGGGATGCGTGTGGTTTCTATCCGTTGCAAGTCTCAAAACGACGACAACGTTAACTCTCCATGAAGCGGATTTAGGAAGCGAAAAACTTGGTTATGATCATCAGTTGGATTTAAACTATATGATGAGCAAGCGAAAAGTTCCGAATGGTCCAGATCCCATACATAACAGGTACATATTATCAAACTTCATTTGCAACCTACAACAAAACAAAATTTTAAATAGTTTATAATTTGAATTTGATTATGCTCAAAACTTTTAAATTTGAAACAACAACTAACTATTATCATCAATCTGTTGGAGTTTGTTGTTCTCTTCTCTCATGCCTATTATTAACAAATTAAAAACTTAAAAACAGCAATAGATTGGAGGAATTATATAGGTGTTTTTTAATATATTTATTACAATAGAAAATGAGATTCCGGAATTGAACTCACAAGTTTGAATATAGATGTTAATTTGTATTATCAATCATTCATATTTCATAACGGTTGTGACTCAAACTCAAAATATATGATGAATCTAAGTGATTTTTATATGGATGAAGTTAATATTTCATATTAGAGAAGATTGATTGCTATAATTTTTCATTAATCTGTGTTGTTTGTTAATCAATTACAAAACTAGGGCTTCCTATTGAGATAATTATGAATACAAATTTCAAAAAAGAACAGAAAAGAAGCATTGGGAGGGTTTTCATACTTTCTCACGGTCACTAGAAATAATATGAGGCGAACAGCGGATGGAAAATCATTCTCATCTCCATTCCCATTTTACTAAAGGAAATAAACTCATCTCCATTTCTAGGATGCATAGAAACTTTTTGTACGTAGGGTGAGTTTTTCCGTTTCAGAAACGTTTTGAAAACTCTCATAAACTCCTCGAAAACATTTCGTATCCGTTTTCGTAAAACATTTGGTTTTAGTTTCACTTTCCGTTTCCATGCAACTTAGCTCCATTTTTGTGGGAATACCATATCCATAGATATCTATCCCCTTTTAACTTTTAAGTGTAATTATTTGTTTTTTAAAATTTAGATGAAATATTTTAATAATGATCTATAACATTTAAAAATTGCCCTAACTAGTTATTTTTTTATTTCAGAACATGTTAACAAATTTTTAATTCTTTAAATTATAAAAAGCTACAACTGAATACTAATATATGTATATATATTTTTTTCTTTTAATCACTAAATAATTATATATGTACAATATAATATTTTTATATAAATATAATCATATAAAATCAATAATAATAAATATTAATTAACTGGATCACCACAAAAACTGGAATGAAGAATGATCTTCGTGCATCATAGTATACCCATGAGGCTAATTTATGGAAAAAAATGTTATAATTCCGTAACACAAAGAAAAGGTAAATTAAAGACTATATCTTCACTTTATTCCAACCGTCACTCTTAAACATGTTTATTCAAAGCTAAGTAACATTTTAATTTATTCTCTACATTTACGAGGGCCTTTAATGTTAACCTTTTTATGCTATCTTTTCTTGTCCCTCTCTCTTTTTTGGGTTTCTTTATAATTATCTTAGGGTCTTAGACATTCGCATCATTATTAATTTAGTGCAAATTTAATTACTCAAAATCTTCAGCATGTCTAGATCACTCAATTCTAATACTGCCCCGTCCCACAAATATAGATAAAATGGCTATTTTATGCGTTTCAAAATATAGACAAAATTACTATATTAATTTGAGTAATACTAATTTTAACTTTCATCAATTTCCACTACTTTTGTTATATTCTACTCCCTCCGTCCCAAATTGATAGGCACTATTTTGAATTTTTTTTATCATAAATTATAGACAGTAATTTATTGCTTGAATATTTAAATTACATATATATCCCTCATTAATTATAATATATTACTACATTAAAAAAGAGGACAAAACCCACTAAAAAACAAAGTCAACACTGCATTAAATAAGGGTAGGTGTGGTATGTTTTTATAAAATTGCTCATTTTGTATAAATTTATTAAATTTTTTAATACTTGTATTTGTCCTAAACTGCCTATCAATTTGGGACGGAGGGGTATAAATTATTACTCTCTCCGTCCCATTTAAGAAGGGACAAATGACTTTTTTACATATATTAAGAAAGCATTAACTATTATGTTTTTTTATTTTACCCCTATTTATGATAGTTTGTATTTTGTGTATAGACTAATAGTCATTAATTATAAAAAGAGAAAAGGGGGCGAAAAAGGAAAATTCATATAATTGGCATAAAAAATACGATATGACCTTTTCAAATGGAACAAATAAAAATGGAATTGTCCCTTCATAAATGAGACGGATGGAGTATTAATTATTACTTTTTACAATATAAAAATTAATAATAAATTTATCTTTTCAAAATTTAATTACAATTCCAACACAATAATTACCTTTCTCATAATATAAATTAATAACTTTTAAAATATTTATATAATTAAATTAAGGTTATTATTGGAAGTTAGTAAAATATAACTATACTTTAAATATTATTTTTTAATTCATGTGCAAACTCTATTTTGCCTATCTTTATATGACGGAAGGAGTACTAATAAACCAACGTGCATTGATTCACATTTTACATTATAATATTAAGATACTAAATATGAATTTTTCTTTTCTCTAAACCATATAGCTTACTTTACATAAATTTGACTATTTACAGATTTGGAAATTAGCTTATCTGACATGGGTCTAAAAGTATAATTGAATCAAATCGAGTCAAAATATTGTAAAATTCAAACTTGACCCAATTTTGAAAATTTAATTGATAAAAAAATTATTTTAAAATTGAAACCCGAATTCAGTAATAAAAAATGAATTTCGATTAGATTATCTATGCAACAATTTTGAAACTTATATTATTTAGTATAAAAGTTAGAGTATTGCTATAGATATTTGTAATTATACAAAAAAATATTATTAAAACTCAGTTGAATTCGAGCACACGTTGAGCTGAATATCTTGATGTTTGAATTTGATTCCGCAGTCAGCCTAAATAACGTAATATCAAATTCGACTCGATTAATATCAAATTCATTTCATATATTTTTTAAATAATTTTCCATTTTTGTTTCAGGAGAGCTGGTAACTCAAAACGACCACCTGGGCGAGTATAGCTATGGTGGGTTAAAGGATAATGCATGGTTGATTATGAGCACAAGTGCAAAAATAGTGGCAACATAGAAATTACACTCAACAATACCCCTTCAAAAGATTCCAGGGAAATATTAGAGACAGCCTTTTAGAAATTATATAGTTTAGTGTTTCACATGTTTATTTGTTTTCTTTTTATTAATATTTATATAATGAGATTTAAATATGAATTAATTGTTTTGGGCTTTCATTGTTAATGGGGAATTAAAGAAATTAAATATCCACTTTCCACGGGATGCCTTAAACGGAAGAGTGAATCGGAAGAGTAAATCGTAGAACATGATGAGTTCTTGCTCCTGTTTTTTACTCTAGTCGGAATAAATATATATATAACAATCTTTTTTTTCATTCTTCATGTTTGACACAAAAACTAAAAATATTCAAATTGGTAATACCATAATAAACATGTCAATTTTGGGGTAGTTAAACCCCCCTGTCAAGTAAAACTGCATCAAAAATCCAACTCTATCTTGTACTCTGAATCTTGATTGTCTTTGGCCATTTCTCTTTTTCCGTAGTCTCTAATGTGCCACCATGAGTGTACCACCTTATATGCAAAAAGATTAGAATTTTTAGTTCTGCTATTTCTCGTGTCTTTTAATATACATCTTATTCATAAAAAAAAAGAGATAAAAAGTGACTTAATATTTTGATAAAATGTGAATTTTTTTTAATTAAAAAATAGCCAATTTTTTTAATGTTTATGTCAAATTCAAAGGCATAAATTATATATATATATATATATATATATATATATATATATATATATATATATATATATATATATATATATATATATATATATATATATTAACATCGACATATTCTTTTTGTTTTATGAATAACATCGACATATTCTTAAAACTGTGTTTGGTTCATAGAACGAAATAGTATGAAATAGATTAGCTATTTTATGAGAAATAATATAATTATTTTTTATTTTTTAAGAGGAATAATTATTCCATATAGTTTACACCGGCCCAAAATGTTATAGATCAAGACATTAGATGAGCTTATCAAAGAAATTGAGTCCAACAAAGACCTTTTTTCAGATTAGCTTTTTGCTTTATTAGGAGTTTGCGACTCATTAGGAGATATTTCTCGTTAAAAATATTAGTTATAGTTAAATTATGAATCTTGATTTTAGAGCTATAAGTAGTTCAGAGCTTCATTATATTATTTTGGTATCAACAAATCAATTAATCAAAAAACCAAACTCAGTGCTTTTTATCCCGCAATTCCTGGATTGCAAACTTTTTTCATGAGTCGAACATAGCATATAATATATGGTTATATTAAGCATAGCAGCCATATATGTGAAAATGTTCCAAATCTAACTACCTTTAGCTTTGGCATGTTCTTTAATTAATAATTCGCTATCTTTTTCTTTCGTTTAAAATAATTAAGATGTAAAAAGGCAGGATGAGTTCCAAAATTAATTAAAGTGAACCCACCAATTAAAGTTGGCAGCATCTTGTGTTAGTCCTTTTCATAATATTCTTATAATTTTAACTTCAATGAAATTGTTTTGGTCCATTCAAAATGCATGAGATTCTTCGTGGCAATAAAACTTAAAAAAGAAAAGAGAGGATACATATACATGACCTGTTTATTTTGTTCAAAGTTAAAAATTAAAAGGGCTCTCTACTCAAAAGCTTTTCATTTGCTTCCCCTTTATCTTTTTCTCCCTTTTAGATTTTCTGTTTTTGATTGAATTATGGAGCTATGACTGGGCCTAAAGTTTGAGAATTTCAAATTTGGCCTATCCAAAATGAAAAAAATGTAGGGTAAAAATTACAAATCCCTCAAAAATATTAGAGGAAATTATACCATTTCCTAAAAAAAATGAAAATAATTATAAAACTATATGTTGACTTTTTTCATTTACAAAAATCTTAAAAATATTTACAAAAGTATCAAAAAATTAAAAATAATTATAAACATACGGTGTATATTGTGAGTATAATGTAAGTATACTAATAAACTAACATTATATCAAAATTATACCAATATTATACCGACATTATGCATACTGAGATTTTATTAATATTAAATAAAAATTTACCAAAATTACATCAACTCGTATCCTAAAAATTAAATTAATAATATATCAAAATTATACCAACAGTATACCAAGAGTATACACATCAAAATATACTGAAAATTTTATTATTACACCCCTCACATCGTATACTAAAAATTAAACTAACAATATACAAATTCTCTAGTTCATTACCAATTATACTGAAAAATACATATAAAAAAATTATACATGTTATCAATTAGAAAATATATATAAAATTTTAAAATCGATATACCAAAAATATACTGAAATTATACCAACGATAAACCAAATACAATTTTTAAATTATCTGATTTATAGTTTTAATATTATGAAATTATACCATAATTATACTGACATTATACACACCGTACTTTTGTAATTAATTTTTATTTTTAGTAGGTTTGTAATTAAATTTAAATCAGTCGTATTTTTATAAATAAAAAAAATTTATAGGTACTTTTGTAAATATTTTTAAAATTTTAGGTACTTTTGTCATCGTCCCAAAATATTAGGGTGTCATGCTTTACCTCACAATTTTTATTTTGACAATAATTTTTCAGAAAAATAAAAAACTTTACATAAATTTTTCATAATTCAAAATAAACTAAACAATAAAAAATTAAAATATATTTGCCCCTTTCATCACAAAATTACACATTGACGGTGACGCAATGGTTGGGGCTTAACGTTTCAATTTTAGTACCAAAAACGATTTTGTGAAGATAGTTGATTGTGTAAAGGCCGGGAGGATAGGTCGACGGAGAGCGACAGTGATGTAGTGGTTAGCTCGTTGTAATCGAGATGTGAGAGGACCGGACCGAGAAGCTATGCGTGTGAGAAGAACGCATTCTTGTAAAGATCTTATGAGTTTGCTGAGAGTGGTGACGGTGATAAGGTGAGCGGTGGTTATGAGAAAGTTGCTGCCATGGTTGTGGTTACAGTTGTTTTGAGAGCGGCGGTTGTGTGAAAAAGAGAGGAGATAGCTATAAGAACATAGAAACAAATAAATGAAGTCGCCATTGGAGTGCAATAGAGAAATGGAAAAAAATATTTGTAGAGTTAAATGGGAAATGGAGTTACTAAAACTAACCAAAATGAAAAAAATATAAAAATGAAATTTAGTTTGTTATTTTATTAAACAAATGATGCCAGTTTTTTTTTCTTTTGCAAATGAACCAAATGGAATATTTGATAATTAGCAATAATTTTACTTAAATGAAAAAATTGCAATGGAACTATTTGTTATTTTATAATATGCTTTTATAATATGAAAATAATTAGAATCAGTTTAATAACGTCTTGTTACAAACTGCTTCATTTTTATAATGCTTCATTTATTTACAAAGAAATAACTTTGGATTTTGTTGCCCCTTTTAAAGGTGATGGTCACTGTGCATGGTCATACTGTTACTTAAATTTTTGTATTAAATTGTTTCTATTTAGGGGCCGTTTGGTTGGGCAAAAAAAGGGGGGAATGGAAATGGGAATGGGAATGATTCTCATTGTTTGTGTTTGTTTTGTCAAATTACACTAAAGAATGGGAATGTGATTACCCCTTCAATGGAAATCACTCATTCCCCCCTTACCCCATGGGAATGGACTTTTGGGAATGGGAATCAAAATTTAAAAAAATATTCTACTGATAAATAATAAATATATTATTATTAAAAAAATTATTTTTAAATTTTAAAAAATATACTTAAAATAAAAAAATATTTTTTTTAAAGAAAAATATTTTTTTATTTTTTTATCTTTTTAAAAAATAATTTTTTTATTTTTTTAAAAAATAATTTTTTTATTTTTTTTAAAAAATAATTTTTTTATATAAAAAATTTTAAAAAATAATTTTTTTTAAATAAATAATAAATAATTTTTTTATTAAATTTACCCATTCCCATTCCTACACTTTAAACCAAACAAAAAATGAAATCAATCATTCCCATTCTCATTTCTTCTCATTCCGATTTCCATTCCGATTCTCATTCCCAACCTTGAACCAAACGGCCCCTTATATTATTGAGATTAGTTCTGTTAGCAATTAAATTCTTTTTTTTCATTCTTTGGATGGATAGTGGAGATATTGTGATTCTTAAATGTTCAATATATTATAATTATTAAAAGAAGAGAACCAGGTATGCTTAGAAAACTACATATCACAACAACCGCAGTAGATAACGTGGAGACTTACAGGAGTATGCTTGAGAAAAATAGTTCAGTATGTGGTACTATTTCAGTTTCACATCAAGTTGCTTTTCAGTTTTATAGATTATCAATTACACTTCACTTAAAAACAGTTATTCAATTCTTATAATAAATTATATCTTCAAATTCTCTCTATATAAAATTTCAGATAAGATTGTAAAGAGCAGTAAGATAAAATTTATTAAAAATTAAATTAGTTCAGTTAATATATAGGTTCACATACGGTTCGCATTAGTTGTTTTTCAGTTTTATAGATTGTCAATTATATTTCACTTAAAAATAGTTATTCAAATCTTGTAATAGATTATATCTTCAAATTCTCTCTATATAAAATGTCAGATAAGATTACAAAATACAGCAAGATAAAATTTATAAAAAATTAAATTAAGATATTTCAGTTGATATAGGTGAATACCCAAAAAAGATCAAATCATTTAATTGGGCCACATGTCCAGTGAATCGCCAAAGTGGCGATATTGGAAACATTTTCTGAGAAATTAAGACAAATAAATTTTAGTAGGTCGGTTTCAGAAAATTTTATTGTGAGGAATTTAATATAACATTTCAGTTCTAAAGTTGGAATTGGAATTAAGAGGAAAAATGTCAAGAAAAGTCCCAAAATAAAGTTCAAGGACTAAAGTGGTAATTTAGCCACTACGTCTCAAAAATAGAAATTTATAAGTTTTGACGGGAAAATATTAATATTGGAATTCATATTATTTATTAAATATAAATAATACGTATACGAATTGACTAAAGTGTTAAGTGATTAAGCAATGGACTAAATTGAACAAAAGAAAAGTTAAAAGGACGAATTGTATTAATTAAAGAGAACAAGGATCAAAGAGATTTAACCATAATATATATAGGAAGTGATATGAATCAGAGGAAGAAAGAATCCTCCAGAAGCTTTCATCCTTTCTTCGATCGTTATCGTCGTTCTCTCGCCGTTTTGCCGTTCGGCGTCCGTTTCAGACGATTTTCGAGGCAAACTCTTCAGAATTGAAAGCTCTATCAATCCTAAGCTTCATCTCAAGATGTGACGGGCTATCGAGCTATGAGTATGACGAACCAAGGAGCTCGGCAAAGATTGACGGGCCAGTCTCTTGGAACTTACGTTCAGACATAAGGAATAGCGGTTTCAGTGAGTTTGCTATTTATATTTGTGTATTATTACTATAAGTTATTTGCTTTACTGCTGTTTTGAGAAATGCGTTGATTGATTAATTATTTTATCGCTGAGTGTGTTATTATGAGTTTGAACGCATTGTCATGCTGTGAACTTTGTGGTGATAGTTATAGTTATATGAAATGTGAGATTAGTTTGTGCGATTTGAATTAGACATATCGGTGTGCTTCGCTATCGATGTGAGGCATATCATACACATCGGTTGACTTCGCTATCGATGTCAGGCATATCAGATACATCGGTTGGCTTCGCTATCGATGTTTGGCGTGGTAGACACATCGGTTGGTTTTGCTATCGATGTCAGGCGTATCAGGTACATCGGTTGGCTTTGCTATCGATGTCAGGCGGGTGAGATCAAATATGATAATTATGAAATGAATCATAAATTATGTTTTTGGATCAAAATTTGGATGATATGTTTGGCTAAATTATTTGATATATTGTTTGTTAATTGAATACTTAAGTTATTCAATATATATTTTTCTATATACGTGATTTATAATCATAATACTATTTTGTAAATACGAACTCACTCAGTATTTTCCAAAATACTAACCCCCTCACTTTGATGTTTTCAGGTAGTCGGAGTTGGATCAGACAAACCACCTTCGTTGTGCCAGAAGTTGTTGGACTTGCACAAGTATGAGTTCCTAGAGCTGCAGTAGTCAGTAGGCGACAATAGAAAATTTGTGAATTGGTTTCAAATAATATATTTTTAATGTAAACTCTGATATGACATTTTAATACCTATAAATATATTATCTAAAAGAGTTTTTCTAAAAGTATTTTATATATGATATTATGTTTTAATTGCGAAAAATTTATAACTGTTTTAAGCTTGCTACGGGTTTCGGAGCTACCACTCCCATTCCCTAGCGCCGGTCTGGGCTCAATATTTTGGATCGTGGCAATAGGTTCACATCAGATTGATTTGCAATTTTATAACCTGTCAAATACATTTTGATTAAAAAGATTTATTCAAATTTTATAGAGAAAATTACAGAAATATTGAAAACACGGAATTTTATTTCTCAAATGGCCATTTACTCAAATCTTTACATTTTCTGTCACTTTATGTTTTACAATTAATGACCAATTTGGTTTTTTTATTTTACAAACTATTCTCTTTTTTCCAACATGCACAAAACATCATTTTCATTAACTCTCTTTACTCCTCCACATGCACCTACATTAGCTTTCATTTACTTTCACCCTCTCGTTCAAATCCTTAACTTCGTCACTATCGCCGTCACCGCTTAACTCCGGAATTCACCATTATAATCGTATGGCTATTGAACCTTCGTCATCAAGAATTAGGGATTAAACCCCCAATTCCAATTCCATTTTGTAATTCAATTGTACATTTAGAAGCTATTAAATTCAAAACTTTTAACTTCTTTTCTCCTGTTAATCTAATACCTAAAGGTAGATGAGGGTTCTTATATAAAGGGATTCTCTTAATTTATTTATTTTTTGGAATTTAATTTGTTTATAGATTTATTTGCTGCATTTGTCTTTAATTGATGGAATGTTGAATATATGCCTTTTTGAATTTACTTTGATTTTTTGGATATTTTTGCTTCTTTTCTATTCACCATTCATGAATTTATTGATCATTACCTCTAAATTTTCAGATTTGAATATAATTAAGTTCATATCTGTACTCTTTTATTATTATTATTTCCATACATATCATATGGTTTAGACTTCTACACCAATAAAATATGCTCTATTTCAATAATTTGTTTTGGATTATTTATATGTACATTGACATTTTTTTATTATGCGGTGTTATAAATTTTTGATAATGGAAGGTGTTTGGTTTTAGAGGTGAGATTAGAAAAGAAAATGAAATAGTTGGCTTTAAAGTTGTTACTTTGCATGGTAGAAAGGCTCCACTTACTTTCACCATTTCCATGTATTAGTTATTCCCTGTTAAAGTCGTTGGTAAGTCTGATTTGACTACAATTTAACTTATTTTTTGAACTTGTTTAGTTTAAAAATTTCATCTTTTTAGTTCTGTTGATAATAAGCTTATAGACTACATCATATTCGATAGATAGCACTTAAAATATGCAGAAGCTAATAATATTGTCAACGCTAGTACTGTAATACCTTATTAATAGGAAGATGTTTGAATTTGTTATTAATTTAGATTTTTGAGATGGTTGTGTGAGACGTCTATACTTCTTTTAGATGTATTTTAGTTGTTTATGAGATGTATCTGAAATATATTGTTTTTAAATTTTTATATATATTAAGTGATATTTATTAACATGTTTTTGCTTACTGTTTTTCTCTAGTTTTGCAGTTTAATTGTTTCATCAATATATTTTGCTAGAAGTTTAGTCTATTTTTTTTTATTTTGAAGAATGTAGTTGAGCTAGTTCTGAGACGTATAGGTGCTATTTATGAGATGTACTTTACAATTGAATATGATTCGTACCGATTTGTATTGTTGGTTCGAATTTAGATTAAAGTCTGCCTATTTCAAGATAGGATTTGTAAAAGTTACATTTGATGGTGTGAATTCTTAAACTTCTAGACTTGGGTTACTTTCTTGAATAATAATTTAATTTTACTTGTATAATTTGCAGTTATGTATACATATTAGATACAGAAACGATACATTATACATACAACATTGGTACATCGTTGATACATCATAGATATATCATTTATTATATCTTCTAGAAATCAGTCTCCAATTCATAATAATTATTTTCAATGAATAAAGTTTTGAGAAAATGTGACATTATAGATACATCGCTGATGCATTATTTTCTATAAATAAAAGTAATTCAAATATCCTTATTTAAAGAACCCATTATGAAAAAACCACATCCTTAACTAATTCAAGTTTCTGGGTTCTTAGAGACCTAAAACAAATTCATCCAATAATAAAAAAATTTAGTACAATTGCCAAATTGATTGATTAATTAACCAAATAAAACTATAAAAACTGAAATCGAGTTACATATATGTTATGATACATTAATGATATATAAAAGATACATAAATGATACATTGTAAATAAATTTCCGATACTTTATAAATACACAGCTGATATATCGTAAATCCATTTTTTTTCATTTTTTGGATTATTTAACGAAATAAATTTTATAAATACACCATAGATTATAAAATTTAAAATCATATGCTCTTATTAACAATATATTGCTTGATCTGCCATAAACTTTTAGCTATCACTAAAAAAACTTAAGTAGGGCAGTTTTTAAGTATATGTTATTAGTATATATATTAGATACATCAACGATACATTATATATACAACATTCATACATCGCTAATGCACTATAGATATATCATTTATTATAACTTCTAGACAGTCTACAACTCATTATAATTATTTTCAACGAATAAATTTCAGAGAGATTGATACATTGTAGATATATCGTCGATACATTATTTTCAATGCACAAAACTAATTCGAATATCCATATTTAAAGAACTCATTATGACAAAATTACATCCTTAACTAATCCAAGTTTATGGGTTCTTGAAGATTTGAAACAGATTCATCCAATAATAAAAATTTAGCACAATTGCCTAATTAGTGAAATTGGTTGATTAATTAACCAAATAAAATCATAAAAACTGAAATTGAGTTGCAAATATGCTTTGATACATTAATGATACATAAATGATATATAAATGATACATGTTTAAATAATTCTGACACGCTGACACGCGTTGATGCGTGATTGGCACGCTTTTCTGACACGCCTGTCAGACGCGTTACTGTCACGTTGTCACGCGTTTTTACAGCTGTTAACACGTTTTTTTGACTTTTTTTTCACTTTAAGTGTGACATGTGTCTATTATTTAGTGGTTGGCTAGTAAATGTAAACTTTTAACTTATTTGGTTATGAATGTAAAGATTTTGGCTTTGGGCTATGTGAGTAATATTTGGTCTATTTTGGAATATTTTTGTTTTTTTCTCATTTTTATAATAGATTATATCTAAAAATCTCTATATACAAATATAACTTAAAATTATAAAAATCTATAAAATAAATTGAAATCCCTAAGAGGGGGGTGAATTAGGTTTAATGGCTAATTAAAAATGATTAGAAAGGAAAGTGTTGGAGTTAGGGTTTAAGAGAAGACACAAAGAGATTTTAGAGTGGTTCGGATTAAACACCAATCCTACATCCACTACTCAATCAAAGATTGAGATTTTCCACTAGAAATTAACTTGATTACAAGATACAAAAATGGTGCTTTAAAGCTAAACACCCAACTTGGAGTTTTTCCAAAGCTAAAACTCCTAACTTACAACTAATTGATTTTTACAAGGCTTAATCAATAACCCACAAATAGAAACAATAAATGCTCTAACTAACTAGAACAACAAGCAATCAATATGAAGAATTTATGCACAATAAGTTTTTGAGAGTTTTTGGTAGTTGAGAGCTTATTGAGATTTTGCAAAAAATTGTTCTTTCTTTGCTCAAAGAGTTAGAACAAGTCTTTAAAGGCTTCTTGATGATGTGTCAATGTTCCATTGGTCCAAGCCATTTTCTTTCCGTTATTTTTCAATAAAAATCTTCATTAATGAAGTGCCAGAACAATCTGAACGATCGTTTAAATAAGTATACGATCGTTTGCTTATAACGGTCAAGAAAAGATTCGAAATTTTGGCCTGTGAAAGATCGTTTAAACATTATAAACGATCGTTCATTATGTATTGATCGATCGTTTATAGATCGTTTAAGAGATCGTTCCCTATACTGTCTTGAAAACGGAGAGACAACATTGTGTGAAATATTTTAAACGATCGTTTACAAATTTGAACGATCGTTCATAATAAAAATTTCATAGGAGCGATCAGAAAAACGTTGCACAAAACTTGAAATGAGTTAGACTTAAATAAATGCCAATTGATTGAATATATCAAAATAAGGTTAAAAGACACATGGTCCAACATTCTCCCCCTTTTTGATATAGACAAGCAATTGGCCTAAAAACGAATTAAATACGGAATATTAAAGAACTCCCCCTTTAGATGATAACAATTTAGGGGTTTCAAAAAAAAATTAATTCATTTTTAGACATTTTTAATAAGTGAAACAATTAAAAGTTCTCCCCCGATTGGCTATATGCAAAAAGGAAATCAAAACATAATCATGCAACAAAGGCGGAAAAGCATGAAATTAACAACGGAAAAAGCCGCAAGCAAGCGAGGTGTAAATCATCAACATAGATAAGCCACGAAAAGAAAATAGAATCATAACATATAATAAGGCAAAAGTCATAGGCCAAGCACGAAACATAAATCCAGAAAATACGCCTATGAAGCAAAATAAACACGAGCTAAACAATGCTCGGAAAGGTCTAAACATGGACCAAAAAGGCAACAAACTTGATATAGCAAAAACAAGCTATCAAAATAACACATGTGTCCATACATCTCGAAACGAGAAATCACCAAAAGCAAAAACATAAAACCAAGTAAAATCAAGCGTCACCACCATCAAAATCATCCACTTCACGTGCCAAGGATTCGTCATCTATCGGAGCGGCGGAAGTTGAGCCAATACCGTGAAAGAGATGTAAAGCACGCATGTCCCATTCAAGACTCTCAAAGCGTCGATCATACATAGAATGAGCATTGGTGATTGTCGTACCAAGCGACTCAAAACGAGTATTTATAATTAAGTTGAAAACTAGACTCAACCGAAGACCGAAAGGATTGAAGACTCGAAAGGATAGAGTTTAAAGGATCGTTTTGAGAGGAGGAAGAAGACGCGGGATCAAAGGGACGAGGAGTTGGCATGAATGAGATAGGTGGAGCAGGTGCTCAGAAACCCTCGTTATGAGCGGCTTCTTCATCGCGAAGTTCGGGAGGAGGAACCGGATCATTATCCTCCGTTGTACCACGAAAAACATAAGCTTGAGACACAGGATCAAGAACAATGATATGGGCATTAAGAAGAAAATACGTATCTAGATTGGAAATGGATTGATCCCGAAGAGGCGGAAACCGATCATTGAGAGATGCAGCTCCAACACGGCAAGCAATACGAGTCACAAATCGACCAATTGTGATCGCACTACTTACTTTGGTCTCTAAGGCAATACTAAGGAGTCTATCGATAAAAAACAAACCACTTTGCACCTTAATATTTTCCAACGCACAATGCATAAAAAATAAGTCATGCTTAGTCATTTTTTCATGCGACATACCACGAGCATTGATAGAGTATGAGATTACACGTTGAAAATACCAAAGAGAGAGCGATTTGAACAAAGAGCAACTGCGTTTACGCTCATCCCATTCAATAGGGGCAGAAATCAAGCTACAATAAACACCACGAACAATAAACACGGTGTGACTCATATTAGATAGACCCTCATCCGAAAAACCAAACATCTTATTAAAAGCTTCCCTAGAAACCGTATAGGCAACGCCTTTGAGCTTAAAAGTCAAGGTGTAATACGGAAGACCCGTAGATGTAGGACTTTTAGAGACAATCAAAGTGGACAAGAATTCGAGAGTTAAATCTCTATCACAAACATTTTCAACATTCAAAAAGGTATGCCACCCTAAATTATCAACCCAAGATTCAAACTCAGACATAAAACCTAGAGATTCAATGGTATTCATGGAACGGATACGAGAACATTGAAAGGGACGCTTAGAAAGATATTCATACCGTGCACGGGCATTAGCGTCGAGATTGAGCGGGTTTGGACCACGGGGCGGTGGAGGAGCGCGTGTGGAGGTCTTTCGCTTCTTAGGAGCCATGGAAGCCGGATTGAGATGGAGAAGACCAAGAAATCAAGTAAAAACCGAAAATCCCCAAAAGCTAGGGTTTCCAAAAACCCAAGAAAAATCAATTAACCCTTGAAATTGAAGGTTAAAAAACGATGCAGAGGAGTATGAGAGTGTAATTTAGGTTTAAAATTGAAGGAAAATGGTGAAAGAATGAGGATTTAGTGGTGGTTTGAGAGAGAGCGGCAGAGAGGAGAGGAAAAGAAGATGAAGGGCTGTTCTTATTTGAAACCCAGAAAAACATCGGTAAACGATCGTTCAAAAAATAAACGATCATTCAGAAAGTTTTAAACGATCGTTTATCGGTCGTTTACACGATCGTTAAACGGACTGTAACTTGAAGAAACGAGGTGTGCTGAAAAGAAATTTTAAACGATCGTTTTGAAAGTTTTAAACAATCGTTTCTTCCATGAACGATCGTTTAATCACTATGAACGATCGTTATAAAAAAATAGAAGTTAAAAACAGAGTTTTATGAAGGAAAACTTAAAAAAAAAGTTTTAAGAAAACACCACAAGAACTTAGAGAAAATATGGACTTGGTTGATATTATACTCACAAAAAAAATTGAATATTGAACAAATTCAATTTCCGACAAGATGAGCAAAAAGAAGCATTAAACAAAAGTATCAAACAAGGCATGAACAACACTAACACATAAAAGAGATCAAGGTAAAGAGCTACCATCAAGCATACCAATTTCTCTAATAATGAAATTCATACGATCTTCATTTAGAGGTTTGGTAAAAATGTCCGCAAGTTGATTAGTCGTGTCGATGAATTCAATCACAACATCACCATTTTGCACGTGATCAAGAATGAAATGATGGCGAATGTCTATGTGTTTACTCCTAGAGTGTTGAATGGGGTTCTTGGAAAGGTTAATTGCACTTGTATTGTCACATTTGATGGGAATGTTGGCAAGTGCAATACCGTAATCATTAAGTTGTTGCTTAATCCAAAGGACTTGAGCACAACAACATCCGGCCGCTACATATTCGGCCTCCGCGGTTGACAAAGCCACGGATACTTGCTTTTTACTACTCCAAGAGATCAAACTATGACCTAAGAATTGGCAAGTCCCGGAGGTACTTTTACGATCAATAAGACAACCCGCATAGTCGGCATCGGAGTAAGCAAGCAACCTAGGGTCCACATTTCTAGGGTACCACATTCCTAGATTTAAAGTGCCATGCAAATATTTAAAGATACGTTTAACGGCATGCAAATGAGATTCCTTTGGACAAGATTGAAAACGAGCACACAAACACACACTAAACATGATATCGGGCCTACTAGCGGTAAGATAAAGAAGGGATCTGATCATACCTCGATACATTGTGATATCAATGCATTTACCCGATTCGTCTTTGTCCAATTTTGTTGTGGTGCTCATTGGTGTTTTGCTACTAGATGAGGTTTCCATTCCAAACTTCTTAAGCATTTCCTTGGTGTATTTAGATTGATTTATGAAAATTCCATCTTTGTCTTGTTTGATTTGTAGTCCGAGAAAGAATTTGAGCTCCCCCATAAGACTCATCTCAAACTCCTTAGTCATACACTTAGCAAAATACTCACAAAGTTGTTCATTAGTAGCACCAAAAATAATATCATCAACATATATTTGAACAAAAAGGATATCATGCTTATGATGTTTTGTAAAGAGTGTCGTGTCAACTTTGCCTTTGGAAAAACCGTTTTTAAGTAAAAAACCACTCAATCTTTCATACCAAGCTCTAGGAGCTTGTTTTAAGCCATATAAAGCTTTGTGGAGTTTGTAAACATAGTTGGGATGTTTAAAATCTTCAAAACCGGGAGGTTGTTTAACATAAACTTCCTCCTCAATAAAACCGTTTAAAAATGCACTTTTAGCATCCATTTGAAAGAGTTTAAAATTCATGCAAGATGCATATGCTAAAAGCATGCGAATAGCCTCTAAACGAGCAACCGGAGCAAAAGTCTCTTCATAATCAATGCCTTCCTCTTGGTTATAGCCTTGGGCAACCAATCGGGCCTTGTTCCAAGTTATTACTCCGCTTTCATCTAACTTGTTACGATAGACCCATTTTGTTCCAATAATGGTTTGATCATTTGGAGGAGGGACTAACTCCCAAACTTTATTCCTTGTGAATTCATTGAGTTCATCTTGCATAGCAATCACCCAATTTTCATCAACTAGAGCTTCACTAACTTTAGTGGGCTCAAATTGAGATAGGAAAGCTAGATTACCTAAAGTACGAAAGTGAGAGCGAGTACTTACTCCCTTTGATGTATCACCAATGATCAATTCTTGTGGATGACTTTTCTTGAAAGCCCAATCCTTGGGTAGATTATAGGTATTACCATGAGATTGAATCGGAGGAGGGGATGCGGTTTCCACTTTATCCACTCCTTGAATTTGTTTAGGAGTTTCTACATTAGTAGTTGGATTTTCTTGATTTTCAACAATCGTGAGATCCTCAAATGCACCTATAAAATCATGAACAAACGAGTCCTTTTCCGGAAATTCCTTGGAGGACTCATCAAATACCACATGCATGGACTCTTCAACAACTAAAGTACGCTTGTTAAAGATTCTAAAAGACTTGCTATTAGAGGCATAACCCAAGAACACACCTTCATCCGTTTTGGAGTCAAATTTTCCAAGAGCATCCTTGGTATTTAATATGAAGCACTTGCATCCAAATACTCTAAAGTACGATATCTTGGGTTTTCTTCCTATCCAAAGCTCATAAGATGTTTTATTCAAAATAGGTCTTTTAAAGATGCGGTTTGAAACATAACAAGCGGTGTTCATAGCTTCGGCCCACAAGTAATGAGGTAAGTCATACTCGTTAAGCATAGATCGAGCCATTTCAACCAAAGTGCGGTTTTTCCTTTCAACAACCCCATTTTTTTAGGCGTTCGAGGAGAAGAGAAATTATGTGAAATACCATTTTCTTCACAAAAAGTTTTAAAGGACTCATTTTGAAATTCGGTTCCATGATCACTTCGAATACTTGAAATAGATGAATCTTTTTCTTTTTGAACACGTTTTGCAAGACTTTTAAAACCGTTAAAAGCTTCATTCTTATGAGCCAAGAATATAACCCAAGTGAATCTAGAGTAATCATCAACGATAACAAATGCATAGGACATGCCATGCAAGCTAGCAACTCTCATAGGTCCACACAAGTCCATGTGAAATAATTGTAATGGTCTAGTGGTAGAAACAACATTTTTATCTTTAAAAGAAGACTTGTGTTGTTTTCCCATTTGACAAGGTCCACACACTTTGTCTTTTGAAAAATTTAGCTTGGGCAAACCTTTGACAAGTTCATCCTTGCTAACCTCATTTAAGAGGTCTAAGCTAGCATGACCAAGTCTACGGTGCCACAACCAAGATTCATCGCTAAGTGATAGTAAACACTTGCCATCTCGGTTTTCAAGCGTATCCAAGTCAATTATGTAAGTGTTTTGCCTTCAATGCCCTTTAAAGATAACTGTATTATCTATTGGTTGGATAACATAGCAAGCTTTGGAATCGAAGTTGATATTATAGCCCTTATCACACAATTGACTTACACTCAAAAGGTTATGTTTTAGACCATTAACAAGCCACACATTTTCTATAGAAGGAGAAGAGGAGTTACCTATTTTGCCAATCCCCACAACTTGACCTTTGGCATCATCACCGAAGGTGACATTTCCCAACTTTTTACGTTCCAATTGAGTGAAGTTGGAGATATGGCCGGTCATGTGCCTAGAAGAACCGCTATCGACATACCATTTGGTTTTATTCACCACGGTTTCTTTTGGCACCTAGATCAAAATAACTCAAACTTTAGGTACCCAAATCACATTGGGTCCTTGGAAGTTAGCACTAGAATAGTCCAAGGGAATTAACCTCAATTGGACTTTTCTAACATAGCAATCAACATTCTTATGGCCATATCTCATGCAATAAACGCATTGAAGTCTAGGGGACATGTGAGCATAAGATGGATAAGTATTGGCTCTAGGAGCCTCACATGTGTGGGCATAACAATGTGCACAAGAGTGATCATAAGTGTATGCATGAGCATGGTTATGAGAATGAGCATAAGGATATGAATGAACATGATTCTTTTTCATACTTCTCTTTTCCCATTTGTGACTATATTGAGAAGCATGAGTATGTCTAGGGGGTCTTGTACCCACTTTGCTCTTAGGCTTGGGGGCCACAAAAGGCTTAGCCTTGGGAGCTTGAGCATACCTCTTCTTCACCTCTTTTGGTTTGACCAAAGAAGGAGGAACTTCTATAGAAGAAGTTTGAGATGAAGAAGCTTTCACAAAAGTAGTCACACTTGAGGAAGAGGGATTGTGACTATAGCCAAGCCCAAATTTTATGGTTGGGTTTCTTTGGGAATCAAGAAGATTGTCCAAAGATTCCTTCCCTTTGTGAAATCTTGAGATAGAGCTATTTAGAGAAAGAATTTCACTCTTTAATGTTTCATTTTCCTTAAGCAAGACATTGACATCTTGCTTAGGGATAGATTCTAAAGAAGACTTTAAGTCTTGAATTTCTTTCTTCAAATTGAGCATCTCAATTTTAGCTATAGAGGCTTCCTTTTTAAAGAGTTTTATTTTGGCATGATAGTCACTACATTTGTTGGTTAACTCATTTATCATGTCATGGCATTCATCATCAATCTCATAAACCAAAGAGTCATCAACCAAAGCATTCTCAACATTAACAACATTAGTAGCACTGGCAACATTTTTCATAACAACAATATCACTAATACTATCGTGAGATTCTATACCTATGCCATCCCAAGAGATAAAGGGTGGAGTACTTACCTCGGATGGAGACTCATCAACTAAAGCCATGAAGCAAAGATTTGCTCTTGCCTCTTCTTGGCAATCTTCATCGGATCGATAATCACTTTCATCATCCCAAGTGGTGATGAATCCCTTCTTATCCTTTTGAAAGGATTTCCTTTGCCCTTGTCGACATTCCGGTCTAGTATGACCCGGTTTGCCACAACCATAGCAAGTAACATCTCTTCTAGGAGTAGGAGTCTCTTGTTTAGAGTTGGATGATCTCTTGAAGTTTGAGGACTCACCCTTTTGCTCATATTTTTGAACTTGAGACTTCTTCCTTGTTCTCCATTCCCTTACTTTCTTAGACAATAACACCATCTCTTCATCATCTTCTTCATCACTTGCATTAAGCTCCTCTTCAACCTTACTTTCAATTGCTTTAGCCTTCAAAGCAATTCCCTTAGTTTTCTCTTCTTGAGACTTCTTCAATTCTTGAATTTCTTTCATGTATGTCATCTCATGAAGAAGTAAGTTTCCGATAAGCTCATCGGTTCTCAAATTCCTTATGTCATGGGATTCCTCAATGGCGGTTATCTTCGGTTGCCAATCAAGGAGAGGCAATGAACGAAGAATTTTGCCATTGATTTCACCAAGAGTATAATGCTTACCAAACTTCTTGAGATTGGTGGTAATGCCAAAGAGTCTATTGGTAGTTTCGGTGACGGTCTCATTTGGCTTGTTCTTGAACCCCTCGTATTCTCCAATGAGAAGCTCAACCTTCTTATTCTTAACTTGAACCGTTCCTTCATGGTAGTTCTCAAGAATCTTCCACATATCATGAGCCGTTGTGCAATGTTGAACCCTTCCTTGCTCTTCTCTACACAAAGAAGAAAAGATCACACAAATAGCCTTCCGGTTGAGAGCATTAGCTATACCATGATCCTTGGTCCAATCTTTCCTTGGCCAAGGTATAATACCACTATTCAACTCTTGAGTAGGAGCCACATAACCATCAAGAACCATATGCCATAAGTTCACACCATCCATATCAAGATAGTTTTCTATACGGAATTTCCAATTTGGATAATCCGTTCCATCAAAGAAAGGACGAAGAGTATGAGTAAAATTTTCGGTAGCCATTTAGATTTTGAACTCGCAATTAAGCAAAAGAAAATGAGCAACTAGGCTTTGATACCAACTGAAATCCCTAAGAGGGGGGTGAATTAGGTTTAATGGCTAATTAAAAATAATTAGAAAGGAAAGTGTTGGAGTTAGGGTTTAAGAGAAGACACAAAGAGATTTTAGAGTGGTTCGGATTAAACACCAATCCTACATCCACTACTCAATCAAAGATTGAGATTTTCCACTAGAAATTAACTTGATTACAAGATACAATAATGGTGCTTTAAAGCTAAACACCCAACTTGGAGTTTTTCCAAAGCTAAAACTCCTAACTTACAACTAATTGATTTTTACAAGGCTTAATCAATAACCCACAAATAGAAACAATAAATGCTCTAACTAACTAGAACAACAAGCAATCAATATGAAGAATTGATGCACAATAAGTTTTTGAGAGTTTTTGGTAGTTGAGAGCTTTTTGAGATTTTGCAAAAAATTGTTCTTTCTTTGCTCAAAGAGTTAGAACAAGTCTTTAAAGGCTTCTTGATGATGTGTCAATGTTCCATTGGTCCAAGCCATTTTCTTCCCGTTATTTTCCAATAAAAATTTTCATTAATAAAGTGCCAGAACAATCTGAACCATCGTTTAAATAAGTGTACGATCGTTTGCTTATAACGGTCAAGAAAAGATTCGAAATTTTGGCCTGTGAACGATCGTTTAAACATTATAAACGATCGTTCATTATGTCTTGAACGATCGTTTATAGATCGTTTAAGAGATAGTTCCCTAGACTGTCTTGAAAACGGAGAGACAACATTGTGTGAAATATTTTAAACGATCGTTTACAAATTTGAACGATCGTTCATAATAAAAATTTCATAGGAGCGATCAGAAAAACGCTGCACAAAGCTTGAAATGAGTTAGACTTAAATAAACGCCAATTGATTGAATATATCAAAATAAGGTTAAAAGACACATGGTTCAACATAAATTGTAGTCAAGTTGAATTAAGGTTGATATTAGTTGCTAAATGGTTCATATTAAATTTACATTCAGTTCACTTTTTGTTTATTTTAAATTTACTTTCATTTCAAATCAAATAAAACCTTAAATTATTATTTTTATATTATAATTAGTTTATTTATCACTATATAAATTATTTTAATATTTTATAAAATTATAAATTAATTTAAATTTGATATTGAATTCATATTGAGTTTATACTAAATTTACTTAGAGTTTATATTTAATTCACATTCAGTTCATATTAAGTTCACATTGAGTTCATATTAAATTTACATTCAGTTCACTTTATAAATTTAATTTTTATAGTCTAAATTATCATAAATTAATTTTAAATTTATGATAAATTTATACACTAAATACTAATTAAAACTACGAAATTCTTTATGAAAAATTGAGGGACTGAATTATTTTATATGAGACCTTTATTAAAAGTTTAAAATTAAAATCCTCACTAAAACTCTTATTTAAAATTAGGTGTGATGTGTTAATAAAATTAAAAGTTTAAGAACCAAATAAATTATAAGATAGAATTTGGGAACCTTTTTACATATTTTATCATTTTTGTTCATCTTGTCCCTTTGACAGGTACAAGTGTGCAGGTGCAGAAAAGAGCAACAACACCGGTGGAGAAGAAATTCTACTTTCAAAATTATTAGTCTAGATCTCAAAGCTACAACTACATCAAGCTAACTGCTTAAGCAACTCAAATATTTACTCCTCGCGAAGACTAATTGTTTTCGATGTGAATCTCCAATGACGACCATAACAGTAAAAAAAGTAAATATGGTTTATGGGCCTCCATACCCATATCGACTCATCTTAACTCGTGGACTTCTTATTTGGTTAGTGTAAGCAAACCGTTTTTATGTTATTCTATGGTTTAAAACTTGAGAGTAGAGTTTTTTCGCCCACAAAATACCTACTCGGTTCAAGTGGAGAATAGTGCGGATGTTGTCGGCGTAAAAGTGTTCTATCATAGTTGAGATCTGTCTATAACACCTCATGTTTCATGTACCAAAAAACATATTTTAAATTTTTAACCGTCACAAAACTATATTTAATCTGGCTCATTTGATTCAATTAGTACGATTCAGTTTTGTAGATCAATTCGGTGAAACTAGGATTCTAAATCAGGAGGGTCAATTTTTTTGCGTTCAACTATTTAAAAAATCAAACAACAGTATAACAGTCTGATGCAACTAGCACTTGTAAGGGCAATTACAACGGCCCAACAAGATAAAAGCCGCTCTTAGTCCATATTTTATTGCAGTGCAGTATTACTAGTCCTTAAATTTTTACGGCGAGGCCCTACTTATTATCACTCCTCTCTTAATTTAGGTTCAATTTACATAAATTGCAAAAATCAAATTGTAATAAACAAACTACCCTGATTCTGTTAACTGCTAGCATACTGTTACGGGCCGTGAAAATCCTCGCACCACAATGAGGTTACATTCTAGAGTTCTTTAGAATTTTCTTTGCAAGTTTCTCCACAAGGCTCTTCGGAAGAATCTAGAAGACTCTCTCCCCAATATACTATGGGATTCTCTAGGATTCCCTCCTTAAGTCTAAGAGTATAATAGAATTATCTAGACTTATGTAGATAGACATGTTATCTTCCTTCTTTGTATAGAATGTTATAGAATATTCTAGAAGTAGAAAAGGAACCATTAGATTGAGTAGATCTTAGCCATTCATTGAGGAGGTGGAAAAGTATAAATAGCCTCACACTCGTTTGTAAAGTATCCTGGAAAACCTTGTGAATCCAATGTTTGTGTAATCATTGCTTTCATCAAGCAATATAAGCTCTCACACTTTTAGCCATCTTACGATTTTTACTTCCACTTAAATTGTGCATAGCACTTCTAAAGAGGTGTCACGACTCGATTCTCGGCATCGAGACCGGCGCTAGGGAATGGGAGTGGTTGCTCCGGAACCCGTACCAAGCCTTAAAAATCGATATAAATTTTTCGCGGAAAACAAAATATTTTCGAACATTTTAAAATCTCTGTTTAAAACGTTCTGATTTAAAAACCATCATGAAACTTTGCTAATAAATATCACCTTTATTTATTGCAATCCAGTTTCATAGTCATTATCATCATGAAAAACCATACACTTTATTTAAATGGCATAAGTCACAGTTATAATTAGAAGTACTCACGCTACAGACTATTCCTCGGTGAAATTAGTTCCTGAAAAATAATCCCACAACGTGGGTCAGATAAAAATCTTGTGAATGTGTACAAAATATATCAATAAACATTAATATGAAAGCAATGCATCCAGATTACTGATTCATATGAAACCCTAAACCATGGTTCATGTTTCTATATGTTTTCAAAATAAGAACATAAATTCATTTCACATTTCTCCACACCATTTGGGTTAACCACGTAGGCCGCACAATATTTTTCTGCCTCCATTGGCCGTATTTACTTTTATTTTTGTACTTTGGCCAGTCAATCCGATCATTCTGATTTTACGTATATGAAAGTCCCATACTCTTCTTACAATACAACGGATTTCGGCAGTACGTAAATACCGTCGCCAACATACTTTTAGGTTCAACCCCTCATATCTTGACTGTACTCTTGACAAGCCTTGGGTCGTCTATTTTTCGTTGCCTCTTAAGATCTGTTCACACGGTATGTTTAGGCCGTCGCCTGACTTCCAGGCCGTCGCCAGGATTCACACAGCAACGTCACATGCAACCCATTCTGTCGCAAATTAGATCCTTCGCCCTTCGGTATTCGTGGCAATATTCACCGGATCTAGTTTAGAAATTAAACATTAATACATGTAATAATTTCTAATTCTAGGATATTCTCTAGACCGACTCAATTTAATAGAATTAAATATCCAAATTTAATTCCAACTATCTCTTTCTATATATCGTAAATTATTACGATAAACTTAATACATATCCTACACACACATATACGAATCAAACATGTCCTAAAAATATATATTTTCAAAACCAACCTACTTTTTATATGAATAGGGGAATTTCTTGTTGTTCAACAACCGTACAAAAAAACTAGGAAATCTTTTTTGGGGATTTCATCTTACCGAACCAGTATTCTTGACCATCAAATAGATAAGGGATCTTGCCCTATAACCTAGTGGACAAGTAAAATTTTGGAACCGCTTCATTGTCTAAAAACTTTCAACGGGGAGCAGCAGCGCTTGAAAAGAGAGAGGGAAAAGAAAACGGAAACTTCCCTGTCACGACCCAAATTATTGAGCCGAGACCGGCGCTAGGGAATGAGAGTGGTAGCTCTGAAACCCGTAGCAAGCCTAAAACCACAAATAATTTTTCTTTTTTTAAAAGTATAATATTATATGTAAACATTTTCAGAAAAACTCTTTTAGATGATGCATTTATAGATATTAAAATATCATATTAGAGTTTACAATATAAAATACTATTTGAAGTCAAAATGTCTATCTAATACTGACACCTACTGACTACTGCAGCTCTAGGAATTCATACTTGTGCAAGTCCAATGACTTCTGGCACAATGGAGATGGCTTGTCTGATCCAACTTCTAATACCTGCAAACATCAGAGTGAGGGGTCAGTATTTGGAAAAATACTGAGTGAGTATGCAACTTATTATCGGTATTATCAAAATACACATCGCATACTCAAACATATATATATATCTATCTCGATATGATATGAAAATAACATAATATTCATAAATAGCAGATCCGACCGAAACCCTAATCTTAAACTCTGAACTTATCTTATTCCGAATATTCGAATCAAACTGATCCAAATGGTCCGACCCGGAAGTGTTCACATTCAACCACGTCAGCCGCGACCAATCTCTTAATCTCAAAGTGTGAGCCCAACTCACTGGTGGGTCCAACCCACTAGATACGGGGCTTAGGTTACACCGTAACCGAGTTCTCACTCGTATCACATTCATATCGTATGCGCATTTCGTAATCTCATAGACAATCTAGACACGCTAGACTAACTCAAATACTGGTGATCACACAGCCTATTGACACCCAATAGGTAGTTGGTTTCTTCGGATCGCACACTAGATATTCATATTCAGAACAATGAATATAACAACATTCATATAATCAAATTCACCGAACATAACATCTTATACGAACAAATCATATAAATGCGATGTATTGATAATAATATTCATAATATATGAAAATAACTTTAATAAAAATAATACGCGAAAGTAAAGTGCCACTCTATTCCTTATATCCGAACGTAAGCTCCAGGAGACGGGTCCGTCAATCCTCGTCGAGCTTCTTGGTTCGCCATACTCGTAGCTCGATAGTCCGTCACATCTATCATAGGATTCTATCGTTAAAGCATATACTTAGAGAATCCTATTCTTAAAACCTGCACTGGATGCCTAACACGACAAAAGCACGAAACATAACCGTCGTGCTCTAAACGTATCTTTCTCTGTAGATATCTATTCATATCTTGATTACTTATCATGCTAATGTTCATTGCTATAATGTCTTATTAATATTCATTTTAAGACATTAGTCAACGTTCTACACCCGTATCATGTCATCGGAAGCCAATTTTTGCTCCCGGAAGTCCCCCGGAGGTTCCGGTAAAGGTGGGGCACGTCGTGCTAGCTTGGCACGTCGTGCCCTTCAATTTTCATGAAGGACACGTCGTGCCCTTCCTTGTGCACGTCGTGCACCCCTGGTGGTGCACGTCGTGCCCACTTCGGGTACGATGTTTCCGACGTGCTCTGGACCATTTCTGAGGCCCCAAATCATCCAAAACTCATACCAAGTCGCATCTAACTCATATAAACACTTAACTTATCATTTTACACCTCAAACGTATCAAGAGCAACTCGATTTATATCTGAACGATTCAAACGTAACTTTTCAAACGAAACAGCCACTAACTTAGCAAATTTCACCATCAAAACGAAACTCTTACCTTGATTTGAGGCTGTAAAATGATAGAGGATCATTTCCTCGTTCCGTGGCCGCGCGAATCGCTCAATTCCGAGTCCGAACGAAGAAATTATACCAATCGCAAGTCCGCTCGCGTCACGAGATTATGTCGCACGTCGTGCGACACCTTCAAACAGCCTCAAATCTCATCTCATCATGCTCCCGACTTCCCTAACTCATTCCAACATGTTTCTATATCAATATAACATAATGTTCCACTCAATAATCATCAAAAACGTCAAAACCGACGTGATAACGTTTGATACGATTCGAACAAAACACAACAGCCACTAATTCTTCAATTACAGCATCCAAAACAACAAAATTACCTTAGTTTGAAGATTGGGGAAGATAGAGAATTGAATTCCGAACAAATCGATATAAAGAACGCTCGATTTGGACGAGAAACGGCGAAACGGCGACGGATCGTAACGATCGTCATTTTTCTCATTTCTCTGGAGCTTTCATCGCGCATCTGGATCATTCTTTGAATGATCAGCACCTTTATATACATATGGTTAATTGACTCCTTTGATCCTTCATTTCTTTAACTTAAATCATTTCTCTTTTAAACTTTTTAATTCAACTCAATGGTTAAATTATCCTTTTAACTCAATTACTTACGTATTATTTATATTTAAATAAATAATACTATCCCAAAATTATTATTTTCCATCAATAATCTTCTAATTACTATTCTCGATATTTAATTGGTTAATTTACAATTTGGTCCTTGAACTTTTCAAAAATTGCAATTTAGCCCAAAACGCATCCGCGTCCAAATTTTAAAAGGTCTCCGATTGACCCGAAACTTTTACCACATATACTATAAAACATTTCGCGGACCTTGGCGAAATAATATCCCTTCGGGTTTTATATGGTTAAATTACCATTTTAGTCCCTGTACTTTATTTTGCGACTTTCTTAACATTTTTCTTTTCTAATTCCAATTCCAACTTTAGAACTGGAATATGATATTAAATTTCCCGCGATAATCTTTTCAAAACCGTCCTGCTAAAATTTTAACATTTATCTTAATTTCTCGGAAATCTTTCCGATATCGCCACTTCGGCGACTTAACACTGGACACGTGATTCCATTTACATACTTTAATATTTTGGGATATTACATTCCCCTTCGCTAAAGCGACTACGTACCAAATCTCTCACATCCTCTCCCAAACTCTCCCTCTCCTTCCAGTCGAGTTCAGTTCCATACCCTCTCACCTCGTTCGAGCAACTACGTACCTTTTAGTCGAGTCACTTCGTCGCCTTCTTGCCCTAACCTAAGTCCAAGAACTGATCCTTTTGCCCGGAATGATTAGGGAAAAATGCCATTTTGAACAACAAAACCGGGTTTTCATGGAAGTAGCACGAAAACACATTTAATATAAATTCGAAAATATTTGAAATTTAAAATATTTTCACCCGGGCTCGGCCCCCGGCTTTGGCCCCCATGGGCCCTCTGTCCTTGGCCGGGCAGAATACTGCCATGAGCATGAGACTGAGTTTGATGAACTCTATTCCCTTTGCTCACCGCCGGTCACCGGATTCCGGCGATCGTTTGGCCGAAAACGCTAAAACCGCTCAAAACGTTTTAAAATTCATTTTAACACCGATCAACCACCAAAAATTAAAATAATTTATTTTTACAGAAATATTAAAAATTACAGCAGCCCCAATTTTTAAATAAATGTTTTTCATGATTTTAACAATTTAAAACAGTATAAACACTTAAATTGAAACCCGATTTAAACAATACTCAAAAATCATCCATTAAATTTTTTAATTCTGTGAATAAATGACATATAATTTATTAAACAATATTTTCAGCCCAGAAATTTAAAATAATTTATTTTCTCTATTTATCAACATTAAAAACTGAATTATTAACCAAAAATCAAAACTACGGTTTTATACCGATAAATCATAAATTTAACCTCTTTAAATTCATGAAAATCAACAAACTAACCACATACTAAACTAATATACATGATCAGCCCATAATTTTTAAATAGAGTATTTTTCTATATTTTTAACCATTTTAACGGTTTAAAACACTAAAAATAAAAACCCATTTTAATTATTGAACACCCGAATTTTATCACAATTTTAATCCATAAAATTTAACATCTAGAACACATAATTAATTGACATATGACATCATTCCAAAAAATTTAAAAGAATTTATTTAATACCATCTAAAATTTCAAAACCGAAAACAAACGCTAAAACCGACAAATAAACATATAATCTACCAATTTCTATAATTAAAAGCACAATCTCTAAGACAAATAATTCCAGAAAATAAAAATAGAAATTTGAGTCTTGAGAATTACCTTAATTGTACATGCAATTGAAAATTAGTTATCTACGTAAAATTTGCAACGTTTTTCGTTTAGGAAGTTTTGTGAAAAAGTAAGAAAAAAAGGTGTTGTGGTTTATTTGAGAGTTTCGGCTCTTTAGCTCTAATGGAGGATGAAATGTTTTGTCTAGCAAATGAAGAAGATGAAGGCTATATGATTAGCTTCATTTTTTATTAATTTCAATTATACCCTTGGGCAATTTTTGCAAATATGCAAACTTTAGAGGTAAAAATATCATTTTCGGATTTCTAAAAATAATTCTTTACAAATACTTTAAAATATTAATTATAAATATTCTGAAAATAATTCTTCACAAATACTTTAAAATATTAATTATAAATATTGGGCTTGAAATAAATATTTTTGGGCTTTTAAAATGATTAAAATTAACTATTTTAGTGGTTTTTCTTTAAAATCTCAAAAATAAATATAAATACCCAGAATTCCCAAAAATAAATATTAGGGCCAAACACCCTAAAACACTTAAACACTTATCTACATTCACTTAGTCAATTTAAAAGTTATTTTCCTTAGTCCCTGTTAATTAAAACCTGACACGTGACAAAATAGACACCTATTAAAAAAACGGGGTATTACAAGAGGCTGACTGGTAATTTATTCTTGAAAAGTACACTAGACAGATCGTTGGTTAGAAAATTCAAGCCCGTGGCAATTGTTATCAGAGTCGTAGTTAAAATTACTTTGCTCTTGAAAGATGGCAAGTTCGAGTAGTGAGAATACTCACATGGAGGATTCAACACACTCGAAGAGGGGAGGTCTAAGTCGAGAGATGTTATGGTGGAAATAGATTCGAGGCTCGCAAAGGTGGAACCTCGGTTGCCGATAAGCAAGATAGGTTCGAGGATGCGGACCAACGCATCGAGGAGCTCAAAAAGGAAGAGAAGAGCTTGGAGATGCGATGCAAGGTGCCGTGAACTAAGCCATATCGAAATATCTAGACCAATCAAGACATTGGAAGGGAATCTCCATGCCGAGATTATTTCGTTGAAGGAGCTCGAGAGGGTCGTTAACGAGTTAAAAGAGACGAAGGATGAGATCAAAATATGCAAGAAGGCAATCACTCAAGGGGAAAGCGTTGCTTTACCAGTTATATTTTCAACTCCATCAAGGATGGACATTTCGAGGCCCAAGGCGTATAAAGATACGAGGAATGCGAAGGAGGTGGACAAATTTATATGGATCTTGGAGCAATACCTTAAGGCTGTCGGTGTTGGAGAAGACACCAAGAAGATTTATAGTGCTACACTCTACCTTTAAGATACCGTGTTGGTGTGGTGGAGGCGAAGATGCGGCGATATCAAGAGAGGAACTTGTACCATCAACACATGGGACGACTTTAAGAGGGAGCTCAAGAGGCAATTCTATCCAGAGAATGTCGAGGAGGAGGCGAGAGCGAAGTTAAGGCGTCTCCAATAAAAGGAAGCATTCGAGACTATGTGAAGGATTTTTTGGAGGTACTTTTAGAGATCCCCGACTATCCCGACAAGGAAGCCTTGTTTGCCTTCAAGGATGGTCTTCAAAATTGGGTGAAAATGGAGCTTCAACGACATAAAGTTCAAGATCTTGCTACCGTAATTTCCGTTTCCGAGTTGCTAATCGAGTTTACAAGACCGGAGAAACACAAGTCGTATAAGGACAAAGAAGGCAACGAGGATAGAGAGGGAGACATCCAAGGTAAGCAAAGCTATCATAAGTTCAATAAGTTTGATAAAGGGAATAGCACGAGGGATGCTAAGGGTGGAGAGAGAGCAACCCCTAAATGTTTCTTTTGCGATGGGCCGCATAAAGTAAAAGATTTTCTAAAGAAGGCGAAGCTCTCGGCCTTGATTGAACAAAGTGAAGAAGTCGAGGATCGGCAACGAGAGGAGACCAAGATGGGGTCTTTGCAAATTCTTAATGCCATTAAAGCCAAGGTGGAAGAACCCAAGACCGATAGAAAGGGTCAATTGTTCTTGGAAGTAGGGTCGGTGGCCAATTTGTGAAAGCATTTAGACACTGGGGCTTCAAACAACTTCCTTCGAGTCGAGGAAGAAAACGCGTGGGAATCACCTATGACGGCGAGAGAGGATGGATTAAGGTAGTCAACTCGGATCCGAAACCAATTTATGGCATTGCTCTTGATGTAAAAGTGTGCCTAGGTGAGTGGTCCGACCTTATAGACTTTTCAGTTGTACCTATGGATGATTATCCAATCGTATTTGGAATCAAGTTCATGGATCGTGTCAAGGCCATGCATGTTCCTTTTGCCAATACCATGTGGATTCTGGACGAAGGCAAGACTTGTGTGGTTCCACTATCGAGAGAAAGAAACGCTAAAGCAAAGAAGCTCTCGACCATGCAATTCATCAACAAAGTAGAGGAGGTTGAACCCGCACACTTGGCGACATTCAAAAAAGAGAAGAGGGATTCCTTGCCCAAGGAGCAACCTATAGAAGTTTCTCATGTCCCCAAGGAGTTAAAAGACATGAGGCCACTCGAGCTATCGAAGGAGCTTCCACCCGAGAGAAAGGTGGACAATAGGGTAGAAGTGGCACAACATGTGATGCCTTCCAAACGCGGAGAAATGAGGAGGAAATATAAAAAATTAGACTTTTTATGATGGAGTGCAAGTCGGGCTATGTGAATAAAGAGACTGGCGTGATTAGTGGAGAAGCGACGCAGGCTATCATCATAAGTTCGAAATTCCGTTGGTGGATCGAGTCAAGAAGGGACCCAAGCATGACCTTAAGACCAAGAGTTTGAGGAAGTTGGCAAGTCAGGGGATGACGCGTCAATTTT
The DNA here is from genome assembly GCF_937616625.2 of Mercurialis annua. Taxonomy (NCBI): domain Eukaryota; kingdom Viridiplantae; phylum Streptophyta; class Magnoliopsida; order Malpighiales; family Euphorbiaceae; genus Mercurialis; species Mercurialis annua. Next base: position 33,089,977 of record NC_065575.1, read on the forward strand.
GGTAAAGGGTTGAAATGCCAACCACCAAAGGAGATCAAGTGTACGTGCCGAAGCGGCAAGACTTGAAGGATGAAAAACAGTGTCGTTCTAATTCGATGGAATATGAAGGCTCAAGTCCTACCGCACCCAAGATTGCCAAGGGATGGCACACGAGTTCTGACAAAAGGCAGACATATGAAGCAAAGGCTGCAACGAAGAAGAAGTGGGCCGATATTAAATGGAGGCATTGGAGTTCGAGTAAGGAGACCTTGTGATGGTGGAAGTCCTCACTCATCAAATCCGAAGGGATGTGAAGGCGGATGAGGGACTAACACTGGAATAGGAGGGTCCATTCCCGATTGAAAAAGTAGCATATTGCTTAAAGATACCTTCATATTTGGAGAAGCGCGCGGTGTTTCATGTGAGCTTGTTAAAGCCTCACGATAAGGACAAAGGGGATCCAAGGAAGGGATAATTGAACAGAACACCAAAAGCCATCACGAACTCACGCCATTTGAAGACGGGGCATCTATCCAAGCTGCGTGAATTTTGGCAAATGGAAGAGAGCAGCCGAGAGCAGGACAAGTCCAAAGAGCGACCTCAAATTGCAGGAAGGCAATGGACTAATCGAAGCATGAAAGGGGAATGCGACGGGGATGTTTGTAGATTAAGTGAGGGGAGAATGTTACGGACTGAGAAAATCCTCGCACCACAACAAGGTTACATTTCGGAGTTCTCTATAATTTTCTTCTCAAGTCTCTCCACAATGCTCTTCGAAAGAATCTAGAAGGCTCTTTCTCCAAAACACTATGAAATTCTCTAGGATTCCCTCCTTAGATTGAAAAGTATGATAGAACTCTCTAAACTTGTGTAGATGGACATACTATCTTCCTTCTTCGTACAGAATGGTATAACTAGAAGTAGAATATGAGCCATTATATTGAATAGATCGTATCCATTCATTGAGGAGGTTGAGGAGTATAAATAGCCTAACACTCTCATTTGTAAAGTATCCTGAAAAACATTATGAATCTAACATTTGTGTAATCGTTGCTTTCATCAAGTAATAAAAGCTCTCATACTTTTAGCCATCTTACGATCTTTACTTCCGTTTAAATTGTACATAACGCTTCTGGAGACGCTGACTAATAATTTGTTCAAGAAAAGTTCACTAGTGCCACACGGATTGTTGGTTAGAAAATCCAGGCACGTGACAATACGCATTGGAACATCTTGAAGACAAAAAATATAGAACTCCCATTAAAAAAGTATATTCAAAATAAAGCAGCTGCACTGACACGTGTCCTTCACTTTATTATTTTGACTCGGCGGAGCCACCGGAGACAAAAAGAAATTGAGACACAATTAATAAGAACAATAAACCAAAACTATTCGTTCCTCACAATATTGACTAGAATTAAAATAATACATTACTAACTAGAAAAAGAAAATCAAAAAATCTTTAATTTCATTTGCATTTGAGTTTGAGTTTCATTTCACACGTTCACATTCTCCATTTTTTTAATTTCATTATTTTTTTAATTCTCCCACTTTCCAAATAATTACAAACACCAATTCTTATTTCAAAAAACAAAAAAAATCATTTCTCCGATTAATTTTTTTTTTTAGACAAAAACGCAAAAGAAACGGGAATGAAAAACAGATCTCTAAAAGTGATTCCATTTTTACACAGATCGTTAATTGATTAGTAGTGGAATCTTTTTTGCGATTCGAAATTTGCGGATTTTGTCTTGTTTTGGTGTGGACCGTAGGATCAAGAGGATGCCGTCGCACGGGGATCTGGACCGTCAGATCGAGCACTTGATGGAGTGCAAACCGTTACCGGAGGCGGAGGTGAAGACGCTGTGCGATCAAGCGAGAGCGATTCTAGTGGAGGAATGGAACGTGCAGCCGGTCAAATGTCCGGTGACTGTTTGCGGCGATATTCACGGCCAGTTTTATGATCTGATTGAGCTTTTTCGGATAGGCGGGAATGCACCTGATACTAACTACCTCTTTATGGGAGATTATGTAGGTCTGTTTTCAATTTTTCATTATTGTTTTTATTGTTTTTATGTTATTTTTGCTGTTCTTATGTGTTTTTGTAGATTTTTTAATCATTAATTTATTAGTGTTTTTGTGATCTGAACTGTTTGTATTTATGTTCGATCTATTGTGTTTTTTTTAACTCTTTTTTTAGGTTATTTTTAGTTTGATTGATTTATGGAATAGTTTTTAATGCTTTAACTTGTTAAGCTTGGATGGTTAATATATGTTAAGATTATTGAATATTTTAAGTCTATTGATTATTGTGCAATGTTTAGATGGATTTTTTGAAAATATTTGCATATGTGCTGACTTGTTTATGTGCTTGCAGATCGTGGATACTATTCGGTGGAGACTGTTACACTTTTAGTGGCATTGAAAGTTCGTTATAGAGATAGAATTACGATACTTAGAGGAAACCACGAGAGCAGGCAGATTACTCAAGTGTAAGATTGTGTTTTTCTTTATCGAATGATGATAATTATGGATTTTTGTTTGGCCTTTTGAATTTTGTTTTACTACCTGTTCATTACTTGCAGCTTGTCTCTTTATTTTGTGTGTTGATTTGTTTGTGAATTGCTGCATTTTGCAATGGTATAAAGGAACATAGATTAATATTTGCTTGGTATATGCTACAGAATGACACTTGTTATATTGAAATGTTGACAGTAAAACATATGATTTATGTGTTTTGTTGCTTTATTTCTGCCTTTGTGAGTTAACAAAACTCATATTTGGGTTTTTAAAAGTTGGTGTTAGTTACTCCTTAGATGATATATAGAATGTGGTTAAATAGATTAGATAGTTGTCATTTGGATTCATTCTAAATCTTGCCACTGTAGAGGGAAGTTTGTTATCCATAATCTTAATTCAAACACCTCAGAAAGCTGATGTAAAACAATGCTATGTTCACAAAACAAAAGAGATACTACATAACTGAATAGGACAACAAACTATTCCCTCCGTTGCTATATTAATTTGAGTATTTAAGTTGAAATATCAGTTCTCCTTCATTAATTCAACTACTTCTATTTATTCTATTCTCTTAATTATCATAAATTATTACCTTATCCAATACAAAAGTTAATTATTAATTTAGTTTTTCAAGATTTATTCTTGATCACAATAATTTTTTTGTTTTTAAAAGTATATAATTAATAATATTTAGAATGTCTAGATAATTAAATTGAAAGTATAATGAGAACTGAACAAGAAATGCTAATTTAACTTCAATTTTTTATTCTTGTGCAAAATAATTTTCCTATTTTTGTGGGGTGGAGGGAGTGCAATGCAAGCAGGGCACTTTTTGTTTCCATTTTATTTTGTATCTTTCAATTATATTGTGGGACCTGCTAGCCAATTATCAAGTATCAACCAAGTGATGGCAACATAATGTCGATTACTGCCACCAATGCATTGGACCAACACTCAGAATTCTAGGCCTATTAGGTGGTCGTCTTCTATAAGTTAGGATAGTTGAGAGCCTTATTATTGCTACATTCTAAAAGATGAAAAACAAGGGTGTGATGCTATCTGTGCTGTTAACCTTTTCTACTAAAAATTGGAATGAGAAGAAATTCCCAAATTGATTTACTGATATGATCATCTATATGTTTGCTGTAACTTTTTTTGTTTTTACGCTCCGGATTTCCGCTCCGACATGAAAATATGATTTGATTCTTTAATCATTATAAGTGTAATTAATATGGTTTGGATTCCAACGCCTTTTTCAGGTATGGTTTTTATGACGAGTGCTTGAGAAAATATGGAAATGCCAATGTGTGGAAGTTTTTCACTGACCTATTTGATTATCTACCTCTTACTGCGCTAATTGAGAGTCAGGTTGGAATTATATAATTGCAGAATGTTTTTAAGTTTAACTCCACTTAACTGAACAATGAGTACTGACAGCCAGAAATTGTCATGTAGATCTTTTGTTTGCACGGTGGACTTTCTCCATCTTTGGATACATTAGATAATATTCGAGCATTGGACCGTATACAAGAGGTATGTCAAACTGCTTGTCATGTTTTATTTTTGTGGGTGTGAGATTATGAATGTTATAATTTAAAATATTTTTCAATTATGGTTGTGCTAGATTCAGAAAAAAAACTGAAGGTAAAGGAAGCTCGTGTTTCAGCTCTTATTTTGCTTAAATCAATCCTTTCAAACTATGTTCTTAAGGAATCCATGTATTTTGGGATTTAATGTAACATTACAAGAAAGTATTAGATCAATACTTATCCTGCTATGACTTATCAATCGGAAGCACGGCATAAATTCAAATTTAGTGATTACAGTTTGTCATACTGCAGTATAATATTTATAACACCTCGTTCATTTTTATGGCACATTGGAATTCTATCTCCTCCATTTATTTGAGAGTCATTACACTTAATTTTTATTTTTATTTTGCATCTTCATTTGTATTATTATGAAAGTGATCACATCATTATCTTTTTTCTTTGTACAAGTAGGTTCCACATGAAGGACCTATGTGTGATCTGTTATGGTCTGATCCAGACGACCGATGTGGGTGGGGAATCTCTCCTCGTGGAGCTGGCTATACATTTGGACAGGATATAGCTGCTCAGTTCAACCATACAAATGGTCTGACTCTGATTTCACGAGCTCACCAGCTTGTGATGGAAGGATACAATTGGTGTCAGGTGATTGACCTAGAAGAGATGGCATAAATTGTATTTGTTCCATCCTAAAATCTACATTGATCACTAACTTACGTTTTTGATTGCTCCTATTGTCTACTTCAGGAAAAGAATGTGGTTACTGTGTTTAGTGCCCCAAACTACTGCTACAGGTGTGGGAACATGGCTGCGATACTAGAGATTGGGGAAAACATGGACCAGAATTTTCTTCAATTTGATCCTGCACCTCGGCAAATTGAGCCAGACACCACACGCAAGACTCCAGATTATTTTTTATAATTTCCATACTTCTGCGGGCTGTTTGTAATCTTTGCTTGATGTTGTATCACTGTAGATGTGTCTTGAAGAGAAGTTTTTGTTGTTAAAGGTGAGGTATCATTCTTTATTTGGAGTTTGTCTTGGTGCTGCTTTGTTGATGTGCTCAAGTAACAGATAGGAAATTGATAGGGGCATCAATGGCCATATGTCTTGTATATTTTTCAGAAAGAGGAAAGCAGCAATAACATCGTATATTTTGTTCTGTAATTTTATAATTTGAAGGTAGAAAAGGTGAGTTTTTCTGGTGAGCTCTGTTTTTTTTTTCTGTTCCTTCAACTCGTCTCTGATAAATACAGCCATGGGCAAAATGAACCTGAATGACTAACATGAGAGGGCATACAGCTTTGTTTCTGAAAATCTAATAGCATCGTTAATTGCTTAGAATTTAGCGTGTCTTTATGATTCTTTTCTTGAATTTTTCCCTCTGGATTTAAGGTATTTACGTCCTGTTTGAAAAATAAATTCTTGGCTGCGTTAAGATACTTGCTCTAAACTCACTTTTTCTTATCTACGAGTGCTTGGTTAACATTAAAATTCTTAACATTGTTTCATCAATTCCTAATTTTTCCGCAATTAGATAGTAACGACTTATAAAATGCAACGGTAAGAATGAACTGATAGTCTCCAACTATGAAAACTGATGCAGACCAACCATTTACAATTGCTGGATGGAATAAAAACAAAGATAACACAATGCAAGAGTCAAATGAACTTTCTCACAATGCTATACTCCAAACTTATGTCATTTCTTCTCAACTAAAATACAATGGTAGTTTCACAAAAGCTAAAGTAAGCGAAAAGAAAAATACAACACTACAAAAAAAATACAACATATCAAGTGCTCCAAATACAGGAGAAACCAATTAACTACTATTACATTGCGAAGTGCAATTGCATTAAGACATTTCTTATCATATTAACAATAATAATAATATTTTGTTTTTAAAAAAAGCTGGAGACAGCTTGACAACTTCAAAATGCATTCAAAACCTGGAGCTCATTTGGATCCTGCCGCCTCCAACTCCTGTCATGACAGCAGTCTGCTTTCTCCGGGAGTATACAACAGAACCACTTATGAGGAATAAACACAAAACAATTCCCTGTCCATCACAATTTACAATCCAAGAATGAAAAATCGCATTTTAGTTGAGCAGTTCATAATAAATTTAAATTGAAGGATATTTAATTGCAGAGTGTTTGTATTATTCTTAACACCTTTTGCCCCTGGCAAACAAAAAAGTTGTCTACATTAAAAAGGATACTCATAGATCTTATTTAAATTTGAACATTATACATCTGTATCCCCTCTTCTTATGATGTTCGGTAAGTGTTGGAAAATGATCATTTACTATAGTATTTTTTGGACAATGGGGTTAAGAAGTAAGACACGCACAACTACGGCCAAAATTATAGAGAGAAACGCATACGAAACAAATGTAAAATCATTAAAAGTTGATAAAAGAAAATTGCCTCAACAAGTATAAATTATATGTAGTGCACATACAAAGAAATTTCGACACTTTAAAGAATGAACTTCTAAAGAATTTCAAATCTCATTTTCCAAATAGAACTTTTATAGAAGTGCGGTATGGGTTACCATCAAGATTCATAGAAGTATGAAGAAACATATCGATAATATAAGTACATTTGAAATTGCAATTAAAAGTTGGGTTAGAGCGAGTGGAGGGCTAGGCTAAGATCCATATAACTCTTGTTATTTGGGTGCAGTCCTTATTCATCGTAGTAATAATGGACAAGCAATCAGATTGCACAAAAAAAAGTGGCGTGAAAAAAGACATTCATACCTCAAATCCCAATAGTGACACCTTCTCTTCATTAACTGGTGATATACAGCTTCTATATGTAATGTAACCCTGCGATCCATCCTCTAACTTAGAAGCCTCGTCTATTATACTGCTGTCCTTGCTAGAAGCAGTGTCATGTAATGTCGTATGCGGTTTCGCAGTACCATGAGTGATCTCCACAACAGACCGACGATTTTGAGATTTCTTCTCATTTACATCCTTTGTATTATCTTTAACTTCTACACATTTTAAAGGGATTCGGTAACCAGTCTCACTACATCGATATTTGTCATCTCTCTACAAAAGAAAAGAAAAATTAAGACTAAACATATATAAAAAAAGCGCGCTATTCCCAAAAGAAAATATATACGCGTCGTATCTCCGGTTTAATAGTGGAAGCATTGTTTTGCAATGCCAAACCAAATAGTGTCATCATGTCGAACTTCAACAAACTAATTCAACCCCCCTAAGACGATAATTTCCGATTGTAATAAGGAAAATCTTATTAGCACAATCCCATTCTTACATACAAGAAATAGACAGAGAAATTTCGTTTGTCGTATTACAAAACTGAACATGAATGCACCTAGTATTTTCTTTTCTACATAGTTTAATTGACTAACAAAATTATAAAAATCAGTTTGATTGACTAACAAAAAAATAAATTTTTTGAAATCGATTAAACCAATGCAACTCACTAAAACATACAATTAGATGAAAATGGAAGCCATATTAGAAATCAAATGAAGGGGAAAAACCTTCTCAGAGTAAAGGCAAGAAACGCAAGCGCCAGAAGGAGAACAGTCAAAAGTAAGATTACTTGCTTTTGATTTTTCCTTGAATCCCAATAATACTCTGTGTCCTCCGCCTCCGTTTCTGTTCCCAAAACAAAACATATGAAATTTCATCTGTAATTAAAAAACCAAATCAATTGCGCAGTGTTTACTTACGTCGTGTGATCGGAAGCGTAAATCGGAGATAGAATCGCCATGATTATGAAGAATTTCATTAACTGCCGTAACTTCCATGTCTTCATCTTTTGATGTTCCTCTGCTATTCAGGCGTTTCTTCTTCTTCTTTCTCCAGGGACTGATTTGTCTTTTCCCTTTCTTTTAATGGCCCATTTCCTACAATTTTATAGGGCCTTTTATCAATCATATCGAGATTTTTGAGCTTTTATGGCAAACACGGTTTTTGGAGGCCCAATTATTTTTTACACCATCCGGTCCATACTCTGGCCATCTATTTATTTAAATAACTTATTTTTTTGAATTTTTTTTCCTACTGTTTTCTTCTATTTCCCTATATTTGGCAGTTTTTTCTCTCTTCTTCTTCACCACTTTGCTCCACCTTCTTGCATTTTCTCCATTATTCCTTTTTCTTTTCGTTTTCTTTCAGATTCGTCTCCACGACTGCTACTTATTTATACTGAGATGCGCAATTCATCAATCTGTAAGTATTTCTTTTTTTAAAAAATTATCATCGTTTTTCATAGTTATCGGTACATGCATTTGAATTTTATTATCCGAAATTTGATTCTCTATATTATTTTGTATCATTTTTAATTGTTGTTTTTTTATTTAGGTTAATTTATTTTCTAGGTTTTGTAATTTATCTAATTGTAATTTTATCTACGTTTTGTTCTTGATTCGTTTTCAAACTATTATGTATAATATTATTCACTGCTGTTTTGTGATTTAGATCTCGATTTAGGTTCCATTTTTAAGTTGTATTTGTTTATAATTTCAGTCACTGTTATTTTATTTTTGAAGTTCATTAGTTTTAATTTTAAATTATTAGATCTTATTATTTTGTTTTTGTTTGTTTATATATGATTATTATGTTTTTTTTGATTTTGTTGTTTTTATAGTATTAAGCTCATCTCTATAATTTGTTTTGTTGTTAGGTGCTAGATTTTTTTTTTTGTAATTTACATTTTCATCATGTTTGTTTGTTGATTTTTTATTTGTTGATTTATTTTTGTTATGTAATTGTTTTTTGCTGTATATTGCATTCTCAGGTTCTGTTTATTTTATCTGTTAATGAGGAAGAAATATGTTGGTCATAAACCAGATAGAAATCAATCTTCGGTTGATACACGCTCCGAAATGTTAAATCTTGATAATGTTGGTGATGAGTGTATGTCTAGGCGAATTGAGGACTTACCTGCTGTTGAGACGAATGGAGTAGTTGAGTCGTCCGAGTTATTTGAAATTGCTTTAAATAAGGAAGAGGACGCTGCACAACAACCCATTTCTGTTGAAAAAAAGGACTATGTCTTGTAGCCCATTATTCCAGAAAAGTCGGAGGAAGCATTGGACATTGCTACTAAACTGCCACGAGCAAAACATACAAAATCGATGATTATTGAAAGTCGGTTAAAAAATGTCTCTCCCGATGTTGATCAGGACATAATAGCACCAGAAACTGTTGTAATTGAATCACAACGGTCTAATCAAGAATTATCGAAACCGGCTTCTCGATCTTCAAAGTGTTTAAAGAATATTGAAACTCCTTCGTTTGTTTCAGATATGGCTAAACTAAAGGCATCATATACTACCAAAAAAACAAGCCAAGCAAGTTTCCGACGAAACTAATATGAAAGATAATAGTGTTGATGAAGTTGGCGTACCGGATGTAGAAATACAGAAGAAGCCTCGTTGTAATGCGAAGAGGAAAGTGACATGTGAATCAACTGATGACGATAGCGGTGCGGATAAAATTGCTAAGGTATTAAACTATTTTCATGTTGATTTTATGTTTATTTTTTGTTTGTGTCCTGTTATTTGTATCATTAAATTGTGTATATATTTCTTCTGTAGCAATCGCCAATTAATAAGAAAATTAGCAAGTCTGTTTCTGGATCGAAGAGAAAACCTTCCACTTAAATTTATGATGATGAAAGTGTGGTGGTTGATAAAATTACAAAGGTATGCTATTTTTTTTCTTTTTTGCTTTCTTAATTATGTTTTTTTATTGATTGATTTTTTGTGATTTTTTGTTGTATCTTTGTGTGTTTGATATACTTATTTCACTACTAAAAAACTGTGTTTTACCGACGGATTTTAGCGACGGATTTAAAATCCGTCGCTAATTTTTTACCGACGGATTTAGCGACGGATTTGAAATCCGTCGCTAAATTATCATTTAAATTGGCGGGAGTGTTCCCGCCAATTATTTTTGATGTATTTGGCAACGGATTTAAATCCGTCGCAAAATCCGTTTTTAGCGACGGATTTAAATCCGTTTTTAGCGACGGATTTAAATCCGTCGCTAATTACCGACGGATTTAAATCCGTCACTAATTTAAAAAAAAATCGTAAAAAAAATTATTAAATTAAATAAATTTTTTATCAAAAAATTATTTAGAAAAATAATTATTAAAGAAGAAATAATTATTATTTTTTATTATATATAATATTATTTAAATATAACATAAATATATATATTGAAAATATTATTATTTATTTATTCATTAATAATTATTTAAAATAACTATTAATTATAAAAAATAATTATCTTAAAATGTGTGAGGAAGTATTTGTCATTTTTTAGTTACATTTAAATATAAATATACATTTATATATAACAAGAAGCTAAGCTGGTTCAGGTGGAGATACGCGCGGGAGAACTTCAAAGTTAAAGAGCAATGAGTGGGAGCAGTGGGAAGGATGGGTGACCTGCTGGGAAGTTTGTAAAAATTGCGAGTGGGTGATGGAGGCAACGGATGGGTAACCGAGGGCGACGGGTGGGGGACGAAAGGTGACAGAGTGTGACGGGTGTGTGACCGATTAAATAATAATAATTTATTTTACGATTTTTTTTTATTTTTTGGTAATTAGCGATGGATTTAAATCCGTCGCTGACAGATTTAAATCCGTCGTTAAAATCCGTCGAATTCTAGGCTAGGGTTTTTGTGCTTCTGGTCCGACCTTTAGCTAGGCTGTCTTAATGTTGTTTATATAAAGGTGAATTAGAGTTAGGGTTAGCCTTAAGTTAATTCACTGTTTCGCCTAGTTGGGATTTGATTCAAGGTTGAAGAAGTGTTAAGTGATTAGGTTTAGTATCCTCTAAAAAAAGATTAGGTTTAGTATTATCTTTAAATTATTTACCTTAGAATTTTACTTTTAAAATTTGGGTTTGGACTTGCTAGCTAAGTAAAAAGGTGCTAAAAATCAATTTTGGGGCCTAAAAGTGTCAAAAAGGCTTCTTGGACTCTATGGGTTTGGATATGGTCAATTTTAGTCCGTAAAATTTGAAAATTGGCCCATAAACTTCTAAAATGTTGCAATTAGTCCAAATTATGGACTTAGAATACAATCTCTTTGATTTTTATAAGCTATTTGCGGCTAATTACGCTTTAATCCTCCAAGTTTGCAGCTATCTCTTTGGATTTTTATAAGCTATTTGCGGCTAATTACGCTTTAATCCTCCAAGTTCGCAGCTATGCACTGATTACGCCTGCTTAGATTCTAGCAAGCAAATTGATAGCTCGTCACTCGGACATATTTCTTTGAAAATCATCACTGGACGCTTTTCGGAAAATTGGTGTCTATAATTATGCAATAAGAAACGACACTAAAAGCAACGGTGCAGCGGTGGCAATAGGACAATAGAAATCGAGCAACGACAACAAAAAAAAACCAATGATAAGCTACTATTAGGGTCAAAAAGCTTTTCTTTTTTTAAAATCTGTTGTTAGGGTTAGAAAGACATTTCAATTTTTTAGAAGGTTACAGAGGAGAAAATGCAACCTACGAAAACTGGTGTCTATTTTTAGTTGGGTTATAAAAGCCCAATAACCCATTGGTTTATTTCTAAAATCAAAATATCAATTTGGTTGGGTTTATTTGATTGGGCTGGGTTGGTTACATAAAACTTGTACACCCCTAGTTTGAAGTGTGTGTTATGTGTTTAGGTTATTGGCGTCGTTAGTACCTCAATGTTTTGGCGTTTTTGGGACGAAAAATCGGAGTTTGGGGAGTTTTTGGGTTTGGTCCGATCGAACCAAGAGAGGTCTGACTGGACCTGTGTAGGTTTTTGACCCGCAGTTATTTTTGGAGAATAGGGGCAGTCAGACCAATCCTAGGTCCGATCGCCCCCCTTCAGTTTGCACACTAGGTTTGGGTATTCAAAAATCTTTAAACTCAAACCAAAATCCCATCCTTCACTCCCAAATACTAAACCTCTCAATCCCTTTGCATAAAACCTTCCCCAAGTCTCTCTATACCCATTCTTGAGTTACATTAGTTTGGTTTGGGAGAAACCCACTTGATTTGGTGAATTCTTGAAGTGTTAGTGTTGAAACTCATTCACCATTGTTGTACCTTTGAAGCTTTGGGAGCTTTTCTTCACGATCCTTATCTCTACTCCCTAATTGACTTAGATTTCTTCAAGAGGTAAGTGTTTGTACCTCTAATGGTTGATTTGTTAAATCTTAGGGTGTGGGTTGGTGCATTATTGTAGAGATTTCGGGTAATTTATGTTATGCTTGCTTAACTGTTATTAACTCATGTAATCAACTCTTTTACCATGATTATTGTTGAATCCATGAATTCCCTTGTTGATTGAATCATCTTGATTGGATTTCATGTTAGGGTTTGATTGCAATTGACTTGGGTGTTTGACGGTCTTTTCATACTCCTTGATTTTGACTTTGATGATCAACTCTGAGTGTTCTACTATTTTTTATAAGTGTTAGGAACACATAAGAACACTCGGGAGTCAATTCGGAGCCTTCTAGCAAAAAATCGAGATTTCAATTTTGAAGTTGTTTAGAAGGTTTGTCACGGGCACATCAGCCAAGCATCACGAGCATGACCTCTTTATAACGGGCGTGACATTTGATCTGACAAAACCCTAGTAGACTGTTGAAAGGATCACGGGCGCAAAGAACATGTCACGGGCACGAAATTGATGACCGTTGGATGCTCAATAGATATATTTGAAGACCCCCCAATGAAGTGGCGACTTATAACACTAGCCGTTGTCGAGAGACAACAGGTCGCGGGCGCGACTCCAGGTGTAGCGGGCACGACATTCCATCTGACAGCAAAAGCTATTTTTGTATATTTGTGCCTTGCTTGTTGTTTGCAATGGGTATAAATATAAACCCATTTGCAAAGTTTCAAGGTTAATGTTTTCAATACCTTGAAACAGCAAACCTCTCATCTTAATATTACTTTTATTTGTTGCAGTTTTAGAGTAAGCTTGTAAACTCCTAATCATTGTAAGTTGGAGTATAGTTTTGAGAAAACTCGCCTCCTTTTAAATTAAAGATTATCTTTGAAAAATCTCATAATTGGTGTTTAGCTAGAAAGCACTAAGTTTGGAGTTAGCTTAGAAAACTCTTTGTGAATCTCATTCAGTGGATTCTAAATCTCAATCTTTGATTAAGTAGTGGAGTAGGATCGATTTGTATTCCGAACCACTCTAAACTCTTGTGTTCATTTCCCTATCCCTTAAACTCATTTTAATTTTTTTTATTCCGCTCTAAAAGAGTTTAGTATTTCGATTCATAATACAAAAGCCCAGTTTTCCATAGCCCATAGGGAATAATTACAACTGTATCAGGGCCATAGTGCTCTTCTTTATGCTTAACTGCAAGAGTTTTACGATAAAAAATGGCAACCAAAAACTTCTTCATCACTCTCAAGCCATTTTTTATGGTTCAAACTACAAATTGTGGAAGTTTCATATGTAGATGTTTCTTGATATGTAATAGGTAGGTCTTTGGCATGTTTTTCTCAAAGGATGGAAGCACCCGGTCAACAAAGATGGAGCTCCTTTGGAAAGAAATAAGTGGTCTAAAGATTAATTGAAGGAGAATGGTCTAAATAGTAAAGTCATGACAACTCTCATCTCCTTAATTTCAAGAGAAGAACAAAGTAGAATTCAACATTTGACTTGTGCTAAAATAATGTGGGAGAATTTGGAGAAATACTATGAAGGCACCAATCAAGTTAAGGCAAAGAAGTTTGAATTGCTTTTTGAAAAATATGAAGGCTTCAAGTGCTTATCTCGTGAAGATGTGTTATTGATGACTACAAGGTTCCTTAGTATTGTTACAAACCTTGTGTCACTTAGAAAATCCTACAAGCTAACGGAAATCAATGGTAAAATCTTATGATCCTTCCTTTTTTTTGTGGCAACCCAAGGTGACCGCTATTGAAGAAGCTCATGAGGATTGATGAGTTGATTGGCAAATTGCTCCTTCATGAGATGTCTTACATCAAGAACATCCAAAAGGAGAAGCCAAAAGAAGGTGGCATTTCTTTCAAATTCTCCACATGTGATCTTCATCATAGAGAAACCAAGAAGGAAATCAATGAACAAGAAATCTTGAGGCTCACCAAGAGAGTCAATGAGCTCAAGAGCATAAAAGGCAAGGGTAAGAGAAATTATGGGAGACCCTCCTCTTCAAAAATAAGTACTAAAGGGGATTCATGGCATGGGATACAAAAGTGAAAGTCACTATGATGTCAACTTGTGCTTTATGGCATTTGAGGTAAACCCCCCCTCAATTTGTTTTTTTATTTTGGGATGGTATTGGTGTTGAATCACATGATGCATACTCAAATGTTAAAATATTATTGATGATGATAATGTTGATGATGATGCACATGATGATGATGTTTTATAGCATACACTACTAGAAAATAGTGATTCAGCGACAGATTTTTCCGTCGCCAAATGACCAAAATCCGCTGCTAAACACGTTTAGCGACGGAAACAGTTCGTCGCTAAATTTTTGTCGCAACATTTGATAACGACTAAAAAAAAATTAGCGACGAATTTTAGTCTCCGTTTTAGCGACAAAATTCTAAATCTGTCGCTAATTAGCGACAGATTTAAATTCGTCCCTAATTTTTTAAAAATTTTAAAAATTATTTTTATAAATTAAATTGTAAAATAAATTTTTTATTTAATCAATCACCCATCCGCGCCCCCCGTCACTCAACCATCCGCGTTAGATCACCCACCGACACCCACCTGTTAATTTTTGCAAACTTTCCAGTAGGTCACCCATCCTTCCATTGCTCCCACTCAAGGCTCTTTAACCTCATAATTCTCCAGCGCATAACTCCACCTTAACCAGCTCATATTCATGTTATATATCTATGTATATTATACATAAATGTAGCTAAAAACAATAAATATTTGTTTCCATAATTTAATCCCGCATTCTAAGATAATTTTTTAATAATTAATAATTTTTCAAAATATTTATATACTTTAAATAAATAAATAATCTGTAATTATTATTTCATAAATAAGGTGTAATTATTATTTTATAAATAAAACCGTTATATTGAAATAATATAAATTTAATTAAAAATTTAATTACTATTTTTATTAAATACAATCTTATAATTTTTTTTAATACCTTTTAAAATTTGTTTTTGACAGTGCACTAATTGCAGAATAAAATAGGCGGGAGAATTCCCACCAATAATTAGCGACGAATTTTAAAATCCGTCGCTAAATTTTATCAAAACAATCGTCGCTAAATTTTATTAAAACAATTGACGGGACTACTCCCGCCAACTTTAGCGACGTTAAATTTGTCGCTAAAGTTGGCGGGATCACTCTCGCCAATTTAAATGGGTGTTTAGTGACGGATTTTAGATCCGTCGCTAACCAAAAAAATAGCGACGAATTTTAAAATCCGTCGCTAAATTTTATCAAAACAATCGTCGCTAAATTTTATTAAAACAATTGGCGGGACTACTCCCGCCAACTTTAGCGACGGGAAATATGTCGCTAAAGTTGGCGGGATCACTCTCGCCAACTTAAATGGGTGTTTAGTGACGGATTTTAGATTCGTCGCTAACCAAAAAAATAACGACGAAAATTGAATTTGTCGCTAAAATGTTGTTTTCTAGTAGTGATACTTGATGAATTGGTCATTAAGTATGGTAATTATAATGTCAAGATGCTATTTTTTCAAAATGAAGAATTTTCAGAGCACGTGTCAAGAGTAATGAGGAAAGATAACCGCCAATAAAAACAAAACACAAATTGCTACACAACAGCTCGGGTACAGATGTCAAAAATACGACTGTATTAGGTGACTCTTTAATGTCATACACTATACTCGAGTAACGTGACAACTGACATCAGAATCATGTGATAGTACAAATTTCAACCTAATTAAGCTTATCCACAATGAAAATCCGACATGGGGGTAGTGACAACACAACATAGGAGCGAAGCAACCTTACCAACATGAAATATCACCGAGTCAAACAAACAACCGGCATACTCTAAATAGATTTACCAAGATAAGACCTATAGCTGATATCTCGATACCCCACATGTCAGCTCATCCGAGATATTCAAGGCCAAAACATGTCAATATATTATGAATGTTCTACTACGACGAACTGAACTATCGTATATCAGATAACATGCATGCTCAATAATCACAGGGACCACAAAAGAATCTCTAACACATTAGAATGTCTTCCGCGTTACACGCATCTGACACTGTCCGAAACACAACAGAACGTGTTAGCTCAGCCAAACAGAAAGTGGAAACTAAGGAAAGAGAATCTTAATGGTTACACAGGTGAGCCTATATAAACCATCTTTATAATTCTAAAGCTACTTCTTCTTTTTACCATCAATTACTTTTTTTTTCTCTTTTCTTTCCCCACCAACCAATTTGACCGTGGAGTGGTAGACGGAGAGCCCCTCCGGTGTTCTTTCTGTTTTCCCTGTTCTCAAGCCTTTGATAACTTGGATTATCCTCCCAGCGATTCTGCGATTTATCAATTACAAAAGGTGTCTGATCTAGATATAAAAAACAGTCAAAACAAAGTAAAATCATATAACAAACTCGAATAAGAGAATTGTTTTTATTTGCTTTCTAATAAATAAACTACGCATTTAATAAAAAAAAAACCGTTACATTGACTGCAGTCACGCAATTTGCACAACCAAGCCAATAGAACCAAACCAAATCATCAAAAAATGATATCTGGTCCGAAAATAAAAGGAAGTGGGGTCAACAACATGTGCCAATGCTTTCAAAACGACACGAAGTATACGCTTAATACAGGCATTTCCAATTATTTTTGGTCACAACCCACATGCAGGTTATAGAGTAAAAAGTACACCTCATGGTCCCAACATAAATTAATAAGCCTATATGTTTATGTAAATTTCAACATGATCAATACAATACAATGTTGACCATCTCACCCTTCTATTTTTATATTTTGGATGTTTGATTATTATCACGAGAAGTTTGTTTTTGTTAGATGCACATTTATGATTCTGCAATGATTTTGGTTCTCCACTTGCTTTAGCTTAGCCATTCAACTAAAAGGCGTTATGTGACATGTTCGACAACTTTATTTCCTTTTTCAATTGCATCACGTATTACTATCGGGCCATATTTGGTTCATATAATAACTGCGGAATGTAATAGCTATTCCGTATAAAATGACTATTCTTTACTTTAGTTCATAAATTAGTTATTTTATGAAATTGCTATTTCATAATTTTGTGTAGTAAACACTCCTTTTAAAAAGTAAAAAAGAGTTATTTTATCCCTTATGAAATAGCTATTTCATTTCATGGACCAAACATGGTGAGGAACACATATTACAAGAAAAAATCGAATCTGAAATATTCAGTTTGAATTACAATGAGAATTATATAAATCTGTAGAAATCAAACATGAAATCTTTTATAATTTGTACTGTCATGAAAATTTTGATAAAAAAATGTAGTCATACTTATATTTAAAGCCTTTAAACTCTGTTAGAAGGGTTAACTGGGATTCGAAATATTGGCAATTAAATAAGTATAAAATGAACTTTAAATATATTAGCATTTGATGGCCATAAAAGTTGTCAACTTCTGTTTAAATTGTGTCTAAGTAACATATTCACTGATAAAACTAAGAGGAAGTACACCATTATGGTTTTAATCATTCAGCACCAGGAAACGGAACCAAAAAAATAGATATATATGGCTTTAATCACTCGGTGTATGAAAATGACGATTTTAAACGACGTGATTAAAATGAAAAAACGTTTTAAATTAGTGAAGTTTTATGATATAACCTATTTATTTAATTATAATACCAAATCAAACGTAATTTAAAGGTTTAATTTGGTTCCATTTTTTACACACCCTAATTTGGTTTGATTTTCCGTCAATATATTTAAATAATAGGTCATTTTTGGTTCATGTAATGAAATAATACGAAATAGAATAACTATTTATAAGAAATGGAATAATTATTCTTTACTTTTTAAGAGTGTTTATTCCACAAAGTCATGAACTAACAATTCTATGAAATAGTTATCGTTTGAACCCAAGTAAAGAATAATTATTTTATACGGAATAACTATTTCATTCTGCACCTATTTCATGAACCAGACATGGCCTTAAGGGTATTGTTGATGGGGTATATGCCTTAATCAATGATTTTTGCATTTGCCACTAGCCCAACTTCGAACACGGTCTTAGTGTTCTCTATTCCTATGTTGGTAGTGGGCAAATTCAACAGCCTTAAACCAAATATAAATACAAATATCTGATGCTACATTTAGGTTGCCCAAACATTTATATACATCTATCACAAAGCCACAAGATATCGTGATTATGGTAAGTAGGAAAAGATCAGTTTTAACAGAAAATTACCTAAAATTAAGTCGAGCCAACAACATACTTGCGAAACAAATAAGGTACTTGACCTTCTCTCTAGTGGCATACACTTCAAATTAAGATTCAGACAGATTACTTATAACAGAAATTTCCTGAGCTGCTAACACTAAAGGAGGTGCAATATACAATAATTATCCAACAAATTATCATAAGAGAAGATAATACTGTTCACGTGAAGTGGAATGGAATGACAAGCATTTTATTTGCTTCAACCATCTTCTACAACAAAGCAGATAATGCACAACTGCCATAATGCTCTTGTTCTCAAGAAGATCGATGCAATATCTTCTATTCTTTGCATTCAGGGTCCTGTTTAGCGAAGATCATTGGAAATTCATCGTACTGCTCGGAAAAACCATGTTTCTCAGCCATGCTCTTCAAAGACTCGTACACTTGATACATCGAAGGCCTGTCCTTGGGCCTTGTAACCACACAGCTCCAAGCAACCTTCAGAAACTGCATAATTTCATCATCGTGACCTTTCCCGCATACAGCTTTATCGATAGCATCCTTACTTCGGCCACTGGACACTAAATGATTAACCCAGTCTACCAAATTCCCTTTGAATCCTTCCTCTCCACTATTAACGTCCAAGGCTTTTTGTCCTGTGACCAACTCCAAAAGCACAACCCCAAAGCTATAAACATCACCTTTAAGTGAGGCCACCATAGTACTCGAGTACTCGGGAGCAACATAGCCAAACTCCCCTAAATCTCCATTAACAAACGAACTATCGTTTGAATCACGACAACCAACCAACCTTGCCAGCCCAAAATCAGTAAACCTGGCATCAAAATCATCATCCAGAAAAATTACATTGGAACTAATATACTGATGCATATACGGTGGCTGACACCCATGGTGAAGCCAAGCAAGGCCCCTAGCAGCACCAACGCCAATCCGAACCCTCGTCGGCCAATCTAAAACATTAGAAGGACTAACACCAAATCCAAACCCATGCAATTGAGAATGCAAAGACCCGTTAGGCATATGCTTATATACCAACAATCTCTCTTCTTCCACGACGCAAAATCCCAACAAAGGCACCAAATTTGAGTGTCGAAGCTGACCTAATCGGTTCATCTCAGACCTAAACTGTTTCTCACTAAGCTTACAAGCACTAAGCCTTTTAATAGCAAGAGCAGATCCATCAGGCAAATCCGCCTTATATGAAACCCCCGTCCGACTCGAAATCACAATATTTTCGACATCAAAATTGTTAGTAGCAAGCAATAAATCAGCCAATTTAATCTTATTAATAGGTTTCTGAAACAAAGAAACTTGAACAAGCTTATGCGACCGCAACAAATCAACCCAACTCGAATCATCTTTGCCGCCATTACCATCATCTTTCTTTTTCTTACTAACCCTAACAAACAGCCACCACCAAATCACAAACCCTAAAATCAAAGACCCAGCTGCACCAATTACACCAGCAACAATAATAATCCCTAAACTCTTACTACTCAACCCACCACACTTACCAACTGGCCTACCACAAAGCCCACCATTCCCATCAAAATCATCCGCCGGAAACGCCGCTAAGTCCGCCGGAACCGAACCGGATAAATCATTATCCGCAACAGAAAACCGTTTCAACCGATCAAGAGTACCAAAACCGTACGGAATGGAACCGGACAGCTTATTCCCACTTAAAATTAAATTATTTAAAAACTTACAGTTAACGATCTCGGGTGGAATCGGACCGGAGAACCGGTTACTCGACAGATCTAGAGTAACCACGTAAGGCAACCACGAACATATTTCAGGCGGGATCGACCCAGAAAAATCATTATTAGAGAGATCTAAAGTTTGTAAGCTACGGCAATATTTCAAAGAGTCGGGAAGTTGACCGGAGAGTTTAGATAACGGTAACTGAAGGCTGATGATACGATTCTCCTTCTCGTTCCAGCAAGAAACGCCGTTAAGTTTACAAACGGAGGCAACCGAGTTGTTGGTTAAGTCCCATGAAGCGAGACGATTAAGCGGGTCGGCGAACGATTTCTTTAAGCCTTCAAGACAAGTTAAATCGTCTTCTATAGAAACAGTTAAGGTAAACAAACACAAGAACATAATGATTAAAAAGGGTGAACTTCGTTTCATCATTATGTTCATTATTGGTTAAAGGTGGCGGATTTGGGAGGGGGTAGTGGTGGCGGCGGCGGAGGCGGTGGTTAATACGGCGGAGGGAGTGGAGAAGAGGCGGCCATTGACTAGATGGGAAGAACGAAGGGAAACGGGGTGGTTGGTGTTATTGTGTTTGTGTAAGAGTAAGTGTAGAAGCTTTGTTTTTGTTTTCTTGCTTTTTGACTGACAGTTTTCTTCTTGTTATTTTATTTTTGCTTTTTTCTTGTCTTTTTGTTTCGTACGTGGAATATTTTTATCAGCGGCTATACGATGTCGTATGGAGGTTACCACCATGGCGTATAGTATTATGCGAGTGGGTCTTCATTTGACTGGTTTTGTCCAAAGGATAACAAAGTCGTTGTCTATGGGGGTATCGTTTAATAACAAGAACATTAAGTTCAAGAGGGATAGTAAGAAATTAATTACTGTCTTTTTTTCTCTAAAATTTCTTCAATTTTTTTTGAAATGATTATCATTAAAACCTTAAAATAATTATTGTATTACTTAAAAAATATTAGTTGATAATATCAAGAAACTGAAATAAATTTATTATTATAAGTAAGTATATAAGGATAATTTAAATATGATTTAATATTTACTAATTAAAAAATATAAAATTAAAATTATTAATTTGGGATTTTAATGAATAGTTAAAAGAACTCAGCTGATTATTTAATATCCGTCGTTCCGTAAAGATAAATATGTAGTCACCTATTTTCCGGACAGATAAAAGTGACAAAGGAGTGAAGCGTCTAATGATGATTTCCAGAGAAATTTGTCCTGGTGACGAGGTTGTGGTCCGGTAATTTGGATTCAAATTGGTCATATCTGTGCATATCTACAAACTTGAAAGATTGAAACGTAATTA
The DNA here is from genome assembly GCF_937616625.2 of Mercurialis annua. Lineage (NCBI taxonomy): Eukaryota > Viridiplantae > Streptophyta > Magnoliopsida > Malpighiales > Euphorbiaceae > Mercurialis > Mercurialis annua. Next base: position 33,111,468 of record NC_065575.1, read on the forward strand.
GCCGTAAATAGCGAATAAAAATTCGAAAAGTTATGGTCTAAGTCTAAAAAATTGGACTAATTGCAATATCTTATAAGTTTATGGGTCAATTTGCAAATTTGACATACTAAATTGACCATATCCAAACCTATAGGGTCCTAAAAGTCTTTTTAACACTTTAGGACATCAAAAAGTACTTTTAGACATAATTATCCCTTCATTAATTATTTAATAGGAATTTAATGTTGTAATAATCAACTTAAGAGTTTTAACCTCACCTATCTTATCACTTCACACTCCTAATCTATGTCACTCCATACACTTTCACAACCTGACATAACTGCACCTCTAGTTAACCCTAGGTCCCGCCTAACCTATATAAATAGACCATTAACATAACTGATACAGGTCGATCTTAAAGGGTCGCCCGTACTGTTTCTCCTGCACAAGTAACAGATGTAAGCTCAAGGGACCCCAGGCTGGTTTAGCCTGAAAGCCGCTCCGATGCTTAAGTCAATAAGGGTTTTTTAGTGAGTAAATGAGTGTTGAAGTGTTTAAGTCTTTTTCTGCATACCTTTCCCAACATTCTGCGGCTTCCTTTTATAGTGAGTTTATGGCAGTTGTCATCTGGTAAATCGTGGGTTTGTCCCACGATTTCTGATGATGGTTAAGGCATGTTCTCCGATTATCCCGGGTAGTGGAGATAAGGGAACGAAGTGGACGAGGTAAGTTTGATGTCGAACGGGCGAAGTCTGATTAAGACCGAGCTGGGCGATATTTATATCATATCTGGGCGATATTCCTTTCGGAGTGCAAAGTGGGCGAGTATAGCGTTTCCTAGGCGATGCTTGGAGTTCAGATATTCTTAGGTCGGTATCAGATGTCCCCCCCTCATGATCTCGCTTAGTCAAAGACTTGAAGCGCCAATTTTCAAAATTCAAATTCCCGGATTTTTCGAGATTATTTGAATTTCAAACGTTTCCTTCAGCAGTTACGAATTTCAAGCGTTTTTTGGCATATAAAAGAACGCAACCGTTGGTTTTCTTTCATTAATTGATTGATTGTTTCGAGGAGTCCCCTGCCACTAGGTACTTGAGTGCCCTATTTCTGACTTGACATATAAAAGAGGTACTAGTTTCTCATTTTAATTTTTATTCTTGCTCTCTGTTTCGTCTAGTTCTTTCATCGTTGCTAATCATCTTTTCTAAACAGGCTTTCTTCGAGTTATATAGTGCCAGATTCTCTTCTTTCATCAGTAAGTGACTTAGCTTTGCTCTTCTTCTAGTGTTCTTTTTATTTTCTGCTCTATTCTTCAGTTAGCATTTTTTAGGATGTCTTTTTCCGAGGTTTCCTCTACCACTTCTTCTTCTCCTTTTTCTTCTTCTGAGGGCGCTTCTAGTGGTTCTCCTTATCCTACTCCTCTTGCGGTGCTGGTTGATTTGAGTTCTGATGAGGAAAAGTTATCTCAGAAGGTGGTTCCGGATAGTGAGGAGGGCGTGCCCCTTGTGGAAGATATTGATGCGCCTTTAGGGCTTAGTGACAAAGAAGCGGGAGGCGAGGTTCCCTTGGGAGGGGTTGATGATGACGAGGGCGAGTTGGGCGATGATGAGGAGGATTATGTTTTGAAAAAACGTAAAGCTTCCAAAAAACGTAAAGCGTCTCCTGAGGCGTCCTCTGGCAAGAAAAAACCTTTGTCCGAGTGGCCCATTGTCCTTGGTCAAAGTGCCCTAGTATGGATTAGGGCGAGGTACGAGATTCCCCCCACCATCGGGCTCCGGATTCCTTATGAAGGATCGGCTGTTGACCAAGTCCTAGGTGACGACGAACAGTTGATTTTTATAGAAGATTTTGAAGCAGGCTTGAGGCTACCACTTGATGGCTTTACACAGATGGTGTTTGACCATCTTAAAATTCCTTTAGGTCAACTTCATTCTAACGCCCATCACCATTTGACGAGGATTTTCATTCGTGGGCTCCATCTGAAGAGGTCGGTTGGTTATGAAATTGTTCGGGCGATCTATTCTCTTGGGAGGAAGAAAAGTGATGAGTTCTTCTATCTACAACCCGGCCGATCTCCCTTTTGTGGCCTTCCCAATTCTTTAAAGCGGTGGAAAGGTTCCTTCGTGATTGCTAAACAGGAAGGGGGTTGGGGCTCCATCCCCAATGTATTTTTGGAAGGTCCTAGGTGTCACGACCCAATCTCAGTGCCGAGACCGGTGCTAGGGAATGGGAGTGGTTGCTCCGAAACCCGTAGCAAGCCTAAAAACGTAAAATAATTTTTCGCGAAACATAAACGTCATGCATGACATAAATAAACACGTATCATGCAGAAGCACACATGCCAGGCACATATATCCTCTGGCAGTCACAATATAAATAACGCAGCAAGCGTAAAACGTTTATAACTTTAAAACGTTAAAGTTATATTTACAGAAAACTACACATACAAGCTGACTTGCAAAATACTTATCTACTGCAGCTCTAAGAGTAAAGTACTGTTTCTTTACATACTCAAAAATACAGACTTCTGGAAGTAGGATAGAAGTCCGTTGCTTCAAAGCGTCTTTATCCTGAAAGGAAATCTGTGAGGGGTCAGTATATTGGGATATACTGAGTGAGTTCATACATTTACTAATAAGTATTCAAATAAAACATAAAATCGTAATCAATCATATGCAGCCAAGTACAGGATCCGATTGAAACCTTAATCCTCGAACATACTAATAATCAATCGATCAACCCAATCATAAATATCAATTGCGAGTCCAACTCGCTGGTGGCCCAGCCACTAGATACGGGAACTTCCAGGCTACACCGTAGCCGAGTTCACTCTGCGTATCGAAATCATAACCCAATCGTAAATTTCATATTCATCATCAGCTCCCAGCTGAGTTATATCAAAACTGGTGATCACACAGTCCTATTGTCGCCCAATAGGTAGCACGTTCCATCGGATCAATACTGGTTTCAAATCCAGCATATGTAATTCGTATAAAAGTTTCACATATAAAACATGTATTTCAATTAATAAGCAATATAAAATAATTGCTTAAATAAATACTTTAAAAGCAAATCATATAAACTCACTGAAAACGCTTATCCAAAAATACGTCGGGGCTTTAGAACGTCAAGCTTCCCGAACTACTGGTCCAGCTGCTTCTTGCCTCGCCGGATCTAAAACAGATTTTAAAACATTTGACTTGTATTAGAATCCTATTCTAAGATTGACTCTAGACTCGAGACTCGACACACTTAACTTTTATTAACCGTCGTGCTTCTCACGTGATTATCCCAATAACGGTATCAGACTCGTTATGGATAAAATATCACTTCTAATTCAATTCTCGTTTCACCTCGTTAGGTTAACGTCTCAAATTAATCGATAATTAATCGAATATTAATAAATCTCAAGTCTCGATATGCGCGTACATCAAATTTCAAAAACTAGGTCGATCGGCGAGTTTACGGTGCGGGCGAGTCGCCGACTCACGCGGGCTGCGGACGCACGCCCCGCATATGCGGGCGCGTCGCCCGCCTATGCGGACGCACGGCCCGCATATGCGGGCGCGCACGCCCCGCGCATGCGGGCGCGTCGCCCGTCTATGCGGGCGCATCGCCCGCATAGTATGCGGGCGCACGCCCCGCTATGCGGGCGTGCCGCACACCTCGCCCCGGAAACCAATTTTTCGGCTTTTCCGACGTGCTTTCGATCCAAAAACGCTCAAACACACCCCAAACGCTTAATCTAACTCCAAAACACTATAATTCAATCCTAATATCGATTAAAACGATATATTCGTTTTGTGGCCTAAAACTTTAAATCGATATAACTCAAAATATAATCAACGAAACGGTAAAACGTCAAGCTTACCGTGATTACCCGTCGAAATACGATCGTTTGGAGTTATAGAACGTCGGAAACGGACGAGAAACGGAATCGAGCGACGGAAACGACGATGAAACGACGAACGAGAGAAATGAAAGAAATGAAGGAAATGGAGTGTCTGGATCCTTCATCTGATGAAGGTGATATATATATATTGGTCAATTTGCACTTTGGTCCTTGAAACTTTTCAAAAGTTTCAATTTAATCCAAAACCTATCCGCGTCCAAATTTTAAACGATCTCCGATTGACTCGAAACTTTTACCATAAATACTATAAATTATTTCGCGGACTTTGGCGAAATAAAATCCATTACGGGATTTATAATTTATTTTATATTAATTTTCGAAGTTATATCCTTAAATCACGTAAATCCACTTAATAAAAATTATTCTAAATTCCCGATATAATTAAATTAAATTCTCCTTAATTTAATTTATCGGAAATCCCGACACGTGGCACGACTTAATTACCTTAAAATATTTTGGGGTATTACATTCACCCCCCCTTAAAATAAATTCGTCCTCGAATTTAAACTTTAGCCACGTACCTTGAGTAAACAGATATGGATATTTCTGCCTCATATCCTCTTCTGTTTCCCACGTGCACTCCTCTACAGATTGACTTCTCCAAAGAACTTTCACCATTGGAATTCTCTTCGTTCGCAATTTTCGTATCTGCGTGTCGACAATCTGCACTGGCCGCTCTTCGTATGTCAGTTCCTCGCTGACATCCACCACTTGTGGTTGAATTATTCGAGAAGGGTCTGGTACATATTTCCGGAGCATGGAAATATGGAAGACAGGATGAACTTGCGACATTTCTGGTGGTAAATCCAGCTTGTAGGCAACTGAGCCTATGCGCTCTATGATCTGGTATGGTCCGACATATCTCGGAGCCAACTTGCCCTTCTTTCCAAAACGAATAACTCCTTTCATCGGTGACACTTTGAGAAACACGTAATCTCCAATCTGAAATTCGATATCCTTCCTCTTGGGGTCCGCATAACTCTTCTGTCGACTGGAAGCAGTATTCAAATGCTGCTTTATCAATGGTACTTTTTCTGACGTAATCTGGATGATCTCTGCTCCAGTGAGCTTTCGTTCACCGACTTCGTCCCAACAGATAGGGGATCGACACTTGCGACCGTATAATGCTTCGTAAGGAGCCATCTCGATGCTTGAATGATAGCTATTGTTGTAGGCAAACTCGACTAAAGGTAGGTACATGTCCTAACTACCTCCGAAGTCTAATACGCAAAGTCGAAGCATATCTTCTAACGTTTGAATCGTCCGCTCAGACTGACCGTCTGTCTGAGGATGAAACGCAGTGCTGAAATTCAATCGTGTTCCTAACGCGTCTTGTAAGCTTTTCCAGAAATGAGAGGTAAATACGGAACCTCTGTCGGAAACGATTGACACGGGAACTCCGTGTAGGCTCACGATCTTATCGATATAAATCTCTGCCAACTTTGCTGCAGAATACGTCGTCTTGATCGGAATGAAGTGCGCTGACTTCGTCAAACGATCCACGATTACCCAAATAGAGTCAAATCCTTTCTGCGTCTTAGGTAGTCCTACTACGAAATCCATCGTAATTTGCTCCCACTTCCACTCTGGAATGGGTAAGGGCTGAAGAAAACCGTATGGTCGCTGATGCTCCAACTTGACTTGCTGACAAGTCGGGCATTTCGCCACGAACTCTGCAATATCTTTCTTCATTCCGCTCCACCAATACGTTGATTTGATGTCATGGTACATCTTCGTGGAACCAGGATGAACGCTATAGATCGTTCCATGAGTCTCTTCCATGATCTTCTGTCTCAAGCCTTCCACGTCTGGAACGCACATTCGATTGCCGTACTTCAGTATTCCGTTGACAATACTGAAATCTTGACTCTTTCCTTGTTGAACTTCCTCAATTAGATGTTTTAATTGAGGATCGTCCGCTTGCAACTCTTTAATCTGATCTATCAACGTCGATCGTATCGTTAACTGAGCCATTAGGTTTCCGAGAGATGAAATCTCGAACTCCACTCCTTGGCTAAACATCGTATGAATCTCGTTGATCAATGGTCTCCGCCATGTTGTTGTAACGTGAGCGAGACTTCCTGACGACTTCCTGCTTAACGCATCTGCCACTACGTTGGCCTTGACTGGATGGTATTGTATCGTGCAATCGTAATCCTTTAATAACTCCATCCACCTTCGTTGTCTGAGATTCAACTCTCGTTGATCGAAAATGTACTTCAAGCTGTTATGATCTGTAAAGATCTCGCACGTAGCGCCGTATAAATAATGTCTCCAAATCTTTAGCGCAAATATTACTGCTGCTAATTCTAGATCATGTGTCGGATAATTCGTCTCGTGCTTCTTAAGCTGTCGCGAAGCGTATGCAATCACTTTACCGTGTTGCATAAGGACGCATCCCAGTCCAAATCTTGAGGCATCACAGTAAACTGTGAATTCTTCTGTCCCTTCTGGTAGTGCTAAGACTGGTGCCGTCGTCAGACACTCTTTCAGTTTCAGAAAACTGAGTTCACACTGGTCCGTCCAGTTGAACTTCGCGTTCTTCTGAGTTAACTTTGTCAAAGGTACGGCGATCTTTGAAAAATCTTGTACGAATCGTCTATAGTATCCCGCTAAACCAAGGAAACTTCGAACTTCCGTAACTGATTCAGGCCGCTTCCATTCTATCACAGCTTCGATCTTCTTTGGGTCAACCTTAATACCGCTTTGTGAAACCACATGACCTAGGAAAGCCACTTCCGTTAGCCAAAATTCACATTTAGAGAATTTGGCGTAAAGCTGATGCTCCCTTAGCGTCTGTAGTACTATCCGCAGATGTTGAGCGTGCTCTTCTTCTGAACGTGAATAAATCAAAATGTCGTCGATAAACACGATCACGAACTGATCCAAGTACGGTTTGAATATTCTATTCATCAAATCCATGAAGGCTGCTGGGGCGTTCGTCAATCCAAACGACATAACAAGAAATTCGTAATGACCGTATCGAGTTCGAAAAGCAGTCTTCTGAACATCATCATCACGAATCTTTAACTGATGATACCCTGATCTCAAGTCGATTTTGGAGAAATATTTCGCTCCTTGTAATTGGTCGAACAAATCATCGATTCTAGGTAACGGATACTTATTCTTGATCGTCACCTTGTTCAACTGTCGATAATCGATACATAATCGAAGCGATCCATCCTTCTTTTTCACGAATAGCACTGGTGCACCCCACGGGGATACACTTGGTCTAATGAAACCACGATTAAATAACTCTTCTAGCTGATCCTTAAGTTCTTTGAGCTCTGCTGGCGCCATTCGATAAGGTGGTATCGATATCGGCTTCGTGCTGGGAGCCAATTCGATACAAAATTCAATTTCGCGATCTGGGGGTAATCCAGGTAATTCCTCTGGAAAAACGTCTGGATATTCCGACACAACTGGCACGTCACTTAAATTTGCACTTTTCTTCTCCACGTCTCGTACTACTGCTAAGAATCCTTGACATCCCTTCTTCAACATACTACAAGCTTTAATAGCTGAGATAATACTCGTAGAAGATTCCATCTTATCACCCTGAATTGAAACCGCTTCAATTCCAGGCGTGTTAAACGTCACCGTCTTCTTCTGGCAATCCACATTAGCGTAGTGCTGAGCTAGCCAATCCATTCCTAGTATGACATCAAAAGCTAATACTTCGAGTAAAATCAAGTCAACTAACAAATCTCGTCCTTGAACTTTCACAGGACAGGACGGATAAACGATACTAACTTCCACACTTTCGCCAACTGGGGTAGCTACGAATAAAGGGTTCCTAAGGTACGCTGGTTGCACTCCTAACTTACTAGCAAAACTAGGCGAAACAAACGAATGCGTAGCGCCCGGATCAATTAAAATTAATGCGTCTTGAGAAGCGATAGGAAAGGTACCTTGCACCACTGCATTGGAAGCCTGAGCCTCCTGAGGATTCAGTGCAAAGACCCTGGCTTGACTTCCGCCAGCCTGCGAAGTCTGACCAGTACCGCGTCCTCCGCCATTTCTGCCTCCTCGATTTGCGTAACCACGGCCTCTCTGGCCAGTGAAGGTACTCCCTGTCTGATCATATCCTGACGCTGCCTGATGTGCAGTCCTCTGCTGCTGATAAGAAGGCTGTACTACTGTAGTCATCGAACCCTGGGGCATCTGCCTCGGACAGTCTTTAGCAAAGTGACCTCGTTGACCACAGTTAAAACATGCTCCATTAGTAGTGTAACACGCGCCATAGTGCCTCCTATTACAGTTCAGACATAAAGGGACTCCGCCTCCCATGTCACTCATCGATCTGGCACTAAATCCGGTGCCTGAAGTACTGACTCTAGTTCCATACCGAGCTCTCTTATTTCTCTGTTGACGCGATGGGGGTCGAGAATAACTCCTAGCATATGATTGGGTAGGTGCGCTCTGTACGCTGCGAAACGTATTATCTCTCACAGGTGCAACATTGGAAGGGTCAGGAATTCTTCCAAAACGGATCAGAGAAACTTCCATTTGCCTAGCGCTATCAATCAGTTGTACTAGGGTTCTCCCGATATCAGACGTCAGACTCACAAATTCAGCTCCTAGACCCTCTACAAACCTTGAGTTTACTCTAACTGGGTCTGTAGTCAGGTCCGGTGCAAACCTACTTACCCTGGTAAACTCCGTTACATACTCTTGCACAGACCGATTACCTCTACTCAGGGTCAACCACTGACTACGATAATTCTCCGTCACTGCATATGGTAAAAAGTATTCCCTAAAGTGGTTTGCAAATTCAGCCCAGGTCATAGTATCCATGGTTGGCTGAATATGCTGCTGAAACCAATCTTTCGCAGGTCCTTTCAATGACATTTCCACCATAATGATGGTCTGTCTCTCATTAGCTTGCAGGCGTCGAGCATTACGTTCTACTTCTTCGAGGAAATCGAGAGCATCGCCTGTACTGTCAAACTTAGTTGGCTTGAGACGCATATAAGCCAAGACGATATCTCGGTCCGTGAAAGCCACATTACGTAACTGTTGCTGCTGTAGTTGCTCACGATGCATACTCTGCACCTCAGCCTGATTGGCTTGCATAGCCGCAATTCCCATAAGAAACTGATTCAGATCAAAACCCACAACATTAGGTTGCTGGGCTTGCGCTTGCACTCCAGGTGCCTGCGCCTGGGCCTCTTGGCCACCACCTCCTCCCTGAACAGAAGACTCATCTTGAGCTTCTGGATGGACGTCATGCGCCCCTTCTATAACATTTCGTGCTGCAGCGGCAGCTCGCTCTACTTCTTGTCTTTGGTCAGACATCCTGACCAAGACAAACAGCGTTACTTAACCACATAATCGCATATTATCGCAAACGCATACCGTACTAAACGCGCATCTCACCACATACAAACACACACGTAAGACAGACTCACATCCTAGAGGGAAAGCTGAAAGTTTGAAAATCAAATGAATACGTAACAAAGACAAGACTCGAGTCCTATGTGCTGCAGTAGATTCCTAGGAAAATCAATCACTCTTCTGACATAAGCAATGGTAACTGGACCATGCTCTGATACCAACATTGTCACGACCCAATCTCAGGGCCGAGACCGGCGCTAGGGAATGGGAGTGGTTGCTCCGAAACCCGTAGCAAGCCTAAAAACGTAAAATAATTTTTCGCGAAACATAAACGTCATGCATGACATAAATAAACACGTATCATGCAGAAGCACACATGCCAGGCACATATATCCTCTGGCAGTCACAATATAAATAACGCAGCAAGCGTAAAACGTTTAAAACTTTAAAACGTTAAAGTTATATTTACAGAAAACTACACATACAAGCTGACTTGCAAAGTACTTATCTACCGCAGCTCTAAGAGTAAAGTACTGTTTCTTTACATACTCAAAAATACAGACTTCTGGAAGTAGGATAGAAGTCCGTTGCTTCAAAGCGTCTTTATCCTGAAAGGAAATCCGTGAGGGGTCAGTATATTGGGATATACTGAGTGAGTTCATACATTTACTAATAAGTATTCAAATAAAACATAAAATCGTAATCAATCATATGCAGCCAAGTACAGGATCCGATTGAAACCTTAATCCTCGAACATACTAATAATCAATCGATCAACCCAATCATAAATATCAATTGCGAGTCCAACTCGCTGGTGGCCCAGCCACTAGATACGGGGACTTCCAGGCTACACCGTAGCCGAGTTCACTCTGCGTATCGAAATCATAACCCAATCGTAAATTTCATATTCATCATCAGCTCCCAGCTGAGTTATATCAAAACTGGTGATCACACAGTCCTATTGTCGCCCAATAGGTAGCACGTTCCATCGGATCAATACTGGTTTCAAATCCAGCATATGCAATTCGTATAAAAGTTTCACATATAAAACATGCGATTCAATTAATAAGCAATATAAAATAATTGCTTAAATAAATACTTTAAAAGCAAATCATATAAACTCACTGAAAACGCTTATCCAAAAATACGTCGGGGCTTTAGAACGTCAAGCTTCCCGAACTACTGGTCCAGCTGCTTCTTGCCTCGCCGGATCTAAAACAGATTTTAAAACATTTGACTTGTATTAGAATCCTATTCTAAGATTGACTCTAGACTCGGGACTCGACACACTTAACTTTTATTAACCGTCGTGCTTCTCACGTGATTATCCCAATAACGGTATCAGACTCGTTATGGATAAAATATCACTTCTAGTTCAATTCTCGTTTAACCTCGTTAGGTTAACGTCTCAAATTAATCGATAATTAATCGAATATTAATAAATCTCAAGTCTCGATATGCGCGTACATCAAATTTCTCGAAACTAGGTCGATCGGCGAGTTTACGGTGCGGGCGAGTCGCCGACTCACGCGGGCTGCGGACGCACGCCCCGCATATGCGGGCGCGTCGCCCGCCTATCAAATTTCTCGAAACTAGGTCGATCGGCGAGTTTACGGTGCGGGCGAGTCGCCGACTCACGCGGGCTGCGGACGCACGCCCCGCATATGCGGGCGCGTCGCCCGCCTATGCGGACGCACGCCCCGCATATGCGGGCGCGTCGCCCGCCTATGCGGACGCACGCCCCGCGTACGCGGGCGCGTTGCCCGCCTATGCGGGCGCATCGCCCGCCTATGCGGGCGCATCGCCCGCATAGTATGCGGGCGTGCCGCACACCTCGCCCCGGAAACCAATTTTTCGGCTTTTCCGACGTGCTTTCGATCGAAAAACGCTCAAACACACCCCAAACGCTTAATCTAACTCCAAAACACTATAATTCAATCCTAATATCGATTAAAACGATATATTCGTTTTGTGGCCTAAAACTTTAAATCGATATAACTCAAAATATAATCAACGAAACGGTAAAACGTCAAGCTTACCGTGATTACCCGTCGAAATACGATCGTTTGGAGTTATAGAACGTCGGAAACGGACGAGAAACGGAATCGAGCGACGGAAACGACGATGAAACGACGAACGAGAGAAATGAAAGAAATGAAGGAAATGGAGTGTCTGGATCCTTCATCTGATGAAGGTGATATATATATATTGGTCAATTTGCACTTTGGTCCTTGAAACTTTTCAAAAGTTTTAATTTAATCCAAAACCTATCCGCGTCCAAATTTTAAACGATCTCCGATTGACTCGAAACGTTTACCATAAATACTATAAATTATTTCGCGGACTTTGGCGAAATAAAATCCATTACGGGATTTATTATTTATTTTATATTAATTTTCGAAGTTATATCCTTAAATCACGTAAATCCACTTAATAAAAATTATTCTAAATTCCCGATATAATTAAATTAAATTCTCCTTAATTTAATTTATCGGAAATCCCGACACGTGGCACGACTTAATTACCTTAAAATATTTTGGGGTATTACACTAGGAAATTGGACAAGGTGAAGTTGAACGAGGATGATCAGAAAACGCTGACTTTGCTCCGGGATGGCGAGAAGGTTCATGTGGTGAAGCTTATTGATCATTATTTTGGCTGGGATCGAGGCGTTGCTTCCAAGAGAAGCAGGAGAGTAAGGAGTGGCAAGAAGGGGAAGAAGAAGAAGAAGAATGATGATAAACAGGAAACCTCGCCTAAAAACGAGGGCGAGTTTCCTGATGGGGGCGAACCACCTCTTTCTTCTCCCCTTAATATTTCTTCTATGCCCCTTAGTCCTTCTGGTACCTTGTTTGTACCATGAAGCTTTTGTTCTCTTTGAATTCTGATTTTTAGTTCCTGATATTTGTTTATTTTCTTGGAATTCTAAGTGGTTAACTTCAAGGAGCTCCAACAGAAGGTTATGGAGGATAGAAGAGCTCGCCGAGAGAAAGAGGTGCGGGAGAAGGAGGCTCTCGCCCAGGCTGTCTCTGTGAAACTCTCCGAGGTTGGGAAGGGGCCTCAAGAGAAGGTGGGCGATGTTCCTTCCAAGACCAGAGATAAGCTGTCTTCTTCCCAGAAGGATGATGGTTCTGCCCCAAATCCTCCTGCTGCTTCCAGGGTGGTGCTTCCTGGTTTTGCAATTAGGGAGCCTGTTCTGAGTCCTCCTTCCGCTGCTGTTCCCTCTTACACTGGTAAAGGGAAAAACAAGGTGGAGGTTCCCTCGAAGGATAAGAAGTCTAAGTCCATTCCTCCTCCTCCTCCAGCTGTAATGACTGCTTCTTCGGGCTCGAAGAGACGAGCTCCTTCTTCTGGGGGCGAGGATGTTGCTGAGGAGGGTCCTTCCATGAAGAAGCCGCGGAAGGACGTTATGGTGACTCAGGTCGACCTTATCCTTCAAAAGTACGGGATGGAGGCCACTAGCCGTTGTCCGGCTGTTGCGGCTGACATCTTTAGGGGTTCTTGCTGCCCTTCTGATGTCGATTATTATCTGAAAAGGTCGGACGACGTGCTGATCGACGACTGCTTTACCGGCCTGCTAAGGGTGATTATTTTCGTGCCTTTTTTCCTCCCCTTCCCTTTTTCTTTTTTTTTTTTAACTTTTTTTTATTTTGTTTCTAGACCGGTTTCGCCCTCCGCCAATATCGCTCAAACCGTCTGAATGACGAGGATGTGCTAGTCAAGCTGAGGGCGGAGTACAAGCTTTTGAAGGGGAAGCATGACTCCCTTAAAGCCGAGCATGGTGGGTGTGCTCCTAAGCAAACCTCTCTTCTCGCCGATGTGGATCGGTTGTCGAAAGAAAGGGAGAATGCCGTTAAGCAGCAGCAGGCGCTATCTGCTGAGGTCGCCCGCCTTAAAAAGGAGAATAAGAGTTTATCGGCGGAGGTGGTGATCAAGGGGAGTGATTATGAGGAGCTAAAAAAGGAGTTTGACACCACCGTCCTGGCTCTTACTGATAAGGTGTCTGCTGCTGAGAAGAAGCTTTATTTAAAGCGGGGTCGGCTGACTCGTGAGAAGGAAAGGCGTCGCCGCAATACCGCCCAGCTGGCCAACGATCTGACTGATTTTACTGAGGCCATTGTGGGTACTTACTTAGAGCGTCATCCTGATGGTGACGTTGACTTTTTGTACGGCTTTCCTTCTGGGGTCAACAGTGAGAGCGAGCCAGATTCCCCCGAAGACTTGTTTGTTTCCATCAAGTCTGAAAAGGGTGGAAGTGTTGCTGAGGTCGCTAAGCAGTCTGCCCAAGGGGCCCAGGAACCTGCCAAGGCTGGCGAGAAGCCTCTCGTTCCTGGTTTGGGAGGTAGTCCTGAGGAGAAGGATTTTGGTTTGATTATTTCTTCTGAGCGCCCTTATGCTGCTCTGGAGTTATTGGATAGGCCCTCTGATTTGGATTCTATTCTTCCCGGGGCCGATCCTCTTAGTCTAGCCGACGTCCCTTCTCCTACCCGGTCTGGCAACATTGTTGTCGCTGCTTCTTCCGCTGTGGGGAATTCGCAGGAAGTATTATCTGACCCCGCTGCTTCCGAGGTTGTTAAGGGAGCTCTCCCTGAGAAGACTGAGGATGTGAAGCTTTAGGAGCCCCTCCATTTTTCCTCTTTTTTTTTTGTTATGTACTTTGTACATTTGTATATTTTCTTTTGTTAGGAATTTTATTTTTCCTTTGTAATTTTTGTGGGGCGTTTTTTACCTCCTTTTTAATATATATCTTTTTTGCATCCTTTATATTTGAGATAGCTAGTTTCTGTGTTCTCTTTATTTTGGGCGATATATATTTTGATCGTGTATTTTCCTTTTTGGGAATGAACTCGTCAGTTCTCCTCTTTGGAAATATTTTAAATAATCAATAATTATGGTAAAGAGACGATATCTGCGGAAATTCCATGTCCGAGCAAGGGTAAATTAAAATACTTGCATGAATTCAAATACAATATCGTGATGAAATATCACTTGTAGAAATTGAAACACAATACTGTGATTAACATCACTTGGAGAAATTGAAATACAATACTGTGATTAACATCACTTGGAGAAATTGAAATACAATATCGAAACTAAACATCGCTTGGCTAATTATGTTAATTCTTAAGGAATAACTAATCATGTTGGACGGTGACCCATTGTCGCTAAATCTTCCTCAAGTTGTTGGCGTTCCATGTTCTTGGTATGATTCTTCCCATGGAGTTGATGAGCTTAAATGTTCCTTCCTTAATGACCTCACTGATGGTGTAAGGTCCTTCCCAGTTTGGCTGCAGTTTTCCGCTTCCTGCTTCTCCTTTTTTGACTTCGGTCTTCCGCATGACGAGGTCGCCTAGTTTGAATTTTCTTTTCTTTACATGGCTGTTGAAATGTTTGGCCATCTTTTGTCTGTAAGCTTCCATCCTGATATCTGATCTGTTGACTTTTTCAACTAGGAGATCCAGATTGTTCCTGAGCTCTTCTTCGTTTTCTTCTAGGTTTAGCTGGTTGTCCTCTGTCCTTGGCGTGGGTGCGCCGATCTCTACAGGAATTACAGCCTCCGTTCCATAAGCTAGGGCGAATGGAGTTTCGCCCGTTGATTCTCTAGGGGTGGTACGGTAGTTCCATAGGACGCTGTAGAGTTCTTCTACCCATCTTCCTTTGTATTCGTCTAATCTTCTTTTTAGTCCGGCCAGTAGAATCCTGTTGGCCACTTCGGTTTGCCCATTTGATTGTGGATGATAAACCGAGGTGAACCTCAAATTAATTTGATATTCGGCACAGAACTTTCTGAATTTCGCTGAGTCGAACTGCTTTCCATTGTCTGTGATTAGCACCTTCGGTATTCCAAACCTGCACAAGATAGATCTAAAGAAAAAGTTAGTTATGCGTTGCTGGGTGATCTTCGCCAGTGGTTCTGCTTCTATCCACTTAGTGAAGTGGTCGATTGCCACTACCAAGAACTTCCGTTGTCCTGTAGCCAAAGGGAGAGGTCCTAGGATATCCATACCCCACTGGGCGAAGGGCCACGCACTGCCGATCGGTTTCATTTCTGAAGCTTGCTTTCTTGGTACCAAAGCATGTTGCTGGCAAGGCCAGCATCCTCTTACTAGCGTTGTAGCTTGTTCTTTCATCGTGGGCCAATAATAGCCTTGTAACAGGGCTTTCCTGACCAGTCTTGATGCTCCGTCATGTGCTCCGCAAGTCCCCTCATGTAATTCTTTCATGATGTACTCTCCTTCTTCTTTGTTCACACATCTTAGCCAGGGATGGGTGAACGACCGTTTGTACAGCTGGCCATTGTATATTCCGAACTTTGATGATAGTATTACTATTCTTTTGGCTTCCTTTCTATCCTCAGGGAGTATTCCATTAGCCAAGTATGCTGTGAGGGGGGTCATCCAGGTTTCTTCTCCTTCTACCATCAGTACTTCGCCTTCTTCAATTTCTTCTTGGAAGCTAGGCTGTCGTTTGATTTCATGAGGAATGTTTCTCATTGAATCGTAATTCTTTGTTGCTGCCCACTTTGCCAATTCGTCTGATCTTCCATTCATTGCTCTCGGTATTTGCTGTAACGACCAGGATCGCCCATTATTGGCAAAGAAGGTTTTGGCTTGCCTGACGTATTTCTTCAGTGTAGCTTCTTTTACTTCGAAGTTCCCTGAGACTTGGTTCACGACCAGTTGTGAATCACTATAGATCTGGACTTTGGAGATATTGAGTTCTTCGCACAATTGCAACCCTGTTATCAGCGCCTCATATTCCGCAACATTGTTGGAAGCTGGAAATTCGAGTCTTGCTGAGTATTCCATTTAGACTCTCCCTGGTCCTTTGAGCACGACTCCGATACCCGCTCCTTCTTCACAAACTGCTCCATCGATGTGTATCTCCCAGGGAGTCGTTTTGTCCTCCATGGGTTCCTTGAATGTTAATTCTGCGAAGAAGTCGGCTAGTGCCTGAGCTTTCAGTGCTTTTCGAGCTTCGTAGATAACGCCCAAGCTTCCTATTTTGACAGCCCATTCTGCTATGCGTCCACTTGTCTCCGCCTTCTGGAGGATTTTTCGTAATGGTTGGTCGGTCCGTACAATGACTTGGTGTCCTTCGAAGTAATATCGGAGCTTGATGGTGGCGGTGTATACACATAGCGCCAGCTTTTCCAATTTTGGGTATCTTAGCTCCGCATCTCTGAGCACTTTGCTAATGTAGTAGATCGGGTATTGTTCTCCTCCTTTTTCCGATACCAATACTCCTGCTATTGTTTCGTCAGAGCACGAGATGTATAAATATAACACGTCGCCCGGATCTGGTCTCGCCAAAAGTGGGGGTGAGGATAGGAAGCTTTTCAATTCCTCGAACGCCTGCTGGCATTCTGCTGTCCATGTGAAGTTCTTGATTTGTTTCAGGGTTTTGAAGAAAGGTAAACATCGTTTGGCCGAGCAAGACATGAATCGACCCAGGGCTGTGATCCGGCCGTTGAGTTTCTGGACTTCGTGAATAGTCCGGGGCGGTGCCATTTTCAAGACTGCTTCAATTTTATCTGGGTTGGCTTCAATCCCACGCTGGGAGACCATGTATCCCAAGAACTTTCCTGCTGGTACTCCAAATACACACTTCTCCGGATTTAGCTTTAATTGGTATCTTTTCAGCGTTTCTAAGACTACCTTCACATCCTCCGGATGGTCTTCTGCCCTGACACTCTTAATAATCATGTCATCCACATAAACTTCCATGTGTTTTCCAATCTGATCTCTGAATATGAAGTTCACCAACCGCTGATATGTGGCACCCGCGTTTTTTAGGCCGAACGGCATCATCTTATAACAAAATAACCCCTGGTCTGTTACGAAAGCCGTTTTTTCCTGGTCTTCTGATGCCATGGGTATTTGATGGTATCCTGCTTTGGCGTCCAGGAACGCGTATAGGGCGTGGCCCGCCGTGGAGTCTACTAATTGATCGATGCTTGGTAATGGGAAACTATCTTTAGGACATGCCTTGTTTAGATCTGTGAAGTCTACACACATTCGATAAGTGCCGTTGGACTTTTTCACCATTACTACGTTGGCCACCCACTTTGGGTAATAAGCATCTTTGATCACGTTTGCTTCCTTCAACTTGGCGATTTCTTCTGCAATGGCTAGCTGTTTTTCGGGCGAGTGTCTTCTTTTCTTTTGTACCACAGGTTTTGAGTTGGCCGCTATGTTTAACCGATGGCATATGACATCCGGGTTTACTCCGATCAGATCTTCTGTTGTCCAGGCAAAGGAGTCTCCCAGTGTTCTGAGATTCTCTGTCAGAGACCGCTTGATCCCTTCCTCCAGCTCGTCTCCGACCACTATCTCTTTTCCTGGGGATAGCTCTATCTTCGTGGTTCGCCCATAATGTTCTGCCTTCTCTGTCCTTTCTGGAGGTTCCATTGTTAACACTGGCAAAGTTACGTGAACTTTTTTGAGAGCCGTGAAGTATGCCTCTCTTGCTGATTTCTGACATCCTCTGACTTCTGCATCGCCTTCCCTGGTCGGGATTTTCATCAGTAAGTACCTCACGCAAATGGATGCGCACGTGTCGTGTAGTAGTGGCCTTCCCAAGATTGCGTTATAGGCGAAGTCCATATTGACTACCATGAATTCCGCTCGGACTTCTTTATAGATTTCCCCATCCCCCAGTTGGATGCTTATCTCTAATGATCCTTCCACCTGTACAGATTTGCCTCCCAGTCCTACCAATGGAGTGGATACTCGTGTCAAACTTTCCTTTTTTAGTCCGATCCTTCCAAACACCTCCATCGTGATCATGTTGACCGAACTTCCCGTGTCTACAAGCATCCGGGATACTTCGAAATTGTTTAGTCGCCCCTTGACAACCAGGGCGTCTTCGTGGGGGAGTGATAAGCCATGGCTATCACCTTCTGAAAAAGATATGCTTCCAAACTTCTTTGCTTCTGGTGCACTTGGGCTGACAGAATAGACCGTCCTAGCCGCTTTCTTTCTTGTGGTGTTGCTGTCTCCTCCGGTTGATCCGCCCATTATCACGTTGACCACGCCTGCGGGGTCCGGCCTAGGTCTTCTGGTGGTCTCTTCTTTTCTTTCTTTCTGCTTCCATTTCCCTGGTTTCGGCGTCCCTTTTCACGAACTGGGAAAGGGAGCCTCTTTCTATTAATTTCTCTATTTCTTCCTTCAGGTGCCAGCATTCATCTGTGGTGTGGCCGTTATCTCTGTGGAACTCACAGTATTTGCTGTTGTCCCTCTTGCTGGCTGATGAGGCATTCATTTTTCTTGGCCACCTGACCTTCTCCCGGTTGTCTTTCACCCAAAATAATACATTGGTTCTGGTAGTGTTTAGGGGGGTGTATCGCCTGTCCTCATCCGTTTTTCTCTTATTTCTGAAACGGTCGTTGCCTTTTTCCCCGAACCTTTTTCCTATGGGCGATCTATCCCCATTCCTTCTTTCTGAGAATGTTCTTTCTTCCGTCCGTCCATGCCGGTTTTCTATCTCTCTCAGTCCGTCATCCACCCGGATTTGTGTATGTGCGATGGTCATCAACGTAGTGAACGATTTTGGTGATTTAGCCAGCAATTCTTTTCTCAGGTCTGAATTAGTGGTCCCGTTGAGCAGTGCTGTATAGGCGATCTCCTGACTCAGTTCTTCTATCTGCATTGCCTCTTTGTTGAACCTTTCTATATATTCCTGAGTGTTTCCCCGTCTCTTTGCATGATGGCTAGCAGGTCTGTGGACAGCTTCTTTTGAGGGATGCATGCTATGAATCTGGCCTGAAATAAACCTGAGAATTGCTTGAATGTTTGAATCGAGCCCGGCTTCAAGCTTTGGTACCATTCCTGTGCCAGGCCTTTCAGGGTAGTGGGAAACAGTTTGCACAATACATGATCCAGGTTTGTCTGAACATTGATTACTGCTTGGAATTTATGCACATGGCTCTTGGGGCAACCGGTCCCATCATAAGATTCCAAATTTGGAGGATACTTGAATTTAGCAGGGAACTCGTGAGAGATGATGAGATCTGCAAGAGGTGAATCACTCCGAAGGGATGTATCTATGTCTTCACATCTTATCCCGAGCCTGCTCATGACCTGACGTACTCTTTCCTCCAGACGTTCTTCTCTTTCCTTGGGAGCGTGTTGTTATTCCATCCACCTTTCCTCGTCCGGGATTGTTATGGGGGCGTTTTGTCTCTGGGTAGAGTTGTCCGGCGTCTTTTCTAGTCCGAGCGGTTCCTTTCCCTTATCTATGGATGAGGTCGACTTCTCTGCAGATGATTTTGTTGATTTGGGCTCTTGCGATTGTAGCGATACTGTCTGTTTGATGTCTTTTAGTAAACTGGTGATCTCCAAGAAAGCTTTGAACATCGCCTGACTGCTGATGGGCTCTTCATTTGACGCTCCATTGATTGGAGGTGCCGTCTGTCTTATCGCCTGAGGGTCACTAGTTTCTCCTTCTTCACTGCCTGGGGGAAACAGATTTAGGGCCGGCGGTTCTGTTTCCCTGTCTCTTCTGTTGGTGGCTGGCGGGATATCATCTCCTGGGGGATCCATTCTGGAAAAGCAAAGTCTGAAAAATAAGGAACGACGAAACTAATAAGCTCCACGCTCACCGCACCGAATGATACAGGTCGATCTTAAAGGGTCGCCCGTACTGTTTCTCCTGCACAAGTAACAGATGTAAGCTCAAGGGACCCCAGGCTGGTTTAGCCTGGAAGCCGCTCCGATGCTTAAGTCAATAAGGGTTTTTTAGTGAGTAAATGAGTGTTGAAGTGTTTAAGTCTTTTTCTGCATACCTTTCCCAACATTCTGCGGCTTCCTTTTATAGTGAGTTTATGGCAGTTGTCATCTGGTTAATCGTGGGTTTGTCCCACGATTTCTGATGATGGTTAAGGCACGTTCTCCGATTATCCCGGGTAGTGGAGATAAGGGAACGAAGTGGACGAGGTAAGTTTGATGTCGAACGGGCGAAGTCTGATTAAGACCGAGCTGGGCGATATTTATATCATATCTGGGCGATATTCCTTTCGGAGTGCAAAGTGGGCGAGTATAGCGTTTCCTAGGCGATGCTTGGAGTTCGGATATTCTTAGGTCGGTATCAATAACCTAACTACAGGTCAGACCGGTAAACAATTTTAGCACGTATCTAAGAGCAAAAACCCTAGAAAATACACAACCATGGCCAAACCATAGACACGTCACACACATCACATCTGTCATTCAAATAAGCTAGAAACGCATCAATCACTCAAGAACACAATGCTGCACATCGATCTGAAGCTGGATCCCACGTCCGGATCACCAGAAAACGAGTCAAGGACTCAGAACGGTACTTCTGAGGATCCAATCATGTTTTTATTACTTTTCATGTCATATTGATTATAATTGCTGAATAATTGTGTTTAGTATGCATTATTAGGTGTTGTTAGCTATTTTTCTCATAAACTGGCATAACTGCTCTTTGTAATGATATTCGCCATTTTCATAAGAAAACGATTAGAAGTACGTTTAGGGCTGTTTTAATGCATGATAAAACTCAATTCCAGATTTCATTCGATTTTGATACGTAGAAAGCATGTTAGGGTTGTTTTACGCACTTATTTGCCATGTCTTTATGTTCTTAGAAAATCATGTCTTAGGATGTTTAATTGCGTGGCGCCACACTCCTTCTGGCGCCACAAGACAACTCCCAAATCTTCTAGAATTCGATCCAGACTTGTTTTCTCGTTTTCGAGCTCGTTTGAGCTCGGAATTAGTTCCGATTTGAAGCCAAGGACTCGTAATTAGATGTAGAATATTATTCTTTATTGTAATGGGTTGGACCCAATTTGGTTTTGGGCCTTGAAGCCCAAATATGTATTCAGCCAATCAATCGGGCTTAGAAAGCCCAGTCCATAAGCGACCATCAAATTGTAGAAGCAATTTCGGGTTTGTTTGAACTCGGAATCAATCCCGGTTCAAACTAGTGGATCCGCATCGATGAGACAAAGAATTTCCATGTTCAACCTGAGTCTAGAATCCAATCAGATCAGCCTTCAAATAAGCGACGAGTGTCCGACACTCCGATTCGACAAGGTTTAAAAGTATTTCTAACCTGATTCCGTAAATATCCCATTCCAAAAAAAAGTTTAAAACAATTGGGATTTGTTTATCAACTGTACATTGGCCCGCTGGCAATGTTTACTGCTTTCCAAGAATTTCCAAATCCATATGTCAATAGGCTAAAGGACTAACAACGTTAAATTAACAATCAAATCTAGTAAATCACCTAAACATCTTAGGACTACATGCAAAAATGTAATTAGGGGTTTTATAGGTTTTTCAAGAATGACCTAATAGAATCAATCAAACTTAGACGTCCGGTTTTTAGGCTTTATGCATGTAAAATATCCAGACCTGCCAGACTAAACTATTTGTTAGATACCACTAGGATTAGATGTATGCTTAGGGGTAATTGCTACCTGATTCAAATATCAGTCCAGATCGAGTCATATGCGCGTCTTAAGTAATTTAACGCTTTCATACGTGTTTATTTTACAGCAATTGTCCCTTGGACTCTATGCCTGATTAAGATGAGATATTGAATATGTCATGTAAAAGAGAGTCTTATTGAAAAGTCAAGTACAAGAGTTTTGGTAGTGTCCACCCGGTCTTTTGGTCTGACGTACGATAACCTTACCGGAGGCGAGTAAGGTTATCCAGTCGATAGAAAAGGCATTCCTAGCTGAGTTAGGTGGCGAATCTATATTTTATAAAACCAAACCAGTTTCGAAGTCCGCCATAAGTCTGGACGAGCGTCCCCCGAAACCCTCTCCGCTCACAATAACTCCCCCTCCCTCAATTTAGCAATAACCTAATAAGATTTTTAAGTGAATTTTGATTAATTTTAAACATATTTTAACATGCAAGCGTTAAAATTTCTCCTTTGATTGGCTAAAAGTAAAAAGGTTAAAATGAGACATTAAAAGAAAAGGTAATAGAATATTGAAACAAAAAGTGACAATGTTAATAGCATACACAATATTAGACAAAGTAAGATATAAGATAAACAACCAATAATGACATAAAACGTTTCCAAATCTAAGCTAACATAATAATTGGCACAAACAACGCCAAAAACAAACGTCAAAAGAAATAAATAAGCTAGCAAGATAATACACAATGCCAAGATCCATAAAGCAATAAAGCGAAAATGCACACATGTGTCCAAAATGCTCTATAACGATATGTTAAATGAAAAATATGAGCGACAAAAAAGATAAGCATAAGTAAATATAATCAAGCACTGTCCACTCTCAGAGGATCAAAGTCCATAAGAGCACTAGAGGAAGATCCAATTCCGTAATAAAGATGAAGCATACGCATGTCACAGTCAAGAGACATTAGCCTAGTCAAGAAGCGAGAGAACTCAACCCGATTGTAGCCTCCATAGTCTCAAGTTGAGAATCCAACCACGTACTCAAAGTCGTGATACTAGTACCCAAGAATTGAAGACTCAAGAGAATTGAGTTTAAAAAATCATTTTGCGGAAGAGGATGAGAACGAGGAGGATTAAAAGAAGATTCTCTAAACAAAGGATCAAAGAAGGTCGAATCGACATGAGGTGGAGAAAGATTTACTTCGATGTCCTCATCGAGAAGATCAACATCTGAGCAAGGTGGATAAGGATGAGGATTCAAGTGGTGACATGTCACGACCCAAATTATTAAACCGAGACCGGCGCTAGGAAATGGGAGTGGTAGCTCCAAAACCCGTAGCAAGCCTAAAACCACTAATAATTTTTCGCATTTAAAAAATATAATATTGTATATAAAACGTTTTCAGAAAACTCTTTTAAATAATCTAATGATAGATATTAAAATATCACATTGGAGTTTACATTCAAAACTAATTATTTGAAATCAATTCAACCATCTTATATAGACACTTACTGACTACTGCAGCTCTAGAAACTCATACTTGTGCAAGTCCAATGACTTCTGGCACAATGGAGATGGTTTGTCTGATCCGACTCCGGCTACCTGAAAACATCAGAGTGAGGGGTCAGTATTTGGGAAAATACTGAGTGAGTATGCAACTTATTATCGGTATTATGAAAATACACATCGCATACTCAAACATATATATATATATATCTATTTCAATATAATATGAAAATAACATAATATTCACAAATAGCAGATCCGACCGAAACCCTAATCTTAAACTCTTAATTTATCTTATTCTGAATATTCAAATCAAACTGATCCAAATGGTCTGACCCGGGAGTGTTTACACTCAACCACGTCAGCCGCGACCAATCTCTTAATCTCAAAGTGTGAGTCCAACTCACGGGTGGGTCCAACCCACTAGATACGGGGCTCAGGTTACACCGTAACCGAGTTCTCACTCGTATCGCATTCATATCGCATACGCATTTCTTAATCTCGTAGACAATCTAGATACGCTAGACTGACTCAAATACTAGTGATCACACAGCCTATTGACACCCAATAGGTAGTTAGTTTCTTCGGACCGCACACTAGATACTCATATTCAAAACAATGAATATAACAGCATTCATATAATCAAATTCATCGAACATAACATCTTATACGAGCAAATCATATAAATGCGATGTATTGATAATAATATTCATAATATACGAAAATAACTTTAATAATAATAATACGCGAAAGTAAATTGCCACTCACAGTGACCGCTATCCAATCAATAATGTGGTCGATGAAATGATATGCCCTCGCTATCCCACGTCTACTGACCTCTCTGCTCGCTGACACGTCTGATAAATAATTAACGTTTAATGATTAGACGTGAATCTCGTATTTCTATACGTATAATACTTTTAAGTTTTAGGGTTTAGTTTCATTCCGATGAAGTTTCAAGGAGTTTTCAGGACAATGTGCAGGTGCTGCCTGCACACTGACACTGCTTAGTAAAACGACGATCTCTCCCAATTGAACCGTTGGATCGAGATGAAATTTGACAGAGCCGTTCCTAAGAGGCAAATCTATAAACTGACCGTTGGAATTTTGAATCTGTCGAGTTTTGGGTAGTGTGCGAACGCACACAATGAGTGTGCGAATGCACACCCTAAAATTCAAGGAGTGTGCGAACGCACACTAAATGTGTGCGAACGCACACCCTTGACAGCCCCCGGAAAGTTGTTTTCCGGGGCTTTCCAACCATCCCGACATGCTATACATTCAACTATACAAAACCCGCATCTCGGTTTTCATTAAGACACTATAATAACTTCAAAAACGTCGAATTCCTAAAATTCAATTTCACTAAAACAGCCATAAAACCTACTGTTTTCGCACCAAATACTGACATCTTACCTCGATTTGTTGCTTGGAGTTGATAGAGCATTCAATTTCGAAGAGATTGCCGCGAAAATCACTTGATTCGGACGTCGAATGGCGAAACGGCGGCGAAACGATCGTGATCGGCGTTAGCATCTGGAGCCTTCTCTCTTCTTCCTCTATGATTTCTTCATTCGAATGAAATCTCATATATTGAATGGTTAAAGGTTCATTTTGATCCTTCTTTTCTTTTTTTGTTACAATTTATCCTTTAAACTTTTCATTTGTTCAATTTAGTCCATAACTAAATTGATAAATTCTTTTATTATGGCTTATACGTATTATTTACCTCCAATAAATAATACGAAACTCGATATTAATACTTTCCCGTCAAAATCTAAAATTTCCATTTTCGACACAAAGTGGCTAAATTACCACTTTGGTCCCTGTACTTTATTTTGGGCTTTTCTTGACATTTTCCTTTTAATTCCAATTCTAACTATAGAATTGAAATATAACCTTGATTATGCATAAGTAATTTCCTAAAACCGACCTACTTGAAATTTATTTATCTAAATTTCATTAGAAATCTTTCCAATTTTGCCACCCGCGCGAGTCAAAACTGGACACGTGGTCCAATTAGCTAATTAAATATTTTGGGATATTACATGACAATATGTATAAAATTTGGTAGACTTATTGAGTTTAATAGCATGAGCTCTAATAAAAAAATAAGAGTACATAGAAGGTTCGCAAGGAGCTAATATAGAAACGGGTAATTGAGGAAAACCACTCCGACATGAGTTGCAATGTGAGAGATGAAATGATCCACATTGATCATAGCCGAAGACTCCTCAAGAATAGATAATAATTGATCGATAAATAAAAAACCACATTAGACCGTCTTATTGTAAATACCGCACCCCATAAAATAGAGAATTTGCAACATTTCTACGCCTTTAAACATTCAAAGTAGATAAATATTCCAAAGAAAACGTTTGATCATAAACATTATCAACACCTAATTTTTTTATAGTTTTATATTGTTTAATTGAGCGTCAACGGATTTCAAATAGACAAAAGGTGCATAACTAAATGAACCCTGGAGATATTGAATTTTTGCTTAGCGATAAAAGAACTCTATACACGCCCAAAAGCATTCTATTACTAAAAAAACAATGATTTAGCGACATAAATTAGCGACTTATTCAATTTTCGTCGTTAAATTTTTTTAGTGACAGATTTAAAATATGTCGTTAAATTCTCAGATAAATTGGCGGGAGTGCTCCCGCTAACTTTAGCGACGGCAAATTGGGCGCCAAAGTTGGCGGGAGCACTCCCACCAATTATTTTGATGGATTAGCGACAGATTTAAATCTGTCGCTAAATCTTGGCGGAATAACTCCCGCCATTTATTGAACACAATTAGCAACAGATTTAAAATTTGTAGCTAAATCCGTCCTTGGCGGTGGACATTAGCGACTTATGTTAAATTCTCGTTATATTCCGTCTTTGCTGACAGACTTTAGCGACAGATTCTAAATATGTAACTAAAGTTCGTTGCCAAAAAAAATTATTAAACAAAATTATTCATAAAAAACATTATTAAGAAAATAATTATTAAATTTTTTAATTAAATATAATACTATTTAAATATAACATAATTATTTATGAAATAATAAAAATATTTATTATTAATTTATCTAAAGAATAATTATTTTATATAAAAACATAATTACCCGAGAATGCGGGAGTAAATAACAAGAGAAAATATTTGTTGTTTTTAATTACATTTAAATATAATATATTTAATTATATAATAAGTATCTGAGTTGGTTAAGGTGGAGTTACGCGCTGAGGAACTTCAGGGTTAAAGAGACGTGAGTAGAAGTAATGGGAAGGATGGTGACCTACTAGAAAGTTTGCGAAAATCGTGGGTAGGTGACGGTTTATTGTGAATGGGTGAGTGACGGAGGGCGACGCGTGGGGGACAAATTAAATATTAATTTATTTTACAATTTAATTAAAAAAAATTTAAATTAATTTTTCTTATTTTTTTTAAATTAGTGAAAATTCAAATCCGTCGGTAATCTTTTAAATTTCCGTAGGTAAATTTTTTAATCAGTCGCCAAAGAATTTTGCGGCCAATTTTTTTCCGACGGCAATTCGTCGGGAAATATTTTCCGGACGGGTTTCCTACTTTTAGCGACAGATTACAGGTCGTTTTAGTAGTGTTCCAATAGCTGGCATGACCTTCCGGCATCTGACATACTGAACTTGGAACAAGTATAGAAAAACTAGTAACTGTCAGCTCATCAACTAGAGCACGCCAGGAGATTTTGGTAGTCATCCAATGCGGCCAGCGCGGGATCCACATCCATAGTAATATCCCTAAATTTATAAATGTCGGTTTGGTCACGATCGACCTGTATTTTATTGGAAATTGGATTCAAAATTTAATTTTGTTAAGGTAAAATATATTGAAATTAAAGGATTATAGGAATATGAAAACGGTTAATGATATTTTAAGGAATTTTGGAAAAGTCTTTGAAATTAAAATACTGAAAATATGATTTTTTTAACGTAATTTATAATAGGTAAGTTAATGGGCTATTAACCAACCATGACACTCCAACTTAGGGCCCCCTACCTTAAAACCCCATAAGAAAAAAAAACATCACTAAACCCCTTAAGTTTTACCTAATGAGCCAGTAAACCCCCTAAACCCCAAAACTGCCCCTAAAAACCGCCCCAAGTCCAAAAATGACCAAAATATTTCTAAAGTCAAAAAAATTCAAACCAACCCCATTTAACCAAAACTAAACACATTAACCCAACCAACCAACCAACCAACCAACCAACCAACCAACTAATTCAAACATAAATCAACCATTCAACCAAATCAAACCTAAACAAAATCAAATCACTTTATCCACCCAATTAAATCAAACTACACAATCGAAAACCGCCAACTACCGCCACCATCTTTTTTCGGCCACCGACGCCCATCCATCGCCGAAAAACAATCCGTGCAAAAATTTAATAAATATTTAAAACAATTTTTTTACATCTTAACTTAATTAAATAAATAATTATTTATTTTTAAAAAATAATATTTTTTTTTATTTTTTTTACCGGAAAAGACGACCCTATCTTCTCCGGCAGAAAGACCCACCACACCGGGCCTGTTCTCAGTTGTGGCCTGTCCATCTGAGAACAAACCCACCATGGCAGGTCTGTCCGTCGGAGAAGACGACCCACTCTTCTCTGACTAAAAAAATTAGAAAATTATTATTTTCTAAAAAATAAATATTTAAATTATTTATTATGTAAAATAAAAAATATTTTAAACATTTATTTAATTTTTAAACGGATAATTTTTCGGCAATAGGTGGCGGTAGCCGCAAAAAGTGGATGGCGGTGGCTGGAAAAAATGGGTGACGGTTTTCAGTTGTGTAATTTGATTTAACTAGGTGGATAAAGTTTTTTAATTTTGATTAGATTTGATTTAGTTGAATGGTTGATTTATGTTCGATTTTGTTGGTTGGTTGGATTAGTGTATTTAAGTTTGGTTACATGAGGTTGATTTGATTTTTTTGACTTTAGGGGTATTTTGGTCATTTTTGGGTTTAGGGCGGTTCTTACGAACGGTTTTAGAGGTTAGGGGGTTTACTAGCCCATTAGATAAAATTTAGAGGGTTTAGTGATTTTTTTTGTTCGTAGCGAGTTTTGTGATAGAGGAGGCTAAATTCAGGTGCCATGGTTGATTAATAGCTTTAAATTAATGTATAAATATTAAGTTTGGAATTGGAAAAGATAGTACATTACGAATCGCAAAACATATTGTTTTGTAAAATAAAATTTATTGGATCAAATTATAATATTAAATTAAAAAGTACACGAGTCAAATTAATAGAAGAATTGGAAAATTATCCATAAATATAAAATCTCGAGAAATTAAATTAAAAATATAAATTGGATAAAGTAATTTTATCGGGACTAAAACATTTTATTTATAAGGGATAATTTAAGATATTATGATAATACTTTAAAATTCGGGTAAGTAATTAGAGGTCCCGAAATAATAGTTTTGGAATTTAATTTCTTGAAATAATAATTTTAGAAATTAATATCAAAATTTAAGAATCCCGGTTTTAAATTGGAATTAATTTATTTGAGTGTATTGGTAAATATAAACTTATGGCTACTTATGTTAGTAGTTAAAGTTAGAAGTCTGTTTAAACTTTTAACCATTTAATTAAAAGGGCTAATGACCAAAAAAACCAGCCATATTTTAGCTTATTTTCAATTTCATTATGACATTGCCATTTTATCAGTTACACCCAAATTCACACCATTGGACCTTAATTCCACTTCAAAGGCAAATTAAACTCGTTTTCATTCGGAAAACAAAAACTCTTATAAAGTACTTATTTAAATTTTTTTCCACTTAAAAAATTAAAAATGAATGACTTATTTGAATTTTTTTCAAATGAAAAAGAGATCAATTTAAAATTTAAGAGTGGAATTGAAAAGAAGTTAAAAGGTGGGTGGTCTTTTAATCAATAAAAAAAGGCTTAAATGCACAAAAAATCACCAATTTCGCGTGTTTTTGGTATTTAACATAATTTTTTAATTTTGGCGAAAAAGTACATGAACTTTCAAAATTTTGCAATTAAAGACATCTGCACTATTTTGGATGTAAAACGACACCATTTTAGATTAAAACGGCGCCGTTTTAGATGTAAAATTGCACTATTTTTTGAAGAAAACACACACGTGCTTTTAATTGCAAATTTTTGAAAGTTTATGTACTTTTTTATTAAAATAAATTTATGTTAAATACTAAAATCACGCGAAAATTGGTGATTTGTGGTGCATTTAAGGTTACAAAAAAGGAAAAGAAAAAAAGACTTTAAGTTGCCCAGGTTATGTGAAATAAAACTCATCTTTCATATTTCTTCTCCTTTTCTTGCAAGAACAGAGCCAAAATTATTGCCAAACCTTAAACCTCAATTCTTTAACCCAATTCCTCATTTTAAACATCAATTAAACACAATTCGATCATCAATTCTTCCAACGGCTAACTCAAATCTTCAACCGGTGGAGGTAATTGACGGATCAATCGAATCGAACGTTGGATTGAAGAAGTGTTTCTTAACTCTATCAACTGAAATCTTAAGGAATATGTAAGAAATTGATTTTGATTTCAGTTTTGGATTGAATTAAGTTTTGATTGTAATTGCTTAGGGTTTATATTGATTGAAGTTTTGGGTTAATGATTGAATATCAGTAAGTTACTGTGAATGGTTTATTAGCTATGGAGTTGCTGAGTTTAGTTGATTGATCAATTAGCTAATCTTAATCTCATGTACTAACTTCTGAACAGATGATACATAGCTCGTCTGTGTAACAGCCTTACTAGAACATGTCCTTATTCATTAAATACTTGCATTTACAAGCTCGTTGACCGGAAAAGGTAAATTTCCGTCAAATAGGCAATCTTTACCATAGAATACACCCCATTTAGCAAGAG
Source organism: Mercurialis annua (assembly GCF_937616625.2). Taxonomy (NCBI): domain Eukaryota; kingdom Viridiplantae; phylum Streptophyta; class Magnoliopsida; order Malpighiales; family Euphorbiaceae; genus Mercurialis; species Mercurialis annua. The sequence continues at coordinate 33,141,528 of NC_065575.1, forward strand.
AATGAGCTACTTCGTTGCGATTTCTACTTACATGCTGAAAATGAACAACACGACCATTGCGACTAGCTAAGCAGTCTTCAATGACGAGTTGAGTGTGATCAATAGCAGCTGAAGTATTTTTGAGACGATTAATAACGTTGACAGCGTCAGATTCACATATGAGGTTCAAGTAAGGAAGTGTGGCTGCAATATCCAGGCTAAGTTGAACAGCTCGGGCTTCTGCAATCCCCACGTCTGTAACTCCATTCATTATCCTAACTCCGCATCGAACAACCGATCCTGAAGAATCTCGGCAGACTGCACTCGCAACTGAGAGACCTCGCTGAACTGAAATGGCGGCATCAGAGTTGAAACTGGAGATGATTGCACATGAATATGCATTGATCCCCTGTATCTTGATAGCTGATTGTCTCCTCTCAGCATATTTGATCGAATCTATTAATACTCCCTCCGTCAATTAGATTTGCTAGTTGATTTAGTTTAAAGTTTAGCTTTCCATTACAGTCCCAATTTATACTTCATCCATGAAAATGTAGATGTTAGAGTAATTTCTTTTACCTAGAATGCATAACATGAACACTAACAAAATTCTTTTATCTTTAAAAGTCTAAATCCTCAAAAGCAATCAATCAATTGGTGAATGATTTAGGTAAATGTGCCAGCTATAAAACAATATCAAATTTAAAGAATTGATATTTATCAATTTTTTTCAAAGAGTTGCTACAAAGTAGAAATGGTATGGAAAAGTTATTCGTGATCGATTTCGTAATTGAATTGGTATTGAAATGGAGATACGGTTTGATAATAACTAATATTATAAGTTAATTTTTTGAGTTATTTCCATATAAAATCACCACCTTTATATATTTTTTCATTTTAATCATGTTCTTTAAAAAGTGTCAATTAAAATCACCACCTTTCATTTTTTTGCAAATCTATCACGAATGTGAAAATTCGGTGTATATTTGTTGACTTGACAACCGGAATCAACAAGAAGTTAGTAAGAGGAATGTATTTTTCGTGTTAATAGTTAGTCAGATTAAAACATTTATTTAGAAGGAAAAATTCATCAAATTTTACTCATCGATGACAGATTTGCCAAAAATTGAAAGGTGGTGATTTTATTTGACACTTTTTAAAAGACGTGATTAAAATAAAAAAACGTGTAAAGATGGTGAATTTATATGGAGTTAACCCTAATTTTTTTATATATAATTATAGAGGGGGAGACCTCTTACCAAAATGTTTGTGGCTATTACTATTGTGCTATAAGAGCACCGGCGGAAAAAAATTAAAACAAATAAGATTAAGTTAAAGAACATAATAATTGATATACGATTACGTATTGATAGTAAACCAAAGTTACATATTAATTAAAAAGGCTAAATGAACGAAAAAGGCCAAACTTTTAATTAAAGTTCCATAAAAGTTCAAACTTTTCAATTTTATCCAATTTGGCCTGAAACGCATGATTCCGTTTCAATAATGTCCAACTATGTAATTCTACTCATGTGGCGCTGATGTGGCAATGCCACACATCAGCGCCACATAAGCAAAATTGTGTAGTTAAACATAATTGAGACGAAATCATGTGTTTTAAGATAAATTGGATAAAATTGAAAGGTTTGGACTTTTGTGAAACTTTCATAAAAGGTTTGTTTTTTTTTAGTCATTTGGCCAAATAAAAATTAGTTCAAAGATTTAAGTGTTTAACGAGTAAAACATATAGTTCTCGAGTTACTTAGAAAGTAAGTATAAATAATATCGAAATAAGTTAATGTTATAAATTAAAGGCTTAAATGGGCAAATTTAATTAGATTATGAATTACTCATATAGTAATTATAAGTAATATCATTATGAAATTATAAAAAGAAAAGTATCAGTAGATTATAAAAGCTATTAAAAATAAATTAACTGTGGACTATTTTTAATACGTTACATAATAGAATTGGTGAAATATTATGGGTATAAATAAAAGATTAAAAAGGTTTAGTAATGATTTTAAAAATTTAAAACTTTTTTTGAAATATAATTTTCAATTATTATTTATATTGATTAATAAATTGAAAATTTAAATTAAATTAATATTAGTGGCTTCGATGTCTAACAAATATTATAGTTCTCTTATTTTAAATGGTTTTTAAATTCTATATTATGAATAATGATTCAAAAGTGATTAAGAAATTAATTATAAAACAATATCAAATATAGATAGTAGTAAAGCTTATGACTTTTAACTTTGTAGATTGTTGGCTGCAAGATTGGTTCTTTTCCAATTAAATATCTAGGCTTACCTTTGGCAAGACGATGTTTACAAAAAGTAAGCTGGGATCATGTTGTAGAGAGATTTAATTCAAAATTAGCTTTATGGAAAGGCTCTCTTTTGTCTCCCGCGGACAGGTTAGTGCTTCTGAAATCTGTGTTGTTTAGTGTGCCGGTATACTACATGTCTGTTTTTCACATGCCTATTTCTATCTAAAAGATTTTGGAGTCTCGTATGAAGCGTTTTCTCTGGAAGGGTGATGTATCATCTCGGGTTTTATGTAAAATTTCATGGAAGGTGATTTGTCAAGATTTTGATATGGGTGGTTTGGGTATTGTTAACCTTCAAACCCGAAATCAAAGTTTGCTATTTAAATTGTCACGACCCGATTTCCCCCTCGAAACTCGAGTCGAGACCGGCGCTAGGGAATGGAATGGTTGTTCCGAAACCCGTAGCAAGCCTAAAACCTCTATAAATTTTTCGCCACCTAAATATAAATCTAGATCGTACCTCGCATACGACCCGTTTTCAGAAAACACCGTTAAAACATTTTTTCCGTTTAACGTGGAAAACACATTCTGAAAATATTCATATAAGCGAAATCGCATTTTCAGAAATGCTGGTTGAATAACCCTATTTATTCTGACCCACGCGCATTTCTGAAAACCGGTGCAGTGGTACAGGGATTTGGCTCACGTGCCATGCCTCGCAAGCAGCCCTGTCTCAAACCGCGCATCCGAACAATATGTTTAATAAAATATACCGAACACTTTCCTTTTTAAAGCGTTATATCAAACATATTAAAAACATGCACAGCAGGCACACAAACGTAAGGCCAGCTAAACTACACACAGTGTCTTTGCAGACCAAAGACACGAAATTTGGCCCACCCGTAGGGGACACCATAAAACACCATATGCCTATTAAGTAGCCACTTATTAGAGTTAGACAAAGTCAGGTTCCTATCAGAGTATATAGACAGAGGAACCATGACGTGGCCACAGGCATATCAAACCTATATACACTATTGCAGGATCTAAGAGTTTAAAGTGTTATTTACATAACAACAGAATAAGCTTCCCTGATGGAAAAAGGGTGGAAGCTTGACCAGACCCGGTAGCTAGGTACCTGAAAATGATAAACAACAACGGGATCAGAAATATAAATATTTCTAAGTGAGTAGATAGGTTTACAGTTAAATACCAAAATCGCGTATAGACAAAATATCGGTATATAAAAATATTACCAGTCCTCAATCCAAATGAAACCCTAATCCTAATCACGTTATAATGCTATCATATATATAATGCATATGCACAACTCTTGTTTAACAGGATGAGCTGTATACATATGTATCACAGCCATCTTAGCTCTGTATAGGGTTGCTGGGCCGGAACTTAAATCACTGCCACCTCAGGATTACCCGATAGGTTTAAGCCGCTTTACAAGCATCTGGCTTAAAACCTAATCCCAATATGTATGCTTATAATATTTACCTCTCATCTAGTTCATTAACACCGATGATCACATAGTCCTATTATTGCCCAATAGATAGCTCGTTTCAGTGGATCTTCCTTGGCTAAGTTTCATACTTAGTGCGATTTATGGATTTAAAAACAATTGAATACTAATATTCAAAAGTAAACAAATGAACTCACAAACACCGCTACGTCTGCAACTTAATCCTGTGGTTGAGGTCAGACTGTTCGCTAGCTGGTCGGACTAAAAACACAAAGCAAACAGGATAAAACACATCAATATATGTTTCCTATAAAATTTCTAGGTCCTTAAACCCAGATTTAGGTCAAACATATAATCATATAAACAAGTAACACTTATGGTCTGTTTTCTTTTAAAATCATATTACCAATTCTCGTTTTGAGAAAACGTATAAACTTCTCTCTAGAAGTTATTTTAGGTATCGCAATACCTAAAGAAAACCATTTATAGTATAGACCTAATTGTCAAAACAATTCTCGGTCATATACTAAGTATCTAGCAAAACCGATTGCTAAATTTTTTAAAACCGTTTAAACGTTGACTTTAACTCTTTTAAAGTCCATTATAAACGTTTAACTTTACTTTTAAAAGCTCCTTTTAAAAGTCTTTAGGTTTTGTTTTAGAACTCATTTCACTTTCTTTCAAAACAAGTTATCGTTTTAAAACATTTTCGGATCAACAAAACTACGTCAAGTTCTTAGGGCAAAAAGCCCCGAAAAGTCTCCCCTTATCGACATCTCGGCATGGTGCAGGATCGTGCACCTTGGGTGCAGGATCGTGCACCTTGGGGTAGTGCACGATCGTGCACCATTAGTGCACGTTCGTGAACCCCAGATGATGCACGTTCGTGCACCGTAGTGCACGTTCGTGCACCCTCTCATGGTGCACGTTCGTGTACCAAATGGTACACGTTCGTGCACCCGAGTGCACATCCCCGGGAAAGTTGATTTCCCGGGCTTTCCGACGTGCTTTAACTCCGTTTTTCCGCCCCTAACACGTATACACAATCCAATCTATCCATATTGACGTTCGAAACGTAAAACTAATACGTTTACGTTCGATTCGATACGGTAACCGTTTATAAACGAATATATATTCGAAATATATCGAAATATATTAAAATAAACGTTTAATACGAGTTTAATACCTCGATTACTTGAGTAATCGTTGAAGAAATGGAGTTAGAATCGAGAAACGGATCGAACGGCCGGAAACCCTAGGTTTGGCTTCGCACAGAGAGAGCAAGCAGCTCTTTATTTCTTTTAGATAAAAGAAAATGAAGATTTGGCCTTCATTTGCATCAAATGATGCATATATATACTTAAATAGTAAAAAGTCCACTTTAGTACTAGCTTTAGTCGTCCGTAGCTTAAACGGAAACGACTTCCAAATTTCGTGAAAATTTTACCAAAAATCAAATAAAATATAACAAGAATAAAAATATAATTTTTATTCCCATCCGACTTATATTTTATTCTTAATAAATTATTTTTGATTTATTAAGTCCGCATTGACTGCGCTTGATAAAATTTCTGCTTCCAAAGTTTATCAAATTTTCACGATAACCTTTTTAAATTATTTCGCGAATATTGGCACCAAAAATATTCGCTAAGAACTTATGAATTATTCTGCACCCAATTCATAAATCCATATTATTATCGTTAACTATATAACTAATCAATTTTAAATTCTAAAAATTTAAATTTGCAATCCTATAGCCATATTAAAAATTTAGGGACACTTGTAAATTAAATTTATCTTTAAATTTAATTTACCTACTCCCGTCTAATAAAATATTAGACACGTGGCTATATTTTATTCCTTAAATTTCCGGGTTATTACATTCTCTCCCCCTTATATAAATTCGTCCTCGAATTTACATATACTTACTTTTCACTTATAATCCAAACTTCACTTATACTTGATCTCAATTTATGCTTTATAAAGCATAGCGCTATCTTGACCAACATTATCAATCATATCTCTCTCTCTCACTGTTGTTCTTATCATCTGTTTGAACTTCCGTTCTACAAACAGATTATCCACTTTGTATACTCCTCTTGATCCTATAACTTGTATAGAATATCTTTTACTCCTTAGCTTAGCGTCTTGCAACGCATTCCAAGGACTAATATCTAGTCTCTTTCTTGCTAAACGATCCAAATAGGTAGGTATAAGTTAATACCATTTAACTTATTCCAGGGTTACCATAAACTAGGTTATCTTTACTAGCTTTCGATAACTCCTCTTTTAATATACCACCTTTGTCAGACATCTTTATTTATTTTATTTTTATTTAACTTTTTTTTTGTTTTCTTTTTAACCTTAATTGTTTGTTTATGGCTCATTTTATTGTTGAGATGACTTTTAGTATGTTTTATGATTACTGTTTCATAAACTAACTACTCATCTTTTAGTTTCCTTACATTTCCATACCTTATATAGAATGTCCTTTACTTACTCCTCAATCTTTAGTTACTTCCTGTTACAGATTGGGTAACTGATGTTATCTCTTGCCGGAATGTGGTTGAATAGGTGTGGGTATGGTTATAATCTAACTATCTCACTATGAAACACCTTCTAACTTACTCCACACACATAACATCCTTGTTCACAGCTAACAGTTTTCATGACTGTACTATAGCTGTTACTATCGCGTTTAATTAACTGACTATCAACTTTACCTCCATTTTTCAAAATATTTTCACATTTAAACAAAATGTTTATTAAATATTTTTCACCTTTTGTCGGCCATGCTTTATGCATTTCTGGCCCGACAGTCAAAATACATGTATGCTACATGTATATTCCGTTACCAGTCAGCCTAGACTTCGCAGTCATAAGGCTCGGTTCTCGGAATTTATCTTTTGAAATTACTGTCTCAATACAGTTTTCAAATTCTTTTTATACATATATGGAGCTTATGTTGATAATTCCAAGCTAACTAAAGCTTACACTTATTATCGTGATCACTTGCACTTTTGGCTCACTGCCAAAATTCACGCAAGTTTCACAGCATCACCTCCATCATCGAGCACCTTGTAACACTCCATTCAACGATCGCAACGGTTAAAACTTAGATAACCGTCCTGGGATTATCCTATCCCAATATCAAACCGATCTAACGGTTCGGTTACTAGTTACTGGGGTTTTACTATACTCTGTTAGTTTGCAGATAACATCTGAAACTTACTCCTTTGGTTCACTATTTTCATCTCTTTCTTACCTTGATAACATTTCAATCTTATGTTAATCCAAGGTTTCTTATACTGTTTAAGTATATTGTTTATTCATTAAATAATTAATAATCATTTATTAATGAATACCTTGTTTGACACGACTTCACAAAGTCTGTCAGTCGTCAACATAATCTGCGATCCTCTTCATTCAAATCAGAACTATTAATGTAACTACTTAGTTCTGAAAATTATTCTCCTTTTCATAATCTTTCTTTTAGTTGTTTCGTTGTTGTTTGTTGGTTAAGTGCTGAGGTTTACTCCTCTCAGACTTATAAGTTTTGGTTTATCTAACCACTCGTTTAGATTCAAGAGATATTTCCATTACTGACATCTGCTCTGTCTGTAAGACCAATCTCAGATCCATTTTAATTAAACACATGCGTATGACTTTGTTCACCGACAGTTACTTGAAGTCAAATTAACCGAGTTGTGTTTAATTAGATCCTACTCTCTCTTATCTTAATCGCAATCGCAATTATCTTCTATTATCTATTCTCGAACTTTTATTTATCATAAAAGTCCATCACTAGACTTACCTCTTAGTCTATCTTAGAGTAAGAATATTAATTCTTAATTCCTACTCTTCTCAATCCTTAGTAATTTCTGATGTTTCGGAATGAAACATTAGAATCCAGATCTTTATTGTTTATTATGAACAATAAAAATCACAACATCTTATTTCCACTATCTTGTATCCTATCTTGACTTTATTACAGAGTTTTCGTTCGAGTATGGTTACATTTTAAAACAAATACAGTTTGTTTTGTAAACAAATTGTTTCTCAACAATTTATTTCACAAATTTTTTATTTTATAAACAAATGGTTTCTCAAAACAATTATTTCAAACCTATGTGCATATGCACATGTTCACCCACATACACAAGTATATGTATGTACCAGCTGGATTTTCTTTAAATTCATCTCTTCAAAACTGTGAATCTAACAATTCACATTTTTAAAACTTTTGTACAATTGTGGCTCAGGGTGATGACATCTCTCATCCCCAAAGAGTTGCTATACAATCCACTTTCTCTTTGATATACTAATATACATGATGCATATCCTAACAAAAATCATTTTTGTATAGGTATATGGAATTCAAGTATTCCTTTTTCTACAGTGATCGTTGCAATGTGTATTCATGATGCATCTGAGCACAATAATACATTCTTTTAAAACAAAACTACAGTACTCATTCTGTAAGCTTCTTTCAAATTACTTCTCCGTAATATTTCAAGTTTCTTAATCCTAATAATTTATCCTCACATTATGATTTTTATTTCTTCACATTATTTGGTTGATTATCAATAGTTATTGATTTCTATTTTTAAGGATGCACATTTCTAACATCCCTAACTTATCAATTCTCATTTATTATTTAACTTTTAATGTTTACTTGTATGTGTATTTCTTTTTGTTTAAGGATATGATTTATATTTGTAGTTTATGTTTTCCAATTCTAACGCGGATATTGAAAACATATAAACAGACTAACTTAAACATTAAACACATAACTAAACATTACCTGACGATGATCGCGGAGACGGAAACGCCTCACGAATCATCGGGCCTTTACCTCGCCCTCCGCGGAATTTCAGTTTTCCCTTATCCTTTCCTCCTCGTGGAACAAAATAGGGGTTGTAGTGCCTCGCGGGTCTAGAATTTCCTACCCTAGGAAATGTAGCAGTAGGTTCTTCAGGTTTGGTATAATAGTACGGCTGGAGGGGTATGTCGTTCCTCCTCAACTTACTCTCTATCTGCTTTGCACGCCCAGCCAGATATGCTACAGAATCAGACTTTATCGCCATGAGTTCCTCGAACTCAGGCCCTAATCCTTTGACGTACCTACTTGCAACTTCCTCACCATCACGAACTAACTCAGGTACTTCTTCACATAAACGCATAAACTCAACAATATATGCCTCCACATTCAAATCTTCCCTAGTATACTTATCCATATATGTCACGACCCAAATTCATGGATCGCGACCGGCGCTAGGGAATGGGGGTGGTTTCTCCGAAACCCGTAGCAAGCCTAAAAACCTTTATAATTTTTTCGCAAATTAAGACCATACATCACGTATGATCAGTTTTCAGAAAACATCGTTAAAACAATTCTCTCGTTTAACGAAAACACATTTCTGAAAAACGGGTTCTTAAAACCCCGATTATATTTCAAGAAACCTGAGCGCAAACATCAATCTCAGTTGACGCACTCGCTCTGTTTCCAATACAATCCTAAAATGCTAAACTTATGAAACCATTGTATCTCTCAAACAACTGGTCATAACATTTTAGAAAACACGCAACTTTTCAAACATAGATTATATACAGTAGTTCAATCAGAGTTTATTAAAATAAGTTGAACTGTTGTAAACAGAAAGACAAACTTCCCAATACCCGACTACTTGCAGCTCTAGAGGTATGGTTGACATTGACTTCCAGAATTATTGTGGAAGTCTGACCTTGTACTTGATAACCTGAAAGATGAATATTGGAGAGGGTCAGAAATATAAATATTTATGAGTGAGTTCACATATTTACAATTGAATATTTAAATCGCATATATGTAAAGCATTTGTACATATCAAAAATATTACCAATTACTTGATCCAGATGAAACCCTACAAGGTACACAATTGTATGGGTCTCAACCTACACAATATAGGCATTAGACCGTGAACTGAATCACTGCCGTCTAAGCCGGTGTCTGGACCGTAACCGTGAAACTGCCATCACAGTACTGTGTTATCTGTGACCGTAACCGTTCAGCCGTCTCAGACTGTTAAGTCAGAGTCGCTAGCACTTCCAACGCCCAATGACATTAACTGACCTCTATGTCAGACACAGGCTCGTATCTAAGACACTACTCGTGATCACACAGTCCTATTGACAACCAATCGGAAGCTTGTTCCAATGGATCTTTCATGGCTAATTTCATACTATTGCGATTTATAATTTAAAACAGTTTAAATATAAATATTCAAAAGTAAAAAGCAAAAAGTAAAACTCACAGTACTGTCGTCCCCATTTTTAAAAACGTAAGCTCCAAGCAAGCTTGTCAGTCAAACACGTTGGTGTTTGACTCACTAGATCGACCACTCGTCGGATCTAATTAAAATTCAAATGTCAAAATACATTAGACATTGAATTTTAACTCTAGTCCTATCGTATAAACGATAGACTCAATAAACAAACTCTGACACTATAAACATCGCATATAAACTAATCTCAATATTGAAATTCTCGTTCAATATATACTACCACTCTTGGTATGGACTTATAGTCCTTTTAACATTAATCACTTTGATTAACGTAGGACTTTATTAAAAAATCACATTGTTTTAATAAACCAACTATCCTCAAATGTCTAGGTTCTTTTTAACCTTTTAAACGTATCAGCTAACGTTTCAGAAGTCTCTTAAATCAACAATCGAGTATACAACTCGAACTAGGACGAAAACGTCCAAATACCGGACCTCTGACTCGCTGTGCGTCCACACAGAGGGGACTGTGCGTCCGCACAGCCCTGGCTGTGCGCCCGCACAGCCCTTTGGTTGTGCGTCTGCACAGCCACGGGGACACACCCCGGGATAAATCCGACCTGCTTACACGTGTAAAAAATACTCCAAACAACACAACGATATTCAACTCAATTCTAATCCGCAATCGAAACGTTAAACCAATTCGAATTCGATCGATTCGATACGGTCGACGTTATTATATTAATTATAATCTAATTTATAAATAACCGAATTTAAATTAGCGGTTATTACCTCAAATACGTGCGGATCCTCGAAGAAATCGGAGTCGGAATTGAGAAATCGAACGCGAAATCGCGAAATCTAATTCGCGCGACCGTCCCACGCGCCCTCTGCTTGCTAAGCAAGCACGTCAAATGAATTTGACGTATGGAATGAGGCTGCCCCTCTCTTGTATATATAGAGAATTGATTTGGCTAAAGTACCATTTGGTACTAGCTCAATCATGCACTTTAACTCTGATTTTAATTAGTCGTCCATAGCCCAAATGGAGACTAATTCCAAATTCCGTCAAACTTTACCTAAAAATCCAATAAAATATAAAACGAATAAAAATATAATTTTTATTCGCATCCGACTTATATTTTATTTTTAATAAATCTCCAAAGATTTATTAGGTACAAATCGGTCCCACTTAATTAAAATTACTATGTCCAAATTCCATAAAAATTTGACGGTAGCTTCGTCAAATTATTTCCCGAATATTAACACTAAAATTATTCGCTCGGGACTTATAGATTATTTTATTTTAATTTGGACTAATTAATAATATTTAATTAGTTTATAACTGAAACTAATTAAAGTAAAAAGTTCAAGGATCAAAACGATATGTTTGCCAAACTTGGCCGCCACTCTCCACCGCCTTATTTTTTTTATTAATTTCTTTTTCTTTTATTATTAATTATACATTTTTATATATATCTTAATTTATATTCGTCCATAACTCGTCGAGCTTTCCGAGTTTCGACATTTTAATTTCGGGGTTTTGTCCGAAATCTTAAACTCTCCATCTAGAGTGGTACATTGATATTTTAATTATCAATATATCAATTTATACGACACTAAAGAGTATTTTCAAATTTATTACTCCCGTTCACCCTCGTTTATTAAAATTTAAATTCCCGATTTAAATTTTAAACTCATATTATTACGATACTCTTTTACGGATTCGTATAAATTAAATTTACGTTTAAATTTAATTTACGTATTCCGAATCTATTAAATCACTTCCCGTGATTTAATAATCTTAAATAGTCAAACCTACTATTATCTTTTGACTATTAAATTTAGTCTTTCCGAATATTTTTCTTAATATTCGAACCCGCAAAATATTATTTTTAATATTTTAATTACTCCAATTTGACCTCGTGGCATATTCTAATTACTTAAAAATTACGGGGTATTACATTCTCCCCTCCTTATAAAAATTCGTCATCGAATTTAAAATCTTAGCCACATAATTTTATTAACCTTAAAATCTTTTATACCTCGATCCTTATGCTTTATATAGCATAAGTTTATTTCTACTAAAGGTAGATTCTAAAATCCATCCTTACAGTATTCGTGTATAATACACGAAATAATTGTCACGACGCTAGCTCGTCGGTTGCATCTTTATGTAATTTCCTTATATGTCACGATTTATCGTGACTTGGAGTTAACACTCCACATTTCGTTATAACCTAGGTTATACTTACACAATCTCTATCTCTTTCCACTTTCCTTTCTCTATGGATTTATGCACTTCATCCATCGACAAAGTGTATCTGCTCACACTATTTAATCGTATATACTTACACGATTTATATATTCTATAACCTCTCTTTCTTTCACTTCTCTTAACACAAAGGAGATCAATTGCTTTGATCTCATAATGCTTTCTGATAGCATTGCTTTATGAGTTTTCTAACTCCGTAGACATTTATATACTTAAGGTGTGTATACTCTTACTATTGAGTTTACCCCTTTTTAAGTCGTTTGTTACTTATGAGCAACAAACAATATTATCTATTAATCATTACTCCAAAACTTTTCACAAGCTTTAGTCATCCACTGACTTTAGCTATATTGGCTAGACTCTTATTGACTTACTGTTATTTGCAAAGTCTTGAGAGTATGGAACGTATGATCTTCATCATACTGTTCACAACCATTTAAGTCAAAACTTTCCTAGTACTTAGGTATTCTGACTACAATTCCCTTGACATCTCTTCTGATTTCCATTCTAGATCTGACATATCTGCCAAAATCAGTACAGTCACTAGCATTCCAGTTTGACTTACTGGTCCTTTGGACATTTAACTATTATCCTTTTCTTATCGTTATATCGATACACTTCTATGATGTCATAGTACCTATTTGTGGTACCAAAACAAAACATTTTATAGTGACACTCAGACTATACATGTTTGGTTCACACAATCTATCGTCCTGATTCAGTATTTTATCAATAATACTGAAATCGCAAACTTTTCTTTGCTTTTCTACATCTAGCACATATACTCCATCATATATTATATCACACATTCCATCATATACTCAACTAGAGTGTTTCCACTTCATCTTATACTTGATTCTGTCAATAGACTCTTCAGGTTTGAAACCTTACGTCCAACACTTGACTATTCAAAATTTGAATGTCTTACTTAATGGTCGCTAGCACAGTATTGTAGTATGCATATAATTTATGCAAACCTCCACACTTCCACTACGCTACTCTGATATACAACTCACTAACTTTCTCTTTACAGTTAGGTTGTAAGATCTCTATATGATATTCTTCTTATATCATAATCATTTGGTTTTACTTACCAAGCATCTTTTCCTGTCTAAAAATCAACATCCATTGACTTTTAGTCGTAGGTAATGTCCACATTATCCTACAGGAAGTGTCTCTCGACTTCTATCACAATATCTTTTATTGTCTTAAATAGTTTGCACTTTATATCACACTACTAGTGTCTTTCGACTTTCAGTGTGACTATAACTTTTGTCAATTCCAACTCATACATCGACAATTTACCTCGCGCTTTTTCAGCCATCGAGGAACATTTTCAATAACTCGATTATGTTATATATCATAGCATATCTTTACTTGATTCTTTAATACGTCTTATGTATCTTATGAATAGTGCTAACACTGGCACTATTGCCAATCATTTCTTTATAAATCCCCACATCCTATCTCACGTTGATTTGCCTAATCAACTTTCGCACTTTCTTGTTTGAATTCCATAACTGATGCAAAGATTTTTTTTTTTTTTTGAAAAAAAATCTTGCAAGCAGTGTTCGCATTCCTCTGCGAAACTCAAGAAATTACTAATTTCTTTAACCATCATGGCTACTTCCACTTATTAATCACATTGATCTTTCTGAGATTAACTAGACGTCATCTAAGACTTTTAGTGTTTCCAAAATGTCACTCACTTTTGGAAATCTTAACTTAATTCTGACGTTCTCTCAGAATTTATAACACTGGTCGCACACATTGTGCGTATCCTTCCTCTATTAGTCACACAGACTCATTGTCCATTAACACCACATCCAGAAATAATCCAGAAGTAGCTTGACTCCTTGTTCTTATATATCTCATAAGAACAGTTAAAGTGTTCGCTCGCTCCATGTCCACATCAGAACTAGTAGTACTCATACTACGTTCTGCAAATCCACTTATCGAATTTAACTTATACTACCTTCATGGTAGGCTTTAGTTTAACTTCTTTTGTTTCCACGTTTAACAAACGTGTGAGGCGTATTTCTATTATACTTCTCTATCTCTCTTCGTGCAATACTCATTTGCACACTTATAGTTGTGTCTACTACTGACACCTTCACTATCAGTGTACCTTATCTCAATCTCAATTGAGTTTACATTAGTGACTTTACTTATATCATAGCTAGGTAAAGTCAAATTTACTGTTGCACGTATCGATAAATTATTTCCATGTTATGCTTAATATCGATACGCACCAATTGCAACATATGTTTTCTCTTCTTATTCAATTACAGCTTATATGATTTTTTTTCATCATAAGCTCTTAAACTTAATACTTCTTTTCCATATACTTTCTCTTTTAATGTAATAAACGATTTACCTTTGACTCGTAACTCGTTTCATACGACGTTACTTTCTATATCTCATCTTTATCTTCTCATATAGCTTTACTATTTGCTGTGTCCCTTCACGAGTCTACATTGTTTTTCCTTTCATTATCGCAGAGCTCTTATCTAGATATTTCTACTCTCATCATATTGTTTATCTCAAACTATGACTTACTCAGAATATTTCATTCATTCTGATGCATAACATTCTCAGACCTTACATCTTTGATCTGACTATCGCTACGTATTATTCCTTAGCCTTATACATATCGCCTTTTTTTTTGCTCGCAGCTAAGAGTCATCCTCAATGATCTATAGCCATTACTACATTTAATTAACAGACTATCAATTTCTCGCTCCATTTTCAAAACTTCCATATAAAAAATAAAATATTTGTTTCACCATTTCCACTTTTGGTCGGCCATACTTTACACATTTCTGGCCCGACTTTCAAATACATGTACTCTACATGTATATTCCGCACCAGCCAGCCAAGACTTCACAGTCACTAGGTCTGGTTATCGGAATTTTCACAATTTGAAACTATTGTTTCTCAACAGTTTTCAAATTCATTTACATATATATGGAGCTTACATTGATAATCCTAAGTTAATTACACTCAATACCTCATAATTTCATCACTTGCACTTTTGGCTTACTGCCAAAATTCACGCAAATTTCTCATCAATACTTTCAAAAATATCCATCGTCTAACTTTCTGTTTGACGATCGCAACGGCTAACCTCTAGGCAAGCATCTTAGGAATATCATATTCCAGAATTAAACCGATCCAACAGTTTAATTAATAGTTATCAGGGTTTTACTATACCCTGTCAGTTTTCAGACATCATCTGAAACTCACTTCATCTATACACTATCTCTATCAACTACACTTTGCATCTTGCGTCTTCCACTTACCTTGAGTCTTCCTAAACTCAACTTATACTATTTCTAGTGAGAAATCGCGTATTTTTAACGTTTTAATCACTACTTGATCAGTAGGTGCTATTTCTCATTTCTTACTCCTAGTGTCTCAGGGTACAATGCCCTAGACATCTTGTTTAAGGATATACTTATCCTTAGCTCGTCGTAACTCGGATATATATATATATATATATCCGACATAAGTTGTAATTCGTTTAACTACAACTAGTTTAGTGCTTTCCTGTCCATAACTTTTATTCTCCAACTTCCATTCTCATATGCTTATGTTGCCCCCCTCGAGAATCGCTTACTACTTGATCTCGAGTATTTACTTTTGTTACAGAGTTCTGGTCTAGGTATACTTACAAGAAAAACAAATCTGTTTGAAATATTTCAATCATCTTTGGGCCCTTTCAAAACAATTTGTTCAAAAATTCACTTTTTTAAAATATCTGCATAATTATGCATAGGGTGATGACGTCTCATGTCTAGGCACAATTATGCTTTTAAAATCATTTGAATGAATAACCATAACATGTTATATCATTAAGTTTTTGTAAGTTTCCTTCTGACCCTAAACTCTGTAACCAGTAAGATTTCTCCACAACTACTCCACTTCTCTGAATTCGTACTTCTTCTATCAATCGTATCCTTGTACTACTATCGAATGACTTCGATAGTGTCTTCACGTTATTTCCATGCTTGATAATCAAGCATCGATATAAAATTATCTAGACGACTCACACGCGTATATCGCAGTCTTATATCCCAAAATGGAAGGCTGAGAACCTAAGAAACATAAGAATATATGTAGGAGACATGACTCGAATCCTATGTGCTGCAGTAGTTCCTATGACATCTACCCCATACTTTATTTCCATGTATCAGCAATGTTTTTAAATTCTCGAGTCCGAGAACTATTGCTCTGATACCAAGTTTGTCACGACCCAAATTCATGGATCGCGACCGGCGCTAGGGAATGGGGGTGGTTGCTCCGAAACCCGTAGCAAGCCTAAAAACCTTTATAAATTTTTTCGCAAATCAAGACCATACATCACGTATGATCAGTTTTCAGAAAACATCGCTAAAACAATTCTCTAGTTTAACGAAAACACATTTCTGAAAAACGGGTTCTTAAAACCCCGATTGTATTTCAAGAAACCTGAGCGTAAACATCAATCTCAGTTGACGCACTCGCTCTGTTTCCAATACAATCCTAAAATGCTAAACATATGAAACTAGTGTATCGCTCAAACAACTGGTCATAGCATTTTAGAAAACACGCAGCTTTTCAAACATAGATTATATACAGTAGTTCAATCAGAGTTTATTAAAATAAGTTGAACTGTTGTAAACAGAAAGACAGACTTCCCAATACCCGACTACTTGCAGCTCTAGAGGTATGGTTGACATTGACTTCCATAATTATTGTGGAAGTCTGACCTTGTACTTGATAACCTGAAAGATGAATATTGGGGAGGGTCAGAAATATAAATATTTCTGAGTGAGTTCACATATTTACAATTGAATATTTAAATCGCATATATGTAAAGCATTTGTACATATCAAAAATATTACCAATTACTTGATCCAGATGAAACCCTACAAGGTACACAATTGTATGGGTCTCAACCTACACAATATGGGTATTAGACCGTGAACTGAATCACTGCCGTCTAAGCCGGTGTCTGAACCGTAACCGTGAAACTGCCATCACAGTACTGTGTTATCTGTGACCGTAACCGTTCAGCCGTCTCAGACTGTTAAGTCAGAGTCGCTAGCACTTCCAACGCCCAATGACATTAACTGACCTCTATGTCAGACACAGGCTCGTATCTAAGACACTACTGGTGATCACACAGTCCTATTGACAACCAATCGGAAGCTTGTTCCAATGGATCTTTCATGGCTAATTTCATACTATTGCGATTTATAATTTAAAACAGTTTAAATATAAATATTCAAAAGTAAAAAGCAAAAAGTAAAACTCACAGTACTGTCGTCCCCATTTTTAAAAACGTAAGCTCCAAGCAAGCTTGTCAGTCAAACACGTTGGTGTTTGACTCACTAGATCGAACACTCGTCGGATCTAATTAAAATTCAAATGTCAAAATACATTAGACATTGAATTTTAACTCTAGTCCTATTGTATAAACGATAGACTCAATAAACAAACTCTGACACTATAAACATCGCATATAAACTAATCTCAATATTGAAATTCTCGTTCAATATATACTACCACTCTTGGTATGGACTTATAGTCCTTTTAACATTAATCACTTTGATTAACGTAGGACTTTATTAAAACATCACATTGTTTTAATAAACCAACTATCCTCAAACGTCTAGGTTCTTTTTAACCTTTTAAACGTATCAGCTAACGTTTCAGAAGTCTCTTGAATCAACAATCGAGTATACAACTCGAACTAGGACGAAAACGTCCAAATACCGGACCTCTGACTCGCTGTGCGTTCGCACAGAGGGGACTGTGCATCCGCACAGCCTTGGCTATGCGCCCGCACAGCCCTTTGGTTGTGCGTGTGCACAGCCACGGGGACACACCCCGGGCTGAATCCGACCTGCTTACACGCGTAAAAAATACTCCAAACAACACAACGATATTCAACTCAATTCTAATCCGCAATCGAAACGTTAAACCAATTCGAATTCGATCGATTTAATACGGTCGACGTTATAATATTAATTATAATCCAATTTATAAATAACCGAATTTAAATTAGCGGTTATTACCTCGAATACGTGCGGATCCTCGAAGAAATTGGAGTCGGAATTGAGAAATCGAACGCGAAATCGCGAAACATAATTCGCGCGACCGTCCCGCGCGCCCTCTGCTTGCTAAGCAAGCACGTCAAATGAATTTGACGTATGAAATGAGGCTGCCCCTCACTTGTATATATAGGGAATTGATTTGGCTAAATTACCATTTGGTACTAGCTCAATCATGCACTTTAACTCTAATTTTAATTAGTCGTCCGTAGCCAAACGGAGACTAATTCCAAATTCCGTCAAACTTTACCTAAAAATCCAATAAAATATAAAACGAATAAAAATATTATTTTTATTCGCATCCGACTTATATTTTATTTTTAATAAATCTCCAAAAATTTATTAGGTACAAATCGGTCCCACTTAATTAAAATTACTATGTCCAAATTCCATAAAAATTTGACGGTAGTTTCGTCAAATTATTTCGCGAATATTGACACTAAAATTATTCGCTCGGGACTTATAGATTATTTTATTTTAATTTGGACTAACTAATAATATTTAATTAGTTTATAACTGAAACTAATTAAAGTAAAAAGTTCAAGGATCAAAACGATATGTTTGCCAAACTTGGCCGCCACTCTCCACCGCCTTATTTTTTTTTTAT
Organism: Mercurialis annua; assembly: GCF_937616625.2. Lineage (NCBI taxonomy): Eukaryota > Viridiplantae > Streptophyta > Magnoliopsida > Malpighiales > Euphorbiaceae > Mercurialis > Mercurialis annua. Next base: position 33,160,496 of record NC_065575.1, read on the forward strand.
TAATTTATTTTTCTTTTATTATTAATTATATATTTTTATATATATCTTAATTTATATTCGTTCATAACTCGTCGAGCTTTCCGAGTTTCGACATTTTAATTTCGGGGTTTTGTCCGAAATCTTAAACTCTCCATTTAGAGTGGTACATTGATATTTTAATTATCAATATATCAATTTATACGACACTAAAGAGTATTTTCAAATTTATTACTCCCGTTCACCCTCGTTTATTAAAATTTAAATTCTCGATTTAAATTTTAACTCATATTATTACGATACTCTTTTACGGATTCGTATAAATTAAATTTACGTTTAAATTTAATTTACGTATTCCGAATCTATTAAATCACTTCCCGTGATTTAATAATCTTAAATAGTTAAACCTACTATTATCTTTTGACTATTAAATTTAGTCTTTCCGAATATTTTTCTTAATATTCGAACCCGCAAAATATTATTTTTAATATTTTAATTACTCCAATTTGACCTCGTGGCATATTCTAATTACTTAAAATTACGGGGTATTACAATATAATCCCTCAACCTATCCAAACTTTGGTTCTCTTGCACTTCCCACTCGCTCACGTATTCCCAAGACTGATTTGGCGAGTGTCTTATTTGCTGTTGAACCCTCCTTAGATGGTCCACCTCAGCTAAGAACTCTTTTACCTTAAATTCCAAATAAGCTGATGTAGCAGTTGATTCAGACACAGAGCTATGGCTATTTCCAGTACTGTTTATGTCTTCATTCAACATTCTCTCTAATTCCTCTACTCCAATAGCATCCTCCCATATGTCCATGTCGCATGCTGATGTTGAGTCAACAGCCTCTATGAGAACAGATGTATTAGGTATAACAGGTAAACTTGGTACATTATGTGGATCAGACCCCACATGCGTATGAGCTCTACTAGGCCCAGACATACTGAAACACATGAAATTTTCAGCGTAAGTACCGTATGTAATAGTTATAGAAAAAATCACATTTTCATATAACAGGTATCAACTACTAAACCTATATAAGCAAAACACATAACAATCAAACACAATTCAGAGAAAATCTAACTATTTTCTCGAACAAAAATTCAGAGAAAATCTCCGCTTTGTCCTGTGTTTAAACAGAACCATTCTCCTCAAATACTGGTCATCTGCTCTGACCATTTCACTCCATGATTGTAACGTGTTTCCAACTTAGGAACACCTCCCATGTTCCATCAGTTGTAACGTGTCTCGAACACAAGAACAACTCATGTGTTCCTGATCATAACATCAATACACACTACACACATGTATAGTTGCTATCTATAGCTGATTGTATTCAATAACTGACAACTGATCAAGACATGACTTGAATCCTATGTTGCTGCAATAGTTCACTAGGAATTCTTATGACTTCTAGTACCTCTACTTAACATATATCAGCAACAATACTTCGGACATTCAAGTCCTAAAACATTGCTCTGATACCACACTTGTCACGACCCGATTTCCCCCTCGAAGCTCGAGTCGAGACCGGCGCTAGGGAATGGGAATGGTTGTTCCGAAACCCGTAGCAAGCCTAAAACCTCTATAAATTTTTCGCCACCTAAATATAAATCTAGATCGTACCTCGCGTACGACCCGTTTTCAGAAGACACCGTTAAAACATTTTTTCCGTTTAACGTGGAAAACACATTCTGAAAATATTCATATAAGCGAAATCGCGTTTTCAGAAATGCTGGTTGAATAACCCTAGTTATTCTGACCCACGCGCATTTCTGAAAACCGGTGCAGTGGTACAGGGACTTGGCTCACGTGCCATGCCTCGCAGGCAGCCCTGTCTCAAACCGCGCATCCGAACAATATGTTTAATAAAATATACCGAACACTTTCCTTTTTAAAGCGTTATATCAAACATATTAAAAACATGCACAGCAGGCACACAAACGTAAGGCCAGCTAAACTACACACAGTGTCTTTGCAGACCAAAGACACGAAGCTTGGCCCACCCGTAGGGGACACCATAAAACACCATATGCCTATTAAGTAGCCACTTATTAGAGTTAGACAAAGTCAGGTTTCTATCAGAGTATATAGACAGAGGAACCATGACGTGGCCACAGGCATATCAAACCTATATACACTATTGCAGCATTTAAGAGTTTAAAGTGTTATTTACATAACAACAGAATAAGCTTCCCTGATGGAAAAAGGGTGGAAGCTTGACCAGACCCGGTAGCTATGTACCTGAAAATGATAAACAACAACGGGGTCAGAAATATAAATATCGCGTATAGAAAAAATATCGGTATATAAAAATATTACCAGTCCTCGATCCAAATGAAACCCTAATCCTGATTACGTTATAATGCTATCATATATATAATGCATATGCACAACTCTTGTTTAACAGGATGAGCTGTATACATATGTATCACAACCATCTTAACTCTGAATAGGGTTGCTGGGCCGGAACTTAAATCACTACCACCTCAGGACTACCCGATAGGTTTAAGCCGCTTTACAAGCATCTGACTTAAAACCTAATCCCAATATGTATGCTTATAATATTTACCTCTCATCTAGTTCATTAACACCGGTGATCACACAGTCCTATTATTGCCCAATAGATAGCTCGTTTCAGTGGATCTTCCTTGGCTAAGTTTCATACTTAGTGCGATTTATGGATTTAAAAACAATTGAATACTAATATTCAAAAGTAAACAAATGAACTCACAAACACCGCTAGGTCTGCAACTTAATCCTGTGGTTGAGGTCAGACTGCTCGCTAGCTGGTCGGACTAAAAACATAAAGCAAACAGGATAAAACACATCAATATATGTTTCCTATAAAATTTCTAGGTCCTTAAACCCAGATTTAGGTCAAACATATAATCATATAAACACGTAACACTTATGGTCTGTTTTCTTTTAAAATCATATTACCAATTCTCGTTTTGAGAAAACGTATAAACTTCTCTCTAGAAGTTATTTTAGGTATCGCAATACCTAAAGAAAACCATTTATAGTATAGACCTAATTGTCAAAACAATTCTCGGTCATATACTAAGTATCTAGCAAAACCGATTGCTAAATTTTTTGAAACCGTTTAAACGTTGACTTTAACTCTTTTAAAGTCCATTATAAACGTTTAACTTTACTTTTAAAAGCTCCTTTTAAAAGTCTTTAGGTTTAGTTTTAGAACTCATTTCACTTTCTTCCAAAACAAGTTATCGTTTTAAAACATTTTCGGATCAACAAAACTACGTCAAGTTCTTAGGGCAAAAAGCCCAGAAAAGTCTCCCCTTATCGACATCTCGGCATGGTGCACGATCGTGCACCTTGGGTGCAAGATCGTGCACCTTGGGTGCATGATCGTGCACCTTGGGGTAGTGCACGATCGTGCACCTTGGGGTAGTGCACGATCGTGCACCATTAGTGCACGTTCGTGCACCCCAGATGGTGCACGTTCGTGCACCCTCTCATGGTGCACGTTCGTGTACCACATGGTGCACGTTCGTGTACCAAATGGTACACGTTCGTGCACCCGAGTGCACAGCCCCGGGAAAGTTGATTTCCCGGGCTTTCCGACGTGCTTTAACTCCGTTTTTCCGCCCCTAACACGTATACACAATCCAATCTATCCATTTTCACGTTTGAAACGTAAAACTATTACGTTTACGTTCGATTCGATACGGTAACCGTTTATAAACGAATATATATTTGAAATATATCGAAATATATTAAAATAAACGTTTAATACGGGTTTAATACCTCGATTACTTGAGTAATCGTTGAAGAAATGGAGTTAGAATCGAGAAACGGATCGAACGGCCGAAACCCTAGGTTTGGCTTCGCACAGAGAGAGCAAGCAGCTCTTTATTTCTTTCAGATGAAAGAAAATGAAGATTTGGCCTTCATTTGCATCAAATGATGCATATATATACTTAAATGGTAAAAAGTCCACTTTAATATTAGCTTCTTCATTAGTCGTCCGTAGCTTAAACGGAAACGATTTCCAAATTTCGTGAAAATTTTACCAAAAATCAATTAAAATATAACAAGAATAAAAATATAATTTTTATTTCCATCCGACTTATATTTTATTCTTAATAAATCATTTTTGATTTATTAAGCCCGCATTGACTGCGCTTGATAAAATTTCTGCTTCCAAATTTTATTAAATTTTCACGATAACCTTTTTAAATTATTTCGCGAATATTGGCACCAAAAATATTCGCTAAGGACTTATGAATTATTCTGCACCCAATTCATAAATCCATATTATTATCGTTAACTATATAACTAATCAATTTTAAATTCTAAAAATTTAAATTTGCAATCCTATAGCCATATTAAAAATTTAGGGACACTTGTAAATTAAATTTATCTTTAAATTTAATTTACCTACTCCCGTCTAATAAAATATTAGACACGTGGCTATATTTTATTCCTTAAATTTCCGGGTTATTACATAAATGGATTTGGATATTGAGATTTTCTAATTCAAACTCCCTTTGGTTTCGGGTTACCTCGAAGAGTTCAGGATTTTCGAATTGGAGTTCTCTTTCTCTCGGAGATGGAAAATATCTCTCTTTTATTTGGAAAGGTGTTAAAAAAGTTTGTTGTGGTGATAGTTTTATTTGGAATGTGTTTATTAAAAACAATAGCTTCAAGATAGGAGATGGATCATTGATTACTTTGTGGAATGATAATTGGATGGGATTGGAATCGGCTCTCTCCCTTTTTTCGATTCTATTTAATTTATCAAACCAAAAAAATGCTAATCTTAAGCAAATTTGGAGGGATGGATGGAGATGGCGTCGTAGATTAAGATGTGGTGAAAAGGAGGTGTTCAATGTTTTATTAGCAACATTTAATTCTTTGATTTTTGTTGATGGAATGGTTGATACTTTGAGTTGGAATTCGTCTTCTAAGGTGTATTCTGCTGCGTCCTTTACTCGAGCAATTGCTGCTGCTCGGCGAGCTGTTCAGTAGGTGGAAGTCAGGCGGGTTCAGCAGGTTGCAGGTGTTCTGGGCTGGCAGTTCTAGCAGTAGGTCTCTCGTCAGGTGACAGCAGCTTCAGTGGGGTAGTTTCTGGGTTCAGCAGCTGCGGAGAGGGCAATCAGCTGCGGGTTAAGGAAATTGGGAGCTGCAATTTTCAAACTCTTTGACGTCTAAAGGTATGTTTTCTAAGCTTTGGAAATTCTTAGCTCCTCAAAGAATTAAATTCTTCATATGGACGGTGTTGCATGGGAGAGTTCCGTCAAAAGAGTTTTTGGTTATCCGTGGCATTGTGAGTGTGGAAAATGCAAGTTGTTGTTTTTGTAGTTCTTTAGAATCGCATGACCATCTTTTTATGTATTGTGGTTTTGCTCGTTTGGTCTGGAATGATATTCTTTGCAAGATTGGAGTTTCATGGGTTATGCCAAATTCGTTGGGATGATTTTTATCGTCTTTGGCTAAACATTTTACCAAGGAATAGCTATGCTAAGCTATGTGAATTGCTGTGGATAATTATAGTCTGGGAGTTTTGGAATTGTAGGAACAAGAGAATTTTTCAACAAAAGATAATGAAGGTGGATGATATTATCTTGAGCGGTTTTCATAAAGCGGTCTTTTATTTTGTTAGTTGTAATGCTAGTTTTCCTTACTCGGATATGGACTTTTTTACAAGTCCCGATTGTATCTTAATTGGATGATATGCTTACTCTCTAAGTCGTAGCCTTTAGTGTGCAACTACTTTGCCTCTTCATGTGTGAAAGCTTGGTGTAGTTAAGCATTTTTTTGCCACTTCTTGTGGCCTTTTATAAAATTTTAATTCATAAAAAAATATACATACTGACTAAACCTGATGAGTAATAAAACTTCTGCCTTTGGAATAATAAGATAAAATAACGGGGATTGGAATATATGGAGTCTAATTAAAAGGGGGAAAATAAAGATTAATTATATGAGAAATAGTTGACTTAGTAATTCATGGAAACTCAATTCCGCGTACTAGATATGATGTTTCGAGTCCTATAGGATTCGCCTACCGAAACAAAGCTTAAGACTCGCTAAAGATTAATAAGTCAAAACGAGATCAACTCACGAATAGAACCTAACTCATACTGGTAAGGCCGAGTTCTATGAGACCCACCCATTTAGAACAAAATATGTATGTGAAATTCCTAAGAAGGGGTGAATTAGGTTTAATGGCTAATTAAAAAGTCTGGTTAAGAAGAGATGTAGGAAGATTAGGGTTTAGAAGAAGAACACAAAATAATATTAGAGTGGTTCGAATTAAACACAATCCTACATTCACTACTCAATCAATGATTTAGATTTTCACTAAACAAAACTTGATTGCAAGTGATAAAAATGGTGCTTTGTAGCTAAACACCCAATTTAGAGTTTTTTTAAAGAAAAAGCCCTAACTTACAACTAATTGAATTTTACAAGACTTAATCAACAACTCACAAAGAAAATAATAATGTTCTAGCAACTAGAACAACAAGCAATCAATGTTAAAGGATTGATGCACAATTAAGTTGAGAGAGTTGAGAGCTTTGAATCTTTGCAATTAATGTTCTAACCAAACTCAATGGATTAAAACAAGTCTTTAAAGGCTTCTTGCTGATGTCATAAAGTCCCATTGGCTTTTGCAAAAATCTTCCCGTTATAAATCCTTGAGAAACTTCAAAAATAAGTTATAAGCAAACAACAGAAGGTCGTCGTAAAAATAGAGATGATCTTCTGTCTTCAATGGCGAGTTTTGAAGTGACAGATAATCGTCTATCAAGATAGACGATTGTCTACTACTTAAAAGCTGCACGGAAACTACTTATAAATTTCATAAAAACTTTAGACGGTATTAGAAAACGATTACATGCCAATTGATTATTTATATTATCAAAATTAAGAACGTAAAGACGCATGGTCCAACAATATGGATTCGCCTAAAGAAGAAATGATAGAATCTCATAGGATTCAGTAAATATGGATAACTCCAATGTATACTAAAACCTAATACGAATCTTATTCAAATATATTAGCTTGTGTTGTTTATGTTGTTGTTTCCTCGGGTATTGTCCGAGAGGATCAGTTTGTTTAACCGAGTACGATGTTTTCCGCTGTTGGCATGTTCCATTATATTATTTATGTATGATTAGCTTGGCATGCTTAGCTTCCGCGCTTGTTTATTTTATTGTTATTGCCATGCTAGATCTAAGAGTGGATTCTCGGGTGCCGCTGAGTATTATGGGAAGGCTTGCTACGAGTTCCGGAGCAGCCACTCCCGTTCTCTAGCGCCGATCTCGATGCCAAGGAAATAGGTCGTGACAATCAAGTAGCGCATACTAGACTGCTCAATGCCTTCATGAAGCTAGTCGAGCCAATGCCACCCTAGAGGGGCATCCCATGACGATTGCACTTACAAAATTACTCCAAGTAAGTATACATTTCAAATACAGTTTATGCACTAACAAGAGTGTCACGACCTAAAATTATAGATCGTGACCGACGCTAGGGTATGGGAGTGGTAGCTCTGAAACTCGTAGCTAACCTCGCGGATAACATACAAACATACATAACCTGCATAAAACCAATGCTTGGGGGAAACCGGGACTCCAACCTAAAAGCTATTAGTTTATATAACAACATATAAACAAAAATGCTCGGCTCAAAACCGAGACTCCAACAACATTCCTTATATATAAAATAATCCAATTTCAAAGTATAACATGCCAATATCAATATAAAACAGTCGGACCAATCCGATAATCTAATGTATAGATAACTATAAGGTAAACTAGTTTTACTACGGTCTAAGAGTTTAGAACAGTTTAACTAGTTTTCTTGAAATCAATTAAACCTCCGACGAATGAAAGAAGTCGGAGATCAACCAAAAGCTCTCAAAATCATAAACCTCAAAATGGGGAAAACAACGAGGTCAGATATACTGAGATGAGTTCACAATACTATTTACATGTATTAAGTGAAAACCTATAAAACCATATAACCTTTTCATACTTATATATATATATATATATAGCATTAGGAGACAGTATTGAAATGAAACCCAAAGTAGATGTGACAAATCATCACTAAATCCCAAAGTATACGAGAACAAATCCTTGTCGGTCCCAAAGTAGGCTAGACATTTATCAGCTAAACCTAAAGTACTTACTAATGCACACATTCTCGATAATTCCTATCGAGTAGCTCGTTCTAATCCAGTTCCATAATAATCAAATACCAATTCGAAAACATTTATATACTAAAATATACAATTTAGTTAATAAAGCGGTAAATAACACTATAAACTCATTGCTTGAGAATCCACTTGAAAACCTGCCAAGCAACTAGACCTGCTCTAACTCAAAAGCACGAGCAGACGACGGGTCTAAAAACAAGGCATAAGTTAAAATCAATTCAACCCCTAACTCTAAAAAAAATAGACACCACATAAGACTAGTATCTCAAATCACAAAGCAAATAATAGGCCAAAGCATAATATATATACACACTAGAGTCAAATAACAAGTTAAGCTTAATTGAGTTCCCACTTGAAAACATAATTCGGAATACTTACATAACTTAGTTAAAATCATTAAAACCAAGTAAAATCCGAAAATAGTAGGTTAGTTGAGTTAACACAACTCAAGCTAAACCTCACATATCGGGCGACCTAAGTCTAACCTGACCCGAAGTTACCAAAGTGTGGATCAAGTTTAAAAGTCCGGAAAGCCTTTAAACCAAATCAATATTCATTTGAAAACAAAGAAACCCATTATAGCCTAGTTACCAACAAACCACTTATAGTATCATACTTAACACTTAGCCACAATTGGCCAACCAATCCAAAGTAGGCACAATTCTGTGACGTCAATTGTTGACGTATGACGTGTGGATTGTCAACATCTTTTCATGACATGTGTTATATATAAAGAGTTAAGTGAAATCAAAGTTATATGGATTACAGATTTAGTAATTTGATGGAAATGGAGATGTTATATGTTAAGCAAAGCAATGAAACGAAATGTGAGAACATGTCACTCAACGATTTGATCACGGATAGAATGGAATTCCATACATTCTTAAGGTAAGATGAATAGGTAAGAATCGTATATGAAGTGGCATAGTGAGTGTTCAAATTGGAGTTAATTCAAAATCCATTTGATGCATTTTGAAGAAGTTTTCAGGATAGTGCGCAGGTGTTGCCTACACACTGACACTGTTTAGTAAAACGGCGATCTCTCCTAATTGAATCGTTGGATCGAGACGAAACTTGACAGCAGCCTTCCTAAGAGGTAAATCTATAAACTGACCGTTGGAATTTTGAATCTGGCAAGTTTCGAGTAGTGTGCGAACGCACACCCTGAAATTTAAGGAGTGTGCGAACGCACACTCAACGTGTGCGAATGCACACTTTCTAGGTCGGCAGTAGGACTATAAATTCGACCGTGAACGTTCTAGAAGAGGGGAAGCTCATTCTCCTTTTCTCCTACAGCTCCAAGAACCCTAAAACTTTGTTTCCTTCACCATTGTTTCATCAACATTCACCCAAAAACATAATCAAAGCATGAATATGATACTAGAATCAAGATTATTCAAGTTTGGGGTTTAAGAGTCGAAAAATAATAAAATTTACTATGGAATAATCAATTCGCACGTTTGAATTTTTGGAGCTTCACCAAAGAGCAAAGTCCGAGTTCAATCTTTAAGGTAAAGATTTTTTGATTTTTGGATTTAATTGGGTATCGTTGGATTGATTATGTTATGGTTTGGAGTTTAGTTAAATCATTGAAATTTCAAGTGAATTATTGTTGTTTATAGCTGTTGTAATAAATGAAATGATGTTCTTGACGTATTGCAACGTTGTACTGAAGTCGTCGATGAGATAGGTCAGTTTTGGCTCAAAAAGGAGAAGTTAGGGGTTATACGTTGTACAGAGAAGTTGTGCGAGCGCGTAGCCACTGTGCGAACACATAAGGTGACTGTGCGAGGGCAGAGTCTGCTGTGTCGCTGCATAACGATTTGTTTGATAATTCTTCGATGTTTTGACCCGTAATTAAATTGTACGTCCGAAGTTGAGTCGAATGGATCTAAAAAGTAATTAAATATGATTTGGACTAAGAATAACTAGGATTTAAAACCCGAAGTTGTATGAAACCCTAAAAGTGGAGCAAAGAAAGAAAATAATATCGGTTTTAGTCCTAGACCTAGGATTTCATAGTAGGTTTGCGTTTATGAATTAAACCCATTCTGATAATATGATGTAACAGTGGATTCGACGAACTACGAGATTGACGAGTTCAAGTATTCGGGGGAATCAATCGACGTATCTATTTATATAGCTGCGGTGGATAGCATTTATTGTGAGTACATTTTATTACTCGTAGATATTAATAAAACCAAGTATGTTCATATCATAAAGGCTATATGAATAATATACTTTATGTTTGGATCGTATGTTTTTAGGTATGTTTGAAAAGTATTATATTACGTATGTTTTGAAAATAAGTATTTAACGTAACATGTTGTTTTAAGAATAACATAAACATATGATAAATAAGTCAAGTAGTGATAGTACGGGGAAGGGAAAGTAAACATAATACGTATTTGAATATCGCCTAATATGCACCGTAAGAGACTTATACATGACAATGTGTACTACTAAGTGAATCAAATGCTTTATATGAGTATGTTTTATGGATGTGTGATCTTATTTGTTATATGCTTGTCATGGTCCAATTAAGGATCAATATAACTAGAAATAAAGTACAGAAACGCTAAATAAAAGTAACGAATAAGCTGTACTATTTTACACTTGATAATAAGTTCTGAGATACGAGGTAACTCGGTAGAATTATCCTGGGACATGTATCTCACTAGCATTCGATAAAAGTCCTTGGATTCATATGATAATAAAAGTCAAACATAAAGTATCGAGAACCAATTATGCAAACAATAATTATGACAGGAGAAATAAAACACATCGGTTGGCTTTGCTATCGATGTCAGGTGAACGTAATACATCGGTTGGCTTTGCTATCGATGTCAGGTATACGTGAACATCGGTTGGCGTTGCTATCAATGTCAGGCAAATAAAGTTAAATAAATGTAACTAGAAATGAAAGATATCGAACATAAATAAAGAACGAAATATATTGAATATACATAAGTGACAAAGGATATTAATTATGAATACAAAATATTTATATGATCGTTTTGAAGGTATATGGTATGTGAGTTTAAATGAAGTAAGAGTTTTGGTATGATTTATATTGAGTACGATCTATCTTTATCTTAAGTATGATTTGAAAAGACTTTATTTTACATAAAGCGAATTTAAAATGTTTTCACCCTTTATGTAATATTTACTTGTAATATTGTGCACTCACTCAGTTTTATACTGACCCCGTTGCTCCTCCAAATTTTTCAGGTTTAGTAAGTTATGATCCGAAGAAGTAAGCTTCCGAAGTTCTCATTCCTCGGGAGTCACTTTATGCGAGATTTGAAATAAAAATCTTGATTCTAGAAGTCCGTAATAGATTAGAGTTTCTTTGACTATGTAATTATATTTAAGCATTTTAACTCTGATGCTTTTATAAATGGGGTCACATGTACTATGAAATTGTTTTATGAATAAAAGTATGTTTTGAAAAGCAAAAAAATTACAGTGTTTTTAGGCTTGCTACGGATTTCGGAGCTACCACTCCCATTCCCTACTGCCGGTCTCGGCCCATGAGATTGAGTCGTGACACAAGGCATAAGTTAAAAGAGAAAATTAGGAAAAATACTCTCTTTTTAAAAATAATAGGATTTCCTACCTCAAGAAGGAAAAGATAGAGAAAATACCTCACCCTTTTACTATAATTATTTTTTTACTCTAAGACATATTTATATTATAATTATACCTACTTTTTATTATTATTTTACTCTAATCATATTTTTTTTACTCTAATCATATACTATCTGTCACTTTTTTTTCCCTTTCTCTTTCCTTTCTCTTTCTTCTTCTTTCCCTTCTCTGCTTTTTTTTTCCGCCATTTTTCTTCTTCTTCTTCTTCTTTATTCTTCTTTTCTTCTCCATTTTTTTTTTCGTCATCGTTCCTTCATCGATCCGTTGTCGCTCCGCCATCGTTTCGTCGTCGCTCCGCCGTTCTTTCATATTTGATTTTAGCGATTTTTTTCTTAATTCGTGGTGATAAATACAATTCATTTTAACTTTCAGATCTAAATAAATTAATCTTGATTTTTTTCAATTTTAGATCTAAAAAGCTGCATGAAAAACGATTTTATGATGAAAAAAACGATTTTCTGCAAACAAAACAGCATCTGATTATCATATGAGTATCACTGCATTATCATCACATTATCATAACACTACAGAAAAAATTATTTTTTTTATAAAAAAACAGCCTCTGATTATCATATGAGTATCACTGTATTATCATGTAGTTATCATAACATTGCGGGGAAAAAAATTCTGCATAAAATAATGTTTGATTATAAAATCGTTATCATAATATTATCATATTTCGTTATCATAACATTATCATATGATACCGAGATGATGATATTTATGGTATCAAGATGATAATGTTATGATAATATCTATGATTATGTTATGATAAAACAATATTTAATTATCATGTCAGTATCAGTATATTATCATGTTGTTATCATAACACTGCAGTAAGATAACTAGATGATAATGAGATATGATAATGTTATGATAATATCTATGATTATGTTATGATAAAACAGTATCTGATTATCATCTCAGTATCAGTATATTATCATGTTTTTATCATAACACTGCAGTAAGATACCTAGATGATAATGAAATATGATAAGATTATGATAATTGGATGATAACGTGCGCAAAAATATAATTACAGAAGGATTTATGATAACCAGATGATAACGGAGTAAAATCATAAATATTTTTAAACCCAGAGTAAAAACATAAATCTGAAAAAAACGTGAGGTATTTTCTGCAACTTTTCTGTGTTGAGGTAAAATGTGCAAATATTTTCATTTTTGGAGTAAATGCCTAAACTTCCCAAGTTAAAATCAATTCAACCTCTAACTCTAAGAAAACTAGATACCACATAAGACTAGTATCTCAAATCACAAAGCAAATTATAGGCCAAAGCATAGTATATATACACACTAGAGTCAAATAACAAGTTAAGCTTAATTGATTTCCCGCTTGAAAACATAATTCGGAGTACTTACATAACTTAGTTAAAATCATTAAAACCAAGTAAAATCCGAAAGTAGTGGGTTAGTCGAGTTAACACAACTCAAGCTAAACCTCACATATCGGGCGATCTAAGTCTAACCTGACCCGAAGTTACCAAAGTGTAAATCAAGTATAAAAGTCCGAAAAGCCTTTAAATCGAATCAATATTCATTTGACAACAATGAAACCCAATATAGCTTAGTTACCAACAAACCACTTATAGTATCATACTTAACACTTAGCCACAATTGGCCAACCCATCCAAAGTAGGCACAAGCGTGCCAAAACACTTAAATGTATCAACAAGGATTGAAACACACATCTAAATCACAAACTCAGGTCTGAACCAATAACCAATCCAACTATTAACTATGGCATAGCAGAGAAAAACTTACATACAACCATCATAAAACATTTTCCAATGCTCCTAAACAATGTCAACATGCTATAGGCATTACAAACAGCCCTAAATCATCTATGGGCAACAACTATAATGCCAAACAATAATTAAACAAAGTCAAAGCATACATATGCATTTCATGCCAATACAACAACATTTGATTTACCAAAAAATTGAATATCCATAGCATCAAACCCAAAGTATATACACAACCCTATGACATGCATTTAAGCCGCCAAAATCATGCCAAAATAGTAGGTAAACTGTGCCATAAACATACAAAGCAATCTAGCATTTAAACCTAACCAATGATACAATTCACCCAAGGTATAATCCAATAAACAACATGCTAAAACAACCTTAAACATACAAGATCATATCTATACATTCCAAAACAGTAACCAACATCACAACACCCAAATAACCCTAAGGCGCAACGTGGGGCGCGATCGGTCCATCGCGCCTCACCTGTTGTAGGTCAAACATGGCCAAAACTTGGCCTAAGGCCCATATGCAACGACGGATCAAAACCGAAATTGAAATATTGACCAAACCGAGCCCAAAAAACACAAAAACGATAAAAACAATGACGGAACAATGTTGGAAACCAAACAAAAAAACACGGGATGTTACGAAGAGTTTCTCATATGTTGTTTACATCAATCCAGGCTAGGTCATTCAGCTAACCCCTACAAGAAGATCCCTGATCTTGAGTCAATGTACGAGAACAATCTCAATTCCTCAACAAGGGAATAACAAGTAGTGAAACACAGGTGAATCCAGACAAGATCCTGGTTTGAATGGCCCACTCTGAAAAGGGAATACATAATCAAATCAGAAAATTACCAAACACAATATGCATAGAAAACAAGGGTAAAAAAAGAACCCACATGCACAACGGGCGGGACCTTCCTCAGACGACCTGGTCCATACTAGTACACATATAGGCAAGGGCCACAACTCCACTTGCCAATGGGATTGCTCATCAAACCTACCATTACTTAACAAATATCTGATCTGATACTCCAAACATCCCAACTCTTAGATTGACATCCAACATCCGGATCCATCATTTATGATTTGAGCGAGTCAGCTGATCTCCGATTCTTTATTTTCCTCGAAGGTTTTCTTTATTACTAATAAAGCTGTCAAACTGATATGATTCTTAGACCGAAGTAGTAACTAGAAGTCGTTATCATTTTAGTTTGTTGTCGGATTGGTCCGAATAGATTTATTGTTGTTTTGGCATGACATTGTTAACTCTGGTTTTATTATTTATGCCATATTTGGAGACTTGGAGTTGACCGAGCATTTCTTATTTAACTATTGATATTATGAACTGCTAGAATTAGGTTGAAGTCTCGGTTGCCCCTGAGCAGTGGTTTTTTTTGCAGGTTTATTTGTTTGTATGTTATCCATAAGGCTAGCTACGAGTTTTTGTAGTACAATACCCATACCCTAGCGCTAGTCGCGATCCATGAATTTTGGTCGTGACAGAATTGACCCCGGTTTAAACCAGCATACTCGTATCGACGAGACGTACAACTTCTGGGTTCTGGCCGGAACCCAGTTCCGAGCATATCGACGGTTAAAACGGATTGAGTGCTAGACACTCCAGTCAACGAGGTTAAAAAATATATCAACTGCTCTTGGGTATGTTGAAACTGTTTAAAAACGCTTTCTAAAAGCATGATCCAATCCAATATTAACAAGCTAATGGACTAACCACGTTAATTAGTTAAATCAATCAAAACCAGCAAATCACCTAAATATCTTAGGACTACCATGAAAACATAGTTAAATGTTGTATAGGTTATTTAAAATAACTAAATAAAATCAATCAAATCTAGAAAACCAGTTTTATGCTTTGTGCATGTAATCAATCCAGACCAACCAACCATTTGTTATTTGTTAGAAACCTTTAAGGTTAGATGAATGCCTAGGAGTATTTGCTATTTTTCAAAATCGAGTCATATGAGCGTCCTGAATTGGGTCCCATTACTGCTTTTATATGTGTTTAAATTTCCGCAATTTATAATGCGAAATGCATTAATGTTGAGATCACATATAAAACGAATACAACTAGTTAAAGCAAACGTCACTGATAAGACAAGTACAAGAGTTTCGGTAGAATGTCGACGAACCCGATCTTTTGGTCCGGCGTACGATAATCTCACCCATAAACGAGCGAGGTTATCCATTCGGTATAAAAAACATTCCTTGCTAAGCTAGGTGTCGACTCCATATTTTCTGAAACCCTTTCCAGAATAGAGTCCTGTTATAAGCTTGGGCGAGCGACCCGGAATCCCGCTCCGCTCACAGTACTGTCCATCCATATCTCCATCAGAGCATTCAACAAGGGACCTTCACACTTCCTAGCTATAGTAAACTAGGCACAAACAAAGCGGACAAAGCCACTATCATCTATCCGCCTCTTAATCAGAAGGGGCAAAGAATCAAACCACAACCGAGCTTAGTGAAAGTTACCAGACGTACGGAATGTGTCTCTATCCTAGAATTTTAAGATTGCCAAATTTGTTAATACTGGTAAAGGAATAACCAAAAAGTAGACCTGAAATTTGATTTTTGAATAAAAAATCACACCGTCCAAGTGGACTGGTTCTATACTGATGGCGACACCGGCGGTTCTTTGTGATAGTTGCATCGTATCAATCTGGCACCTGCGCCAGTACAGGTTGTCCCCTTGGAAAGACGTTATTCAAAACCCCGAACCTATTTTTAAGTTACTTTGAGCGGTAAATCAAACGTTGAAGAAATTAATACATTTACCCAAGAAAAACATTTGGAAAACTTACCTCAATTAAAACTATAGTGCAATTCTAACTCTCAAAACAAAGAAAAAGCGGGACATCCTGGCCCATATCGATAAACAAAGTATCCTGCATTGCATGCCTGTCAAGATTCGAACACGACTCTCTGAATATCGATCGTCTCGACATGATAAAAATCTGTAGAAAATGCTTTCAAAATTGAGAGAAAACAAAGAAAACAAGAAAGAGAAAGTAAGTAAGAGAGAGAAAATAAAAGTAAAAAGTGAATAAGAAATTCACCTATCGAAGGTATTTATGGCATCAAGCCTTCAAAAGGACAAAATTGAGATATAACTTTTGCCCGAAAAAGGATATAACACCAGATATTAGATTCTTAGACACCAAACAAATTTCAGATTCTCAAATCACTATACAGATTGCAAATTCTCAGATCAATATATGGATTTCAGATTCTCAAACACTAGGTAGACTTAAAATTCTCAAACACTAAACACACTTCAGGTTATCAAACACCGAAAAAATTATCAAATATCCAAAACAAATCCTTAGATCTTCAGAAAACCATTCAGCAGACCAGACAGTTATCCCCAAAGGACAGAATCGACTTTAAGCATATAGTGGTAGAGAGACACTCAGATATCCATCATTTGCAGAATGCGACTTAAAAAACGGCAGTCTAACCCTACATGCAAAACTCCAGATATAAGAGAATTTTATTGTAAAGAAGACATCACAAATCTTGTATGCAATAGTTCAAATAAACTTCAAATATTTTTGATGATTGTGGACTAATTACGGATTCCATGCATCCCTGCAATATGATGGCCCTTGGGACGGCCAAGGGGATATTGTCCTCTCTACAAACCTAGAAGGCACCGAACAAGATAATTACCCGGGATCCATGCAATAAGATGGCCTTTGGGACAGCTGGGGGGATGTTTTCCCCTCTACAAACCGAAAAGGTACCAAATAAGATAATTACCAGGGGTTCAAGCTATTGATCAATCCTCAGGACAGCTAAGGGGTACAGTTATATTCCATAGGAAAAACAACAGGCAGTTCGGATCCAGCGAACGACCTTCAAACTAGCTGAGAAGTATTACTCTTGAATTGACCCATAATAGACCAAATCAGGGGTCGTGGAATCAGAATCAAGCACCTCAATGGGAAATGCTTAGGCTAGAGCTTTATCAAACCACCAGCGAGGAGTACCTCCAATGATGGAAAATATCCTTATTGCTTGTCGAACATCAAGTCTGGTTTTTTTTGACAAGAATTGACCTAATTTGTTAATTCCTGTCAAACAGGGGGCAAACTTTAGACACCTCTTTTCCGGACAGGTAAAAAAGTGATAACAGATTGAAGCGTCCGATGATGATTTAGAAAGAAACCTATTCGTGTGACGAGCTAGCAATCCACATGTTAGAATTCAAGCGGGCTAGATAAATGTGCATCGACAAATTTGAAGGATTGAAACGTAATTTACCACAAATAACCCATAAATATTCAAAGGGGTTGTGATTGAAGTCTAGGAAATTGAACTAATTACAATGGCTTAGAAGTTTATAGACCAATTTATAGGTTTGATGGATTAAATTGACCAAAACTAAATCTTAGTGGCCTTAAAAGCCCTTTTCGACACTTTTAAGGACCAAAACAGCCTTTTCACCGTCTTTTTCATGCCATATTTGAATTAATATGAATTTAATGAAATAATTACCTATGATAGATATCTTAATTAATTTAAACACCTAATATTTAACCCTAATCCTAACCATTACAAATACAACCTTATAAACCGTAATTAAGGGACGAGACCAGAAGCATGCATAATTAAACAAATTACGATCAAAAGGGAAAATAACCCTAATTCTACACACCTTTTTCGAACTATATACACCCCCAAAACACCATTCTTCAATCAATTTTAGTCCACCAAATCAAGCTTAAAAGTTTCAATCAATCAAGAACAATGCTGCACTTTGATCCAGAGATTGATTGTACATCCAAATCGCCAGATAACGAACTCAAGACTCATAGCAGTACTTATGGGGACTCAGTCATAATTCATATCACTTTTCTATTATTGTTATGCAAGTTGTTTCTAATTTTGATTATTAGGATGCATGCTTAGTTGTTCTAATCGTTCTTGCCATGAAATTGCGATAACTGTATAAACTACCATGATTTTCATATTTTTCATCTCTAGATCCATGATTGTACTGTTGTTAATTGTTTCATACATTTAGTTTGATTATTTTCGAATTTCAAACACTTAATTACGCGTTTTTACTATTCCAACATGTTTTTCAAACGAATCTCAAAACTAGTACGACCTCTGTTTTGGCGCCGCCGCCGCCAGTCTATTTGGTAGCGTCGTCGGTTCTTCAAGTGCCGGTATTTTTTGTTTCTAGACCCTTCCAGATCTTTCGATGTGATTCCAATTTGTATTTTTTATGTTTCCGGGCTCGTTTGCCTTGAAATTAGGCCCCGTTTGAGCCCACATATTTCTAATTATTTGTACGCTTTATTTTTGTAACCTTTTGAACTCATTTAGTTAGAATCATCATGCCATGTCAGCAACAATGATTCTGTCAAGTCATTATGAACTTTGAGGCCCAAATTGCCAGACCAGCAATTTCCAAGAGCTTTTCTCGCTTCTTTCGAATCGGTAATGGGGTCGAGTTTGAACCAGTGAATTTGTATCGACTAGAGGAACAACCTCCTTTTTTTGAATCCGGCTATATCGACCAATGGATTTGAATCCGGCTATATCGACAGACAGACGACAAACAACTACAAGACATTCTAGAAAATAGGTTTAAAAATATCTCTAAACTTTGGATGTATATTATCTACAATTGGGTATGTTTACGTTGTTTACTACTTTGAATGTATGTCTAGATCCACCATTATTAACAGGATTAATTAGATAATCACGTTAATTTAGTTGAAATCTAATTAATCACATAGAAAATTTTGGACTGCCATAAAAATGTAATTAGTGGTTGTTTAGGAATTCAAGATGATCATTCTAAAAATGAATCTCACATTTACATCGGGTTTAGGTTTTATGCATACAAAATGGAATAAAATCCACTTGCGCATGTTACATGTTAGAAACCTCATGATTATATGTTATCTCAGAACTACTTACTACTTGTCCACATGTAGTCCAGATCGAGTTATATGCGCATTTTAATATAATACATGTTTACATTTCCACATTTACATTTTAGTCTTTTTTTCCAATTATTTTTATTCCCAGCCCTTTATTTCTAGTATGCTATTATTTGGATATCCTGCTTTGTTGAGATATTCTTTTTATCAGGAATATAGTTTTTAAATTGATAAAATCAATAAGTCAAGTACATAAGTTTTGGTTGTGTTCATGAACCCGATTTTTTGGAAAGATTTGAGATGTAATTAAAATTCAAAGGGAAATTTGGAAAATAAAAAATATTTGAGATGTAATTATTTATAAAAGGTGGATACCACTGTAATTATTTTATATTTTGATAATTATCCCTATATTTTTTTAAGTTATTTATACAATCAAAGAAAAGTTAAATTATCAAATATTAACTTTTTAAAAATTAAAATACACAAAAATTACCAAATAAAACAATATATGTTATTTTGTAATAAAGTTTACTTTTTGGAAGACCTAAGTCTATTTTTGGTATATAATGCTCAAACTCATATCCAACTTGCTTGGCTAAGGAATGGATATAAAACTTACAAGTTTTAGCAAAAACAATCCAAAATCATTCTTCACCACATAAAAAGAACAACATCAAAGTGGCCACTAACATAAAAAGAAAAATAAAACATGGACACCAAATTGAATGGAAGAGAAGAGAGTAGTACTACTACTAGTTGCCCTATCACTTCATTACCATAAATAACATAAAGAAAGAAAAGCAGACAAAATAAGCTAGAATCCAAGCTAAAATCTTCCCCACAAACTGAAAATGACATGCCATCTTTTTCTTTATTAGCTCTTCTAATACATGTACACCACCAACTAATACTTAAATCAACCTATTCATTATTTAATTAATCTAGTTTAATTACAACCTAACACTTCTTCATTCATTTCATAAACAATTTTGCATCTATTCTTCAAGCAACACTAATGATGCTGTCACCACTAGACATGGGCTTAAAAGCTCCTGAAGAAGAGTGTGTTGACGCTGTCGGCGGTTGCTCATCCGACGACGGAGAGGATAGCTTCAAAGACAGTGGCAAAGACGGGGGATTTTCTTGATCATTTAAGTTAAGATCGGCCATTTTTGAAGATGGGGGAATTGGAATTGATAATTTAGAATTTGTGCTTGGTCCTAATGGGAGATTGTTCTGCATGGAAGTCTCGAATGAGACCGAAAAAGTTGACATCGGAAACACTTTAACTCCAAGATTAGTTGCAGTAGTGTCTTGATGAGGTGATACTTGATCTTCCTTAATTGTCGAGCCCAAGAACTGCAATATAAATTCATGAACATGAGAATTTGTCAAAATATATATAACTAATGTAAATAGAGTTAACTTAAATTGCAAGTTCAACTTCCGATGATGTGGACTTACGGTATCAGTTGTGATATCGAATAGACTAGACCTCCGGCGGCGGCGATTTTGGTTGGTCCGGCGGAGGAAGTATTTTTGAGCATGACTAGCAACTTGGGTAGGGGTACGAGTCTTGACAAAGTTTCTTGAAATTCCTCTCCAATCTCCTTTTCCTACTTTCTGTAACCCCGACAGAAAAAGTCTATGTTCTTCCTCTGACCATGGCACTCCTATTAAAAACATATCCCACACAAACCAATA
Organism: Mercurialis annua; assembly: GCF_937616625.2. Lineage (NCBI taxonomy): Eukaryota > Viridiplantae > Streptophyta > Magnoliopsida > Malpighiales > Euphorbiaceae > Mercurialis > Mercurialis annua. The sequence continues at coordinate 33,181,731 of NC_065575.1, forward strand.
AATACCAGAAGCCAAATAAAACAAAAAAATATTATTTTTTTTGTTATTGGTACCTCTCTTACGCTCGCTACTCCTGCCGGAGGCATGAACGACGTCGTCAGATTCATAGCCGGCGTCAACATCAGCGTTACTGTCCTGAGGCTGCATGTCATACTGGGACAGGTTATTCATACTAACACTCTTTCGAAAGGAAGAACCTTCGGTCATCATTCTCACACCAAATAGCATAATACCGTTTTCTCCGCCGGTAGAAGAAGCGGCGGCTCCACCACTTGTACATCCGCCATCAGCTGCTGAACCGTCTCCGCATGTTCTTGTGTTATGGCCGTTATTTCCACACTGTGAACAACTGCGGGACATGTTGCTATTTTCAGATGTTTGAATGAACTAGCTAGGGTTAGGTTTAGCCCATGCAATAGGAAAAATGAGAGAGAAAATAGCGATAGAAATGGAAAAAGATGAGAAAAGGTAGCTTAGGTTTGATTAATATAGTAGTGGTTTTAAGATAGTTTAGCCTTTTTTTACTTCTATTGTGGATGTGAAAAAGAGAATACTTATATTTTTTAATTATTTAACATTTGAATTATTTAATATATTATATACTCAACTTGTTAATCGAGTAGACAATTTTTTTTTTTTTGGTCAATCAACCAAAAGAGCAATTATATTGCAAAATAGGTCCAATTACAACTCCCAACTGGGAAAAGCAGCTAACTAATTACAACTCTGCAGACAGCAGACAGCAGAACAACTAAGTAACAAGCTACTACACAGAAGCCAGAACTAACTCATTTTGCTCCTCACATCATTTGAAATTCTAGCACAGATCTGATCTCTGTTTTGCACTTTCTGATTAAAAACTGCATCATTCCTTGCTCTCCATAAGTGATAGACTGTGGCATTGAACCATAATCTTCTGGCTTTTGCTTTTAAAGATTTTCCTTTAGCTCTTCTAGTCAGAAAGCTAACTTCTCTTCTCCAACTAAACTTCTGCCTGCTTTCATTAGAATTTTTAAGAGTTTTTTCCCAAACATCAGATGAGAAAATGCAATCAAAGAACAAATGCTCTATGCTTTCAATTTGAGAGTTACACAGAGGGCACATATTGTTTGTAGTAACTCCCCATCTTAGGAGCTTGTCTTTTGTATTAAGACTACCCATGATGGCCAACCAAGTAATAAAAGAGTGTCTGGGAATCATACCAGCAAACCAGACAATTCTGTGCCAAGAAACTTTCCTTTGCTCAGGGATTAGACTTCTCCAAGCACTGTTTACACTGAAAACTCCATTAGGTTTACCTTTCCATTTGATGCTGTCTAAGACATCTGGGATCACACTGCTGTTCTCTTCTATGAATTTCCAGGCATTTAGGGTAGTATCATCCATTGGGTCAGGAAAAACCCATTTGTTACCTCTCCATAAGTCAGAAACTTTGGCCATCTTAGGAATGTCTGCATCCTTCAAGTTAAGGTCTGGAAACCAATCTTTAACTGATCTCCCCTTCAACCAAGGGTCATGCCAGAAGGTAAAAGATTTCCCATCTCCCAAATCATACTGGAATAAATGTTTAACAGAGTCTCTGATTTTCAGAATCTGCCTCCAAATCCAAGAGCTTTCATAAGGTTTGTCAATACCCCAGAAACTAAGTCTCTTTAATTTGTTAGCAGATACCCAGGAGGCCCATAAGGTAGCCTTTTGAGAGACAATGCCCCAAATGTGCTTAACTAAGGCAGCTTTATTCCACAAGAGAACAGACTTAATGCCTAGTCCACCTGAGTCTTTTCTGTTGCACACTTTTTTCCAGTTAACCAGACCCTTTCTATTACTAGTGTTGTTACTACTCCATAAGAAGTCCCTGCAGGCTTTCTCAACTCCTTTTATCACTGCTTTAGGAAGCATGAAGACAAATTTTTAATATTAACTTTTTTTGTCAAAAATTAAAATTTTATGAAATGTTCGAAATATAAAAATGAACCACTCCAAATTAAACTTCCTTTAGATCTGAAAGGAAATGCGAATTGTATCATAAGAGAATTTATTTGAGGCTGTAAATTTTGAACCGTTTATTGTGTTGACTTTTTAAACATCGGTGTCAAGCCAAGTGTTATTTGTTAGTATAATGAAATTGAAGGCCTTCTGTATACTTTTGATTGTTGCGCAACGTCCAATGATAAAGGTTTCCTTGTGGAAAACAATTTTGGGAAAAATAAAGATAAAAGAGTCATTTGTTATGAATAGTGTGTGAAATATTATGGATGACAAATTCAAAGTTACCTATCTAATTAGGTGAAAATATTTCAACCCTCTATATTTGACATGCATGTAAATGCATTAATTACATGGTGGGTGAAATTGCCTATAAATAGGTTCCATTCTATGTAAAATTTACAAGTGAAAATATACTTACAAAAGTAGTAAAATCCTCTCAAATATTTGCTCTCTTATTGCATTATTAAGTGTTAACTAAATATTCATTAGTTTAGTCTACAAGCATTATCTATATTATTATTAAATTTATAACACGTTATCAGCACGATCGTTTTATTAGTTTACGATTCTCTAATCCAAGAAAATTCGGTAAAGTATTCCAAAGGTAAATCTCTAACTTTAATACTTGTCTAATTATTTAATTAATGGAAGGTTATACTTCCTACAAATTTTATTTACTTAATATTTAATTTATTATGTTTATATCTATGTTATTAATTTTTATATGGAAGGCTAACCCTCCTATAAATAATCATTTAATAATTTAATTTTAATCGTTGATGCTTGAGTGGTAATCCCCTTTCTATAAACGATTTTATTTAGTTGACACTATTAGTATAAATATAAATATTTTTATATCATAATTAATTTAATTCATTGTTGTCTTCATCTAAATAATTTTATTCAAAAAAAAAAAACCTAACGGCTACATAACGGTAACAAACGGCTATATAACGGTAATAAAACGGCTATATTTTTCTCTATATATACTCACTTTACTATTTATTTTCACTACACAATTTTTCATCTCTTAATCTTCAAAAATTCAAAAATGAAGCTATTTTGGATTATTATTATTATGTTACTTAGTTTAATACTCATTGGTATATTTAATCTTCCGTGGGAAGAATTTTATTTATATTTAGGTATTTTTGTATTTATTGTTCTACCTTTATTAGGTGTTGCAATAATTGTCGATTATGCATATTTATAAGCCAAAAATATGATGGTTGTAGTTGTTTGTTTAATTTTGAAAATAAATGATTATTATTTCTATGCTTTTATCGCATAAATAAATATTAGTTCTAATTATATTTATTTTTCATGTGATAGTTTAATCATGTCAAATCTTACAAAGCTTGAATTTACGGCACTTGATGTATCTGGAAAAAAAATTATCTGTCATGGATACTAGATGCAAAAATACATCTGCAAGCCTCTGGTCATGAGGACACTATTAAAGAGGGAAATAATGCCTCTACTCAAGATCGTGCAAAAGCAATGATCTTCCTTCGCCATCATCTTGATGAAGGATTAAAAAATGAATATCTCAGTGAAGATAATCCACTTGTTCTCTGGAATAGTTTAAAAGAACGCTTCGACCATCAGAAGACTGTAATTCTTCCAAAAGCTCGTTATGACTGGATGCATTTAAGATTGCAGGATTTTAAAAGTGTTAGTGAATACAATTCTGCAATATTCCGAATTAGCTCAAAGCTAAAATTGTGTGGAGAAACAATTACTGATGAAGATTTATTAGAAAAAACATTATCCACTTTTCATGCATCTAATGTGGTACTCCAGCAGCAATATCGTGAGAAAGGCTTTAAGAAATATTCAGAGTTGATTTCTTGCCTTCTAGTGGCTGAGCAGAATAACGAGCTGTTAATGAAAAATCATGCGGCACGACCCACTGGTTCTGCTCCATTTCCTGAAGTAAATGCGAGCGCATATAGATCTCCTCGTGGTCGTGGTCGTGGCCGTGGTCGTGGTCGTGGTCATGGTTATGGTCGAGGTGGAAATAATTACAACCATATCGGTCATAATAACTCCTTTAAGCATAAAATTCACCACCAGAAGTGGGATAAAAAGGAGGAGAAACAAGAAAACAGGAACAGTGGACAATATAAACATCAAGTGAAAAATGTCGATAGTAAATGTTATCGATGTGGCATGACTGGGCATTGGTCGCGTACCTGTTGTACGCCCAAACATCTTGTTGAGCTTTACCAAACTTTCCTCAAGAAAAATGGAAAGAATATAGAAACAAATTTTGTTTCTGATGATGATTTTGACCACAGTCTTATGCATAATGACTCTGTAGACATGACACATTTAGATGTTTCTGATTTTCTTGAGAACAATAATAATGAAAACTAATCCAGCATGTATTGTGATGTTTTTATTTACTTATGTATTGTTATGTTATTCTATAATTTCTTATGGTGATTTTTTCTTTGTTTGAATTAAGAAGCATATGGATAATACTCAGCATATTGTTTCGTCCAAGTTCAGTCATGAAGACATATGCCTTGTGGATAGTGCGAAAACCCACACTATACTCAAACACCAAAAATATTTTTCAAATCTTAAAAGATGTCAGACAAATGTCAGTTCAATATCTGGTAAGGTAAAATTAATTGAAGGCTCCGGAAGAGCTATTATTCTATTACAAGGGGGAACTATACTTACCATTAATGAAGCATTATTTTCCCCCAAGTCTCAAAGAAACTTGTTAAGTTTTAAAGATATTCGTCTGAATAAATTTCATATTGAGACAGAAAATGATGATAATATGGAATATCTTCATATTACAACAAATGTTTCAGGTAAGAAATATGTAATTGAAAAATTACCCACATTTTCTTCTGGTTTATATTATACATATATAAATGTGGTCGAGTCACATATGGCTGAAAAGAAAAAGTATTGCGATGCTTCAATACTAAAATTATGGCATGAAAGATTGGGTCATCCAGGATCAATAATGATGTGGAGAATAATTGACAGTGCACAAGGACATCCACTGAAAGGTGAGAAAATTCCCCAAGTAAGTAATATGTCATGTACAGCTTGTTCTATTGGAAAATTAATTGTGAGACCTTCACCGGCTAAAATTGAAAATGAATCACCTTTATTTCTTAAAAGAATTCAAGGTGATATATGTGGGCCAATTCATCCACCATGTGGACCATTCAAATACTTTATGGTATTGATTGACGCATCCAGCAGATGGTCACATGTTTGTTTATTATCAACTCGCAATGTTGCATTTGCAAGATTTCTTGCTCAAATTATTAAATTGCGTGTTCAATTCCCTGATTACACAATTAAAAGGGTAAGACTTGATAATGCTGGTGAATTCACATCTCAAACATTCAATGATTATTGCATGTCTGTCGGAATCACAGTTGAGCATCATGTTGCACACGTACATACACAAAATGGTTTAGCTGAATCTCTAATTAAGCGCCTTCAGCTTATTGCTAGACCATTAATGATGAGAACTAAGCTACCTATCTCTATATGGGGACATGCTATATTACATGCTGCATCATTAATTCGTGTTAGACCTAGTGCATATCATAAATACTCCCCATTACAATTAGCATTTGGTCAAGAACCAAATATTGTCCATCTTAGAATTTTTGGTTGTGCTGTATACGTGCCAATTGCACCACCACAACGCACAAAAATGGGTCCTGAAAGAAGATTGGGAATATACGTTGGTTATGTGTCCGCATCCATAATTAGTTATCTTGAACCTTTAACAGGTGATGTTTTTACAGCACGTTTCGCCGATTGTCATTTTAGTGAAGAAGAGTTCCCACCATTAGGGGGAGAAAATAAACAATCAGATAAAAATATTGCATGGTGTGAACCTTCATTATTGCATCTTGATCCTTGCACAAAACAATGTGAAACAGAAGTTCAAAAGATTGTGCATTTGCAAGCTGTTGCAAATCAATTACCTGATGCGTTTACAGATACAAAAAGAGTGACTAAATCATATATACCAGCAGTTAATGCCCCTGCTAGAGTTGAGATTCCAAAAGAGAATTCTGAAAATAAAGTCGCTCATGAATCAAAGACACGCCAGAAGCGTGGAAGACCGATCGGTTCAAGAAATAAAAATCCTAGGAAAAGAAAAGGAGCAGAAAATCTCGATCATGCTAGCAAAGAGAAAGGTGTTCCTGAAGAAACACAAGATAAAGAAAATACTCCAGAAGAAGAAATAAATGAGGTTAACCAAGGCAATGCCCCAGAAGAGGATATGAATGTAATTAATCAAGGCAGTACCCTAGAAGAGGACACAAATGAGAATAACGAAGAAATCTCGATTAATTACAATAATACAAAGATTGTTTGGAATCGAGACACAATGAAAAATATTGACGAAATTTTCTCTTATGTTGTTGCATGTGATATCATAAATGGAAATGAGGATCCCGAACCGAGATCGGTTATTGAATGTCAAAATAGACATGATTGGGATAAATGGAAAGACGCTATGCAAGTTGAATTAGAATCTCTTAACAAGAGAAGTGTGTTTGGACCTGTTGTCCTCACACCTAAAGATGTGAACCCGGTAGGTTACAAATGGGTCTTTGTACGAAAACGAAATGAGAAAAATGAAATCACAAGATATAAAGCTAGACTTGTTGCTCGAGGCTTTTCTCAAAGACCTGGAATTGATTATGATGAAATATATTCTCCTGTCATGGATGCAATTACATTTCGATATTTAATCAGTCTTGCAGTTTCTAAGAAATTAGAAATGCGTCTCATGGATGTTGTAACAGCATACTTGTATGGATCGCTAGATAGCGATATTTATATTAAGGTCCCTGAAGGATTTAAAATGCCTGAAGCATTAAATAGAAAACCCAAAGAAATGTATTCAATCAAATTGCAAAGATTTTTGTATGGGTTAAAACAATCAGGGCGCATGTGGTATAATCGTTTAAGCGATTATTTGATAAATAAAGGCTATGTGAATAACCTTATTTGCCCATGTGTTTTTATCAAGAAATCAACATCCGGATTTGTGATTATAGCTGTCTATGTTGACGATTTAAATATTATTGGAACAGACAGTGAGATCAATGAAGCAAGTGTGTACTTAAAGGAAGAATTTGAAATGAAAGATCTTGGAAAAACCAAATATTGTCTTGGTTTACAAATTGAACATATGCACAACGGCGTATTAGTGCATCAGTCAAATTATATAGAAAAGATCTTAAAACGTTTTGGTATGGATAAAACAAATCCTTTAAGTACTCCTATGGTTAATCGATCACTGAATGTTGAAACTGATCCATTTCGTCCTTGTGGAGAAAATGAGGATATTCTTGGTCCTGAAGTACCATATCTCAGTGCAATCGGAGCACTTATGTATCTCGCTAATTGCACTCGTCCTGACATATCCTTTTCTGTCAATTTATTAGCAAGATTCAGTTCAGCTCCCACGAAGAGACATTGGAATGGAATCAAACATATATTATGTTATCTTCGTGGAAGCACTGATCTTGGTTTATTTTATTCTAACGATTCAAATCTAGAATTGATTGGTTATGCAGATGCAGGTTATTTGTCTGATCCTCATAAGGTTAAGTCTCAAACTGGATATGTATTTACAAGTGGAGGTACTGCAATTTCTTGGCGGTCACAGAAACAAACAATTGTAGCCACTTCCTCAAATCATGCTGAACTTATTGCATTACATGAAGCAAGTAGGGAATGTGTGTGGCTCAGATCAATAACACAACACATTCAAGAATCTTGTGGTCTTCCAGTCCATAAGAGTCCAACTGTTCTATATGAAGATAATGCTGCATGTATAGCACAAATCAAGGAAGGATACGTCAAGAGTGACAGAACCAAACATATACCTCCAAGATTCTTTTCATACACTCAAGAACTTATAAAGAATCAAGAAATTGACATCCAGTATGTTCAATCAAATAATAATTCATCTGATCTCTTCACGAAGGCACTTCCTACAGCAATATTTAGAAAACATGTTCATAATATTGGAATGCGCCATCTGCGAAATACATGAAGGATTATCTCTGTTGCAATGAGGGGGAGAAATTACGCACTGCACTCTTTTTCCCTAACTAAAGTTTTTATCCCATTGGGTTTTTCTTTAGTGAGGTTTTTAATGAGACAGTACGACATAGCGTAATTTAGAATAAACATTTTGTCATCCAAGGGGGAGTGTTATGAATAGTGTGTGAAATATTATGGATGACAAATTCAAAGTTACCTATCTAATTAGGTGAAAATATTTCAACCCTCTATATTTGACATGCATGTAAATGCATTAATTACATGGTGGGTGAAATTGCCTATAAATAGGTTCCATTCTATGTAAAATTTACAAGTGAAAATATACTTACAAAAGTAGTAAAATCCTCTCAAATATTTGCTCTCTTATTGCATTATTAAGTGTTAACTAAATATTCATTAGTTTAGTCTACAAGCATTATCTATATTATTATTAAATTTATAACATCATTTATATTTTTATGGTTTGACTTTAAAATTAAATAAACCCTCAACGTTCATAAAATTTCAAATATGCCCTTAACATCTTACAAAATGAACAATCGCATTCACACCCCCATTTTTATCTTACAAATACAACGTTGAGGGTCTGGTTGTTAAAATTAAGGGATCTGATTGTTCATTTTTCAAGACATTAGGAACATATTTGAACCTTTCCGGACATTAAAAAATTACTTGACCCTGAAATCAAATTTTAAGGGCATAAATCACCCTTTCCCCAAAAATCAAACATTAGATATTAGAATTTGGATAATTGCCAAAACCCATCTTCATGACCCCTGTACTTTTATTTTTGGCTTAGATTCATCCATTGTCATGATTTTTAGGTTTTTTTATCACTAATATTTTAAAATTTAAATTTGGTTTGGAATTTTTTAATTTTCGGTTTAAAAATTTCTTTCCGTGTGTTTTCAAGTTAACATTATTAACAATCGTTAACGTGACATTTTAAAAACATTAGAAATAATAAAACACATTCGAGATCATCTGACACGTCATATAAAGATTCTAAAAATCTAAAATACCTACTATAAGAATTCACTATATTGTAACTAAAAATTTAATGATAAAATAAACTTTGTCACCATTAGTGAGTTTATTGTGACAAAAATTATTTTGTAGCAATTAAGATAAAAATAAAATTTATTTTAATAAATTAATATTTTGACAAATACTTTTGTTACTTTAAAAAAATATTTATTTTGTAACGTAATACTATTTCATGAAAGTTATTTTATCACCATATATTATAAAAGCAGTAGCGATGATAAAATAAATTTTATCATATATATGGATTTATAGTGACAAATATTTTTTTATAGCAATTAAGATAAAATAAATAATATTGTGATAAATTTATATTTTGTTACTATAATTTTATAGTGGCGAAGTTTGATTATTGATGTGTGCCCACATAGGGTCAACTTCTCTAACTTTCGGTATATCAACTCGGCATCTCTAAGTACTTTGCTCATATGGTATATCAGGTATTTCTCTCCCTCTTTTTCCCTTACCAGCACAGCCACTACCGTCTCGTTAGAGAAAGATATATAGAGGTATAGCACATCGCCTATCTCTGGCCTTGTCAATAATGGAGGCGACGCTAGAAATTTCTTTAGTTCTTCGAATGCCATTTGGCATTCTGGAGTCCATGTGAAGTTTTTGACTTGTTTAAGCGATTTGAAGAACGAGAGGCATCTCTTAGCTGAGAGTAGGGTACGAATCGCCTAAGGGTAGTGATTCGCCCGTTTAGTTTTTGGACTTCGTGAATGCTTTTTAGTGGAACCATATGTTTAGCACCGCCTATATTTTGTCAGGGTTGGCCTCAATTCCACTCTAAGATACCATATGTACCCCATGAATTTGCCCGGTGGAACCCCAAACACACACTTTTCTGGGTTCAGCATCAGTTGATACTCTTGTAGAGTCTGCAGTACTTTCTTGATGTAGTTGGGTGACTTGTTTCGTTGACCCTTTTCACTATCATGTTGTCAACATATACCTCCATGTTCCTTCCGATTTGGTCTTGGAAAATAAAGTTGAGTAGTATTTGATATGTTGTTCCGACATTCTTCAATTTGAATGGCATCGTTAGATAGCATAACAACCCTTGGTTTATCACAAATAGGGCAGAGCATCGGTCGGTTCGGTTCGGTTCGGTTCTAAAAATGTCAAAACCGAAGGTATCGAAGTTTTAAATATTTGAAACCAAACCGTTCTAAATATTACAATAAACCGAAATTTTAAATCACCGAAATTTTTCCTCGGTTCGGTTCGGTGTCGGTTTTTTAAATCGGTCTGGGCCTCTACCGAAGCCCAACAAATTGAAGTCCAATTATATTAAAAAGCCTTTTTTGATTATAAAAACAAATTGCTATAAAACATTCACAAATGCAAACATAACTAGTTAAACCTGTTTATAAGTTACAAAATTGACAGTTGCTATAAAATTACAGAGGAAGCAAATCTATACAAGTTATACTATATAACTTATATGCAAAAAATAATTACCTATACTATTACATACATTTGTGTCCTGAACTTATATGCAAAAAAAATAATGAACTGAAAATTAAAGAATAAGTTTCATTGATCAATGTTTCAAGCCTTTAAGGCATCCAGGCATCAAAAATTGCCTATGATCACAGATTCACAGGAGCAGCAGCAACAACACAGAATAATAGTTCAAGACTAAAGTCCTGAAAGTTAAACAATTCTTCATTCAGGTTTAGATCAGACTATTTAGTATTTACAAATTACTACTAAAAAAAATAAAACATTTTAAAAAAGGGGGCTCAGATATAAAAGATTCTAATCATTATTAGGCGATCCAATTCGCACGGTTGCACTAAGTAGCATCATCATGCAAATCAGAAGGCCTAATGTGAGATAGATAAGGTGGAAGCATCATCATAGCCAAAAATTAAAAGTTTAAACTGAAGTTGAAAACAAACAAAATCCAGAAACCAAATCAGAAGTTGAAGTTCAGAACTCAGAGTCAAAATAGAAAGAGTTTAATGAAGTATTAAACTGATGAAGAAAAGTTAAAAAATTGTAAAACAGCAGCAATTATAAGTTTTAAAGAGGTATTTAAAACATTAAAAGTTTGGTAAAATATAGAGTAAATAGCAAATTTGAGAATAAGGATTCAGGCTTCCACCTTTTCAATTGCCAAGCAAGCCCAGTCTCAAAAATAGAACTTCAGAAGGGACAAGATGATACTTCAGAAGGGACAAGATGATACTTCAGAAGGGACAAAAACAGATCAGGCACATAGCTTCACATTTGCTTCCACCAACAAAAAACAAAATACCACTTGGAAAGAGTCAACAGACTCCCTCACATTGGCAAGTCTGCACCAAATGAGAACAGATACAGATTAGTATCCAAACAGATAAACAAAAAAATTCAATAAAATTAGTAAAAGGAGAGTGAGAATGCATAACCTTGCTCAAAAGGTTCAAGCTCATCCAGATTTTCCTCAACCACAAGAGGGATAGTTTCTGCTCTGAGCCAATACTGAGTGCACACTAAAGTTTCCACAATTCTTGGAGTTAAAGAACTCCGAAAACAATCCAACACTCTGCCAGAGGTACTGAAGGCAGATTCAGAAGCAACAGTAGAAATTGGGACAACAAGGATATCTCGAGCCATCCTCGAAAGGATTGGAAATCTTGCAGCATTCTGCTTCCACCAGTTCAATACATCAAAGGCATCATCATTCTCAACAGATGCCTCTGTCAAATATATTTCAAGCTCAGATTTCCTTGGCCCAGTTTCTGCAAGCTCCTTATTTAGTTCAGCAAATTTAGCCTTCATCAAAGAGGTATGCCTCTTTGCAGGATGAGGCACTGGCAGGATTGGCACTTGACTAGAAACAGGCCCCTCTTCAGGCTGAGTTGAACTAAAATGAAAGCTTCCAGCTCCAGACAAACCATTCAAGTAGGCATTTTGATACTCATCAAACAAGACATTTAACTCATATTTCGCAGTCTCAAACAAAATAGAACCATTCTTTTTCCCAAACATACTAGACACAGAAAACAGCAGATCATTCAATTTAGAGGTAGGATCAAAAATATATGAGAAAAAGATCAATTTGTTCATCTTATGAGGATCACCCCAATACTTGTTGAATTTCTCTCTCATTCTCATGCCCATCTGCTTAATTTCTACATCATCACTAGCAGTCATCTCATCTAACATGATAGACAAATCACATACCTCCAAATAATGCAAGTTTGATGTCACATACAAAGATCCAGATATTCGTAATGTAGTGACATAAAAATAAGATAGGCAAGTAGAAAACTTCTTAACAGTTTGCCAATCATGAATATTAGGTATGTTTTCTGCCATATCATTCCTAAAAGCTTCATTCACTTCCTCAAAAGAGTCAAACACAGACTTAAAAATACATGCAGTATCAAGCATAAGATAAGTGGAATTCCATCTAGTAGGCACATCAAGGCAAAGAGATTTCTTAGTACCCAGTTTAGCTTCATTAGCAAGATCTTTAAATTGTTTAAGCCTGGATGGACTATTCCTGATATATCTAATGCAATCTCTTACTTTTTTGACAGAAGAATTCATATCTTTCAATCCATCAGACACTACAAGATTGATAACATGTGCAATACACCTCATATGCATATATTGGCATTTGGAAACATTAGTGCCCCACAACAGCATTTTCTTTTTAAAAGCAGCAATAGCAGTATTGTTATTTCCAGCATTATCCATTGTAATAGTAAAAACATTTTTCAAACCCCAAGCAAGCAAACAGTTTTCTAAGGTCTTACTAATGTAATCACCTTTGTGGCCACAGACATGAACAAGGGACAAGATTCTCTTATGGAGCTTCCACTGATTATCAATCCAATGACATGTTACACACATGTAATTGACCCTTTGTATACTAGTCCAGGTATCAGTAGTAATACAAACCCTTTGGCTTTCATTTTTCAAAAAAGTTTTCAGTTTTAACCTTTCATTCAGGTACAATTGATAACAGTCTCTGTTCATAGTCCATCTAGAAGGGATAACAAACCTAGGGCATGCAATGTTCATCAGTCTCCTAAAGCCAGGACCCTCCACAAATCTAAAAGGAAGCTCATCTATAATATTCATGTATGCAACAGCATCCCTAATAGCCTGTTGTGAAAATTTCCATGTACCTAACTTGCCATTCCCCTCATCCCCATCACACTTAATAACAGGCTGCAGAGTAAGCAAAGCCTGCCTAGTATGCTTAGCGTGTGGATTTTTAAGGCATGCAAGATTATGTGATCTAAGAGTTGATGTGCCATTTAGTTTAGTGTCAGAATTATACACTTTAGCACAATATAAACACTTAGCCATAAGCAATTTCCCAGATGGTTCATCTATAATACGCTCAAAATGATCCCATACCTTTGATCTCACCACAATCTGCTTTCTTTTCTTTGTAGCTGGGTCATTTCCAGCCACATTTGCATCCACTCCTTGCTTCTCCTGAGTGGGCTTAGATGAGCCTTCACCCACAGCAGCATGTTCCTGCTCAGGGCATGGCGGCGACGAATGAAGCAGTCCATCACCAGCAGCACCCAGAGCAACAACATGCTCAACCTCAGAGTCAGACATCTGCAAAAGGAGAAGCACAACAAATCAAACACAACAATCAAATACAAAAAACAGACAAAGAAAACAAAGCAAAAAAGATAAAAAAAACTTACTAAAGCAAGTGGATGCAAACAACTCAAGCAGATTTGAGATCGGGACAGGAACAGAATGAATCAAGTGACGGCTCCCACCGATGATTCACAGAGTATATGAATCTTCTTCCAGTGCAGAATCCATAGCACAAACATAATAAGTTAGTTAATACATGAACTGAGCAAAAAAATACAAAACAAGAACATATAAAAAAGGTGTTTGTTGTTCATAATACCTCAGTAATCTCAGGGGATTCAGGGTCAGGGACTCAGCGAGCTTCCACCATGGCTCCATTTTTCAAAAACGAACCATGAAAAGGGAAAAAAAATAGTATCAAACAACCATATACTTTTCTCAAACACAGAAAACATAGATCACAGAAAACAAAAAAATAGATCTAATGAACTTTCTTACCGTGGTTAATCAAGGGCTTCCACCAAGCCTCCATGTTCATGGAAGAACACATGCACAAAAGAAACACCAAGTATCAAACATCAAAATGGTAAAAGAATAACCATAGAAGGTCAGAAACTATAGGAATAGAAGAAACTCACCATTTACAGAACAAGGAAGCAGGTTCATCGATCACGAGTCAATTAAACCACCAAATGATGAAGGGAAATTGTATATGACTAAGTATTATATGAGAGATTTACAGTAGAGAGTAGAGAATAGTTAGGGTTTGAAACGATTAGAGAGTTGAAAGAATGAGAGGTTTTAGAGAGAGGAGCGCATGAGAGAGAGAGTAAAGGGGGCGAATGATTTTAGGGTTCAGAAATAAAATGGGTTTTATACCAAAGGCTTGAAATGAAACGGTGCGTTTCATATTAGGGTTAGGTGTTATCTGTGAAACGGCGTCGTATGAACGCCTGAACCCTGTTTATCAAAACGACGTCGTATACATGGTTCGGTCTCCTCGGTTTTTCGGTTTTTTCGGTTTCTGGTTACCTCAAACCAAACCAAACACCAAAGTCCAAAGATTTGCATATTTGACACCGAACCAGACCAAACTCACCGAATAACCGACCCAAAGAGTGAATTTCGGTCCGGTTCGGTCCGGTTCTTTGGACTGGTTCGGTTTCTGCTCTGCCCTAATCACAAAAGCTATTTTTCTTGGTCATTCTTTCCCATGAGGATCTGGTGATATCCTTCTTTTGCGTTTAGGAAGTCGTATAGTGCATTCCCTGCCGTGGAATCTACCAGGTGGTCGATGCTTGGTAGAGGATAGTTGTCTTTAGAACAAGCCTTATTGAGGTTTGTGAAGTCCACGCACATATGGTAAGTCTCGTTGGATTTATTTACCATTACTATGTTTGCTAACCATTGAGGGTACAACACATCTTTAATCACTTTTGCCTCTTTCAGTTTCTTGACTTCATCTGCTATCACCAATTGCTTCTCTGGCGAGTGTCGCCTTTTGTTTTGCATCACCGGTTTTGCATCGCATGCAATGTTTAGGCAATGGCAAATGACCTCTGGATCATCCCCGATAAGCTCGCTTGTGGTCCATGCAAAAGTTCCTTTAAGTCCTCGTAGGATTTTTGGAAGATATTTGCGGACGTCATTTTGTAGTTCTCCCCCTTCTCTGATCTTCTTTCTTGGGAATAATTCCATCTTTATCGTTTCGCCATATGATTCATCTTTGTACATCTTTTCGGGTGGCTCCTTTGTAGTGATAGCTAAAGTGATATGAACTTTCTTGAGAGCTGTGAAATATGCCTCTCGTGCTGACTTTTGGCAGCCTCTTACTTCAACTTTGCCTTTCGAAGTTGGGATTTTCATCAACATGTACCTCATGCAAATGGAGGCACAAGTGTCATGTAGCAGCGGTCTTCCTAGGATTGCGTTGTATGAGAACTCCATGCTTACAACCATGAACTCCATCCGAACTTCCTTAAATATTTCTCCATTGCCTAACTGGACATCTACTTCAAGGGACCCTTCAACGATAGACTTTCCTCTAAGTTCCACCAGTAGGGTGGATACCCGAGTAAAGTCCTCCTTTCTCAGCCCACTTTGTTGAATACTTCCATCGTTATCATGTTGACTAAACTTCCTATGTCTACCAACATTCTGGACACCTCGAAGTTGTTTAGCCTTGTCACCACCAACGGATCTTCGTGAGGAAGAGTCAATCCTTGGCCATCTATTTCTGAAAAAGATATCCTTCTGAACTTTTTGGCGTCGGGCGCTAGCAAGACTTACTGAATAATTTGTTATGGTTGCCCTTTTCCTTGTGGTGTTACTGTCTCCTCCGGTGGTTCCTCCCATGATGACGTTCACCACGCTCGCCGGCTCGGGTCTTGTCTTCCTTGGGGCCTCTTCCTGGTTCCTGATGTCTTGTCTGTGTTTTTTCCGCTCACACTCCTGACTTTTGGCGTCGCCATATCTTTTGATAAATTGGGAGACAGAGCCTTTTTTTGATAAGTTTCTCTATCTTTTCATTCAAGTGCCAGCATTCGTCCGTTGTGTGTCCACTGTCTCTATGGAACTCGCAATATTTATTGTTGTCTTGCTTATGCATTATGGCGGAGCTCATCTTCTTAGGCCATTTTACTCTTTCACGGTTGTCTTTCACCTAGACAATACGTTCGTCCTGGTGGTATTCATGCGTGTATATCGCCGATCTTTGTCTTTTTTGCGCTGGCTGTTGGATCTCTCATTCGACTTCTCACTATAGCTTTTCTCTAAAGGTGATCTCTCTTCATTTATGTCGCCATATTTGTTGGCGATCTCTCTTTGCCCATCATCCACACAAATTTGTGTATGAGTGATGGTCATTTAAGTTATGAACGACTTTGGGGACTTAGCCAATAACTCCTTTTTGAGATCGGAGTTTGTGTTTCAGTTCATCATCGTTGTGTAAGCAATTTCTTGGCTCAGTTCCTCGATCTGCATCGCCTTCTTATTGAATCTTTCTATGTACTTTCTTAGCGTCTCTCCTTCCCTTTGCATGACTGCTAACAGATCCGTTGACAACTTCTTCTGTGGAATGCACGCCACAGATCTTGCTTGGAATTAGCTAGAGAATTGCTTGAAAGTGATCACTAAACTTGGCATGGGGCTCTAATACAACTCCTGAGCCAATCCTTTCGGAATGGTGGAAAAGAGTTTGCATTGGACGTGGTTCATATTAGTTTGGACATTGTTGATAGCCTGAAGCTTATGGATGTGGATTTTGGGGCATCTTTTTCCGTCATACGACTCCAAATTTAGCAGGTGCTTGAACGTTTTTTGAAATTCTTGGGCAATAATAAAATATGCAAAAGGCGAGTCACTGCGTAGAGAGATGTCAACATCATCACACCGTATTCCCAACATGCTCATCACTTGTCGTGCCTTCTCTTCCAATTTCTCTTCTCCTCCTTTAGAACAGGGTTATCTGGCCATCCATGGATCGTCACCTAGGACTGGTATTGGCTTTGGCACCGGCATGGATTCTTCCTGAGGTTTTTCTATTAGATGGCCCTTTCCTAAATCGTTCTTCTATTTTTATCCCAGCTCTAAAATTTACCATCACCATCGCCTTATCCATCATCTTTTTTCGTCATTATCGTCGGTGTCGCTGTTATCATCTTTGTTGTCATTATCATCGTCGTTCGCCTTCGGTTTGTTTCTAGATCTAAAATTTGTTTCAAAGTTTTTACTTAAACGACAGTTTTCAATTTTGTAATTTTATTATGAAGTTATATTGTGTTATTTTTTCATTTTTACTATGTTTGGTTGTGTTTTTTTTTTAATTTTGCAACACAATTTTTTTATGATGTTTGATTGCTGAATTATTGTAATATTATAGTGTTAATTTTGTGTTGATTTTCAACTGATACCTTATTAATCTTGTTAGTTTGCATTGAGATGATTTTCGGTTGATTTTACTAATCTTGTTATTTTATTAATCTTGTTAGTTTGCAATGCCTTATGTACCAATAAGTAGGTTTGACGAACCAAATTGCCCAAAACCTAACCTTAGTTTTTCTAAAGACCATTTTTGACAATTTTAAAGACCAACGCAGCTTTATTGCTATGAATTTTGTAAAGTAAATAACAAATATTAGATGATAACTAAATACTTGTATATATTTATACCTAACCCTAACTCTAGCGAACATTAAACACTATATATACCACCTAATGTACATATAGTAGATGATGGACAATTATTATCTCCAAATTAATGAATTAAATAATTATTGCTATCAAACCCTAGAGGAATATTTTCTATCATCAACAATTTCTAGCCATCAAACTTGATCAAATTAAGGCAAATACGCGTCATGCTTAACAAAAATTAACTTCTCTACAACAATCTACATTGGATTCTATATCTGGATCACTAGAAAACAACTCAGGACTCACAACAATGTTTCTAGGACCCGAATAAGTCTCATGTTTTTCATTTATTTCAATTACAATTTCCTAGAATCGCATGTTTTAGAATGCTGATGTTCTTGAATGTTTTGCCTTGATTTATATCGATTTTGCTACTACATCAATATATAGGGTGTTTTAAATTGTTTTCATGTGTTTTATCAATTGATTACAAAGTCTTTATGACTTACTTACGCGCTTTTTGGTCATTTTTGCATGATTTGAGGTGAAAATTTTGATTTTTGGAGAACAATAAAGAATTGATGTCGAGAGCACAATGATCTAGAGTTGTCGAAGAGCATCCTCCCCTCCTCCCCAGTACTCCCAGATCTTTGATCCCAATCCAAAATCTTATTTTTTATGTTTTTGGGCACATCCAGACTTGATATTGCACCCTGTTTGAACCAGTAGCCATGAAATTAGTTATAGAATATCTTTATGCTATTTTCAGTCTTAACATGTTGCTGCCACATCAGCAACGGCACCATGGGCCATAATGCCAGTTATAAGGTTAAAAATTTATTTCGACGTTTTCCGCTACTTTCAAATTTCCAGTCGACCCCTATTTGGACTAGTGGACTTGTATTGACCAGATCAACAACTTCTTTGTTTTTACTTGATCCTGAACTTGACAATACCAATAGAAAATGATAGAAAATCGTCAGACGCTCTAGAAAACTATTAAGGTGTAAAAGTATATTTAACCTTGTATGTATATTAATTGTTACATTAAGTATTTAAAACGTGTTTTTGCTTTGAATCTATGTTAAGATCCCAATCTTACAAGATTAATCAAATATGTAATTGGAATAAATTTCAATTTTGACCATTATTTGTTAAAAACTTCCAAGGGTATATGCTTCTCTAGGAATATTTGCTTCGTTTTCAACATGCTAGTCCAAATAGTGTCATATGCCGGTCATGAATGTAATGCATGTTACATTTATTTATGCACTTATTTCCAATCATTTACCTTCCAACACTTATTTCCAACCGTTCTACTTGATGAGATTGTTATTGTCTGTATAACTTGAATTAATCTACTTCGGTATAGAATTAATAAAACTAGTAAAGGAGTTAATGGCATCCATAAACCCGAAAGTTTAGGCTTTGTGTATGTGAAGTATAATTGTTGTTGGCTAAAGGCCTTTACCCATTAGTTTTGATGATAACTAAAGCCCACTAACCTTGTTTGCCCAAGTGTTACAAGGCCCAACTTCTAGAAGCATCTTGAAAGTTCTTCTTTATTCAAACAAAAGAAATGGAGGGTATTTTGGTCATTAAGCTAAGGCTCCAGCTTAGTCTACGTTCCGAGACTGCAAGTGTACTACTGCCAGGGTGGCTCACTAACAAACAGAGCAGCAGTATACTCTTGTCAGACTGTCACACTACCAAACAGAATATCCACAAGCTAACTGTCCAGCTCAGCAGTTGATAGGCTCCTCTATTTGTCACATTGCACACCTTGTATTATGGATAAGATTGAATGCCAATGACTCAACCCTAATTTTAGAAGATTATTGAAGACTACAATTATCTCTCCATCAACCATTTGTTAAGTGTGGAACATCAAGTGAGAAATTGAATCAACCACCATATTTGTGCTTCATCTCGGTTACTCCTCTCATGAAGAACTACGGCTAGTTTTGAGTGAGAGTTACATACTACAAAATCTGTAAACATCTTGTGAGCATTAGACTAGTTTCTGAGTAGAACTGGGTTTATATTCTCAAAGGAAAATAGTTTGCTGAAGCTTATTAATCAGCTTGTAAGTTACTGACTACCTTCTAGCCATCAAAACAAGATTATTCAGTCTAATAACAAAGACTCTTTATTCATTTTGATAATTGCTTTAGAAGCTAAGAAAACATGGGAAATTGGAGTCAAGTTCAGGCTATTTGCAGCTAAGAATGAAGGTGCAATTTTGGAGCTATTATCCCATGGAATCTCGAATAAAAGCCAAATTAACTCTTAAAGATTTAACTGCCAGATTCATATTTTTCTCCATTTCTAGTCCATTTAATTTCATCTCATAGAATTGTAGAGGTGGTCTCACTTTTACAAGAAAACAACGTCTTCTTCGTTCTTCAGTGTCCAAGCATAATTATTTATTTTAGGGCGAATCGAGTCTATACAAGAGAGTTTTAATGATTTTTCAGTCAGGAAATTATGGTCGTTTAATGATTTTTATTATTGTTTTGCCCCTTTGATTGGTGCTTCGGGCGGATTCTTATGTATTTGGAGTGCTTCTTCTATCAAGCCAACTAGAATTATAAAATCTTGAAGATGGCTCAGTTTGGAATTTCTGTGGTGTTTAATTTTCATTCGCTTTGTTTTAGTTTACGCTAATAATCGTCAACGAGAGAGAGCGCAGTTGTGGACTGGTTTTCTCCCAGAAATTAAAACAGAAAATTATTTCTTCTTGGTGGGCGACTTTAATGAAATTCTTGATATTTCGGAATAGCATAATCAACAGGTTGTTTCTTCTTCTATGGCTTAATTTTCTGAGTTCATTGCAGCTTCTTCTTTATCTGAAGTTCTGTTACATGGTAGATTCTTCACGTGGCAAAACAATTTTTCAAGATCCAAATTGGATCGTTGTTTCCTTTCCTCAAATGCTTTCACCAAGTGGCCATCCTTGCTTCTCAAAGCTTTGTCTCGATCATTCTCGAATGATGTGCCGATTCTGTTTAATTTTGAATTAGCTCTTGATTAGGTCCCAAACCTTTCAAGTCCATTAACGCTTGGTGGTCTCACCCATATTTTCATAACTTTGCCGCTGCTACTTGGGCTACTTGGGCCTCTATTGCCATCAGATTACCGGCTGCAAATCTGGTAGCTAGATTGAGGAAGTTTTGTCAGTCTATTAAAACTTGGAATATAGATACTTTTGGGGATTTAAATGCTAAAATCAACTCTGTTCAGCTTGATATGCAATCTTTAGAAGCGGATTCGGAGACTAGAGAGCTGTCATTTTTAGAAAAATCCAAGCTTTTGGAGCTTTACGCCGAGTTCAATTCTACTTCCAAACAACTGGATTCTCTCTGTCTTCAAAAATCGAGACTTAATTGGAATTTTCATGTGGATAAGAATTCAAAGTTTTCAAACTATGATATCTATTCACTTGAAGGGAAACTTTGTTTCAAATATTTCAGTGGACAACATCTGCTACTCCAAGTCGCATGACGTTAAACTTCAGCTGCATTCTTTTTTCAAGAAGGAATTCATGAGCAACCCGGTGGTTCATTATTCGCTGAATTCTTTAAATATTAAGAGGCTGTCTGAAATGCAGGTAAGTTCTCTTTCTTGCATTTTCACTGAGGAAGAAATCCATTCTGCTCTTTATAATAGCGATGACAATAAATCGCCAGGTCTATATGGGTTTGATAATTTTTTTACAAGAAAGCTTGGAGCTTTATAAATCGGGATTTTTTGGCATTATTTTTTGAGCTTTCATCAATCGGGCTCTTTTCATCATGGTCTCAATATTGCTTTCTTGGTTCTTATTCCAAAAATCAAGGGAGCATGTGATGTGAAAGACTTTCGTCCGATTAGCCTGATCAATGGAGTTTTTAAGCTTCTCTCTAAGGTCTTGGCTTCCCCTCCTTCCTTGTATTATTTTGGAGAATCAATTCGGTTTTATAAAAGGTCAGAATATTCATGATTGTCACATGATAACATCGAAGCTTATTCATTTAGTGAAACGACGTAAGTAAGAGTTTTTTCTCATCAAACTTGATTTCGAGAAGGCTTTAGATTCGATTTCTTGGGATTTCATTCTAAAGATGCTTTCTCGGATGAATTTAGACAGTTCTTGGTTAACCTGGATTACGGGTTTCTTTAATTAAAACACCTCAGGTCTCGATTTAGCAAATGGGAGTCCATCAAATAATTTGTACATGGGCAAAAGGGTTCGTCAAGGTGATCCTATTTTCCCGATGCTTTTTGTCTGAACGGTTTAAGGTTTGAAAGCTATTTTTGATTAAGTAGTTTTCCATGGGCTGATTGGAGGTATATGCATTGACGGGTTTGTTAATCCTATCTCTTTGTTACAATTCGCGGATGACACCCTCCTTTTGTGCCGAATAATTCAGTATGATTCAGAACCTTCTCGCATTCTCCGATGCTTTTAACCGATTTCTAGTCTTCAAAATAATTATAATAAATCGTCAATCATTGCGATTAATATTGATGATTTATCCTTCTCTGAGGCAGCCGCTCTCCTAAATTGCAAAATTGAAACATTGTCTGTTATTTATCTCGGGATGCTGCTATCTTCTAAAGCTACCAACGCCAAGTTATGAGCATCGGTTGTTAACAATTTTTCGAATCAGTTGTCAATTTGGAAAGGAAACCTTCTTTCAATTTTGAGCAGTTTGCCAGTTTACTTCATGTGTTCTTTTCGCACTCCAAAAGCAATCTTCCTATCTCTTTCGCAATGCATGAGAAGGTTTCTTTGGGGAGGTTCTATCTCTACTTTGGGAATTAGTAAAGTGGTGTGGCATGATGTTTGTCGTCCTTATTCTTTAGGGGGGGGTTAAATATTACTCCTCTATATATCAAGAATCAAAGTTTACTCTACAAGTAGATTTGGAAGTCGATTTCAGTTGACAAAAATTCTCTTTGGTTACTTGTGATGGTTCAAGGAACTTCTCTTATTTATGGGCTAGAATATATAACTCTTGTGTTAAAGATGACATTTCACGGATGAACTTTAAATCAGCAGTTATGGCAAGTCTGAATAATGGCGATAGAATTCAATTTTGAGAGGACCTTTGGTTGGGTGATTCTTTATTTCAGCTCTAGTTCAACAAGTTGTATGTGGTTTCTCGACAACACAATGCTACAGTCTCTGATTTTATGTCTATTAAAGACGGATCTCTCTCCCGTTTCTACTGGTTCAGACGTCTTAGCGTGGGAGAGCAAGCTGAGTTGCGGCAGCTGCAGATTTTAATCTCTTTGGCAGAGACAAACAGGTCTAGCAGCGACTTGTTTTTTTTTATGGGAAGACGAGTTTTTCATCAGCCTCCATGGCTAATTTGCTTCAGAATTTCCAGGATTAAATTTGCAGGTTAGCCAAAATTTCTTCAAGCTAATTTGGAAGATAAATATTCCTCCAAAGTTAAGGTTCTTCAGCTGGTTACTGGCCAGAGATAGAATCTCTTCTAAGGCAGCCCTTACTCGATGTGGTATTCTTCCTGATTCTGAAACTTTTTGTTCGTATTGCTATTTGACTGAAACAGGTTTGCTTTTCATTGCTTTTATGCTTGACGTGTTTGGTCGTTTATTCTTTCGTTAAGCAATATGGTTTGGGTTGCTCCGTTCTTGGTGGATGATTGTTTTACTCAATGGTGTTCGATCTCTGGGAAGAAATATGGAGAATTGTTGTTTCTTTTCTTCCCATTGCTTTGTGGTTGTGCTTAATAATACTACTGATCATTTATCAAAAAAAAAAAAAGAACTAGGGTTGTATTTTTAAGACTTTCTCTCTAGCCAATAATAGAGATTAAAAAGTGGAAATCTTAAAGATGGGGATACTTAAAAAATAGATGTAAACCACTATAAAAATTTGGCTTGATTCTTTATACTTTATGCTTTAACTTTTGATTAATTTGTTTTAAAAGAGTTTTTCAAACTAAATTTGTTTTCAATCCTTTAATATTTAACTCTTGCAAAAATAGTTTTTCAATTGATCCCAAGCTGACAAGTGTTTCGATATTTGTTCAGCTTAACAAAAATCTCTCTCATTAGCTCAAGCTAATTTCAATAGCTTATCATTTTGAAGAAAAGTTTTTAACTCTCATTTCCGTCTTCTTGGACTACTGCTGGACCCAACAATTGTGAGTAGATAAATATATTTAATCTATAAACTATTAAAAATGGAATTTTAAATTTTGTGGTTATAAATTTTTTAATATTGTTATTTTGATTATTCTAAAAAAAGTTCATTATAAGAGACTTTATCTATTTTAATTATCTATGTATGAATTACTCATGGGTTATGTTATTAAATACTTTCTCCGTCCAAAATTGATAACCAATTTAAGATAAAAATGCATATTAAAAAATTTAAATTTTCAAAATAAAATGAATTAATATATGAAAAAAATTCATGTTTGCTCTCATTTAATATAGTGGTAATTTTTATTTTTTTGTGAGTTTTGTTTTTTTTAAAAAAAATTTCTATAATTAATGAGGATATATGAGAGTTTTAGTGCCTATAATTTAGAATAAAAAATTTAAAATAGTGCCTATTAACTAAGGACAGACGGGTATGCACACTCTATTGTGGTGGAGGAGGATAATAAGAGAACCTGGGCCCACCTGCACTACACAAGAAATAAAGAAGAAACATGCATGCATGAATCCTCCTCTTAACTTTTCTCGGTAATATAATATTTCTGTTGGAAACACAACTTCAAATTAATGTAGTGGTTAATATTAGATATTTAGAATTTTGTTTACTTTTTCAATGTGAGAAGTTGAAGAATCACTTAGTCTTTTTAAATTATACATCTAAATTCAGTAATTGACACACAGTATAGTATCCTTCGTTAATCTCTACAGCAATCCATAGTCTAAGAACACCTGATCTGAGAGAGCAGCACATTTTTTATAAAAATGGATCAAAATCATGTGAAACAAGCAAATCATGCAGTAACCGGCGAAAAAGAGCCATGGTTTTTCTACGTAAGCGAAAGTCAAGAATCTGCATGCAGTGTCTTTCACCTGGCTCTTCAAATCGCCAATCAATCTGTATCAGATAAGAATAGAACGACTGCTGTAGCTTCCTTGATGTCTCTGGTTCATCCCGGTTTCAAGAAAATTCTTTTGAGGAGCCTTGAGAGTTTAGGAATTGCTCCTAGAGAGCTCTTACTGCCGTCAAATATTTCAATGATTGTTGGTATGTCACTCGAGTTCGAACCGAAGTTCAAGTGGCCAACTATTCTTCTTTGCTTTATTTGTTGCGTGATACTATTGTTCAAAAGCTTCAACGAAGATCGATTCTACCAGGAATTTATGGGAAATCGAATAAACGCTATTAAAATTATTGCTGGTATACCTGATCAGGATTCAGTAGTAACCAACCCGTTCAACTTCACCACAGCTAGAACCATACATACTCAGCTTGGTGCTTTTTCTCATTTCAAAGGCGAGGTTATTCGTTACCTATTAGCCGAATCTGAGAATTCCACAACGCTTGGTTACCTTGCCAAGTACTTGGTGACCATTCTGGCTTGGTCTGATATGAACTATTTTACGCTTATTTTTGAGAAACTGCTCTTTACCAGATCATGCGTAGTTGAAGATTTCCGCATCAAGCATGAGGTTACGAATCTCTATATTTTATATAAGGATATTATCAAAGCTAAACATCCGCAATTTTTCCGGTACATGGAAGGACTGAATCAGCAAAGTCTTTGGGAAAGGGAAAAGTTTCAGATCTTGTATGCTGTGGCACTAAAGATCAAGACAGAGGAACAGAATTGTGAGATTACTAATAATAATATCCAAGTGGAAGAGGAGAATGAACTTGTTACTGAATTATACAATCAACATGTTGCTGCTGCTAATGCTGTGGAGAAATGTATTGAAGTTGTTGACTCTAATAGTATATGATTCTAGTTGTTCATCTAGGTCTTTTTGCTTTTAATTTTGATGATATGGCTGAGCAATTTAATGGGGGCTCTACCAAGCTTTTTCTATCTGCTATTATAAAAAAACATTAAAAAAATTGTCACTTTTGCACTAGCATACTTTTTTATAGAATTTTTTTCTACTTTGTTTTTAAGTTTTAATTTGTACATATTTTTTTAAAACAATCTTATATTTTGAAAAACAAAAATTCATCTGATTAAACATTCAGTTTCCTCAACTTGAAAGGCTTGTTGATAAGGTAGCAGAAGCAGAATTCGACTCATGAAAAAAAAGAGTAAAAAGTGGCGTAATGCTATTTTTATAATTCTGCTAAAGTTGGAGGTGTATGATTTAGGCAATTCCTGGGCCTAAATTTATTGTAAGCGGGCCACTGACTGATATTTTTTACTTTGAGGAAATTACACCATTTACCAAAAAAAAAAAAAAAATTATAAAACTATATGTTGATTTTTTTCATTTACAAAATCTTAATAATATTTACAAAAGTACAAAAAAATAAAAAAAAATATCAAAAATACGGTGTATACTGTGGGTATAATATCAGTATACTAATAAACTAACATTATATCAACATTATACTAAAACTATACCGATATTATACATACTGAGATTTTATTAATATTAAATGAAAATTTACCAAAATTACATCAAACCGTACACTACTGTACAGCAGGCAATTTGCGACGGACTATTCCGTCGCAAACTATGCAAAATCCGTCGCAAATAGCACTTTGCGACGGATTTGCGACGGAATCTGTCCGTCGCAAATTGTCTGGTCGCTAAATTTTTAGCGACCAAGGGGTCGCAAGCCATATCCAACAAACCGTCGTCAATTTCGTCTCCCAAAAAATGAAAAGGGAGACGAATTTGGCGACGGATAATTAAGTTTGCGACGGAATATATTCCGTCGCAAACTTTATTTTACTGTGCGACAGGGATTTTGCGACGGATTGGATCCGTCGCAAATTATAAACTCTGCGACGGAGCAATTCCGTCGCAAATCTCATTCATTTGCGACGGCTTGGATCCGTCGCAAATTACAAACTCTGCGACGGATCCAATCCGTCGCAAATCACAAACAATTTGCGCGGAAAATTTCCGTTTTCTCGTCCGTTTCCCTGTTTTATTAACGACGATTATAACCAGTAAAATCTACTATTTACAATTCTTAATAAAACTCAACTTCAGGAAAAGAACGCTTTCATATAAAAACATATTATATTTTACATAACGCAACAAAATGTATAAAGCAAAAAAATAGAAAATGTATAAAGTGACAAAATACAAAATGTCAGAAACGCAAACATGACACTATAAAGTCGGAGTGTCGTCATCGTCTGAAGGACCTTAGGGTGGAGGTGGGCGATACTGCGGAGGAAGAGTCTGCATCATCTTTGCCATCTCAGCCTGAATAATCTCGGCCATCCTCTCATTGGCTCTCGCCTGCTGCGCACGGAGATCCTCCACCTCAGTGGTAATCTGGCGCAGTCCGTCCTGGATCCCCGCCCGCACACGCCGCTCGATCTCCTCCTCAGTTCGCTGTGACTGTGTGGACCTGGTCCTCGCCCTACTAGACGTCGTCGTATCCACGTACGCACTAGTCGCTGAACCCAACCCGTAAACACGACGCTTCTTGTTAACGCCCTCGATATCCAGAAACAGCTGGGTCTCGTCGACTTCTGCTGTGCTAGAAGAACCCCCATCGGTCGGCGGCTGCGATGCAGCAGCAAGTCTCTGAGCAATTGCATCCTACAAAAAGATAGAAAAACATATCACATAACGGTTAAAAACGTATAACATATGAAATGTAAGTATAATTTCTAACGAAAATTCGGCAGCATTTCCTCTATAATTTGATTAACACCCATTTTTCAGGGATATCCTGCAAACATATACATTTCATATACAACCCACCGGCTGTTAACACACCTAATCTAGTATTTACAATTTACATTAAAACACATTTTACACTAATTTAATCTAACACTCGAGTAAAGTAAAACAACTACTAAAATTATATAGGTTCATGACTTACACTCATGTTCTGGGCCCTCTTGTCTACCATGACACCCTTATCAGCTTTCGTGGAGTGCATCCGAGTATACAGCTCCGTTGCGGTAGGCTTGCGGCCGAGCTCTTCAGCCTAAAAGAAAAATAAACAATTTGTTAGTTCATCAGAAAATCTGAAAATAAAATATAGTTGTAAATAAAAAAGAATTCTAGAAACAAACCAACACATCCATATGTCGGATGGCGGAACGGGATCCCCCTGTATGGCGTACTGGTCCGGAACCAGCTCCAGCAGGCTCGCTCATCCTATTAGCGCGAGCTACATCGGACTTCTTCTTCTTATCTTCTGACGCCCAGACGGCCTTCCAGGAATCCCAGATAACTTGGCTGATCGAGGTATGTTTTTCGTCCTTCTCTCTCATCCTATGAATAACGTCCTTATATCGGTTTGCAGCATGCGCCATGAATACACTTTTGATGACGTCGTCGCTGTAATCCGCCGTATCCCACCAGTATTCCTTCTGCAAAACATAAACGCCAAGTTTGAGTTAGTAATTTTGCGTTAGTCTACATTCAAACTTTAAAATTAACAATTTATTACCTTAAATTCCTCCCAATAGAAATCTGTCTGCTCTGCAGTCAGAAACCTCCAGGCTCGCCCATTCTCGAACCAGCACTTTCTAAAGATCTCCCGCATAGACCGGGAGATTGGTCCAGAGTGCAACAGCCTCTCCCTGCGAGGTTACAGCAAACTTTTACTTTCTATAGTAAAACGATAATGTGAACAAGTGCTTAAAAGAAAAGAAAAGAGAATAAGAAAAGCATGAAAAAGAAAACAAAGAAAATAAACAAAGGCAATCAAAGATTGAAAAGTTCACAAGTGCGGAAAATTTCGAGCTAGATCGAAAGTTAGTAGTGTTTTATAAGTAAGTTTTCAAGTCAAGTTGTAGCCATATTTATCCATTTTTTTACCTACCCCTAACCCTTAGCCAAGTTACAACCCTTAACAAGTCCATATGATAGTTGTTGATTACCGAACTAAGTAGTGGAGTCCGGGACTAAGAGCAAGCCTATGGTGAATTTGCATATGTATTGAGCTTTACTTTCGCACCCGAAACACTTGAGTGTTAGAGTGATCCCTTGTGAGGAATGATGCCCTTACTTGATGCTTATGAACATAGTGCCATGATTTGCTAATTTTGATTAACCAATGTGTTGCATTTCCCGTAGATGATGGTAAGCTCGAGATTGTTTGACATAATGCCATATCATTAGTAGTCTCATTGTCATCGGGATATGTCATTATAATTGCATTCGTCATTTGTTTGCATCGCTTTTGGTTGATGATATTAGACGATTGCATTTGTAACTTCATTGATTGGGAATTCGTTGTTGACATTTGTTCATAATTGCCAAGGTTGTTGATTGTGTTAGTAGTAAGATTCATTTCTTGCTTGAGGACAAGCAAGGGTTTAGTGTGAGGAGGTTTGATAGGAGTAGAATACTCCTAGTATTTAGATAGTTTTCGCATCGCTTTATTGCGTTTTGACATGTGTTTTTAGGTGTTTCGATACCTTATTATGTGTGTTGGCGTTTCAGGTGATTTGGAGTGTTTGCGGAACTATTTGGGCTAAAAAGAGTGAAGAATTAAAGAAATATCAAAGTCGGAAGCTAAAGCAAAGAGTGAAAGAGAAATCAAGTTTTTTAAAGCATGTCTTGGAAGAGAAGTTCATGAGCGAAAGAGAAGCTGAGAAGCAAAAGAAACATGTGTAATTTAACACATGTCTCGACCAAGACATGGTGCTTCTCGACCAAGACATGAAGGACCATTTTGCACGAAGGGTCATCAAAGGAGCTTCTCGATCGAGAAGCTCAACTTAAATGAGCTTCTCGACCAAGACATGAGGAAAAAAGCTGAAGACGAAATTTGTTTGAAGAAAGAGCTTTAAGTGGCCCACTTCCCTTTTTAGCCCAACATCTCTTGTACTAGGGTGTTTTTATTTCCCTTTTTATCCAGACTATATAAGACACTTTATATTTTAGGTCAAGAATCATTCACTTTTGTAGACAACAATTGGGATCAATCAATTTTTTCCCTTTTTGCTCTCTATTTTGGATAGAATCTTCATAGTTCTTGGTGTTCTTCATTTAATTTCCAGATTTTGCTATATTGGGAAACTTATT
Source organism: Mercurialis annua (assembly GCF_937616625.2). NCBI lineage: Eukaryota > Viridiplantae > Streptophyta > Magnoliopsida > Malpighiales > Euphorbiaceae > Mercurialis > Mercurialis annua. The sequence goes on from NC_065575.1 coordinate 33,211,704, forward strand.
AAATACAAGTATTTTAATTCAAGCTTCATTATCTTGTTCATGTGTTTTAAGTTCAATTATTACTCCAAGGTATTTATTCTTTACTCTATGCCCAATCTTTACTATTGCTTAATTAGTTATGTCATGATGATGATTAGTAGCTAAACCCCTTGTTTGGGGGTTGTTATGATTGCCATGATTGATTAGATAGGTGATTAGGGTGAGGGTTTATGGGTGATGTTGGTTGTTGTGCTTCTTGAGCTTAATGCTTAGAATAGGTTGGCCTCTTATTCTTTGCTATGTGGTTTAATTAGGAGAACGAGAGTTAACTAATTAGACTATACCTAGGGGAGTACATGCTTTAGACCTAGATGCATTAGCATGATCTAGGGCTATTTTGGTTGTGGAGTTTGCTTGATTAGTTGGCTTTATTAACTCTCTTGAAATTTATGAGCACGAGAGTGGATTAGATTTCGGGATTGTTAATCAAGTTTCGACTCTTTCAATTCCGGCTCGAGAGAGCGGAATTGATTCCGTAGAATAGCTTGACCCGACCTTAGTTCCCATCACCTTAACCCAAACTACTTAGATATGACTTTGGCATGACTAGCAACCTCTAAACGCCTTTTTCCTATTGTTTTATCCCGTTTATTAATTAAGTGCTTTAGTTTTTAATTGCTTAAAGTGTTAATTTCGCTAGTTTAAAATTCCGTAGCCATTACTATAATTCTAATTGATCGTTGCTTTCCGAATTGAATTTCCAATTACGTGTTCGCTCACTTTAAACCTCTTGTCTTCGTGGGATCGATTCCGTATTTCCGGATTACTACAAGTTAGTATTTTTGCTAACAAGTTTTTGGCGCCGTTGCCGGGGACAAGGTTGCGTTTAATTGATTGAAAGTATTGTGAAATTCGGTCGAGTTAGCGTTATTTTCTGTTTTTTTTGGTTTATTGTTATTAATTATCTTTCGTGGTTTACACTCGGTTTTCTTGTCTTTGTTTGTGTAGGGAATTTGATTTTCGTGTATGCACAATACGCGACTAGCAAATCTACCACTAGAACCGTTCCAAGATAACCTCGGTTACTACGAAAGGGGTGTAAGAAGAAGAGCCCGTATACCCGAAGTTATGAATAACGAGGGAAACAATTATGATGAAGAGGGGAGGTTCAATCCTCTAATGGATGGAGGGGAACAACAATATCCACCCGCTCCTCCATTAGGGAATGTGAACCGACCAAGGCAACAAGACCACCTAAGGGATGATCGACCCCAAGCGCACGCACAAGTGCCAAACCAACAAAGACAAACTTTGGGTGAGTTTTTCTTGCCGGATGTGGACAATGCAACTTTTGGATGCTTCGCAATGCCGGTTCAAGCGGCAACTTTTGAGATCAAGCCGAGTACCATTCAACTTTTGGAAAATCGTTGTGCCTTCTTTGGGTTGAGTCATGAGGATCCTAATGAGCATATCGCCAAGTTTTTGGGTGTTCTAAACACATTCAAGCTTCATGGGATAACGGCGGACCAAATTAAACTTCGGATGTTCCCTTTTTCCTTGAGGGACAAGGCTAGCATTTGGTTGCACTCTCTACCTAATGAGTCCATTCACAATTGGAGGGAGTTGGCTCAAGCCTTCCTTAACAAATATTTCCCTCATGGCAAGACTACAAAGTTGACTAAAGACATACTTGAGTTTGTCCAATTTGAAGGAGAATCACTTCATGAGGCATGGGAGCGGTTCAAGGATTTACAACGAAGTGTACCCCATCATCGGCTCAATAGAGAGCATGTTATACAAATCTTCTATGATGGGACGAATGTCACTACCCGAGCTACTATCGATGCGGCTTCGGGGGGTTCACTTATGCAAAAGACTTATGAGGAAGCCCTTGAATTGGTGGAGAAATTGGCCGTGGTTAGTAGTACTTGGGGTCCTATGGAAAGAAGAGCGCCACCTACTCAAAAGTCACTCATGACTCTTGATCAAGTGAGGGAGATGGAGTCCATAAAAGCCGCAAATGCTTCGCTTCAAGCTCAAGTGGATGCTCTCAAGAAACAAGTCGCTCCTATGCAAAGAAACGCTCCGGTGGCTTATGTTCAAGTAGGTTGTGAATTTTGTGGTGATTTTGGCCATTCGGGAGGAGAATGCCTAGTTACGGGTCAAGCCTTGAGTGAACAAGTCAACTACATCGGGGGACAAAGGCAAGCTAATGACCCCTACTCTAACACCTACAACCCCGGATGGAGGAATCATCCAAACTTCGGGTGGAGAAATCAAGAAGGGCAAGGCAATGCTCAAGGGCCTAATCAAGCGGGTCCAAGCTTCCAAGGTGGAAATAGACCTCCCCAACAACAAGGAAATTACCATCACAATCAAGGTCATGGCAACAATGCGGGTGCTAGACCTCAACATCCTCCCGGGTTTCAACCTCAAAGAAACATGGATGAAGGGAATATGCTTGCTAAGTTGATGGATGAGCTTAGAGAGATGAAGCAACTTCAAAAGAATCAAGCCGCCACTAATCAAATGCTTGAGACTCAAATCTCTCAACTTGCTATCAATCTTCAAGGTAGACCACAAGGGGGATTGCCATCTACTACGGAGAACAACCCTAGAGAACATGTTAAGGCGGTAGAGCTCCGAAGCGGGAGAAACCTTGAGAAAGCCAATGGAAAGAGGCAAGTTGTCGAGGAGGATGAGCCTCAAGTGGTAATTGACATAGCAAGTTCAAGTCAAGAGTTGCCAAAGGAATGTGAGGAAGTGGTTGTCGAGGTTGAAGAGCCCTATGTGAGGCCACCACCGCCGCCACCGTTTGTACCACCGGTTCCATTCCCAAGCCGGTTAAGGAAAGCTCAAGGGAACGAAAAATTTCACAAGTTCCTTGAGATTTTCAAGAAATTGCAAATCAATCTAAGCTTGGCGGATGCACTTCGGGAGATGCCCCAATATGCAAAGTTCTTGAAAGACATAATTATGAACAAGCGTAGTTGGGAGCAAGATGGGACAATACTGCTCACGGAGCATTGTAGTTCCATAATTCAAAGCAACTTACCGACAAAGCTTAAGGATCCAGGGAGTTTTTCTATACCTTGCACTATAGGAAATATGAATGCTATAAATTGCTTGTGTGATCTTGGGGCAAGTATTAACTTGATGCCATTGTTTCTTTTTAGGTCGTTGTTTGGTGATCAACCGGTAAAGCGCACCTCGATGGTATTGCAACTTGCCGATCACTCTCTCAAAAAGCCGTATGGGATAGTGGAAGACGTACTCGTGAAAGTGGATAAATTTATCTTTCCGGTGGATTTTGTGATCTTAGACTATGCGGTAGATAAAGAATGTCCTATGATTCTTGGTCGCCCTTTTATGAACACCGGGCGTGCTCTCATTGATGTTCATGCCGGCAAGCTCACCTTGAGAATTGATGAGGAAAGTGTGGAGTTTGATATGAAGAGAGTGATGCGGAATACCATCGAGGAGGAGGATTGTATGAGGGTGGATTTCGTGGATAATCTTGTGAATGATCAACTTGAAGCAAATGTGGAAGCAATGAATAAGGGAAATGTGCGAAAAATTGATGATTTTGAGCTCCCAGACTCATGTCTTGGTCGAGAAGCCAGAGACAGTGTATGTCTTGGTCGAGAAGCAAGGTCTGAAATTGCTTCGTGCAAAAATGACCTTCATGTCTCGACCAAGACATCCTCTTCTCGATCGAGACAAGGCAAAAATTTGCCATGTCTTGATCGAGAAGCTCATGTCTCGACCAAGACATGCTCTGTTGAGCCCAAAGTTGATTTTTCAACCGTTTCTAAGGTCACTTTCGATTCTAAAGAACTTGATGATGAATACACGGAGGAGGATGAACCTAAGCCGGAGAATTTGAACAAGAGTAATGGTGTGACTCCACCATCTTCCGAGCTACCGCCAAATGTAGAAATGAAACCACTTCCATCTCATCTCCGGTATACTTTTGTGGGGGAGAATGAGACCTTGCCGATAATCATCTCGAACAAGCTCTCCAAGGAGCAAGAAAGGAGGGTTGTGCAAGTGGTAAGAGAACATGTATTAGCCATGGGGTGGCAAATCTCCGACATTCGAGGAATAAGTCCTCAAATTGTGATGCATAAGATTAATCTCGAAGACGAGTCAAAGAAGTCGGCTCAAAGGCAACGAAGATTGAATCCGAATATGAAGGAGGTAGTGCACAAAGAGATCGTCAAGCTCCTCGACGCCGGTATAATTTATCCGATTTCGGATAGTGAATGGGTTAGTCCCATACAATGTGTGCCTAAAAAGGGAGGTATGACAATGGTGGAGAATGAAAAAGGAGAGCAAATCTCCACAAGAACGGTAACCGGTTGGCGAGTATGCATCGATTACCGGAAGCTCAACGAGGTAACCCGAAAAGATCACTTTCCGCTTCCATTTATCGATCAAATGTTAGAAAGGGTAGCGGGACACAAGTTTTATTGTTTCCTTGATGGGTACTCGGGTTACAATCAAATATTAATCCTCCCGGAAGATCAAGAGAAGACGACCTTCACATGCCCCTACGGTACTTTTGCATACCGGCGAATGCCCTTCGGACTATGCAACGCACCCGCCACATTTCAAAGATGTATGACCTCAATCTTCAACGATATGATTGAAGATATTATGGAGGTGTTCATGGATGACTTCTCCGTGTTTGGCGATTCATTCGATGGTTGTTTAGCGAATTTAAGGCGGGTGTTAGCACGATGTGTCGAGACTAATTTAGTACTCAATTGGGAGAAATGCCATTTTATGGTGGATGAGGGCATCGTACTCGGGCATCGGATATCGGAAGCGGGAATCGAAGTGGATAGAGCAAAGACGTCGGTTATAGAGAAACTAGTCGCTCCGGCTACGGTTAAAGGGGTCCGGGCATTCTTGGGCCATGCGGGGTTTTATCGGCGTTTTATTAAGGATTTTTCATCTATTGCAAGGCCCCTAACGAGTTTGTTAGTAAAGGATGCTCCCTTTGATTTTACCAAGGATTGTCATGAGGCCTTCGAGAAATTGAAAGAGGCTCTTGTGACCGCACCTATTATCTCATCTCCGGATTGGAGTTTGCCCTTTGAGCTTATGTGTGATGCAAGCGACCAAGCTTTGGGGTGCGTATTGGGTCAACGAAAGGACAAGAAGGTGCATGTGATATACTATGCTAGCCGAACCATGGCGGGAGCTCAACTCAATTATACCACTACCGAGAAGGAGATGTTGGCGGTAGTCTTTGCTCTAGATAAGTTTCGGCAATACTTGCTCGGCTCTAAATGCATTATTTACACCGACCATGCCGCCTTGAAGTATCTATTCACAAAGCAAGATGCCAAACCAAGACTCATCCGATGGATCCTTCTCATGCAAGAGTTTGACATAGAAATTCGGGATAAAAAGGGCACGGAAAATGTGGTGGCGGACCACCTATCGAGATTTGAAAATCCGGAGCCTATTCCTATTGGCATGGAGATTAATGAGTGGTTTCCGGATGAGACACTTATGGTGATTCGGGAGGTAGAAACACCATGGTATGCCGATATAGCAAATTTTCTTGCCTCTAATGTCATGCCTCCGGATTTGACACACCATCAAAGGAAGAAATTCCTCTCCGATGCCAAGAGGTTTCTTTGGGATGAGCCGTATTTGTTTAAGGAATGTGGAGACGGGATGTTGAGGCGATGTGTCGCTTTGAAGGAGATGATGCCCATTTTAGAGGCTTGTCACACATCCGATTATGCCGGTCACTACGGAGTGGCAAGAACCGCCGCTAAGGTGTTGGAGAGCGGATTCTTTTGGCCCACATTATTCCGCGATGCCAAAGACTTTGTGAGCCATTGTGATAGGTGTCAACGGGTTGGCAACATCTCAAAGAGGGACGAGATGCCATTGACCTCTGTGCAAGAGGTAGAGATATTTGATGTATGGGGGATTGACTTCATGGGGCCGTTTCCAATGTCGCATGGGAACCTATATATCTTAGTCGGCGTGTGCTATGTTTCGAAGTGGGTAGAGGCGGAGGCCTTGCCTACAAATGACGCCAAAGTGGTTTTGAAGTTCCTCAAGCGTTTGATGAATAGGTTTGGCACTCCAAGGATTATCATTAGTGACGGTGGGTCACATTTTTGCAACCGGCAATTCGATGCTTTGATGAAGAAATACAATGTGTACCATCGGGTTGCTACCCCCTATCACCCACAAACGAGCGGGCAAGTTGAGGTCTCCAACCGAGAGTTGAAACGGATACTCGAGAAAACGGTGAATGGCACTCGTAAGGATTGGAGCTTGAAGCTTGATGACGCATTATGGGCATACCGCACGGCATTCAAAACGCCTTTAGGAATGACCCCCTATCGCATTGTGTATGGTAAGGCGTGCCATTTGCCTTTGGAATTGGAGCACCGGGCTTATTGGGCAATTAAAAAGTTGAACTTTGACCTTAAGGCGGCGGGGGAAAAACGTTTGTTGCAATTAAATGAATTGGAGGAATTCCGGTTCTCGGCATATGAAAATGCGAAACTCTATAAGGAGAAGACCAAGCGTTGGCATGACGCTCACATTTCCCCCAAAAGCTTTGAGGTAGGAGCTTATGTTTTAGTGTATAATTCACGGTTGAGGCTATTTCCGGGCAAGCTTAAGTCCCGATGGAGTGGGCCATTCAAAATTCGGAGTGTGGCAAGTCACGGAGCCATCGAGCTAGAAAACCAAGGAGGTGAAACGTTTAAGGTCAACGGACACCGTTGCAAGCCTTACTTGGGGCCTTTGACGGATCAAATTGGGGAGCAATGTTACCTCGACCCACCCACTTGAGTTCGCCATGTGATAGTCGAGCTTTCGACTTTAAACAAGCGCACTCGGGAGGCAATCCCGAGAGGTTCGATTTCCTTTCTTGTTTAGTTTTCATCTTGTTAATATTTTAACTTTAGTATTTTTATTTGAGTTATTTATGTCTTTTTGTTCAAGATAACTTCGGGGTATTTGCCTTGCTTGTGTTGTGTAGGAATTCAATTTTTTTGAGATTTGTGAAAAAATTCAGTTTTTGGCATGTCTTGATCGAGAAGCACTTTTAAGTGGTGCTTCTCGACCAAGACATGAAGGCCACTTTTCGACGAAGCCAATTCATCATTGCTTCTCGATCGAGAAGCACCACTTAAAAGAGCTTCTCGATCGAGAAGCACACTGCAGTGCCAAATTGAATTTTTTCTCACAAATTTCGAAATTCAAATGGGACAAAGGCACATGGATTGATGACGTGGCAATGATCCAAGCCATTCACAAGAAGCACACTTCACATGGATCACCAAAACAAGACAATCTCAGCCATTGAAATCAAAATAAGAATCTTTTACCTTATAAGAACACCTAACCCTTCATCTTCTTCCCCACTTTTACTCAAATTAGAAAATCAACTCCATAGCCTCTCCTCCCTCTCAAGAAATCCGGCCACCACTCTACCCACCCAAAAATCCTACCACTTTTCCTCACCTAATCATGAAGAAAGCCACCAAACCTAGCGGGTCTCGCCAAGCCCCAAGTTCCGCTCAAGAACCACGACCACAACGTGCTTCACGCCGGAAAGCAGCCGCCGCCGGACCAAATTCCACCACGGCCTTAACTCGCCAATTTAATGCTCCCTTTGAAATCCGTAGTGAAGAAGAAGGGAAAAAGTATGAAGCTTTGAAGGAACGCGGTTTGGCAATCCCATTCGGAATTTGTTGGAATTCCATGAGGGAATTGGGTTTAGAAGAAGAAGTGAAGCGTCACTTGGCGGTGTTGGGTTTGCAATTCATGGCGGAACTCTCTCATGACGTCTTTGAAGAATTGGTGTATGAATTTTTCACCACCTTGGAACCCCTTCCTCAAATGCCGGGAGATATGCAATTTCGATTGCGGAATGAATGTTGGAGTCTTAGTAAGGGTGAATTGACAAGGTATTTCCGATTGCGGAATTCGGGTTTGAAAGCGACACCATCACAGTTTGATTGGGATGCGGCATGGCGTGAGTTATCCGATAAGGAGATGTTCCGAGCAAGGGTGTCGAAAGTAAACGACATAAAAGATACGGCTTTGGTGGTGGTAATCAAGTGGTTAGGCCACACTTTTGGGGGGCGAACCGAGTACAACAAGGTGGGCGAAAGCGAGTTATTCATGTTGAACGCGATTATGCACCCCGAGGTGGAAGCATATCAAGTGGATTCGGCGGAAATGCTATATCGGAAGTTGCAAGCGGTCCCGGATAATACCACACCTCTTGGGTTTGCTTCACTCGTGTATTATTTGGCACTACGCAAAGGGTTAACCGATACCTCCGACTACACCTACACGGCTCCGAGAATGATTAACACGGAGCATTTGGAGCGGGCTAAGTATGTTCATAGCGGGGTAGTCCTTCCTTACTACAAGCGTCCGGCTTGGATTAAGGAACATGGAGCGGAGGCGGCTCGTCGAGCGGAATTTGGGGAGGAAGCCGAGTTTGTGCCCGAGGACATCCCACCGCCGGCTCCGAGAAGGCAAAAGGAGCAACCACGAAGGAAAGGAAAGGGAGTCGCGCAATCTAGCGCTCAAGGAGAAGAAGAGGCACCACAAGGAGATTTTGCGGAAGCAAATTATGGGGGGGCCGAGGCCCAATGGTCTGCTTTTGACCATCGATTTAATGAAATGGCGGATTACAACCGCCAAGCTTGGGCGGAACAAAAAGAAATTTTGGAGCGGATGGAGAAGGCCCAAAGGCGGGGAATGGCACGAATTGAATATAAGCAAGGGCGGTTGAAGGATAAAATCGAGCGCCAAAGGAGGGATTTCCGGAATTATGTGAATGGTCAAGGCATCATTGAGTGGATTGACACTCCACCTCAAACTCCCCCTACCCCGGAGTTCGACTAGCGAGATTTGCACTTTCTAACTCTCTCATACAATTTCGTGCTTTATTTTATTTCTATGCTTTAGGGACTAAGCTAGAAATAGTGTGAGGAGGGTTGTGAAATTGTATCTCGTGTTTTATCTTGTTTATTGCTTTATGTCTTTTACTTTATGTCGTGTGTTTAGGTTGTTTAGTTTTGATTAGTTGTTTTGTGGCACCTCTAGCACTAAATCATTGGCTTAGTATGTTGAGAGCATGATTGGTAACTTTGGTGTACTTATGAAAGTTGTCAACGATTGTTATGTCCCGATCAATGAATTTATTCAAATGCGTTTTCTAGTTTAATCAATCGAATGTCGATGCTTGCCTAATGAAATGCAATTTGTATGACATGTTTCGATAAGAGTAGGGTGAATTTGAGTATTGGCTTGTGTGAATTTCGAATTTTAAGAGGTTACTTAATGCGGATTCATGATTTGCACCAAAAAGTTGAAAAAATTTTAGTTGCGAAAAATTCAGTTTTTGGCATGTCTTGATCGAGAAGCACTTTTAAGTGGTGCTTCTCGACCAAGACATGAAGGACAGTTTTGTGCGAAGCGTTTTTAAAATAGCTTCTCGATCGAGAAGCACTTTTAAGTGATGCTTCTCGATCGAGAAGCACACTGCTGGGGCAAAAAGGAACCTTTCAAAAACTGAATTATTTGTCACATTTTGGCACTTTTTCATAAGAATTAAGTTTTTGGGCATGACACCACTTTTATTTGAGCATGTTTTGAGCCTAATTGTCTTTTGTGAGTGTCCGTTGCATGCCTAATTCCTAGAACTTGCTCGGTGTCCGTTCGAGACTATATGGTTGAGTGTCGATAACTAGATGAGTATGGCATTAGGATTACCCCATTTTCTTAAAACCACTTAAAAGCCTACCCTTTACCATTAGATTACACCCTTTGAGCCTTAGCCAAATTGTTTATTGGTTTCACCACACTTTCACACATTGTATCCCTTCAACATTTTACCTCTAAAAACACCCCAATTTGACTTGATTAACTTAAAATTGAAAAAAAAAAAAAAAAAAAAAAATTGATTCTAGCTTGTTGAAAAAGAAAGAAAATGTGAACAAGTGCTTAAAAGAAAGAAAATGTGAACAAGTGCTTAAAAGAAAGAAAATGTGAACAAGTGCTTAAAAGAAAAGAAAAGAGAATAAGAAAAGCATGAAAAAGAAAACAAAGAAAATAAACAAAGGCAATCAAAGATTGAAAAGTTCACAAGTGCGGAAAATTTCGAGCTAGATCGAAAGTTAGTAGTGTTTTATAAGTAAGTTTTCAAGTCAAGTTGTAGCCATATTTATCCATTTTTTTACCTACCCCTAACCCTTAGCCAAGTTACAACCCTTAACAAGTCCATATGATAGTTGTTGATTACCGAACTAAGTAGTGGAGTCCGGGACTAAGAGCAAGCCTATGGTGAATTTGCATATGTATTGAGCTTTACTTTCGCACCCGAAACACTTGAGTGTTAGAGTGATCCCTTGTGAGGAATGATGCCCTTACTTGATGCTTATGAACATAGTGCCATGATTTGCTAATTTTGATTAACCAATGTGTTGCATTTCCCGTAGATGATGGTAAGCTCGAGATTGTTTGACATAATGCCATATCATTAGTAGTCTCATTGTCATCGGGATATGTCATTATAATTGCATTCGTCATTTGTTTGCATCGCTTTTGGTTGATGATATTAGACGATTGCATTTGTAACTTCATTGATTGGGAATTCGTTGTTGACATTTGTTCATAATTGCCAAGGTTGTTGATTGTGTTAGTAGTAAGATTCATTTCTTGCTTGAGGACAAGCAAGGGTTTAGTGTGAGGAGGTTTGATAGGAGTAGAATACTCCTAGTATTTAGATAGTTTTCGCATCGCTTTATTGCGTTTTGACATGTGTTTTTAGGTGTTTCGATACCTTATTATGTGTGTTGGCGTTTCAGGTGATTTGGAGTGTTTGCGGAACTATTTGGGCTAAAAAGAGTGAAGAATTAAAGAAATATCAAAGTCGGAAGCTAAAGCAAAGAGTGAAAGAGAAATCAAGTTTTTTAAAGCATGTCTTGGAAGAGAAGTTCATGAGCGAAAGAGAAGCTGAGAAGCAAAAGAAACATGTGTAATTTAACACATGTCTCGACCAAGACATGGTGCTTCTCGACCAAGACATGAAGGACCATTTTGCACGAAGGGTCATCAAAGGAGCTTCTCGATCGAGAAGCTCAACTTAAATGAGCTTCTCGACCAAGACATGAGGAAAAAAGCTGAAGACGAAATTTGTTTGAAGAAAGAGCTTTAAGTGGCCCACTTCCCTTTTTAGCCCAACATCTCTTGTACTAGGGTGTTTTTATTTCCCTTTTTATCCAGACTATATAAGACACTTTATATTTTAGGTCAAGAATCATTCACTTTTGTAGACAACAATTGGGATCAATCAATTTTTTCCCTTTTTGCTCTCTATTTTGGATAGAATCTTCATAGTTCTTGGTGTTCTTCATTTAATTTCCAGATTTTGCTATATTGGGAAACTTATTAAATACAAGTATTTTAATTCAAGCTTCATTATCTTGTTCATGTGTTTTAAGTTCAATTATTACTCCAAGGTATTTATTCTTTACTCTATGCCCAATCTTTACTATTGCTTAATTAGTTATGTCATGATGATGATTAGTAGCTAAACCCCTTGTTTGGGGGTTGTTATGATTGCCATGATTGATTAGATAGGTGATTAGGGTGAGGGTTTATGGGTGATGTTGGTTGTTGTGCTTCTTGAGCTTAATGCTTAGAATAGGTTGGCCTCTTATTCTTTGCTATGTGGTTTAATTAGGAGAACGAGAGTTAACTAATTAGACTATACCTAGGGGAGTACATGCTTTAGACCTAGATGCATTAGCATGATCTAGGGCTATTTTGGTTGTGGAGTTTGCTTGATTAGTTGGCTTTATTAACTCTCTTGAAATTTATGAGCACGAGAGTGGATTAGATTTCGGGATTGTTAATCAAGTTTCGACTCTTTCAATTCCGGCTCGAGAGAGCGGAATTGATTCCGTAGAATAGCTTGACCCGACCTTAGTTCCCATCACCTTAACCCAAACTACTTAGATATGACTTTGGCATGACTAGCAACCTCTAAACGCCTTTTTCCTATTGTTTTATCCCGTTTATTAATTAAGTGCTTTAGTTTTTAATTGCTTAAAGTGTTAATTTCGCTAGTTTAAAATTCCGTAGCCATTACTATAATTCTAATTGATCGTTGCTTTCCGAATTGAATTTCCAATTACGTGTTCGCTCACTTTAAACCTCTTGTCTTCGTGGGATCGATTCCGTATTTCCGGATTACTACAAGTTAGTATTTTTGCTAACAGTTACCCCGACGTCCCCGACCTCTAGTCGGATCACCTGAACCACCCTGCCCTCTCATACCTGCAGACATTAAAATACATTTCGTTCCATATATAACAATTTAATACATTGTTAAAAAATACATTATAACAAAACATTATAGAAAAATACATTATAAAAATATAAATTGTTATTAGTACAATAATAAATGAATACAACTAAAACTGCAAAAACTATCCAAAACGTCAGTCGAGTTGTTCTTCATCTTCGTCTGATGAGGATGGCGGATATTCTTCTTCTTCATCTTCAACAGGAGGGATTTGCAACGCATCTTCGTCTGCCACGTCATTCAGGTCAACTAAATTTGTGGGATTGTCGTCCGTTTCAACTATAAGGGGATTTTCTTCAATGTCGTCTTGAAAGGCCGGGATAATCGCATCGGGCATGTCAAGTTCTGATCGTGCCTTAATTTTGCAAACTGCCCACCAATTTACTTTGTCCCGTCTTCTGCTTGGATATGGAAGGTAATGAACTTGGTCAGCCTGTTCTGCCAAGATGAACGGCTCGTATTTATTATACCTGCGTCTGTGATTAACATCTACCAAGTTGTATCGATTGGTAGTGTCTGTGCCTGTATCCGTAGGGTCGAACCATTCGCATTTAAAAATAACGGTCTGCTTCATTGGTAGAGATGGATACTCTAACTCAATTATGTCCGTTAACACTCCATAAAAGTCATTTTCACCCTCAACATATTCTGTTCCCCTTACGCAGACACCGCTATTCATTGTAAGTTGATCCTGCCCATATTCCTGAGTAAGAAATTTGAAGCCGTTTACATAGTATCCCTTATATGTGGTGACCTTTCTACACGGTCCCTTTGCGAGACTCAGAATAAACGGATTTGTACAGACAGTTGGATCTTTCACCTGTGGGGAGTTAGAAATTTGTAAAATTTATAAACCTTATTATAAAAATGAAAGTCCATTGTTATAAGATACGTACATATTGTTCGAACCAAGAGGCGAAATCACTTTCCAGCACTCTTTCAATTTCTGTTTCACTTATGCCACTGTTCCTTTCGCGCAACCCGGCTACAAAAACCCTTTAAATGGTAGAGGCCCAAACTACATCAAATTCTAGCAAATATGTGAAATATTACACTATATTTAAATGCTTACTTTCGATGCTCTTCGATTTCGGAACAATTCAGAAGAACATAGGTCCGAGCAGCGATGATCTCATCGTCTTCAAGATATCTCCTACCGCTACCACGCAACGGCTTTCCCTTAGGTTTAAAAATTCCCAGTCTGTCGGCATCGTCATCGATACCCATATCGCAAGTTTCATTTCTTCCCAAACGCACGGGTAACATCGGATCACCTTCGGCAAAATAATAGGATGCAAATTTAGCGATTTCTTCTTGCAGATATCCACTACTAATGCTCCCTTCCACCCTGCCTTTATTAGTGACCTTTTTTTTCAATTTCCTCAAATATCTGTAACCGGATATTAATATTCGTAAGCATTTTCTATAATCATATATTTATTGAACAGATGGATTCGAGAAAAAACCATGACTAATTGATTACCTTTCAAATGGATACATCTAGCGATACTGAACCGGTCCTGCCATCATAGCTTCATACGGAAGATGCACGGGGAGATGCTCCATAGAGTCAAAAAAGCTGGGTGGAAATATACGTTCCAACTTACACAGGATTTTTGGGATCTCAGTTTCCATACGGTTTAGATCTTCCTGTGACAGTGACGTGGAAGTTAACTCCCTGAAGAAGATACTTAACTCTGTTAGAGGCTCCCACACGTTTTTCGGAAGTGGCTCCCGAAGGGCGATTGGCAGAAGTCGTTGCATAAAAACATGGCAGTCATGACTTTTCATTCCATGCATTTTCAACCCCTTTAGATCAACACATCTAGACAAGTTTGACGCGTACCCGTCTGGAAACTTTATTTTCTGAATCCACTCAAGCAAAACTCGTTTTGAATCCCTATCCAAAGCATACATTGCCTTTGGAAATCTCCCAGTTGCCGGATCTTTAGCTAACCCTGGCCGATCACAGATGTCGTTCAACTCTTCACGAGATTTTGCATGGTCTTTTGTTTTCCCGGGGATATTGAGAACGGTATTAAAAATGTTATCGAAGACATTTTTCTCAATGTGCATGACATCGAGATTGTGACGTATTACATTCGTTCTCCAATAAGGCAAATCCCAAAAGATACTTTTTTTATTCCACCCATGATCTTTTGACAGTAATGCATTAGTAACTTTCGCACCAGGCTCAAATGCCTTCTTAAACCCCAGTCGATCAATCTCTGCTAACAGTTCATCTCCAGTTCTCACCCCTGCAAACCTTTTGCCGACCTATCGTTTCCCCTTACGAAAATCAGTAACATTTCGACGGAATTGGTGATTCGGAGGCAAAAACTTGCGATGGCAATCAAACCACGATTGTTTACCGCTTTTATCCAGTGTGAATGCATCAGTGTTTTCCATGCAGTACGGGCATGCTTTTCTACCAGCAGTGCTCCAACCAGACAACATAGAATAAGCGGGAAAGTCATTTATTGTCCACATAAGAGCCGCTTTTAGTTGAAAATTCTGACGCTTATGAACGTCATATGTCTGGACTCCACATTCCCACAGTTGGTTCAACTCTGCAATTAGCGGCTGTAGGAAGATATCCATTAGGTGTTTCGGGTTTCTAGGCCCTGGTACCAAAACCGTTAAAAACATAAACTCATCCTTCATGCACATGCCTGGGGGGAGATTGTACGGCGTCAAAATGACCGGCCACGAGGAATACTGCTGCCCAAAATTGGTAAATGGCTGAAACCCATCGGAGCATAAGCCTAATCTGATATTTCTCCCTTCATCGGCAAACTCAGAATGCAGTTCACTAAAACGTTTCCAAGCCGGAGAGTCGGACGGGTGGCACATCTTATCACCCTCCATCTCGTAGGGCCCTATCCCATTCGCAAAACAGGCGCCCCGTAACTCGGCCACGATATATGCCTAGCAACGGAGAAAAATATTCGGCAGCCTTCCGGCGTCGTTCTCCTTTAGTGCGATATTTAGTATATGCGTTGTAACGCTAATTATATATTCCTCGAGGAATAAGCGTTACAAAACATATACTATACATCCACCCGGAGAACAAACGCTGGAAAACAACCGAATATTTTTCTACCGCTACTAGACATATATGGTTTTTCGTGATCGAGTTACGGAAGCACCAGTTTTACGAACTGTACAAACTGTACAATCCCGTGTTGTTCAATCTCTTGAACACACGGGACGGGAACTCTATGGCTAGGTTTACGATTTTATTCGGTGGGAATAAAATCGAGGTTTATTTAGGTTGAATATTATAAATAAAAGCTATTTCAATTAAAATAAATCAAAATAAGCGATAAAACCTACTTGTTGAAGGGCAGAACCGCAAATAGAAGGTGAAACGCCCGGATCACTCGGAACAACGGTGCGCGGCTATCAAGGGCTATCAGCGACTGTCAGACCTAAATCAAAACACGTATTAATAAAAAAAATTAATAAAAATTCGGCAGCATTTCCCCTAAAAATGAGCATCACCCATTTTTCAGGGAAGTCCTGCAATCAAATCACAATACACAAAACCACCAATTTTAACGAAAATAATATAAACAGTAATTTATTAGATTAAATTATTATCTAATCCAATTAACTAATATTAAATAACAAACTAATAAAATTGTTAAAATTAAACAACATATAATTAATACATTTATCAAATGAGCCTAATTTAACCAACCAATATTTATAAAAATATTAACAATCTACTTTATTCAACAAATTAAACAATTAAAGCTAGAAATATCTAACTAACAATTTTAATCAAATATTACCAAGTATTTTAACAATTTATCAAGTAAGCCTAATTCTAATATTATTTTCAAAACATAAAATTAACCATATTAACCTAAAATACAAAAATTAATCCTAAAACTAAAATAACCAAATTTATTATAAACCTATAATTAATTTAATAATTGACTTAACCTATAATAAACCTAAAAAAACAATAAAACCGAAATTTAACCAAATATATTAAATAAATTTAATAAATCTTCCAAATTTATAATAAACAATAAAATTGAAATTTACCAAAAAAGGGAGCGGAGACAGCGGAGCGGAGGCAGCGGAGGCAGCGGTGGCAGCGGTGGAGGGAGAACTGAAATTATTTTATTTAATTTATATAATTAGTTTATATATAAAAAACTGAAATTAAATTTAAATATAAAAAAAATCAGAAAACTTACCAGGGAGGAGAGGAACGGACGGCGGCTGGGAAAAATGAACGACGGCGGCGGTTGCTCTGAACGGCGGGAGTTGGCGCCGGAAACAGCAGGCAAACGCGCGGGGGAGGAGGGAAACGGCAGGGAAGAAGGGAAACGGCGGGGGAGGACGGGAACGGCGGCGGAGGAGGAAAACGGCGGGGGAAGGACAACCGGCGGCGGAAGGAGGGAAAAGATGGGGAGGAGGCGGAAAAAAAATAAAGAGAAAGAATGGGGAAGAAACCGATCTGCGGTTTCATTTAACACAATTTTTGCGACGGACTACGATTTCCGTCGCAAATATTGTGTTAAATGAAACGCAGCGTTTCGTCTAACAATATTTGCGACGGACGGTAACTTCCGTCGCAAATTTTGTTAGCCAAAACGCAGCGTTGTTGTGCAGAAGACAATTTGCGACGGATGGTTTTAATCCGTCGCAAAAAATTAGGCGCCCTTATTTCCCTCCATTTCCCTCCTTATTCCCGCCAATTTAGTGACGGATTTGCGACGGACTGCCCGTCGCAAAACTGGCGGGAGCTATCCCGCCTCAAAAAATGGGGGTTTTGGCGACGGAATAGTATTCTGTCGCCAAATTCGTCGCCATATGGGGTAATTTGCGACGGAATTTGCGTCCGTCGCAAATATCCGTCGCAAAAACAGATTTTTCTAGTAGTGGTATACTAAAAATTAAATTAATAATATACCAAAATTATACCAACAATATACCAAAAGTGTACACATCAAAATATACTGAAATTTTATTATTACATCAACATTACACAACATCGCATACTAAATATTAACCTAACAATATACTAAAATTATACCAACAATATACAAATTCTCTAGTTCACTACCAACTATAGTAAAAAGTACATATAAAAAAATATACATGTTATCAACTAGAAAATATATATAAAAATTTATAATCGATATACCGAAAATATACTGAAATTATACCAATTATAAACCAAATATTATTTTTAAATTATCTGATTTATAGTTTTAATATTCCAAAATTATACCATAATTATACCGACATTATACAAATCGTACTTTTGTAATTAATTTTCATTTTTTGGTACTTTTGTAATTAATTTTAAATCAGTCGTATGTTTGTAAATAAAAAAAGTTTACAGGTACTTTTGTAAATATTTTTAAAATTTTAGGTACTTTTGTCATTGTCCCTATTACTTTTGATGCCGACCTACATCAATTTTGGGCCAAAATTCATCGTTTGCGTCTCCAAAATAGCGTTTTTGTAATTACAGCGGTTTTTGGACTTGTTATTTATTTCCTAATATGCCCAGTTTAGGATTTTTGTTTTGTTTTAATATTTAAACAACCATATGAATTATTGGACGACAATTTATGTTGTTTTCAGACAAATTTGATTATTTTCCAAAATTTTGTATTCAAATAAATCAACGAACTTTTGATGCTAAATATCTACAATTCTTGTTATTGAATCAATAGGTTTTAAAAATTTATTTATTGGTATCAATATGTAATCAACAGTATTTAAATTATTCGGTTCTTACGTTTTGACTTCTGCTACATCATATGACGTTTAAAGGAAGCACTAATAGAATTAACAGTAAATGATAAATTTTTAAAAAAATATGAACATATAGTAAGTATACAGCAGTCGAGCAAGTAATTAACATAGGACTTTAAATTCCGGATATCGTACACATAGAGAAAGCTATCACTATCCACCAAATTGTGAATATCAGTTTGTTTAGCAAATACTCTCTATGTCCATAATGTTAGGCCAAATTGGATTTGTACGCTAATTTCGAGAATCAGTTTGGTTTCATTAAGGGGATAAATATTCATGATTGTCATATGATCGCTTCAGATTTGATTCATCTAGCTCACAAACGACGAGATCAAGTTTTTATGATTAAACATGATTTCAAGAAGACGTTTGATCCTATTTGTTGGACTTTTATCCTTAAAATGCTATCTAGAATGAATGTTAATGCTATGCCTATATTATTTGGATTTATTCTTTCTTCAAGTATTCCCAATTATCGGTTCTTATTAACAGTAATCCTACTTAGAACTTCAGCATGTGTAGAGGAGTTCGTCAAGGAGATCCGGTCTCTCATATGCTCTTTGTCCTTGCAGTCGAAGGGCTTAAGGCACTTTTTCGTAAAGCAGTTGATCTTGATCTTTTAGATGGCATTTATGTGGAAGGCTACAAGGAGCCTATTTCTATCCAGCAGTTAGCGGATAACACACTTCTATTTGTTCCTAAAGACTTAAAGATGATACAAAATTTATTGTGAATCCCTATATATTTCGAATTTGTTTCAAGCCTTGAAATAAACTATTAGAAGTCTTCTATCATTGGTATCAATGTTGATAGCGCCTCTTTTGCTGAAGCCTCTCGCATCCTGAATTGCAAAATTGAAGAAATGAAAATTACTTATCTTAGTCTGCCGCTATCTTTGAGGCCGATTAAAGCCAAACATTGGGCTCCTGTTATTAGTAATTTTTCTTCTCAATTGGCAGGATGGAAAGGAAATTTACTTTCTTTAGCTAGTCGACTCACCTTGATTAAATCGATTTTGTGCAGCCTCCCTGTTTACTATCTCTGGTCCTTCAACATGTCGAACTCTATGGCTTTGTCTTTTGAGCAGTCTATGCGTCGTTTCCTTTGGAGTGGGTCTGCTTCTACCATCAGGTTTAGCAAAGTAACAAGGGCAGATGTGTGTTTGCCTTTCATGGCCAGGGGTTTAAACTTAACTTCTTTTAAGAAAAAGAACCAAAGTTTGCTTCTAAAATGGATTTGGAAGCTTATTATTTGTGATAAACATTCACTTTAGTTTCTCGTTATTTCTTACAGCTCGAGATTGCTTAATTGGTTTGATTTAAAGATCTTAATGTTCGTCATTTATCGCAGATGCGGAAGGGTACACATTCGGTCTGTGTTAAGAACGAAGAAGTGTAACATTCTTTTATTTCTCACTTTTGTATTTCTATTGGTATAGGGAAACAAACACATTTTTAGCATGATAAATGGATCGATTATCTTGCTCTTCATCTTCGCTTTTCAGATTTGTACACTCTTAACAAGGAAAAACTTTCTTCAATTGTTGACCTACTAGATGTCGAACATCAGTCCTTCAATTTTTTATGGCAGCGCAGACTTCGGATTGATGAACAGTCCCAGCTATCTTCTTTACTTGATCTCTATTCTCTGTTCCTCTTGGCAGCCAACTGCCAGGTCGGATATATTTACTTGATAAAGGAAGTCGTTCTCTTTAACAGGTTTCGACTCCCTTAGTGCTGCTCGGCTACAGCCTTCTTCAATAGGAAGATTCTAGAAGTTCAAAGTACCCCCTCGCATTAATTTCTTTATGTGGCTTTTGGCGAGGGATATGATATCTTCAAATGTCGTGTTGATTCGTAGAGAATTTCCAATTGATTCTTCTTGTTGTTTGTTGTGCTCTGACGACGAAACAAGTAATCATATTATACTCCATTATCGGTTCGCTTGGAGTACATGGAATTTCATTCTTAAACTTTGCAATTTAAGTTGGGCAGCTCTGAATTCCATTCATTCCTTCTTCGACATGTGGAGAAATTTTTCAAGTAAGCGTTATCTGTTGGCAAAAATGCCAACTCGTAATAAAGTGGACTTTAAGTCCGGGTTGTCGAACCCACAGTGATGAGAGATTTAATGTGAATAAAATTGATTGTGAAATTCAATTCGTTTAGCAACGGAAAGATAGGTTTTTAGTATCAACTAAACAACTAACCAACAACTAACACTAATCTAGAAATTAACAACTAAATTGGCGATTAATAAAAACTAGAACGATTAACAATTACGATAAATCAAATGATAAACAAGGTTTGGAGGTCGACAATCCACCTAGATCATGCATTCTCGGTATTCGGGTCTAGGGTCATAAAACGAGGGCCGAGCGTTTCTAAATCGCAACTCCCGCTCTCTCGAGTCTCAAAGAGCTACAAAACCACAACTAATCAAGCTTAACCTACTCTCGTAGCACTAAACACAATTAGAGCAATTACAATAAATCCCAACTCAAAAGCCACTTAATTACTAACTCACTCTCATGGTGTCACTAATTAAGCATCTAATTAACTCTTTCCAATTAATAAACCCTCTCTCAAGGTGAATCTTAATTTAACATCAATACTTAGGTAGCTAGTCTAAGCAAGCCTTAGGAGCATTAATTAGAACAACCAAACTAACCTAAACCCTAACCCAATTATGCATTAAATAGGATTCATACCAACCCCCAAACATGGGGAATTAGCCAACCATGGCTAAATCAACAACAAACACACAACAAGAATCATAAATTATTAAAGAGATAGAACTAATTACTTTAAGTAAGAAGGGAAGACATATCATAAACAAAATAATGAAGATGGAAAGCCAAAAGCTTGCATTAGTGGAGATAAAACCCGAATTAGAAAATCTGGAAATTAAATGAAGAACACTAAGAACTATGTAGATCATATTCTAAAAGTAGAGAGAAAAAAAGAATTACAACTACACTAAGAATTGATGTCTCCTACACTAATGAGACATGCCCTAAAAGAACATATAAAGTTGTTTATATCGTACTCGTAGAAAGGTTATAAAAGACAACCTATTACAAGAGTGTTTGGCCAAATAAGGAAGTGGGCCTAAGTCTTGAGCCTTTGAAATTTGAAAGTTGAGAATTAATTTTTTACTGGTCCAGATCGTGACCCTCAAGGTCCAGATCGTGACCTCCTTGTCTGGGATTGCCTCGGTACATTTCTGATGCTAGGTTCAGATCGTGACCTCCTTTAAATAGGCCTCTCCGCCGCTTTCTTACTCCAAGACTTTCCGAATCGATTCTTTGCCGTTTCTTTTCGCTTTTTTTGGCCAAATAGTCTCCATTATGCTCCAATGCTCCTGAAATGCATACACATACAATAAGGCACCAAAACACCTCAAAATACGTGATAAAATGTATCAAAACGTATAATGGAAACGACTCTAGAACATAGGAGTATTTTACTCCTATCATTATCGAACTCTTTTGCAAACTATTTGGTTGTTTTACATTTGGAAACAGTGGAAAGTAAAGAATAATAGAGTTTTCAGCCAAGTTACGGTGGACGTGAATTCTTTTGTCTACTCTACGATTTGTAAGGCGGTCATTTTTATGAAGATAACCGTAAGGGTTTTGATTATTCGACATCATGTATATAGGAACTTGTTTTTCCAATTTCTTATAGCCTGTCTTTTTAGTAAAGATTTTTTTCCATCCACTGCTTTGTTGTTGAGCTAATTAAATAATCATTTATCCAAAACATTTAAGAAACAGAAGTTAAATCAGTTACTTTTAATTAACTTTCTATTATACCCTTAAATTAATTATCTATATATTTTAAATAATATTTATATGTTTTGAAAACGCCAATTGTTTATTGAGATTATAAATAAATTTTGAAAAACTAAATTTGTGGTTAACTTTAGTATTGAATTAAGTGATTAATTATTAATGATGATTATGAAAATATAATTTGGATGGTTGAATCGATAAAGGGTAAAATTGACAACTCAACTTAACTAATAAAATTAAAATAGAAATTTGACCTATGTTTTAGAATGCCCAAAATAATATTTTGGCCTATTTTTATAGGACGGAGAAAGTAATAGAGTTGTAAAGAAGCAATTTAAACTACAAATAACAATTAACTAATTATGCTGAAATTAAATGTAGTTTTAAACTTATAGTAATATGGAAGAGATGATTGACTATTCTTAATTATCTATCAAATGAATTATGGGTTAAGTTGTTGAATTGTAGTGCAGATTATTCGAAAACACCTATATTGATTTCATGTCGCTAGGAGAAATACTTAGGCGAAGCAAGTCCACCGCGTAGGATTATGAGCCATCCATTTAATACGTGGCACGTAGCGTTATTATTTACATGAGTCAATTAATAAAATCACATTAATGTGTCTTTCATTAATTGACTCATGTAAATAATCGCGCCACGTGTCATGTATTAAATAAATAGTTTATTATATGGTGAACTCGGTTTATCTAAGAATTTCTCGCAAGAACTTAATTAAATTAAGTAACGGATAAATAATTCATTTTCACATAATTATCAATGTTTTGAAAACCGGACCGGACCGGCCGGTCGGACCGGATTAACCGGGAACCGGCTGGATGTCCGGTTCGGTTTTCTGTTAAAATCGGAATATTAAAAAACCGGTCAAAACCGGTCAAAAACCGGATTTGACCGGAAAAACCGGATTTTGCCCAAAAATCGGACAAATCCGGTTTTTAATGAAATAGGTAAAAAAACACTTTTTTTGGCTAGAAAGTACATTTGTGGCCCCTACCATGTGTGTCTTTTCTTTCTCTCACCCATGTGCATTGATTTTTCTCTCTCATATTAATTACTCTTACTATTTTCTCTCTCACATGTCATTTTAACTTTTATGAAATAAAATTTTCACTAAAAAAAACACCAACTCTCTCTAATATTATTATATACTCTTAAATATAAATCAAGAAAATATATTTTTAAATATTAATTATTTATAATTATATTACATGAAAAAAATTATAATTGTTTTTTTTTACATATTATCATATTTTTATTTATAACATACTATATTATATTTTTTATTTAAATATTATTAATTATTAAAATTTAAAAATTATATATTTATCTCTTGAATATTATTATATAATTATATTCATAATAAATTATTTTAAAATTAAAATATAATGACAAGTTAAATTAAAAGTTATGTTTTTTAAAAATTATAGTTTTTCTCATACATATAATTATTCTATACACAGATAAATATTGATCAATTATTATTATATTTCACACATTTGATAATAAATTCTATTTAAAGATAATTTTATTTAAATATTTTATCATATTTTATAGTTATGATACATATTTTTAATTTAAATAATTTATATTTATTATAATTAAAAAATCCGGTTGAACCCGGTTGAACCGGTCGAACCGTGAACCCCCGACGAAGCCGGTTCGATCTCCGGTCCGGTTTTAAAAACATTGATAATTATTAACCTAATTTAACCGGATTGGCCTTGCCATTTGCGCTCAGTTCCTTGAACTACCCTAACGTTTCTTGATAATAGAACTCTCTTGAAAACATGAACCGAAATTAATGTATTTAGAAATTTGTATTTAGTGGTTTGATGTGAGAGGTTTAAATTAGTAAAAATTTACCAATAAGAAAATGAAAAGACTTTCTAGTCGTTATATTTTCAAATCTATATATACTTGTGTTTTAATTCACTCTCTTCTTATTCTACAAGAGACAACAACACACTGCTTATAGAAAATGGATCAAAAACGTGCGAGACAGATTGATGCGCACGACCGGACAGAAAGTCACAAGCGCTTGCAACTTCAACCACTGCCTCAGAAAATGATTTTGGCAGCCAAATCAGTGAGTCATTTCAAGGCCAAGTTTCCTACAACTAAAGGAAATACAACAACTCAGGAATTCGGCGCTAAAGAGACGTGTTTCTTTTACATAAGCGAAAAGCGAGATACTGCTCACAAAGTCTTTCAGCTGGCTCTTAAAATTGCAAATGAATCTGTATCAGATAAGAATAGAACGACTGCTGTAGCTTCCTTGATGTCTCTGGTTCATCCCGGTTTCAAGCACCTTCTTTTGAGGAACCTTGAAAGTTTCGGAGTTACTCCGAAAGAGCTCTTACTACCGTCCGGCCTTTCAATGCTTGCTGGTATGTCACTTAATTTTGAAGTAGAGTTTGATTGGCCCACAATTCTGATTTGCTTTGGTTGCATTGTGATACTGCTGTTCAAAAACATCAACCAAGATGAATACCAGGAATTTATGCGAAACCAAATAAGGGCGATGATACCTGTGGTTGGTATTCCTGAGCAAAATTCAGTAGACATTCCATTCAACTTCACCACTGCCAGCAATATACGTGCCCGTCTTGGTTCCTTGTCTCGCTTCAAAGGCGGAGTTATTGATTACTTATTAGATGAATGTATGAATGAGACAACCATTGCTTCGCTTGCTCAGTACTTGCTCAACGTTCTAGCATGGTCTGAAATGGATTCTTTTATGTGTATATATGACACATTGCTCTTGTCCAAATCACCTGTACTTCATGATTCGCACATCCAGCACGAGGTTATCAATCTCTACAATGCACTCGCGGAGGTACGCAAAGCGAAATATCCTCAGTTTTACATGTACATGGAAGGATTAACGGTAAGAAGGAGAATGAGCTGGTTTTTGATTTGTACAATGATCATGTAGATGCTTCCCTGAACTAACTTATGATTGGCGCTGTTATGTGACGAGAACTTTGCAGATGTTGGTGTTTTATTGACAGTTCATCAATGTTTTTTCCTTGTACGTTTTTTTCTTTACCTAGTTATATGATTTTGAGGGTTATTTCTCAATTTTGGAAAATACATTTGAAATTCGTGGTTTTGGGTGATTTCAAAACGAACTGTCACTTTATGTTTTTTTCGAAAGTCCTCAATTTAAAAGAAATATTAAGTCAAAACAATTATACAGAAGTTTAATTTAATCCCAAAATTTATATAAATAAAAGGTCTAATTATTTAAAAAAATCACACCTTATAATATTTTTTCGTTTATACCCTCATCTAGGAAAAAGTTCATTTGTACTCTTTTTTTGATTTTTCATTTCTGTCTCTACCCTAAAGAGATAATTTGACCTCTTTTCATTTTAAAAAAATATTCAAAATAATCTTTTATATTTAGTTTATATTCTAATTAAACATTAATATTATTAATTATTTATAATGTTTTCATCTTTTAATTAATTTAATTGTCAAAAATTTAAATTTTAGGATAGAGATGAAAACAAAAAATCAAAAAAATGGTATAAATGAATTTGTTTCCTAGGTAAGGGTATAAACGAAAAAATATTATAAGGTGGAATTTTTTTTAAAATAATTAGGCCTAAATAAAATAAAAAAAAATTAATAAAAAATTTAACATAAAAAAATATAAAATAATTCAATTTAACTAAAAGGTGTTCCAAATAATACTAGATTGTAATTTTATTTGATCTATAACAGGCCAATAGGTTCCCACAAGTATAAGAGAAACCCCTCAAATTAGATTCACATACCACGTGTTCTGCTTTCTTAAGAATATCACTACAATAATATAACATTCATTTAGACCCATCTAAATTTTGAAGGGTAAATTACTTAAGCCACCCTATATTTTTATAAAACACACTAACTCACCTCTTGATTTTTGTAAATCCACTATGACACTCCTCATGTTTAGATATATTAAATGATTACAACCATCTGTAAAAAAATTTCATTAGTTAATTTGGTCAAAAAATTAGATTTGACTCTTAAACTTATTTTTTATCCAGTTTCATCCGAAAATTATCAAAATTGATTATTTATTTTTATAAAATGACAATAAACTCAATTAAAAAATTATAAAATTTTAATATAATATATATTTATAAAATTTATAAAAAAAATTCTAAAAAATTAGAGATTAATTTAAAGACTAAATTATTAAAATGCGTTTATCAATAAAATCCATTGACCGCGGATATATTAGATAAATTTTAGATTTATAAATTATCATATTTCAGTAATTTTTATATATTAATATGATTAATAAAATAATTCTCACAAGAAAAAATATTCAACATCATAGTGATTAGCTAATTTATTTGTTGAAATCTTACAAATATTTTAGAATATTTTTATAAGATATATAAATATATGTTAATTGAAATTTTATATAATATATTTATTAAATTTATTATTATTTTTAAAAATTAAACAATTAATTCATATTTAAAAAAATAAAGTGACAATTTTGGATGAAACTGGATAAAAAATAAGTTTAAGAGTTAAATATAACTCTTTGACTAAATTGACTAATGAAAAAGATTAATAAACGGGTGTAATCATATAATATATCTAAATATGAGGGGTGTCATACTGGAACTATAAAAACCAAATGGTAAGTTAGTGGATTTCATTAAAACAAAGGGAGGTTTAAGTAATTTACCCAACT
Source organism: Mercurialis annua (assembly GCF_937616625.2). Lineage (NCBI taxonomy): Eukaryota > Viridiplantae > Streptophyta > Magnoliopsida > Malpighiales > Euphorbiaceae > Mercurialis > Mercurialis annua. The sequence continues at coordinate 33,238,359 of NC_065575.1, forward strand.
TTAAATGGGTTGATTTGACATGAATACAATCATATTATAAGATCTATCTAAATTCACCTAAAAACCATGTTAGATCAATATATAATTTTTTAATTAGGGACCTGATATGAATATAATAATACAAAATATATATTAGAAGTTATGTCAGTCTTTATGGTTTATCGTCGTGTGGGAAATATGAAAATGTAGGAATAATAGAGTATTTTCGAGCACGGTTTCAAACAAGGAGTCTGTGATTTTTAATTGTTTCGCGAAGGCAATTTTTCTCTTTAAAGTTTGTAATAAGAATTTTTGCTATTCGAGATTGGATTTTTTTAGAAACCCTCATTATTAAAGGTGAGCATCGGTCGGTTCGGTTCGGTTCTAAAAAAATCCAAACCGACATACCGAAGTTTTATTATTTGGTAACCGAACCGTTATAATTTTAACCAAAAACTGAAAAAAAAAAATTAACCGAAAATTTCGTTCGGTTCGATATCAATTTTATAAATCCGTTTGGGCCCTTTTAAAAATCCATCAATTTTATGGGCTAAAAAATTGAGGCCTTAATAAAATAGATTTTTCAAAGGCATTTTTTCATCAAAACAGAAATCAACATACATTAATTAATTTAATACATAAAAGCAGTGTTTTCAAACCCGGACTAGCCGGTTCAACCGGTTAGACTGGGAACCGGAGGTCTGTCCGGGTCAATTGCTTCTTAATATCCGGATTTCCAGTTCAACCAATTTGAACCGGAAAAACCCGTCAGAACTAGGAACCCGTTAGACCGGAAAACCCTTTAGAACCGGCCGATTAACTGACCATGTAAACAAAACTGATAGAAGATTTCAAAAGAAAAAAGTTGGCAGCGGGAATGACAGTCAAAATCTTGTAAATTGACTAACACATGAGATTTATTCAAAGAGAAATAGATAAAAGAGCATAATTTTATTAGATGGACATGCATGTGTATCAAATACTTTGACATTTCTTTCTAGGCCAAACCTATATAGAGGTCCCTGTACTTTATATATTTTTTTCCGTAGGTCTTTATACTTCATTGTTGTATTATCTGATCCCTCTACTTACCTATTTTTGATCTTTAGGTCCTTTGTGAGTTTTTTCCAGTCCCTCTACTTACTATTTTTGTTTCCTTCAGTCCCTCTACTTACAATTTTCGTTTTCTCCAGCCACACAAAAGGGCCGGAAAAAACTCATAAAGGACCTAAAAATTAAAAATAGGTAAGTAGATGGACCAAATAATATAAAAATGAAGTATAAGGACCTATGGAAAAAAGTGTAAAGTACAGGGACCTCTATATGGGTTAAGCCTTCTTTCTATCTCACTATAAGTTACAAGTTGCTATCGAATTTTTTCGAACAAAGGATCACTTTCACCCTCGAACTTGCGTCAAAATATCAAAAAAGTGCAAAGCTGGAAAACCGGATCACTTATACTCTGAACTTGTATAAACCGGATCAAAAAAGCCCCTTTGCTAACGTGGCGCTCTAATTGGAGAGTGAGATTTAAATCAATCATAATTAATCTCTTATTAATCATAATCAACACTAATTAATCATATATAACCATTAATTAATTACAATTTAACACTAATTAAATGAATAATTTTTTTATCTATAAAATAATTTTTCTTTTTAACCATAATTAATTTAGGTACCTTTCTACACTTTTTTTCCCAAAAAAAAATAAAATTTTTTTAACTCCGGCGAGGAGGAGGAGCCTCCTCGCCGGAGAAGGGAGCTGCTGCTCCTCTTCTCAGAGAAGGAGCAGCAGCTCCGCTCCTCGCCAAAACGAGGAGCAGATCTGCTCCTCGCCAAAACAAGGAGCAGATCTGCTCCTCGTTTTGGCGAGGAGCTTGCCAAATGAACAGACCCAGTGGGTCTGTTCATCAAGAAAATGAAGAACAGACCCGTGCACTTTCTTAAATGAAAGTGATGAACGGTCTGTTCGTCACTTTCATTTAAGAAAGTGATGAACATATGGGTCTGTTCATCACTTTCTTAATGAAAGTGATGAACAGACTCACCGGCTCTATTTCGGGGGTCGATTTTACGTTTCGTATGGTAAATAGTTTTGTTGTGTATAAAAAATATTTTTATTATTAATAAAATAAAAAAAAGTTTTAAAATTAATTATTAATTTTAAAATTTTATATGTAAATTTAAAAGTTTTATATGTTAATTTGAAAAATTGGAAATTTTAAGTACCATTTTAACCTTTTATTTTGTGAAAAACCACTTTAAAAGAAAACCATTATCCAAAACCAGAGAGTGTGCCTCACTCTCCGAGGTGAGAGTGGGGAGGGGTGTTTTTGAGCCGAAATATACAAGTTCAGGGTATAAATGATCCTATTTTTCAGCTTTAGACTTTTTTGATACTTTGACGCAAGTTCGGAGGTAAAAGTGATCCTTTATTCGAATTTTTTCTGTTAAGAAAAGGATGCAGCGGGGGTGGCTGTGTTGAGGCTTTGAGAATAGAAAGTGTAGTAGTTAGGTTAAATTGAGATGACAAGTTACTTCTTGGGCCAGGCTTATTATGGAGTTAGAATATAAATTATTGAAGTCCAAAAATACTCACATAACTAATCCATTTTATCATATTGTCAGGTTTACTTTTGAGGAAATTAGAAAAAATACTCTCTTTTTAAAAATAATATAATTTCCTACCTCAACAGAGAAAAGATAGAGAAAATATTCCAATATTTTAATATATTTATTTTTTTACTCTAACACCTATTTATATTATAATTATACCTACTCATTATTATTATTTTACTCTAACTATATTATCAGTGATTCATAAGTGACAACTGTCACTTTTTTCCATTTTTCTCTCTTTTTCTTTCTTCTCCATGGCTTTCTTCTTCTCTGTTTTTTTTCTCGCCATTATTTTTCTTCATTTTTTTCTTTTTCTTCTTTTTCTTTATTTCTTGTTCATTTTTATTCTCTTACTTCTTCATCGTTAATTCATCGCTCCGTCGTCGTTCCGCCATCATCCCGCCGTCGCTCCGCCGTTTTTCATATTTGATTTTTGCGATTTTCCTCAACTCGTGTTGATTAATACTTCTTTTAACTTTCAGATCTAAATAAATTATTCTTGAATTTTCCCAATTCTAAATCTAAAAATCTGTATTAAAAACGATTTTCTGCACAAAAAATGATTTTCTGCAAAAAAAATAGCTTCTGATGATCATATGAGTATCATCACTGCATTATCATGTAAGTATCATAACACTGCTGAGAAAATTGATTTTTTTACTAAAAAAACAGTGTCTGGTTATCATATGAATAACACTGTATTAACATATCGTTATCATAACATTATATGATTATGATAAGGTTATGATAATCCAAATGTACGATAATGATAATAGTATGATAATATTTTCATGATAATATAATGATAAGCTTATAACAGTACGATAATATGATACTTACATGGAAAAAAATTACAGAAATAGTGTCATATGATAATGTTTTATCATATGATAACGAGATGATAATATTTATGGTACATATATGATAATATCTATGATAATGTATGATAAAATAGTGTCTGATTATCATGTCGTTATCATAACACTAGAGTATGATAATTAGATGATAATGAATTATGATAAGGTTATGATAACTAAATGATAACGTACGTGAAAATAAAATTACAAAAAGATTCATGACACCAGTATGATAACCAGATGATAATAAAATAATAAAGTTATAATAATAGTATGATAATATGATACCTATATGTAAAAAGATTACAGAAAAATTATGATAATGAGATGATAATGTAAAGATGTATTATAATATGATACCTGTATGAAAAAAGTAATTACAAAAAAATTATGATAACGAGATGGTAATGTGAAGATAATAGTATGATAATATGATACTTGTATGAAAAAACAATTACAAAAATTTATGATAATAAGATGATAAGGTGAAGATAATAGTATGATAATATGATCTTATTATACTTCATTATCATATTATTTTCTTCACATTATCATCTCGTTATTATAATTTTTATGTAACTCTTTTCATATAGATATCATATTATCTTATTGTTATCATAATTTTATTATTATGTCGTTGTCATAACATTATCATTTAGGTACAATAATACATTATCATCTCGGTATCATATGATTATATTATGATAACGAGATGATAATACAGTGATAACAACATAAAAATCAAATTTTTTTGTAGAAAATCTTTCTTTATACAGTGTTATGATAACAACATGATAATACAGTGATACTCATATGATAATCAGAGACTGTTTTTTTTTTATATAAAAAACTATTATTTTTTCAGCAGTGTTATGATAATCAGATGCTGTTTTTTGTAGAAAATCGTTTTTTGTGCAGAAAATCGTTTTTTCATCATAATATCATTTTTCATACAGATTTTTAGATCTAAAATTAAAAAAAATTCAAAAGTAATTTATTTTATATATGAATGTTAAAAAATCGCAATAATCACCATGAACTAAAAAAATATGAATGAACAATGCAGCGACAATGGAGCAATGAAGAAACGGCGGCGAATCGATGAAGGAACGGTGAATAAAGAAAAATGGAGAAGAAAAAGGAAATAAAAAAGAAGAAGAAAATAACAAAGAAAAAAAGAAACAGAGAAGAAAAAGAAGAAGAAAAAGAAGAAAAAAAGAAGAAAAGAAAATAGGAGAAAGGAGAGAGAAATATAATAATATGACAGTTGTCATATGATAAGAGTAAAAAATTAATAAAAAGTAGGTATAATTATAATATAAACATGCATTAGAGTAAAAAAAATAAAAGCATTAGAATGATTAGATATTTTCTATATCTTTTCCTTATTGAGGTAGGAAATCAAATTATTTTAAAAAATAGAGTATTATCCTAATCTTCCCTTTACTTTTTGATATCTTATAATTTATAATATATTTTATATTTTTATCTAAATGGTTGAACCGACGGTTGAACCAGTTCAACCGGTTGAACCTTGAACCAGTGGACATTCCGGTTCTGCCAGCGGTCTGGGTTTTAAAACATTCCTAAAAGTATAATTTACAACAGAATAAGAATACAATAAGTTTGAAATGAAACTTAATACAGATTACAAGTAAATAAAATAACAAACTCTCATTACAGAATTTGAAAGGCAAATTACATCCAATTCCAAGTATCCAACAACTTAACTAATTAAGTAGCAAAAATTAAAGAACTACAAATTAAGTCTGCTATATTACAGTAATTGAAAAATCAAACTAAATGTAAAGTAAAAGTTAAAAAAATTAGGTGTTAATTATTAGATCAAAAGTCAGTCTCAGTTTCAGAATTGGGGCTAGGAACCATAGAATCAAGGGGCTTCCATACATATGCCATGAAGATAAAACAAAAGAGGAACACAAATTAGTAACTAAAAGTAGCAAGAACACAAAATCTAAAAATAAATCTACAAATCAAAAACCCTAATTGCCTGTACTTGTAAAATTAAAGCCAAACACGAAAGGGGTTCCAAAAATCCCTAGTTCATAACATGGAAGAAAGAAAAAAAATCACGTCAGTTACACATATAACGAAGAAATAGTAAACAACAGGATTACAGAGTAGGAACAAGGACAAAGTGAATAAGGGTATTACCTGATAATCTAATGAACAAGCATAAATCCCACGTTTTGAACATGAAAATGAAAAAAGATTATCAATTAGACAGAAATCAAAAAATTAAGACATAAAAATTGAAATTAAACCTCTAATACAACGGATAATCGAAGATATACTCACACAATCTTCACCAAGTAGTGTATTGTGTAAGATTTAAGAGTCAATCACTAATAAACTGAGAGAAAATACAATTTAGGGTTAGGGTTTATAGGAGAGCGAGAGTCTGAGGAAAAGAAAGAGAGGCTGGCTGTGCTAGAAAGGAGAGGAAAATGATTAGGGTTAGGTAAAAAATTAAAGAGGGTTTAAATATGGAATGCTGGGCGTCGCCGTTTTAGAGGAGAATAGGGTAATTAAAACGACGTAGTTTAGGGGATTTCGGTCTGTTCGGTTATTCGGTCGGTTCGGTTTTAAAATTCCTAAAACCAAATCATTAACCGAAATCCAAATTACCCTTATTTACAAACCAAACCAATCCGAAATCACCAAACAACCGAAAACCACACTAAATTTTGGTTCGGTTCAGTCCGATTTTTCGGTTTGGTTCGGTTTCTGCTCACCCCTACTCATTGTATCTTATATTCGGACCCTTGATTGTTTTTGCCTATTCTCTAAATTGTAGTGTAGACACTTATTTTCGGACAGGTAAAAAGTGACAAAGAACTGAAGCGTCCAATGATAATTTCCAGAGAAATCCGTCCGGGTGATGAGTTTTCGATTTACTTGCGCACAGTTGCAAACTTGAAAATTAAAACATAGGAGTATTGAAGTTTGGTTTTGAATTTTATAAGGATAGTTCAGTTTAGTTCTAACAACTTACACATTGAACCAAATCGAGCAGAACCAAACTGAGGTCACTCCAAGTGAATACTTATAAAATAAGAGCACTTAAAATATTAGCTTAAAATAGAAACTTTTTATATATTTGGGACAACTTAAAATAAAAATATTTTCTATTATTATAAAATGAGGGATTAATTTTAAAATTTTGGAGATTCCATTGTGAATTTTGCCATTATCACTCAACTCCCCTTACGCTTCTCGATAATATCACCCTTGAATACCAAATTAATATCCATAACTAGAGCTCTGTTTGAGACTTTGAGAGACTAACTTTTAGTTATTAATTTAGTTTTTCAATGCGGGAAGCTTAACAGTCTATTACTACTAATATTCAAATGTTGGAAACCAAGAGACTCCTTAGTGTTGAAGTTTCTGAGTCTATATATATTCATATTCCATGCACTCAATTATGAAATTAACCCACATTATTATTTCTTCTCTATTCTCTGAGACAAACAACACAGTACTTGTAAAAAAATGGATCGAAAGGAGCAAGTAGTTAACAGGCGCTCTCAACGTCAGGTAATCGAGGGTAAAGAGACATGTTTCTTCTACACAAGCGATACGGGAAAAACTGCTGACAAAGTGTTTCAGCTGGCTCTTAATATTGCGAATGAATCTGCGTCAGATAATATCAGAATCACAGCTCTAGCTTCTTTGATTTGTCTGGTTGTTCCCGGTTTCAAGGACGACCTTTTGAGCATCCTTGAAAATTTAGGAATCGAACCTGAAGAGCTCTCACTGCCATCAAATCTTTCAAAGCTTGGTGCTATGTCAGTTGATTTCGACGTGGAGCTTGATTGGCCCATTGTTCAGCTTTACTTCGGCTGTATCGTGCTGCTACTCTTCAAAAACATCAACCAAGGTGGATACCAGGATTATATGAGAAAGCGAATAAGAGCTATGCAAGGTGTACGTGGTCTAAATTGGCTGCCACCACTAAGCAATCCATTCAACTTCAGGGCAGCCAACACTATTCGCGTCCGATTTGGTTCATTGTCTCCCTTCAAAGGCGAAGTTATCGGTTTGCTATTAAACGGATTTACGAAGAAATCAAAATCATCCTTTCATCATCTTGCCACATACTTGCTCGGCTTTCTAGCTTGGTCAGACATGTACTGCATTAAGTGCATTTTTGACACATTGGTCCAATTCGAATCGCCTATACTTAACGATCCTCGCATCCGGCACGAGGCAATCAATGTCAACAATGCAGTCGAAGAGATTTGCCAAGCTAAGTGTCCTCAGTTTTACCCTTTCTTCGAAGGATTGAACAATCGGAGTATTTTGGATAGGAGCAAATTTCCGATCCTGTTTGCCGTGGCACAAAAGATTGAGAAAAGGAGACAGAGTTTAGCTGGGACTCGTACAAACAATTTTAGTATCCAAGGTGGTCAGGAGAATGAGCTGGTAACTGCTTTATACAATGATCATGTTGCTGCTGAGGCCAAGGGACCTCCTCCCCCAATTATTGTTGAAGCTATCCATTTCCTATTCAACATGGAATGGCCTCCTCATGTTTGATTGGATATTTTTTTGTTTATGATTTTAATGTTATGCTTAATTTATTTAACTAGAGCTCTGCCAATCTTTTTCCATCAGTTATTTAAAAAAGGCAATTACTGTTAATTTTCAATGTTGTTATGTTACTGTGTTATACACCAAATTGTGGCGGGTTGCTTAGAAAACTATTGTGCCTGCTATTTTTAACCCGTAATGCGACTTCTAATGACTATGTCTCAAGTTGAATGTAGCTCAGTTCAGCCCCCAATCCAAAGCTATGCTGATGTGATAATTCAAGACTTACCGTCGACACAATTAGCTGAAATTTCTGAAAAAGCCTGAATTGTTCAATCTAAAAAGTCTCATAATATATCTTTCGTAGTCTTGATTTGTTTCTCTTAAGTGAGAATGTTGCAGGTGCAGATTCAGCCCATAGCAACCCAAACATTATTGACAATGTGGATTTGGTTCTTAAACAATCTTCTGAATCTATATTGTTTTGTAAATTTGGTTGCTAGTGATAAAAAAGGATTCATAATTATTTTTGGTAAAGACATTTTTGAATAATAAAGCTAAAAAATCATCCCCAACTCAAACAGCAAGCCTCACCTTATACATCAAACCAATAAACAAAACAAGACTAATGTAAACCAAATTTTTGATGAGATGAGTTAACTTAAGTGGCAGGAGCGCTTAATCAAAGACCGATAGGGTTCAAGTTTCGAGTTATCACAAGAGTAAGGTGATTTTCTATAATTTTCATTGAAGAAAGAAGAGAAAAAAATCAACTTTCTATATCAATTCTGATAAGCTTGCAGGAACAGAGGGAAACAACACTTCCTAGCAAACACTTTTAAAAAACATCCTGGCAAATCCAAGCTTGGATCATCCCTGCATTAAGCAAACCATTCTAAAAATTGAGTTTCTTACTTCCTCTCGAAATGTTTTTTTTAACGGAGATATTCATTGAAGACCAAGATTAAAGTACAAACATGCAAGCCATGCAACAACAAGCAAATACATGGTCTTCTAAATACTCTAATCTAACAATAAAATATGAAACAATAAAAAATACAAGCCAAATATAATAATCGGAAAAAAAATTAAACCGAATCCCGCTAACAAACCATCTTGGCGTACAACAAAGAACAAAGTTCCGTTGGACGGGTGATCTCGTCCGACTATACCGATAAACTGCTTGATCTTTAAAGTTTCAATTTTTTCACAACATGTTCTTCACAATAAATCAACTAATTAGAAAACTATCAACAAAAATAAAAATAAATATTAAAATAAACAACCAAACTGAAATATTGAAGACAAACTTCAATATTTTAAGGTTCAATGAACATCATCTAAACAAGATCTTGACATGCAAATCAAAAAGACATCAAAAAATTTTGTTTGGATTATAGATCCTTAACATTATCTTGAAAAGACAAGGTTTTTTAGAAAGCTTCAAAAAATGAACCTTCAAAAACACAAAACAAACTTCATCTATAGAGTAATTATTGAAGATAAAAATATATTAAAATATAAAATAAAGAAAAAAATTGGAGGAGGTGGTTTTTCGGCCTCTAAACTATGAATGTTAGTTAGGAATTAGAGAGAAGAGAGATAATTTTTTTAGAGAGAGAAAGAATTGTTGGGTTCCTCTCGAAATGTGGTAGATAGTAAAAATAAAAGCAATCCTGATAATTATTACTCCATCCGTCCCGTTTAAGAAGTCTCATATTTCATTTTGGGATGTCCCATTTAAACAGTCCCATTACTATTTTTAGGATGTTTTTCTATTGAATACCCTATTTTACCGGATATTAAACTCTTTAGGTCACTAGACTTTTCTCAAATTACAGAAAGGTCACTAAAAAAACTTTTGTTACAAAATGGTTATTAAACTATACCTTTTATTACAAAGGGGTTCAGCCATATAAAACGTTGCGTTTTACGCAAAAACGCAACATTTATACTTACGTGGCAAGCCAAAATTACAAAGAGGAACATAGTTCAGTGACCTTTTTGTAATAAAAGGTATTATCCGATTACTTTTTTGTAATTCACAAAAAGTTTAATCTTCATTTTATAACGACATAAACATTTTTGTAATAAAAGGTATTGTTCAATGACTATTTTGTAACAAAAGTTTTTTTAGTGACCTTTCTGTAATTTGAGTGAAGTCCAATGATCTACAGAGTTTAATATCCCTATTTTACCCTTATTTTAGTTATCTCAGATGAGCTCTATAGAAAATTCAACTATCATTAATAAGGGTAAAACATGAAAAAACATGAAAAGACGAGAATAATTAATATTTTTTTAATCTGTGTGTAAAGTCAAATGGGACTTTTAAAATGGGACGGAGGGAGTAATTTTTTCTTGCTAAACGAGGACCATTTCCACCTCCAACTAACATCAACTGAATCAATCAAACAAGACACGTTTCATCAGGATGCAACCTCAACACTTTTAGCTTTTTACTTATGAACTTCTACCTTATTGCAAGCCAAACTATAAAACATAAAAAAATCATTTTACAAGTATTAGAAGTGGGCTTAGGTTCAACAAATACTTAATAACATAAATTCAATTATATTTTTATTTTTTAATATTGTGGGATTATCTTCCCCAATTAATGCAATCATCCATTGGATCCGGAAAATGCCAATTAGCAATGTTTTGAAAACCAAAATGTATAAAATTTCAAGAGACAGAAAACTGGTCAAATTCGGGTTTGACCAAAAAAAATCGGTTATTCATCAAAACCGGTGAAATTCGGTTTTTAGAAGTACGCATGCAAATGTACTATTTTTTTCAAATATTTTAACAGTCAACCCTCTAATAATTAATATACACAGTGGATCAAAAATTTATTAATTATTGGAATTATTAATTTATTAAATTTATATATAAAATATTATAGAAAATATAAAAAATATTTTAAAACATCTACATTCGTATATCTAATATTAATGTTAAATTATAAAAAAAACCAACTAAATACACTTCACAATCACTCAATATAAAAAAAATAACTTGTATTCAAATTAAAAAAAAAATATCAATTTTATAATAAATCAAAAAATAATTATTGATGGAGTCTCCTTTTGATCCGATTATGTGACCTGCAAAACAAGGTAGAAACTAACCGGACAGTGGTTATCCGATTAACTCTCCGATGCTAAAGTCAGTATTGAGTTTTGAGCAGAGTTTTTAGTATATATTGTAGTTGTGTGATTAGGCATACCTCAAACTCCTTTTATAATAGATGATTGTATATCTTGTTGAGTTGTAATATGAAGGTGAATCCTATTTTGTAGGTTTTGACCCTGATTAGGAGTGATATTCATTATTCAGACATGAGTCCTATTTAGGAACGTCTTCCTCAATAGTCTCGTCTTCCTAAGTTGGAGGTTATCTTCCTAAGTTGAAGTTTGTGTCCAAATAGAAAAGATACTCAAGAATATAGGCAGATTTGACAATCTGTCTGAATCCCGGTGTAATACCCCAATTATTTTAAGATAAATAAATCGTGCCACGTGTCGTAATTTCCGATAAGTTAAATTAAGAAGAATTTAATTTAATTTTATCGGGAATTTAGAATAATGTTTGTAAAGCGGATTAGTGGGATTTAAGGAATTTAATATTGAAAATTTGGACGTGGAGGCATTTTGGGGCTAAATCGTAAATTTTGAAAAAGTTTAGGGGCTAAAGTGCAAATTAGCCGATTAAGCCTCGAAAATAGGAATTTGAGGATTTTAACGGAAATATTATATTTTGAGATAGTATTATTTATTGGATATGAATAATACGTATATGATTTAATAGAAAGATTAATTGAATAAGTTTTGGATTAAATTGAAACATTTAAAAAGTTTCAAGGATCAAAGTGTACTTTAGCCGGATTGTATATATCTTCCAACTCCTTCTCTATGAAGGTATCAGATCACCATTATCATTTCATTTCTTTCTCTCGCTCGCCGTTTCAATTACGTTCCGTCGTCCGATCGCCGTTTCTCGTCCGTTTCTGACGTTTCTTAACTCGAATTGATCGTATTCCAGTGGCGTATCACGGTAAGCTTGACGTTTTATCGTTTGGACGGATATATTTTGAGTTATATCGATTCAAAGTTTTAGGCCACGAAACGATTTTATCGTTTTATCGATTATAGGATCGTTTTTGGATGTTTAGATGTTAGATTAAGCGTTTTGGATGAGTTAGGATCGTTTTTATATAGTAAGCACGTCGGATATCGGAAAGCTCGTCGAAAAGTTGAGCCAGGGTGAAAACCCGCTACTGTGCGATCGCACAGTGCTGTGCGAACGCACAGTCTTGAAGGACTGTGCGAACGCACAGTCATGTGTGCGAACGCACAGTCCACTGTGCGAACGCACAGTGAGACGTGCGCTCGCACAGTGTTTGGCCGATCGATATATTTTGGGTATTTGCTCGCCTACGCGTAGAATTATCGGAATTGATTAGTTTATCGGTTAACTATCGATTAGTAAACGAGTTACGTGTGTGTTTATACCTCGAGTCTAGAATGTCTATCGGGTTAGAGTCTCACTCGAGTCATGATTGTCTGTTTCTTAGGTCCGACAAGGCAACCGGCTACTGGACAAGGAGCTTGACGGAGGTCGTGTAATAAAGTTTTTGGGGAAAAAGCAAGCAGTGAGTTTATATGTGTTTACTTTTGATGTATTGAAAATACATTGCTTTTAAACGTAAAATGATTTATATGAATTGCATAACACGAATTGTTATCGAAAATGCTTTGTATGAAATACATGCATCATTATCTTGAAACCAGTATAGATCTGATGAAACATGCTTTCCTATTGGGCGGCAATAGGAACTACGTGATCACTAGTTAAGTTCAAGTTGTATACTCCTTCGGTTGTGTTTGAAAATGTTTTGTTTGTTTGAATACGAAATTCATATCGATCGATCGTTGGACTTTGAGATGGACAATCACCTTGGTTGAACTATCCCGGGACTGTACCAAATGGTATTGGTTGATCTGGTTGAACTATCCCGCAACCTACCAGCAAGATTAAGATATATCGTTTTGTTTGAAAGAAAGAATTTGGTTTTGATAATTCGATGAATCAAGGATTAGGGTTTCAATCGGAAGTTATATTTGGATGCATATGAATGAATGATTTATTGCATTGTTTTGTTTTATAGAATACTCAACTGTAAACTTATGAACTCACTCAGTTTCGACTGACCCCGTTGTTATAACCATTTTTCAGGTATATAGTCTTTTGACGTGACAGGCTTCTATTCTTGCTTCAGAAGTCTGCTTAGAAGTATGTATAGAAAAAGTATGTATCAGTAGTGCTGCAGTAGACCAGTCCTAGATATGTATATAGTTTTGTCAAACGGTCTAATGTATATTTATACTCTGATGTTTGTAAACTTGAATGGTGTTACTGCGCTTTAAACCGTTTGTTTTTGGTGTGCGAAACAGGGCAATGCTTGATGTGGCATCGCATTGTAAGACCCTAGTTTCTATAGATGGTTTTCAGAAAATGTACATAGATGTTTAATATCTTATCGTTAAAAAGCTTTTCTGAAAACACTTACTTGTTTATATCGCAATAAGTTTGTAGTGGTTTTAGGCTTGCTACGGGTTTCGGAGCTACCACTCCCATTCCCTAGCGCCGGTCGCGGCTCGAGTTTCGAGGATGGAAATCGGGTCGTGACAATGTTGGTATCAGAGCAATGGTTTAGTTTCCTAGGCCATTGCCTTATGTTTTGTGTGTTATGTGATCCTAGGATTGACAATGCCTTTAGGTTAAGATAGGAACTACTGCAGCTATAGGATTCGAATTATGTCATTGAATTGTCTTCGTTTGTTTTCGCGCTTTCAACTCTTATCTATAGGATGTGAGTCTGTTATACGTGTGTGATCGATAGTATACTAGTGCATCCGTTTGCATATATGATTAGTTTTGCGCTTAGAAGTAAGAATATGTTTATCGTATGATTGTTGATCGGGGCGTTGTTTGCTTTGGTCAGGATGGCTGGCCAGAGACAAACTAGATCGCGTAGCGCTATGGCACGAGCAATAGCTGGAGAGGCTCAAGATGAGTCTTCTGTCCAGGGTGGACAGCAGGAACCGGCTGGAGCAGCTGGAGGAGGCAGAGGACAAGCTGCCAATGTGCAAGAACCAGTGCAGGCACCAGGAATGCCTCAACCAGTGAATTTTGGAGGATTTAATATGGAACAGTTTTTAACTGGAATTGCGACTATGGCAACAACTCACGTGGAGAACCAGACTATGCAACGGGAGCAATTGCTGCAACAACAGCAACATCTAATCGGGAATGTGGATAGAGATATTACTTTGGCTTACATGCGTCTTAAGCCAACTGCATTCAACGGTACTGGAGATGCGTTGGATTTTCTGGACGAAGTGGAGCGTAATGCTAGACGTCTCCAAGCTAATGAAAGGCATTCTATTATGATGATAGAAATGTCGTTGAAAGGACCAGCAAAGGATTGGTTTCAACGTGTTATTCAACCGACTATGGATCAGATGACATGGGCTGAGTTTGTTAATCGCTTTAGAGAGTCCTATCTACCGTACTCAGTCACTGAGCTGCATCGGGATCGATTGCTGAATTTGGAAAAGGGAGATAGGTCGGTGCAGGAGTATGTTACGGATTTTACAAGATTGAGCCGTTTTGCACCAGACCTGAATGTGGATCCGGTTAGAGTGAATACGAGGTTCGTAAAGGGCTTAGGACCCGAGTTCGTGAGCTTGATGTCGAGTGTGACTAGGGATTTGGTTCAGCTGATTGATAGTGCTCAACAAATTGAGTCTACCCTGATTAGATACGGGAGACTTCCAGATCCCTCTGATCGAGTACCGACTGGAAATGAGAATGTGTATGTGGTGCAGAGTGCTCCAGTACAGCCTCATGATGGAAACTTCCCTAGACCTCAGCGTAATCGAGAACGTAAAAGAGCTAGATATGATTCACAAGCTAATACGTTTGGAGAAGGATATAGTGCAAGGACAACAAGTGATGCAGGAGTTGAACCTCCTATTTGTCAGACCTGTAACAAGAGGCATTACGGAGTGTGCCATCTTGTCTCAGGAGCGTGCTTTAATTGTGGTCAGTATGGTCACTTTGCTAGACATTGTCCGAGGCAGATACCTCAAGGCTCAATGACCACTGTGGTGCAACCTTCCTATAACCAACAGAGGACTGCATATCAGGCAACATCTGGATATGGTCAGACAGGAAGTACTTTTACTGGTCAGAGAGGCCGTGGTTATGGAAATCGTGGAGGAAGGAATGGTGGAGGTCGTGGTGCTGGTCAGACTTCACAGGCTGGTGGGGGTCAGGCCAGAGTTTTTGCTTTGAATCCGCCAGAGGCGCAAGAGTTTGGCGATAATGTTCAAGGTATCTTTTATAATTCTTATGGACGTGTTAGTTTCTTTTGATAGGTACGTGAGCTAAAGTTTTAAATTCGAGGACGAATTTATTATAAGGTGGGGTGAATGTAATACCCCAATTATTTTAAGATAAATAAATCGTGCCACGTGTCGTAATTTCCGATAAGTTAAATTAAGAAGAATTTAATTTAATTTTATCGGGAATTTAGAATAATGTTTGTAAAGCGGATTAGTGGGATTTAAGGAATTTAATATTGAAAATTTGGACGTGGAGGCATTTTGGGGCTAAATCGTAAATTTTGAAAAAGTTTAGGGGCTAAAGTGCAAATTAGCCGATTAAGCCTCGAAAATAGGAATTTGAGGATTTTAACGGAAATATTATATTTTGAGATAGTATTATTTATTGGATATGAATAATACGTATATGATTTAATAGAAAGATTAATTGAATAAGTTTTGGATTAAATTGAAACATTTAAAAAGTTTCAAGGATCAAAGTGTACTTTAGCCGGATTGTATATATCTTCCAACTCCTTCTCTATGAAGGCATCAGATCACCATTATCATTTCATTTCTTTCTCTCGCTCGCCGTTTCAATTACGTTCCGTCGTCCGATCGCCGTTTCTCGTCCGTTTCTGACGTTTCTTAACTCGAATTGATCGTATTCCAGTGGCGTATCACGGTAAGCTTGACGTTTTATCGTTTGGACGGATATATTTTGAGTTATATCGATTCAAAGTTTTAGGCCACGAAACGATTTTATCGTTTTATCGATTATAGGATCGTTTTTGGATGTTTAGATGTTAGATTAAGCGTTTTGGATGAGTTAGGATCGTTTTTATATAGTAAGCACGTCGGATATCGGAAAGCTCGTCGAAAAGTTGAGCCAGGGTGAAAACCCGCTACTGTGCGATCGCACAGTGCTGTGCGAACGCACAGTCTTGAAGGACTGTGCGAACGCACAGTCATGTGTGCGAACGCACAGTCCACTGTGCGAACGCACAGTGAGACGTGCGCTCGCACAGTGTTTGGCCGATCGATATATTTTGGGTATTTGCTCGCCTACGCGTAGAATTATCGGAATTGATTAGTTTATCGGTTAACTATCGATTAGTAAACGAGTTACGTGTGTGTTTATACCTCGAGTCTAGAATGTCTATCGGGTTAGAGTCTCACTCGAGTCATGATTGTCTGTTTCTTAGGTCCGACAAGGCAACCGGCTACTGGACAAGGAGCTTGACGGAGGTCGTGTAATAAAGTTTTTGGGGAAAAAGCAAGCAGTGAGTTTATATGTGTTTACTTTTGATGTATTGAAAATACATTGCTTTTAAACGTAAAATGATTTATATGAATTGCATAACACGAATTGTTATCGAAAATGCTTTGTATGAAATACATGCATCATTATCTTGAAACCAGTATAGATCTGATGAAACATGCTTTCCTATTGGGCGGCAATAGGAACTACGTGATCACTAGTTAAGTTCAAGTTGTATACTCCTTCGGTTGTGTTTGAAAATGTTTTGTTTGTTTGAATACGAAATTCATATCGATCGATCGTTGGACTTTGAGATGGACAATCACCTTGGTTGAACTATCCCGGGACTGTACCAAATGGTATTGGTTGATCTGGTTGAACTATCCCGCAACCTACCAGCAAGATTAAGATATATCGTTTTGTTTGAAAGAAAGAATTTGGTTTTGATAATTCGATGAATCAAGGATTAGGGTTTCAATCGGAAGTTATATTTGGATGCATATGAATGAATGATTTATTGCATTGTTTTGTTTTATAGAATACTCAACTGTAAACTTATGAACTCACTCAGTTTCGACTGACCCCGTTGTTATAACCATTTTTCAGGTATATAGTCTTTTGACGTGACAGGCTTCTATTCTTGCTTCAGAAGTCTGCTTAGAAGTATGTATAGAAAAAGTATGTATCAGTAGTGCTGCAGTAGACCAGTCCTAGATATGTATATAGTTTTGTCAAACGGTCTAATGTATATTTATACTCTGATGTTTGTAAACTTGAATGGTGTTACTGCGCTTTAAACCGTTTGTTTTTGGTGTGCGAAACAGGGCAATGCTTGATGTGGCATCGCATTGTAAGACCCTAGTTTCTATAGATGGTTTTCAGAAAATGTACATAGATGTTTAATATCTTATCGTTAAAAAGCTTTTCTGAAAACACTTACTTGTTTATATCGCAATAAGTTTGTAGTGGTTTTAGGCTTGCTACGGGTTTCGGAGCTACCACTCCCATTCCCTAGCGCCGGTCGCGGCTCGAGTTTCGAGGATGGAAATCGGGTCGTGACACCCGGGGTCGACGCGCTTTGTCCGAGTCATCAGAGATTCGGTGTTTCTCCTATTGGATGATATGATATTCCAGTCGAGGCGGATTCTATGGATTCGGCCTCCGGTTTCGTCTGGTTTAGCCCTTTGGGCGGGAGTCCGGGATCGTCTGAGATTGGATCTCCTGCGACTCGGCTCCATTGTACTTAATATAGGATTCGGTATACATCATTAGCCCCCCCCCCCCCCCACGCACGCAAGTAAGCTGAAGTCTTGGTATTTATCCCCTGGTAAATTTTAGCTCCCTTGGAGGCGAGTCGTTTCATATTCTGGCGATTCGTTTTGCTTCTCCTGCAAAATTCCCATTTTTCTTCTTTCTGATATGTGTCACTCATCGGCGATTAATGGTTATCAGATGAGAGACAAGTGTCTCGTTTTTATGACATTTGTCACCCATCCGACGCGACCCTTAGGGTTACGTCTTTTCAACTTCCTAATCCCCAACTTCTGGGAATAAATGTTCATTTTTACCATTTCTTTTCTTTTACTTCAGTTTTCTTAAAAATTTTCCAGATTTCATAAAGCAGTTCCTTTTTTGTGTTGCATTTCCTTCAAGATTTCTCGTTTCAAGGTTGCTCCCTATCTCTCATTTGATCCTGCATATCTGATTTTGAGATATTGTGTTTTCCTTCTAATCTTCTAATTTCGTGTTTTTGATTTTTGGGTTTTGGGTTACTGCTGTTGTTCGTGATCTTCAATTAATTTTTCAGTTTTTCTTTGTTTGACCTTTTTAAATTCGAAATTCTTTATTCCTCTTTATTTCCCCCTAATTTAATTTGAAATATCAGAAGTAGTCGAAGGGTCTCGGGGTGCTCGTGATGACTTAGAGAATACCCAAAGCTCTTTATCTATTGAAAAGATAACAGAGTTTGCTGAAGAATTCAACTTTTCTGAGTCATTCGTTATTGTAAGACTCGGGTCTAAGTATCGGGCGAATCACAGTATAGATTCCAGGTTCGTTTGAATTCATAATTGGACCCCACATTATTCTATGGATTCATGAATGTCGAGATGAGAAATAAGTGAATATTTCTTGTAAATAGAAATGTAATCGATAAGTCAAGCACACGAGTTTCGGTAGAATTTCCATGGACCTGATATTTTGGTTAGATATAAAGTGGTCTCACCAGTAAGCGTGCACTCGGCAGAAAAGGCATTTTCTAGATAAGTTAGATAGCAACTCCATTTTCATATTTTTTTTTCAGATTCGAAGTCAGGCATAAACATGGGCGAACGCCCTTGAATCCCGCTCCGCTTACACCAGGCTTACAGAGCGTGTGGCCTAGGTTGACAGGTTACGATATTCAAAAATTTAAATTTTATGTTGGATTTAGGGTTAGCGAAATTTATCAAATTCGCGTTAAATTTAAATTATATTCTGATTTGAATATTAAAAATAATTATCAAAAATCTATTGGCAACTGTTTTTAGTACATTTTTAGTTATTAATTAAATACACACTACAAGAAACTTGATTTTTGAAAACGTGAGTTGTCGTTGTGAAAACCTAAAATATGGTTATTAAAAGTTTTTAACAACGACAAATGTGGTTGTGCGTGTTGGCGTAATGTAATGTTTTTTATAACGACTTTTTTAAATAATGGTTGTTGCTATAGGTTTTACAAAATCTATAAGATTGGTTGTTAAAAGTTATTAGTAACCATAAAAAGTCGTTGTCAAAACATTATAATATTAATTATTATTTTAATATGTTATACTCCCTCCGTCCCGTAAAGATAGAAAAAGTACCCATTTTACAAGAATTAAGAAAGTAGTTATTTATAGGTAATTTATGATAATTTGTCTAAATTACCCTTTGTACTTTATTAGTTATGTACATTTTCCAAAACCACTCTACTAATTATAGCACTTACAACTCATTTGTTTATCTTTTCAAAATATGCATTTAATGTTTTATGATAAGCATGTAGGGGTATTTTGATAATTTTTGACTTAACTAACTCTACTTTTTCTATTTTTATGGGACAAAAAAAGGTGGTACTTTTTCTATCTTTATGGGACGGAGGGAGTATAATTTTATAATTTTTATAATTTTTATAATTTAAAATACAATTATTATTAAAATTTAATATTTTTTATCTTTTGATTGATATATTACAACAAAAGTAAAAATTATTTTTAGAGTGAAGGGTGGGTTTCTTTTATAGTGAGAATGCATCATTCTCATTTCACTTATTTTCAATGTGGGATTTTAACTATTCCTTCTTTCTTTTAGCAACGAAATTATTTGTCGTTGTGAAATGATAATATTTAAAAACGACATATATTTAATCGTTGGTAAAACTAATAATTTACAATGACATGATTAGTCGTTGTAAAATAATTATCTTTAAAAACGATACAATTAAGTCGTTGCTAAAAGTATAACTTTTAATAACGATTTTATTAGGCGTTGTAAAATACTTATATTTAGAAACGACATTAAAATAATCGTTATAAAAGGTATATGTATTGTAACGATTTTAATGATCGTTGTAATAGACCGTTGCTAAAACTCACTTTTCTTGTAGTGACAGTATTTTTATAAGGGTTAATTACATATAAAATCACCGCCTTTACACGATTTTTCAAAAATAACTCGACCTTTAAAACATCTCAATTCATATCATCACCTTTCATTTCTTTTCAAAAACAACATGCGCACATTTTTAGGTAAAATTTCGCTGACTTGGACACCTGATGGGTCTGTCACGTGTCCTGCCATGTCATCAAAAATGCTACCGATGTTGTTTTTGAAAAGAAATGAAAAGGTGATGCCCTGAATTGACACGTTTTAAAAGTCGAGTTACTTTAAAAATTCGTATAAAAATGGTGATTCTATATATAATTAACTCTTTTTATAAATATTGTTTTCTGGATAATTTAAAAATAATTTTTCAGTACCGCCATTTTTGTAAATATTTCTGGATACCTGCATTAGACTTTCTAAATGTACAACATAAATATAACATTAGTTAAATAAGGACATACAAATATGGTATTTTTTACAAATTGAGAAATTTTATTTAAATAAACTAAACTTGTTAATACAAGTATTTGCCCTAAGTCGTTATCAATTTGAGACCAATGGAATATTTCCGATGTAAATTTTGTCAAAGGAAATAATTAAAAAAATTAATTATTGTGGTGGTGGATGATAAGAGATGCACTATGTAATTAATCCATCTATCTGTCTTTTCAAGTTTCAACATAAAAGCTTTTACGAGGATTAAGGGTTTGTGCCAATCGTCCGCATGCAGTCACTTGAGCGTTTCTTGATAGTATCTTTGAGAATATAAATCAAATTAATATAGTACACTAATTTCAAAGAATTATGAGTCTATAAATCTCAATCCAGTAATCGACAAAGATTCCATTCTTATTTTCTCACTACAACAATTAATCCCATAGTCTGTAGCTTCCATGATTTGTCTGGTTAATCCCCAGTTCGAGTACTCTCTTTTGTCAGACCTTGAAATACTAGGAGTTGCTCCTAGAAAGATCCGACTGCCATCAAATCTTTCAAAGCTTGCTGGTATGTCACTTGAGTTCGAAGTGGAGTTTGATTGGCCCACTATTCTTCTTTGCTTCGGCTGTATCGTGCTACTACTGTTCGAAATGGAATCTTTTATGAGTATATATGACACATTGTACTTGTGCAAATCACCTATACTTAATGATTACCGCATCAAGCATGAGGTTATCAATCTTTACTTTGCATTCGAGAAGATACGCGAAGCTAAATATCCGCAATTTTACATGTACATGGAAGGATTGAACAAGCAGTGTATTTTGGAAAGAACAAAATTTCCGATCCTGTTGGCTGTGGCACAAAAGATCGAGAGAGATAGACAGAGTTCCGGGACCCGTAAAAAGTTTGTTGATAACCAAGGTGATGATGAGAATGAGTTAGTAACTGCCCTATACAATGATCACATTGGTGCTGCTGCCAACGAACCTGTGTTACGGGTTAGATATAACTGAGAAGCACCATGAAAATGTGACCCTAATATTGGAGTATAATGAAGTTGATCTGTGTTTTTTTTTTCTTTACCTATGATTTAGAAGATATCGTTTAATATGTCACTTAGAGCTCTAGCAAGCTTTTCTATCAGTTATTATTAAAATTTTAAAACGAAATCTCTTTGGATTTTCATTAATTTTTGTAGAGATGCAATATATTCACCATTGATTACTTTTCTGGCTAAAGATAACTGGATAGATTCTATCAGATAGAATCATCAATGCTATAATTAGTGGTTGTGAAAAGATTAATTTATTGGTTTTTTTACACATAATTATTTTTACATTTCATTTAGTAACTTTATAATTTTAAAACTTTAAATCTATTTGGAGGAAAGAAATTGTTGTGGGTCCATAATCAACGATTTAGAAACTTCAGGTTTTAGTAATGATACGGTATGCAATTTTTTCGCTGTTTTAATTTGATTTTGTTTTTGCTTTTTACTGTTAATAACATTAATACTAATAATGATAATGACCATACAGTTAGATTCAATTTTTCAAAACTTATCTGATTTCTTTCTGAGTTTTACAAATGTTTTGATTGAACAATTTTAAATTTTAATGGAAATATTTGCTACACATATCAATCACCATTTCTAACTAAATAATAAATGTCATTATTATCAAAGAAAAAACCGTTTTCATCATCATGTATCATCGTTCCGGTAATACTCACCAAACTATCCTTCTCTTTTTAATTGTTGAACGGTTTATTAATAAGTGTTCTTGATTATTTTGTTGATAAGATATTGATTTGATTTATTCAGCTGTTGAATTTTTCATATTAGGTGTTGGGTTTTATGCTTGTATGTGAATTTCTATTAAAATTTTGAAGTGATATTAATTGTTAATGCATTTAGAAGTGAGATGTTCAAATTTGTAACAAATTTGAGAGATAATATTATGGAACTACAAAGACAACAATTGATCGTTTGGTTCGCAATAAAAAATTATAATTATTAATAATTATGAATAACTATATTGTTATAGTGTTGATTTATGTTGATTCTGTGTTGATATTTTGTCGATTTTTGCATTAGCAGAAAAGACAATTATGATGTTGAATTATTTTAATTTTATAGTGTCGATTTTGTGTTTAATTTCGATTAATATTTTGTTGATTTTAGCATTGGTGAATAAGATGATAATAATGCTAAATTATTGTAATATTACATTGTTGATATTTTATTGACATTTTGTTGATATTGTGTTGATATTTGTTTTTTTTTTAACAGAGATATATTAGATGAAAAAACTTATACATAATACAGAGAAACAAAAGTAATATAATTAAGGTACGGTACTATGTTTGACTTACTGAACCCAGTTGTGTGTTTCAAAATTTTGTATACGAGGAACAGATTGGAATATACAAGCGTCGAAGGAATTTTGGAGATGCCAGATATCTTCACAAATACCCTGAAGTCCCGCCACAGTACAATTTTTTGTGGTTATCATACTGGTAACTTGTAGAGCATCACCTCCGAATATTGTTTTCTTCCAACCTTTTGAATTTGCCCAATTCATCGCTTCACGAAGAGCCATCATTTCCAAAATACCCGGGTCCCAAATAAATCTAAAGATAGCCGAAAATTTTCCTTTCAAAGTTGCACACAATTCCAACAAATCCTCTCTTCCTTGCAATGTCTACAGCAGCGTCATAATTTAGCTTTATAAATCTTGCTGGAACTCCATGAATATTAGATTGGTAAGGCCGATTCACTGGAGTGTGAGGCGGATCCATCATTGTTGGTATCTTAGACTGCTTGATGATATTCGGTTGATATCTGGATGATTTTAACATTAGTAAAAAACGATATTGCACGTGAAATAAAAAAATAAAAATTAAACTAAAATAATGCTGAAAAAATAAAAACTAAAAATAAAAACTAGTGTAAAAAATTTAAATTAATTAGTTTATTACATGTTGATTATTGGTTGATCTTGTGTTGATTTTATGTTGATATATGAAAAATAAATATGGTAAATAACAAATAGTGGTTAAAAATGAGCAAAAAATAAAAAATAAAAAATATTTAAAAATAAAAATCAATAAAAAAGATTTACAAATTAATGTTAATCAGTTTAATAAAAAAATCTAAAATTAAATATTTAATAAATATTAAGTGCAGAAATATAATGGTGAAAAAAATAATTAAAAATAATGAAAGAAAATGGTGGAAAATGAAAGTTATTATAGAAAGTAAAATTTTTATAAAAAAACATTATAAAAGAAAAAGAGGTTGGTATGAAAAGTAAAAATTTAAAAAAGGTGGTATAAAAGTAAGTATTGTAGAAAAATAGTATTTTGCATAAAAAGTCCAAAAACAAAACTGCATGTGTCAATCCAATCGGTATATAATTAAATTTCTTTTCATATACTCCCTCTGTTTCCTTTTAATTGTCCTTTTTAAAAAAAAATTGTTCCAAAATATTTATCAATTATAAATTTCAATGAAAAATTTTATATTTTTTTTTATTGTTGTCTTTTAATTTAGTTAGTGAAGTAGATATAGGATTTATCAACATGTGAACTTTTAGTATATCAATGTAAGGTTATTTAGTCATTTACATAAAATATTAATAATTTTTTTAATATGTGTGTTTTGTTAAAAATGAACAAATAAAAGGGACAGAGGAAGTATACTACTCCCTTCGTCTAATTTAGAGACGTATCATATTTTTAGATGTCTCATGTGAAAAGTCCATATTGTGTTTTTTATTTTAATTTACATTTAATTTTTATTTTCTTTTATTTCTCTTTTTTAAATTAATGACTATATAATTTTAAACACAACTTTCAAAACCACTATTAATAAGAATAAAATGAAAAAACACAATATTTAATAATGTTTTTTAATCAATGTGAAACAAACATGTATTTTTTAAACAGGACAGATGGATGGAATAATTTTTAATGATTGTCATATTTAAATTGGCTTTTATTGATAAATCATATTATAAATTAACAAATATTTTCAAATGATTGTCAAATATAATAAGTTGGCTTTTTTAAAAATATATTAATTAAATTAAATTTAAAAATGCAATTTTTTTGAAATATATTAATGCCATACTTCTTATATTTTTCTATATATAATTTTTTCCATCCATGCATCATGTATGTATATGAATTTTCCATTCAATTAATTTTTAATAACATTTTCCAACAAAAAATTTGTCATATTGCTTTTACACTAGTTTTCAATAATTTTACAATAAAAAATTAATTTAAACACATTGAAATTTGATTCTTTAAATTTTATCTTATTTATATCTCTTATAATTTTATTAAAAAATTTTATCTTTTTATATTAGATTTATTATAAATTTTATCCTATTAGTCAAAAAAAATTCATAAAATAAGTAGATAAATTATGTGTATCTATGACTATTTATATTTAAATAAATTCTAAAATGACATATCAATTATAATTAAATATAAAAAAAATGAGAAAATTGTAAAAAAAAAATTATTTACCATTTGATTGTTAGCCGTTTGATAAGTTAACAGTTGACTTTATTGAGTGGGCCAAATATTAATATCTATTAAGTGGATTTTAGATAAACTTTAGTTGAATTTAAATGTATAGTACTCACTTGATCATCTTAATTAGACATTACTCCATTTAATCTTAAGATTAACTCTAACTATATTATCATAAAATTAAACAAAAATTACTTTAGTTTTTTTATCGAACATGAATATAATTATTTAAAATTTATTTAGATCCATCTTAAATATACTCTAAAGATTTACTTACAATCCACGTCAAATTGATGTTAGGTGAGCACGATAAGAAATAAATCTACCGAAATCAACGTCAGATCCACCATCCGGCTATATCATATTATCATTAAATTTAAACTACAATAAAGACATAAACAATACACAAAAATCTCGAGAGATGGATGTTTGGTGGGTTTTCAGGTGTTTTTCTTTTGAAAATTTTGGTATTTTAATAAATATTATTTAGGCAATTTAGAAATTATTTTCTCGGGTCCATACTTTTGGATTTTTTTTCCTAATAGTTTTATAATAGGCTATCATCTCTTATCACTTTACGTCAATCACTTATATTTAATGGTCTAAGAATACTAAACTGTTGCGCTAATATAAACTTTGTCACGATTCGATATTTCGGGAAATTTTTACAAAAATGATTTTTAATTTTAAAATCTAAACTTAATTTGATAATTGTTGATTTCTAGCATATAAAAGTTAAAGTTTCATTATTTTTGGAAATAAATTACGATGTTTTAAGTTAGCTCAAGTTTAGGAATTTAAGTTAGTCGTATTCCGACATTAACAACCGGTTTAATGTTTAGATACGACCAGTCAGGAGAATTCGGACATAAGGATAAGAGAGCAATTTAAATATTCAATAAAATAATAATTGAAAAATAAATGTTGACATTATTTAAAGCTCCAATGCTTTAAAAAAACGACCTTTTAACTCCATTTCAATCTTACTCTCTGACGTTGAAAACTGGTTAATCTTATCTTATTTCGCATTTTCTCGTTTCAATTGTACCTCAATTTTTTTAATTTTTTGACGACTATTTTACTTAAAGGATGAAATCTTTGAATTAACTAAGTTTAAAGATAAAATTAGATTCATTTTCATTCAAAAAGTACAAATAAGTCATTTATTTTTAAAAACTAGCTAAAAGCCATAATCCAGTTAAAAATAATTTACATTCTTAATTAATTTAACTAAATCTAAATAAATTTTAAATATATATAATTAATATATATGCTAGACATGGAGAACGTTACGAATTTTTTTCGAATAAAAAAGACATCAATTTAATATTTCAGGGTACAATTGAAACATAAAAATACAAAACAGGATAAAATTGGTAATCTTCCAATGTCGGGGTAGGATTGAAAAAGGGCTAAAAGATCGAAACTTTTTAAAGTATTCGGCCTTATTTATTTATGTCAAATTCATACCCTTTAAAAATATAAGCTTTAATAGTTTATATCTAATTTTAATTTGATTAAATTAAAAATTAATACATATTTTTACACAATTTCTACATTTAAAAGTGCAAGGACCTAAAATTAAAAAAATTAAAAGTGCACTAACAGCGTCAATACTCGCCTTAACAGAGGGATCTCGGGATGATGGAAGTGAAAGTGCATGGATTTTATATAAAATATTTTAGTACAAGAACTTTATGTGTAAAAAGAACAAAGTGCAAGGACACACAAATAGATTAAGCCAAAAATAGAAAAGGACAACGTGACAGCCTCAAAATGTAAGTTGCAGGATATTTTTGTTCTTCATAATTGCTTAATTATCAAAAACCTGCATACCCTTCCTACTACATGCTTGACTTATCACCTATACATATATTTAGTTGTTTGCGTTAAAAATAATCTCATATTGTTTAGAAGAACATATATAAATAAGTTTATAAGTGTAAAAGTCATGGTTGAACCTATTAACTAGTTCAAGTTATTAGATCATGGTTGAAACTAAACACTTTTATAAACATGTGGATAGATTGTCACATTCTCACTAATTAATAATTAATTACTTCCACAAATATTTCTAATATGGTATCAAAGCGGATCTGGCCTGGATTTTTAATTTGCCGGTTGTCCATCTGGATGTTCAGTCTCAGCGGCCCGGTCTGGTGTTGCCGCTGCGTATTAAATCAAAAATTTCAATGAGTCTGGCCCGAATTTTTAATTTGCAGGTTGTACATCTGGATGTTCATTCCCAACGGCCCGGTCTGGTGTTGCCGCTGCTTGTTAAATCAAAAATTTCAGTTTCAGGGGGAGTCAATTTCAAGTGACAACCGGATGTCCAGTCCCGGTTGCACTTGAGGGGGAATGTTAAAGATAATCTCACATTACTTAGGAGAACAAATATAAATGAGTTTATAAGTGTAAAGATTCAACCACCTATTAACTAGTTCTAGTTATTAGGTAATGATAGAACCTAAACACTCTTATAAATATGTGGGTGAATTGTCACATTCTCACCAATTAATAATTAATTACTTCCACCAATATTTCTAATAGTGTGTTGCGAGTAGGATTTAAATATGGCACAAAATTAGGAAACCCAGGAATACAAGGTCCTATTTAATTGTAGAAAATATTTTCTGTTTTCTGTTTTCAATATTTTTTTCATTTTTTGTGTTTTTCAAATTTTTATTTTCCAAACAGAAAACTAGAAACGAAATGTTGTTTGCTTATTGAATGTTTTTATTGTTTTCTAGTTTTTCATTTTCTAAAATTAAACAACAAACTACTTCTTTATAACGAGTTTTAGTATTTTTATTTTTCTTAAATGTTGTACAACCTCTAAAAAATAAAAAATTCAATTTTTAACTATTTAATATTTATTTTAAAATTAAAACTTTTAAATATAAGGAGATAGTATGTGCTAAAACAATTTTTTTATATAATAATAAATGTGTATGAAATAATTTAAAAATAAAATAGTTGGACCATTGATCATTGACTATGTTTAAACTAACATTTACTAAGCGATAATTAACTATTTTTTAAATTATATACTAAATGTTTTTAAATAATTTATTGTTAATAGGTTAATGTCATAAAACTTCAACAACTTTACACGTTTTTTCAATTTAATCACGTCTTTTAAAACTTGTCATAAAAACACCAATTGTTTTTCAAATCGATACACAGTGTCGACGTGGCATTCATTCATTGGTTAAAAATGACCTCTACCTCAACAAATTATACCAACAGATGAGTGCTACCTCAGCACCTTATACGGATTTGAAAAAAAAATAAAAGTTGGTGTATTTTTATGATAAATTTTAGGCTTAATGGCGTAAAAAATCATAAACTTTAGCGTGTTTTGCAAATTTAACATAAACTTTCAAATTTTGGAAAATTAATACACAAACTTTTGATTTTTTGCAATTTTAGCACCAATGAATTTTCCTTCAAAAAAATAGAGAAATATGCTGATGTGGACGCCGAAATAGTGGTTATTCCGCTGTACACATCAGCATTTTTTTCACGAAAAATTGATCGGTGCTAAAGTTGCCAAATATCAAAAATTTGTGTATTAATTTGCCAAAATTGAAAGTTTATGTTAAATTTGCAAAACACGCTAAAGTTTGTAATTTTTTACGCAATTAAGCCAAAATTTTAAAAGGCGTGATTAAATTGAGAAAACGTGTAAAGTTTGTGATTTTTTATGATATTACCCCTTGTTAATATAATTAATTAATTGATTATTAAACTAAATTTTAATTTTAAACATATTTTAAAATATTTAATTTTAAAGTAATTTTTTTTAATTTTTTAAATCGACCGCAGCCGGAATTTATCAGTTTCAAAACGGCACGGAACAATTCAGGGGGCGGTTCAGGATCAGTTTAAGTGTTTCTTGAAATGTGAACAAACAGCAACTGTTGGAACTGTAGTTATGTGAAATGTGGCCATTTGTACATGCACGTGCTTATTAATAGTTAAAACAAGTTTCATCAATAATTAGATTAAATAAATTGTGACTCTCGTTATCGAATTTTTAAATTAAATTTTTTAGTGTTCTTTGAACTCATTAGATAAAACTATTAATCATAAAAGTGTGTTTTCTAAAAGTTACCTTTTATAAAGGAAAAGTTTGAAAACATTTTTTTGGTGTTTTCCAACCATTATTTATAAGGCTTAATTGCACCAAAAATCACCAACTTTTGCGTGTTTTTGGTATTTAACATAATCTTTTTTTCTTGACATAAAAAATCATCAACTTTCATTTTTTGGCATATTCGTCCACATAACCATTTTCTTTGAAAAATTAAACTCAAAATGATGTCGTTTTAGCGCAAAACGGCGCCACTTTACATTCAAAACGGCGCCGTTTCACATCCCGTGGACAAATATGCCAAAAAATGAAAGTTGGTGATTTCTTATGCCAAGAAAAAAAGATTATGTTAAATACCAAAAACACGCGAAAGTTGGTGATTTTTTATGCAATTAAGCCTATTTATAATATGGAAAATTATGAAAATTGTTTTCTAGTTTTCTAAATTAGAAAATATCACAACTAAACACCAAATTCTATTTTTCAATTTTCTTGGAGTAATTTTCTGAAAACAGACATTATTTGGGTTTTTTATGCAAAATACGGGATTTGATAGCCCATTTACTTTTACACTGTTGAACTGTAACTTTTACATTGAGCATCTTAAAAGTTTACAAAACTGACTTTATTTATCAAAAATATATACAGATTTCTCAATTTTTCAATTTTCTTTCATTATTTTTTATTTTCTCTTCACCATTATATTTCTGCACTTAATATTTATCACATCATTTTTTTGATTTTTTTTATTTTTTTGACTCTTTTATGATTTTAATTTTTTTAATTGTTGATGTTTTTCGTCAGTTTAAATCTCAACATGCTATCAACATAATATCAACACAATATCAACAACACTTAATAAATTGGGTAATATTAGATTTTTAAAGCTTTTTATACTAATTTTTATTTTTTTTATCTTTATTTTTTAATTATAATCAACCAATATTTGTTATTTACCATATATTTTATTTTATTTTATTTTCTATAAAGTATTGTTTTTTTAAAAAACATCAACATAAAATTAACATAAAATCAGCCAAAAATTAATGCCTCTTTTTCGACAATTGTTAAAATCAACATAAAATCAACTTAATATCAACATAAAATCACCTATGTAATATTATAATAATTCAACATCATTATTTATATTTTTTACCAATGGTAAAATCAACACAAAATCAACTATATAATATTGTAATAATTCAATATCATTATTTATATTTTTCACAAATGATAAAATCAACACAATGTCAACACAATATCAACAACGATCATCAACCAATCGTGCTACAAAATAAAAAGACGCAGAAATACAATAAAACACAATAAAAATGCAGAAATAACAAAAATTTATTCCATAAAAACATAAAATTATTTTATATAACATGAAATTATCATTATATTCTTTAAAGATAATGTTTATACATGTTTAATTATGAAAAAAACAGTAAATAATGAACATATTATAGATCTGAAAAAAAAAACTTCAGATCTAAAATAAAAACGATAAAGAAAAGATGACGGCGAGACGAAGGAGGAACGACGGAGACAGAACGGCGACAAGAGCGGCATGGTAGGAAAAGAAGAAGAGAAGATGAGAATTGAAACCAGAAAAATAAATGAAGAAGATAAGGAAGAATAAAAAAATCCGTATAAAAGAAAATAATAAACCCGCGTACAGTAGTTTTGCAATATAAAACATGTGTCCGTATAAAAGTAATAATATGACAGATGTAGGTTGTTTATGAAAAAAGCCCATATTATTTCCCACAACTAAACAAGGCCCAAACATTTTTAGATAAACAGAAAGTTTTTTTTTATCAAAAATAGAAAGTTATATGTAAGTGGAGTGAAAATTTTGGCAGATTCCAATGTATTTTAGTAATATATAGGCAGAAGGTATAAAAAAACTCTCGAGTTTTTTTCAAAAATACAGATCAGTCCTTTTATTTTATCTGGGCACAATTAAGCCCCCGTGTTTTTAAAATTGAACAATTAAACTCTTATTATTTTAAAATCGAACAAATAAACTGTTTTAGTTTACTTTTAGGACACTTACCCCCTCAAATTTTTGGTAAATATTTTAAATATTAAAATTATTTTTGAACTTTTTTCTTATATGATTATGAGAGACATGTCAGCCATTAACGAGTGTTTCTAATGATGTTGGATGAAAGAGCTTATTTGTTCTATTTGAAAACAAAGAGGACTTAATTATATTCTAAAAAAATAAAAAGACTGATTGTACTTTTGTGAAAACTATGAGGATTTTTTTTATACTTTTTACCTATTATATATGTAAAACCTAGTGGAAGAATGACACTCGGAAGTAAATAGCCATCATATTTGTAACGTCTTATGTGACTAAAAATTACTCCCTCCGTCCCAATAGAGTTGTCCACTTTGCCTTTATCACATAGTTTAAGAAAAGCAATCATTGTTCATAGTTTTTGTAAAATTTTCCTTACTTTTCTTGTCATACCCCTATTTAATGTAGGGTCCACTTGCAATTTACTTTTATTAGTGGACTTTAAATAGGGGTAATGTAGGAAAATTAATTGTAAAGTTAGTTACTTTTTGAAAGTGGACAAGAGTTTTGGGACAAAAAAAATTCTCAAAGTGAACAACTCTATTGGGACGGAGGGAGTATGATTTAATTTTAAAATGCCCAAACCTATCTAGAGATTCCTGTATTTTATATTTTTTTCAGAGGTTTTTATACTTTATTTTTGTATTATCTGGTCCCTCGATTAATTTATTTTTTATTTTTCAGATTGTTTTTAAATTTTTTCTAGTTCTTTTATGTGACTGGAGGAAAAAATGTAATTAGAGGAACTGGAAAAAAACTCAAAAGGGAGTTGAAAATCGAAAATAGATAAATAGAGAAACCAGATAATACAAAAATAAAATATAAAGATCTTCGGATAGGGGTGTGCACGGATCCTGGATATCTCCAAAACTGAACCGAAAACCGGACCAAAAATATCAAGGACCGAAAAATATTTGTTGACCATTGACTTTCTCCGAACCGAACCGTACCGAAAATTTTATTGGTACGGTTCTGGATCTTTCATAAATAACCGTACTGAGAACTGAACCAAACCGTACCGAACTGAAGTACCGAACTTATACCCGAAGAACCGAAATTTTAATTTGATTACTATATTCGTATTAACTTTTAATTACTAAACATTAAAATTGTTTATTAAATTATATAAATTTGTCAAATATTTAATAATTATTAAAAGTATTTTTTAAAAATTGATATGAACAATTTACATATTCATTATCCAATTATTGACCAAATTATATAGTTTTAACAAAAAGAATATTGTTTAGACTTAAGAATAAATAAAAATACCCTCATCAAATAATCAAAAATTTAATATTAAATCGAACGATAATATACATGTTGTGCCCTTTTATTTTATTAATGATTATTTATTTGTGATAGTTGAAAATATAAAAAAAATGAATGAGTAGCTAATTAATTTTAAAAGTCAGAATAGTATATTATAATATAGTAGAGATCATATTTTAAATAAAATAATATCCGTGGTTTTAGTGATATCCGTACCGAACCATACTGAACTATTAGGACCGAGTCCCCGTACTGAACCGTACCGAAAAATAAAATCTCCGAACCGAACCGAACTGTTTATTGGTACGGATCTGGAGATACAATTTTCGATATCCCCGACTTTTGGTTTGGTTCTGGAGATTTGCCAATACCCGGATTTCCCCGAACCGTACTCACCGCTATCTCCGGAAAGAAAAAGTGTAAAGTATACGGACCTCTAGATAAATTAAGCCTTTGAAAATCTTATATATAACATTAATTGAAATCCTTCTTATCATTCCAGTTTAGTTAAAGAATGGAAGGTTTGGTTGTAGGTTCCCTCCTCTGTGTGGCAGTAGATGATCCCTTGAATGGAGGTATAATATTTAACGATTATTGTGAGATTCATTTCGTATTAGCTGCTTTATTTTATTTTATTTTAATTTCAATGTTCTTTCTGTAATAATTTGTCATATTACAATTGGTATTTCTTGTTTTTTCTTTTCTGAATTCTAGGTTCAGACTTGTTAATATTCTGGGTAAAAAACATTAGGGGTTACTATATTTTGCCCTAATTTTGAAAAGACCTAGCAATACAAAAATACTCCACCTTTTTCAACTTTCTAGTTTATGTCTTGAACTTTTAAAATCGTAAATTTTATTCGGTTCTCAATTTTTCATTTCAATTGTACCCATATTTTAAATTAGAGTCTTTTTTTTCTGAAAAAATTCCCATATATTCATATACGACACTTAGTATATACGTCCTTAATATTTTAAAAAGTACCAAAATTAGAACTATGTGCCAAATCTGAAAGACATTTGAAAATCTTTTTTCAAGTGAAAAAATTCCAATTCAAATAAAATTGGAACTGAAAATTTAAAAATGAAATCAAATTTAAGATATAAAAGTTTGGGATATAGATAAAAAAATTGAAAAAAAAAATGATTTTTTCGAATGATTAAACCTTTCAAAAATAATACTCAATATTGGTTTATTTCATTAAGGCTATCAAAGTTTAATACACTGATCACTTGTTGACAGTGTCTTAAAAATCGAGTCGGACCGGCAGTAGAACCAGGCTCCGGGCGGTGGGCCGGTTCAAAATATATAAAAAACCAGAATTCCGGTTTGAACCAGATTGGACCGGTTTTGACCAGGTCTTTAAATTGGTTTGATCGTTATTAAACTGGATGAAGAGAATTAACAACAAAAACATTTGTCGCTAAATACCTAAAATTTGTCGCTAATTTCATGATTTCTTATTTTTTAATAATGTCACTGAACCAGTTAAACCGGTGATTGAACCAAAAACCGGTGGCTTCACCGGTTCATCCACCTGTTTTGTTTTTAAAACACTACCTATTATATCACGTTTAGAAAGTGTTGACGTATCATGTTTAGACTTTAGAAAGTGTTGAAGAACCATCGCATGTTATAAATTTCTCATATCTTCTGTCAATAGAATCCTTTTTCAAATGGAAATTTTTTTCCATACCGCAAATTTGTCTTGGCGTATCCTTGATCCCTGCAGAGAGAATATATTCCATTTTCTTAATATTAAAAAGATAAGTAATCAAGCAACAAAGAAGAAGTTGGTCTTTTTTTAAATTTGAATAGTAAAAAAACTAGCGATTACAGATGTACGGGGTCGAGTGATTTCTCGGTCCTCCGCCGGCACTTGTGGATTTTGGGGAACAAGAAGAGAAACTCGTGCATGCTTACTAAACCTATTTAGATAACAGGTAATCATGCAGCTTGCCAGAATCTCAAGTCCAGGATTCAGACAGCATACCATCTGCATTTTGGGCGCTTAGGTTCATCCTCACCTTCGCCAAAGACGGGCTTCTCGGTCTTGTGCTTCATTAATAGGCTCACGATAGGATCAGATTCTATTCTAAGCACTTCATCACGAAAAAGAATCTATAAAAGGCAGTTTCATTATGGTGGTATACCAGGCACCTATAAGAATGCACTTTCTTGCTAACAAACCATTTTGTAAAAGAAAAGAGCTACTTCTATGTGCAGGTACTCTTGATAGAGATTGGGATAGCGTTCAATCATCTGTAGCTCTTCTAAGAGAAAAATGGATTATGGGAGTGTGTCACTTATTGCTTTGGGCGTGCAGAAATAGATTCTGGAAGCTAAAAAAGGGTATTTTGAGCAATTTCAATAATCGGGTTTATTGATATTTCTGGTATAGTAGATGCTACTCTTTCTTCTACACATTTATCCCCTCTTAATAGAATAGTGGGGAATGGATAATATTAGAACTCATTAAAATTAAAAAAACCCAAATTTGCTGAAAGAAAAACCTTATCCCGCATTAGGCATTAATTGATTTTTAACGTCTAATTAGATCGGACCTAGGGCCATGCGAGACAAAAAAATAGCTATTTTCATAGAATAGAATACTATAGTTGGGGCATGCAAAGGTGCAAGGAGATAGTGTGGCTTTCTTTGTTCTCATGGCAGAATGAGGGGTAAGTGAGGTTGTTCGCATAGGTACGATATCTAGTAAAGTCGGTTCATTATCTTTCTCAAAAACGGAATTAAAGACTCCTTTATTGATATGATATAAAACAAGCTTATTTACTAATAAAGCGGCATTCTTAAGATCAAAAAGTGCGCGGAAAAGGGGGGGCTCTCTGTTCCCGGTTTTCCTGCGTTACACATATAGCACATGAGTCAATAGAAGGAAGTAGATGGACCATAATCGGATGTGGCAGTTCCAGAAGAGGATGGTTCAACTTCTAAATGTGAGAGCCAAAGGCGTTTGCATTATTTTATTAAGGGATGATGTCATAAAAATCCAATAACTTTACACGTTTTCTCATTTTAATCACGCCGTTTAAAAATCGTCATTTTCATACACCAACTATTAATTTTTCCTAAATTCACATAACCGTTCAAAAATCCGGAAAAAATCGATGATGTATCATTATTCGGTTCGTTATGGCATGTCACTATCTAGTTGCCAACTAATCAATTTTTACTGAATTTTTGAACGGTATATGGATTTGAGAAAAATTGGTAGTTCGTGTATGAAAATGACAATTTTAAACGGCGTGGTTAAAATGAGAAAACGTGTAAAGTTGGTGAATTTTTATGACATTAACCCTTTCATTAAACATATTATTTGTTGAAAAGAGTGGTGTGTGGTTTGAAACAAGGATGCCTATGTGATAAGGCAAGCGAGAGATAAGTCCCTGGTTTTTAGTGTTACCACGCCAGGCTTTTAGAAAGAAGCGAGGGTTGAGATAACAGGGTTATCTAACCAGTATTTCTAAAAATGTATTTCGCTTATATGTATATTTCAGAAATGTGTTTACGTTAAACGAGAAAGGTTTTAACGGTACTTTCTGAAAACGGATCGTAGACGAGGTATGATCTAGTAAAATATTTGCGAAAAGTTTATAGAGGTTCTAGGTTTGCTACGAGTTCGGAATAACCGTTCTCGTACCTGACCGTCACGTGAGAAGATCTGCAGGGATCAAGGATACGCCAAGACAAAGTTGCGATTACTTAGCGCCAGTTGTGACTTTGTTAAGGTGGGAATCGGGTCGTGACAAAGGTGATATTAGAGCAACGTTCTAGGACTCGAATGTCCAAAGTATTGTTGCTGATACTGTTAAGTAAGTTATGTTAGGAGTTGTGAGAATTCCTAGTAGACTATTGCAGCAACATAGAATTCGAGTCGTGTCTTGGTCAGGTTTCAGTTGTTGAATACATTCATCTATAAGTAGCAATTCGTATACTTGTGTAGTATATATTGATATTCTTATCAAGAACATATAAGATGTTCTTGTGTTCAAGATATGTTATCTGGTATAGTACGGAATGGTTAAAACAACTGACCAGTACTCAAGGAAGTTAATTTTGTTCGAATACAAAACAAGCAAGGATTTCAGAAGAATCGTTTGTTCGGGAAAATAATTAAATTTTCTCTGAACTACGTGTGTGATTGTTATGTGTTCTGTTTATACGTGTTCATACGGTGTTACGTGTTATATGAAAAATATGTTTTCTATAACTATTATATCGGGTACTAACGTTATGGCTATATGTGTTTCAGCATGTTTGGGCCTAGTAAAATTCAGCCACATGTTGTGCCTAATCCACATGGTTTACCCAATAAGCATTTACCATTCTAAGCGCTTCGGTTTATGATATGGACACATATATTGATGCTATCAGATCTGAGGATATAAAAGGATTTGACAGCTACATTTGCCTATACAAGGTTTAGACTATAACAGTATTTGGCAGAGGTGAACCATCTAAGAAGGGTTCAACAAATCATATCATTCCCGAAATCAAAGGTGGGAAGATGTATCTGCTAATAAGGAATAGAGTTTGGATAGAATGAGACATTATCTTTGTAATACCCTGAATATTTTTATCGTGCCACGTGTCGTAAATCTCGATAAATTAAATCAGAATTGATTTAATTTAAAATATCAGAAATTAAGAATAATTTATATTAAGTTATTTAACGGGATATAAGGAAATAGCTGAGAAAATTCATATAAAATAAATTACAAATTCCGAGTTGATAATTATTTCGCCAAAGTTCGCGAAATATTTTAAAGTATCTATGGTAAAAAAATTCAAGTCAATCGGAGACTGTTTAAAATTTGGACGCGAATACGTTTTGGGCTAAATTGCAACTTTGAAAAGTTCAAGGACCAAAGTGTAATTTATCCAATCAAGCCTCGAGAATAGTAATTAGAATATTCTTGAGGAAAATTGATAATTATGGGTTAGTATTATTTATTTGAAAATAAATAATACGAATGTATTTGAGTTAAAACGGATAATTTACCGATTAAGTTAAAATAAAAAGTTTAAAAAAGAATTGGTTTAAGTTAAAGAAACGAAGGGTTGAAGTGGAAAATTTGCCAAGTTATATATAAACATTTCCTTAAGAATAAGGAAATGAGAATGGATCAGATGGATCTAGAAATAAAGAAGAAGGGAATGGCGATCATCGTCGATCCGCCGCCATTTC
Source organism: Mercurialis annua (assembly GCF_937616625.2). NCBI lineage: Eukaryota > Viridiplantae > Streptophyta > Magnoliopsida > Malpighiales > Euphorbiaceae > Mercurialis > Mercurialis annua. The sequence continues at coordinate 33,276,303 of NC_065575.1, forward strand.
GTCGTTTCTCGTCCGAATCGAGCGATTCTCGCGCCGTTGGATCAAGAATTCGATCCTCTATCTTTTCTAAGGTTCAAATGAAGGTAATTTTGTTGTTTTGGGTGCTGTAATTGAAGAATTCGTGGCTGTTATTATACGCTCGAATCGTTTCAACCGTAATCACGTCGTTTTTGACGTTTTTGATGATTATTGAGTTGAATTTTGTGTATTATTGATGTAGAAGCAGGTCGGAATGAGTTAAGGGTGTCGGGAGCATGTCGAGATGATGTTTGGGGCTGTTGGAAGGTGTCGCATGACGTGCGACAATGTCTCACGACGTGCAACATAGCCCCGCGACGCAATCAAACTTGCAATCGGCATAACTTCTTCGTTCGGACTCGGAATTGATCGATTCTCGTTGCGTTAGAAAGAGGAAAGCCGCTCGCTGTAATAGCTTGCTTCTCGGGTGGCTCGCACCCGGGGTGGTGCGGCTGAGCCCAAGGTAATTTTGATGTTTGATTCTCTGAAAATCAAGAGTTTTGGGCTGTTACGTCACGAACGTGTCGAACTAATCGTAATCGTATTTTTTTGATGTTGTTGATGGTTTTCGATATGGGTTTTCTGCTAAAGTGATATGAGAGTATGACGGAATGGATTCAAGGGTTTTTTGTTGGAATCACATCAAGACAAACTATTGGTCCGTTTAGGGTTCCTCACGGCGTGAGGGATGATCCTCACGGCGTGAGGGATGATCCTCACGACGTGAGGAAGGGTCCTCACGACGTGAGAAACCATGCTCACGACGTGAGGGAGGCTTGGCACGATGTGCCAAGCCCGTTTCTTCATGGGAATGCCATTCTGAGGCTCGACATGAAGAACCATATCCCGATAGTGACTTCCGGACTTTGAAAACGTGATTTTTGGACGTAAAACACATCGCTGACGATTAGGGTTTTAGTATTCAGATGACGTTTATAGATTAAACGTACATGTGATTTGAATAGGTAACCGATGTATCGACGAGCTACCAGGCCGGCGAACTAGAATAGCTACGAGATCGAACGACGCATAGAACTTGCGTGATTGAATAACGATATTGCAGTTTTTGGATAGCGGTCACGGTGAGTTGCATTTTACTTTCGCGTATTGTTTATAAAAGTTATTTTCATATACTATGATTTTATACATCGCATAATATATGGTTTGAAGTATCGTTTATCGAATTGCTTTTATCGACTATCGTTTGCTATTATTATTGATTATAGTATCGTTTATCGAATTATTATAGTTTTTAAACCAGTGTATGATCCGAGGAAACGTGCTACTTATTAGGCGTCAATAGGACTGTGTGATCACCGGTGAGTATGTCAGTCTAGCGTGTCTAGATTATTATCGTGTTATGGAATTATATCGAATATCAAACATTGTTTATCGTATCGTATCGTATCGAAGTTGGAATATATATCGAATTGGATACGAGGTTTAACTCGGTTGAACTATCTCGAGACTCGTATCCAGTGGGTTTAACTCGGTTGAACTATCTCGGGATCCACATCTTGGGATTAAGAGATGGCAGAGGTTTAACTCGGTTGAACTATCTCGGGACCCTACCAATTGGATCAACCGAATCGATTGTTATTGTTATGAATCGTATGAAATTATAGATCGTATTGAGTATCGTGATTAGGGTTTCAATCGGATCTAATACTTGCAGTATTATCTACTACATTATGTTATATTTTGATATCGTGTATCGATTTGTATATATGAGTTTTTATCGTATGCGATATTATGTTATTGATAATATCGTTAGTAGCTTGCAAGCTCACTCAGTATTTTCCCAAATACTGACCCCTCACCATTGATGTCTTTCAGGTTATTGGAGTCGGATCAGACAGATCATCTCTTTGTGCCAGAAGTCTGCTTGGCTTGCACAAAGCACGGGTCTCTCTAGTGCTGCAGTAGTATACAATGATTATTAGCGACCTAGTATAGAAAGATCTTTTCACTTGGGGTATGAGCCCTAAGTTAGGCTATTATATTTACGATTATGACCCCTTTGTACGAGTTGACAAGTGGGCTAGTACGTACGTGGTACGGAAGTGAGACGCCAATACCCAAATGCGTACGAGGAAAAGGTTCGATGATTCGAGAGGCAATACAGCCTCAACAATCTATAAAAATCTATGAATTATTTTCATTATGATAGCATGCACATTACAAATTAATACTCCCTCCGTCCCATTCTAATTGAATAAATTTTCTATTTTGAGTATTCCATTCTATTTGAGAACTTCTATTTATAAAATATTTTTCACACTACTTTTCTCCTTTTGCCCTCCTCAATTAATACATTTTAAAAGTATATTTTTAAAAAACGGTGAAGCATTTAATTTAATATAAAAATATAAAAGTAAAGTTACTAAAAAAATTTAAATAATATGTAATGAGAATTTTCTCAATTAGAATGAGACAGAGGAAATATATCATTATTTGTTTATAAATAATAAATCTTTCCTATGGCGTCCATATTGATTTAATTGCCCTATAACTAGGTTTCACCTAACCAAGCAGAAGCTAGCACAGAATAATAAAATTTGAACAAGGTACATGATTGGCTTAACACGTACATTACATACACAAATATTCACAAAATTAAGGGGAATTCTAGTGCATCTAACATTAAACACATTAAGAAACTAAATTAGAGGTGAGTGATGAATGTCATCAGAGCTCTGAAAGAATGGCGGGGATGTAATGGGATAATTCAGCTGTGAGAGACTGAAATCCATTCACAAGTTGTGTGTGAAAATCTTGGTCCTCCTCCCCAATCAATCTACCGTGTACACGAATAGCACGCTTGCAAACAGCCATGAATTCTAAGAGCGCAGCAATGAGCTGTTGCAATTCTTGTGATCGTAACCTTGTTGCTGGCTCACCAGACAGGAAGGCTGTGCAAACACTCAACACTCCACTGTTTACCTGCAAATTTTGCATATTACAATAAGAATCAAGATTATCAGGCTTGCGTATAGAAATAAGTCAAAATGAAACAGTTCAGATCCAGCATCTAGAAAAGAAAAAACATTTAGTTAAGATAAGAGATTTGAAGCATATCAAGTTGATAGAAAAACAATACTTACTTGAACTGCCACACTACCCTGAAGAATCCTCTGCAAACTCTGGAGACGTGGGAGTTGATCCCCTTCAGAGCTACGAGGCTCCTCGAGCTCATTTCGTAATGCAGCTGTCCGAGTTTCAATCATCCCAATTGCATTCTCCACTGGGGAGAACTCGAGAGATTCAGATTTAATCACTAAAAGTCTATTAACAAGCGCGGGAAAAGAACCTTCTGTCTGAAGAACAGTTCGCCTCTTCCATTGGTCTTCCAGACCTCCTTGGGTTTTACCATTTTTCGTAAAAGGGGTGTCAAATAAGAAGCGGTCAAAGACTCGTGCACGAACACTTCCTGTAGAAAGAGAGAAAATTCTTTCCCGTCTACTTCCTAAATCTTCATCTTCCATTACCGCATCAACGGCAGTTATCTGGAGGTAGCAGACTCCAGGCTGCAGTTCATCTGCCTTCACTTGTCGAGAATCAGGTATGATGTGTAAAGTATGATTGCCATCCATCCGAGACTCGTAAATATGACTTAATTTCTCCATTATGTCACCTAGCCGTACATCGCGGGGTTCTCGGTATACATATTCTTTCCTATTCAGCTTCCCAAATCTTTCACCATAAAACCCCACTCTATAGTATGTGGCATCAGTGAACGGAATTGGGCTCGACTCCTGTTCAAGAATTGATTCATAGATACTAGTGAGCAATGTATGACATTTAGCCAGCTGTCCATATGCTCTCCTGCTTTTGTAAACGGGAATTACAAGTTCCAAAATGCTTGCGCAGAAATGGAAGAGCTCAGCTTGAGAAAAAAGTTTATTTGCAAGCTGTAGATATTTAACAGCTGAATCAACGGTGAGTTTTGATGCACCATAGCCCTCCACCTCTGCTGCTGATGCCTCAGAAGAGATCTCACTGCTGACCATTGGGCAAATTTTACGGAGAGCAGTCACGTGATCTTTGCTCCAAACACCATCTTTTCTAGCAACAAGGGCCTACGAGAAAATAAAATACTTATTAGCAAAAAGCATATGCCATATTTTGGAAGAAATTATTGACAAAGATCAAACATGCAATAAATCAACAGCACAATTCAATTTTATACGCAGTGGGCCAAAAGGAGATTAAAACATGTAAGAGATCAATCAATCAAACAATGTAATGGACTTCCAAAGTTTCTGCTTTGGAAACAGACATGAGGATTGTTTAGTAGGTTATTCAGGACTTCATTTTTATCAACTGATGATATGTGTTTCATAAAGCGGATAAGTAGATGAACTACAATCATGCAGAATTAAAGATCACCTGCATTACAACACCGGCAACAGCTACAGCACACTGAGCAGCTTCAGCCCAGGATTGCATTTCCTGATGAGCATCACATAAATGCAACAACCACATTATGTGAAGATCAGGTACAGGAGCAAATGCCATTGCAAGTTTATAGTAACTCTCAGCAGCTGCATATCTATCAAGAGTCATTGCAGAAGACTGTAAAAAATTGCAGCACAAGTTATAATCTGGATCAGACCAATGGAATATAGTCATATATATCTCATGTATGATAAATGAAAAGAGAGGAAGCAGGGCATTGCAAACACATCCAGATCCATTCTGGAAGGACTACATAGCATCAAGTGCAGAGTAACTGCAGAATCCCTGGACAATTTAAACATACCCTGTAGAAATCATGCTACAGCATGACCAGGTAGCAATACCCAAAACAGTAAGTTGTAAGAACCTACCAAAAGTGCATGCTCCAGACTAGCATCAAGGGCCAGGATTAGCTTATCAGAGAGAGATTTCACATCTGACCAAGACCACCGATTTTCTGATAAATTATCAAAACTTGCCACCCATGCATCTTCAGGTAGTCCACATTCCTTCAATAGGCTAGTATTCTTAGACTCATCTGCCATTGCCTCCAAAGAGCTGCGCAGACGCCGTGTTTCTCCACTCTCTTCCAGTGTTCCATCTGATCGCATTTGAGCCACTTGCACATCAGACATCAACTCTGATAATGTGATAGTCAGCATGACCTGCAACCTTGCTGTTTGCATAAAATAATGGAAAGAGCTCTGCAAAAATGAAAGAAAATTTTAATGTTCGGATATAAAACCAAAAATGTCCAAAAAGCCAGAAAGCGTACCCTCACAAGTATCTGGAGACCAACCACAGCTCTTCTCCTGATACTTTCATTTCTAAAAACAGCAAGGCGAAGAAGATGAAAAGCAGCCTGCTTTAGAAATCGATCATTCTCTCTTGCCATTAATGTTGCCCCATGAAGATTAAAGACATTGTAGAAAACAGGAAGCAGCACTTTCCAGAAAGCAAGGGCTTGATTTCGAGAGAATAAGCTCATGAAAATTGCGGTGATGCAGTCAAGTTTTCCATAGTCAGTAGCAATGCTTTGTGACGCTGCCATTACAGAAAACTTTTCAGTAATTTCCAGCACCTGACGACTCACAGCAGCACTCAAGTTTTCTTCCCAAAGCTCCTGGAGTGAATGTGAAGGTTATCAGCTGCCTAATTATGATTAGCATATGCATAGAGTTCAGCCAGAAAATAGTATATGAACAAATGAGAGCTTTTGCATTTTAAAAGAAATGAAATTTTACAAAACGCACCAGTTTTTGTCTCAATACTGGATGCAATGATTCTCTAAGTGCTTGGGATGAAGCTCCAATTCTTGAAGATTGTGCCTGAGCAAGAGCTTCTCTCAAGGAATATGGCTGGCTAGGGGAGCTTAACTGGGAGTTTACTCTCTGCCACAGATATCCGTTATCAGGTGTTCCCTGAGTCTGCAATACCAAAATTCAGAACACCAAGGAACATATAACATATTATGCTACTAGCTAAAACTTTTAAGCCACATGAAACACAGCTATACATCATGAGAAAGACGTACATATTGAGCACTGAATAGAAAGGATCAATTCTTTATGCATAACGAGTGTAAATTTCAGAAACCCAGAGGTAGAAAAAAAAAGACTTACTCTGACTTCTTGTCGTGATGCTTCAGACAAATAGTTATTAATTGCAGGAGAGAGCCTTTCAGAGTACTTAGGAGAAGAAGGTGCATCTGTGATGGGGCTGCGAGAACTAGAACCCATGAGCATGCCATCAGCAGATTTTCTGTGCTGTAAAATACATTATTCAGAATTAGTAATAGGGTGAAACAAATAATAGTAGTGACTCAAACATATAACACGTCTAACATTCATGGATAGTAATAAGACAGCAATACCCATTTTCAGAAATGAGATCGGCCATATTATAACAAGAAATCTGAAAACCAGGCTGCAAACTAGAAATGCCCGTCAAATATGGTGCCCATCTGCCAATCACATAACATGGCATATTTCTAGCATTCGAATAGTAACAAGTGATATTTACAGTTCGAGCAACAACCAATGATAAAATACAATGGTACATAGTAGCAGACCCTGCTACCACATTAGCGCATCTCATCTAAAAGTTAATGCTGACCAATGAACCCTATACCATAATCCTAGTAATACAGTTGAATAGCTTCTCTTCCAATTGATATGTAAATAGACTTCATTGTACTCAAATATCTTTATTAGTTAAATGCTACATTTCATATACTTTTGGTCTGTGGTGTATGTTTTTGAGGGTACAAGACAGTTTCTACATTAGACAGCAAAAATTGGCTCAATTTCCAGATGGGAGCCTCTCAAGCATTGCAAAACAGTAAGAACAGAAAAGAAAATCTATAATGATAAATGTGATGCATGCGGGACTGTCCACATCAAATAGTTAAGCTTCAATATTGTGTTCGTAATAAGTAAAATAGCTATCTACATCAAATAAACAAGAAAAAAAAACAACTATCTCCAACAAATGAACAAGAGTAAAATAATCTATTCAGGAAGTGTACTAACCTCAAAAAGAACAAGACACTCCTCCATCAGTTTGAAGAACAATCTAGTACGAGCAATGCTTTGTTGCCACACCTTAACAAGTGATGTGTCATCCAGGTTGCGCACAATTTGTAGAATAACAATCAACACTTCACGCTTTTCAACAGCATTAAGGTTATAGAACACGGGCATCTCATCTAGAATCTGCAGACACGAATAAAAAAAATACTCAAGAAAGTGTGGAACACTTAAAGACACTAACAGCGAATATAACACCGCAGGCCATGAGAGAGCATCCTATTCCAGTTTTTTCCATTACTATAAGCAATAAACTTTGGAAAGTAGGAGGCATAATAACTAACTAAGAAAATGCTGGACGGCAGATTAATCCAACGAATAGAATTTATTGCACTATAACATTAGTACAAAAACAAAAACAGATTACAGAGGCATCAGCATTACATCAAGGATTGTCTATGCAAACATTGCTTCCTTGTATCACCTAGGAAACAAATTAACAGTATCTAGTAAACGCGCAGGATAATATATATATATATATATATATATATATATATATATATATATATATATAGGTCATTTCTTATCATTGAGGTTTTCAAAAGACCGGATATCCTTACTCATGAGCCAACAATTGGGAGATTGGAGCAACATGCTACGAAAATTTATAAAAAGGAAAATGTTCTTGACCATACTAAATATAAATATCTTATTCTTAATTGAAATTCATGTCATATGAGTTCAAAGGAGTATCCTCCAATATCTTCATCTTCCAAATGGGCCTATCCGAGTTGGTGGCACTACATTCCATGAAAATGGCCCAAGTCTCTGACATTACATTTCCTACAGGCTTCTGAGAACTGTCCATCACCGTATAACAAAAGAATAGGAAAAAACTAATATACGAAAAGAAAAGGAGGGAGATAAAGCCTCCTCACAGGAGTGTTTACTTCCAATAGGATTCTAATACTTCATTATAGTTCAAATTTGCAAATGAAATATTTATGATTTGTTTATTGTAGTAAGGCTAAATCTTCAATCTCTGCAGTTGCATTTGATAATTTAATTTATGTCCATGAACAAATTATAGTGTCAAAAGGTCAGAACTGTTACTAACACAGTTGTGAATCTCTCACATACGACTGATTTAAATCTCTGAGCAGAAAGGCTATCGAGAGTTCAATTTGAGCTACTCTATGAGAGAAGCTGCAGAGTTGACAAAGATAAGTCCCACATATTCATTCAAATGTAGGCAATGTCCAGGAGATCCTTAAAAAGGAAAGTAAGTGCACTTATATACGTAAACAATAAAAAACGAACGAAGGATCACTTTACCCCTGATCTTGGCACAAAGTATTAAAAACGTCCAAATTAGCAAAACAGGATCACTTTTACCCTGAACTTGTCAAATTTGGTACAACAACACCCCTCCCCACTCTACCTAAGAGAGTGAGATACACTTTCCGAGTTTGATATTCCACGATGGTTTTTTATGGTAAAAAGTTTAAAATGGTCTTAATTTTTGTTTAACATTTTAAATTAATACCTAATAATTAAAAAAACACAATTTAATCCTCTTAATTTTAAAATTTTAAATATCAATTTAACCCCCATATAATCTATTTTTAACAAAAAAAAATTATTTTTTTTTTAAATTTCCGTTCTCAGCGCCTCCTCGCCTGAGAAGAGGAGTTGCTGCTCCAGTGAGGAGCAGCAGCTCCTTCAAGAGGAGATCGTGGATCTGTTCTTGAATCAAGAACAGACCGATCCGGTGAGGTGGAGGGAGCTCCTCCTCGCCGGAAATCAAAAAAAAAATTAAGTCTTTTTGAAAAAGTTCAAAAAGGCCCTGTATTAATTAGTGTTTGATTATGGTTAATTAGAGTTTAATTAGAGTAGATTATGATATTTATAAAACTCACTTTGTGCTAAGCTGAGGAGGTAAAGTGATCCTTCGTTCAATAAAAAACATGATGCAATCTCACAATTAAACGGAATGCTTTTAATTTCACAATGCTTCACTAAATTATGCATTAATTAATTAACAATTATGCATACAATTGTTATGAAGGAAGATAAATGCATCAACTCCCAGCCAGTTCCAATTCAATGCAATTAGATATAACTTGGGAGTTGGGAGTAAACAAAATGTAAAAGTGAAATTAGATCAGTTGAATCTATCAATAAAATAAAGAGTAAAATTTTAGATTGCTGGGACCTGGCCAATAAGAGGAAAATATAGCTGGGCAATATATAATTTATCTTCAGGCTTTTGGTACCGAGCATCAAACTCATGCTTGCATAGAAGAACTACCAACATTCTAGCTGCCTGCGTATGCCAAAAGGCAAATTTCATTACTCATTAGTTGGCAGACATGTACATGCACACAAATAACAAAGAACTAACTGTGAATGTGCACACAAATTAGTAAAGCATTGTTTAAAATAAAGGACACTAGGGTGTACCTTGTACAGAACTCACCTTTGATCGTTGAGATAGATCATCATGATCCCATGTAATGAAAAGCTCTTGTATCAAAATGGACGAGAGGTAGTTTCTACAATGTGAATATTAATACATGGTCAAGCAAACATTAGTACAGATGCTTAAGCCAAATTGACTTGTAGAATTTACACAACAGAAAAATTAAGCATCAGTCAATGCATCTTTTCTAATTTGATTTGAAAACATGTTATCTGAATAATTTTAAACAAGATGGCATCAACCTCGAAGGATAACAAATAAAGAGGGATATCTATTATTTGCAAAGAGAAAAAAAATTAGAATAGTTGTTACCTCAATGGAACATATGGATTGGATCATATATACATTATATAATGATTAATTAAGTTTAGACAACAACAACAAAGAGAAAAAACTGCAATGAGATTCTCACTTCTCAGAAGCATCAACATGCAAACTTGTAGAATGCAGCATTGTCTAAATGTTAGGGGAAAATATAAGAACTTGTATCCCAGAGTAAGTAAAAGAAAGATTTAACTTTTAAGAGTGAGTCGAAGAAAGCAGTTTATTTGCGAAATTTGCAATGCAAATCAAAACATCAAAATACAAAAACAAGGCAACACACTCGTGAACTCTACCATGACATTGGAATGTTAAAGCATCCTGCACTGAAAGATTTATGGCTAAGGATGAGTCAAAGAAAGCAGTAAATTTGCAAAACTTGATCAAAACATCAAATACAACAAGGCAACATCAACTCTATCATGTCATTGGAATGTTAAAGGATCCTTCATTCCACTGTACTCTAGACTACAGAAGTTTGAAAATTCAAGTTCTCAAAGCCTAGAAATCAAAATTTTAACAAGTGATGCTTCTCAGATTTGTTGCAAAAATCTGAACATTAGGTTGCTAAAGAGCGATCATTAAAATATTGACACTGGATCCTTCATATCTCCATGTAAAATTATTTCCCTTTCCCTATGTCTGGAAAGCAGACTCGTCAAAGTTGAACATTGTGCATCATGAGGGCTCAGTGAGAGGACTGGATCTATCAAATAGTGTCCGTACACAGCAAGGGTGATGTGTTAGTTTCCAGGACAAATATTCTTCCAAATTCTAATAAAGTGTGCAGTCTGTTTCCAAGGGCCATTCTCTATCAGCTTGTGACACATCACAGTCTAAATAATGCAAGGAAGTTTCTTCCTCAATTATCTTTTCATCTTTGTTTACAACAATTCCCAACATCACATTTTAGATAGTAATTTTGGGGAAGTAATACCTTGATGCTACCGACTTTATTAATAATGTTGGTACGGGTAAGAGGAACCCAAAAATACTAGTAAAAGAGAGAAGGTTTGCCTACCAACTTCTTATTGATGACCCCATTGATGCATTAATGACCCAAACGTTGTGAAGGTCAACCAAATTGAGCATAGCAGTTCATCATATTGCATGTTATCAAAGAAAATACTTAGTTTTTCTAATTTTCACATTGTGAAACATAAGATATAGAGCTATAAAATGCACCGCTTATCTACAATGCCAAATTTCATAGCACAGAAGTGTATTAAGAAATTTGACTATTAAGCTACCTATCTGAGGGATCTCTCCCAGGCATTTCCACAAAAAGATCATGATCGCATACAATTTGCAGAAAGGTAAGCTTGCAGTCATGCAAAACTGATTGACATACTCCAGAAAATTTGTCCAGGTACAAGGATACCTGCAATGGAACAAAAAGTAAGTTCAAATGCTAGCTATAAAACAAGCGACAACAACAAATACCTAAAAGCCCCTCTTTCAGTTCAAATTCCACTTTTAAATCTACTGGGGCACAATCTGCACCAAACATGAAATGACGATAGAGAAGCTAACAATTTTTCATTATTGGAAAAGGTCCAACAAATTGTCATGTCAAAAAGTAGTCTAACTTGTACGTATATGATGTTTGTACATAATTAGAAAGAAAAAAGAAACAAAGGTTCAGCGAGAAGGATTCGAAAAAAAAAGGATTCATTTGATGAGTGTAAAATTTTAAGCCATTAATTTGACAGGTAACTAGTTGATCCTCACCCATACTCAGGTGATGTCATCAAGGAATTAGGCATTATTGCAATCAGTCCATCACTTTTTATTTGCAACATCATAATAAACTCATAACCTCCAAAAGTTTTTCCTGAATTCTGATATTACTTTTGCTTAAATCATATCAAACGTTTACTTCTTAATCCTATCCCAGGACATACATTTTGATTAGCTCTCAAGTGTCAACCATAAAATCCTTCAATAATTCCACACTAACTCATTAGATAAGAACTTAGGGAAAAATTTAAAATATCAAAGTATGTGAGGAAAAATGGACGAGTATACCTCATACAAAAATACTAGGTTTAAGATTGATCGGGAGACAATAATAGAGATGCAACTTCCTCTCAAGTCACATCCTATGACTTTTTAGGACAGGTGGTAAGAACTGTATCATCTCAAGATGGCTGGATCTCTCTCGCTCAGCTAAAGAGAACTTATTCAATACTTAATAATTTCAATTTTTAAGTTTCAACTTTTAGAAAGAAATTTATAATTTGTTCATGTTAAAAAATTACGAGAAAGAAAAAACCCATCCAGTCCTTGGCACTTGCATTTTCACAGGTTTCAATATGGTCACTCTTGATTGATATTAAGCTACAGCAATGTCTAAAAATATTTCAAAAAGGTCTAAAGTTAAATGGCCAATACAGCTGGAACATGTTTTTCTAGTTAGACCATAAATGAAAAAAAAAAAGGATTAAAGAAAACAGATTCTACATAAGAAATTTAAGAGCTAATACTCTATGTCATAGTTATTAAATGCGAAAGGCGACCCGAGGCGACAAGGGTCAAAAAGCCTGAGGCGCAAGGCGTGGGGCGAGGCGAAAGCCTTTTGGAGAAAAGGCGAATAATTAATATATATATATATATATATATATATATATATATATATTATGTAAACCCTATGCATTTTAAAAAAAAAATCAAATATAATTCAAAAGTTCAAAAGTACTAATCAAATTATTAAAGTCTAAGTTAAAAGATAACTAATTATCAATGCAATAATGGCTTTGAAGAAGAAAGGACCCGTTGAAGAAGAAAAGAGAGTCTTTGCGTGAAGAAGAAGAGTTGGAATATGTATCGTTGTGTTTCTAATTTTGTTAATCTAGTATTATACTTATACTAGGTTAAAATATTAGAAAAATAGGTTAAAAAGGTGGCCCAACAGCTTTTTTAAATGTGTTTAGGGCTTAATTACACTTAAAAAGCCCATAAAAACAGATTAGCATTTAATTTTTTTAGAAAAAAAACACTAAACAGCCCTGAAATCACAGAGGCGAGCGCCTCTGGCCTCTCGCCTCCCAACTGAGGCGACAAAGGCGGTCGCCTTTGTGACATCGCCCGCCTTTGGCCATGTGAGGCGACTCAGCCCTCGCCTGAGTCGCCTCTCGCCTGAGGCACGCCTGAGGCGCGCCTTTAATAACTATGCTCTATGTGTTGAACAAAAATAGTATTATTGATTTTCAGCTCTCTCTTCATAAATTTGAATTTTTTATACATTGCATTCTTTGGTTCAATATTCCCCTCTGTTTTCTCTTTATACTCCCATTCTCATATAAACAATTATGTCCTGTCTCTTTCTAGTCAAACCCACACCAGACATATTGTCTACAAACTAATTGACTAGCCAATACTTGAATATAAAGCATACCAATTCAAACACTTGGCGAGGTTCAACAATTGACAGAAGATCATAACAGAAGAAGGCCAAACTGCTATTCAAGTGTTTTGCCAAGCTTGAGCCTTTCTTACAACGCTCATGGACTTCTGTTAGGAGGCAATCATACAATTGCATAATGCATCTGAAAACACCTTCTTTTAATAGCATTGGTGGAACATCTTCACCTATACCACAAAAGTAAATATCATTACAATTCAAAAAAAAGGATAATTATCATGTATAAAAGTTAATTGCAACTGTGTTTCAAAGCTAAAATGTATCATACAAATGCTGACTAAAAGTTCTGTAACATTTAATATACCTAGTGGAAGACTGTGATAGAATAGACGAGTTTGTTCTAATGCCAATGACTTGACAATTAACTCAAGGAAAAACCAAGCCATTGCCAAAACATCATCATATACAGGCCCAACACGATAGCCTTTAGCCTGCAGAATTGACAAGCTGTAAGCAACTCTTCATAAAGAAAGAAAAGAGGAGAGAAATTCTGAGATAGATGGAAGAGCAGAAAAATATATCACATATGCATCAAACAATGACATACATGGTTATCCTACAATGACCAAACCACTTATAAACAGAGAAAGCTATTTTCAAGCAAAGCATGTTTCTAACAATGAGAAGTAAACCAAATCCTATTCCTAATTTCCAATTTTGAGAAGGAAAATCAGTTATTTATTGAGCTTTTGCATGTGGGAATTTCAGCATTGTAAAGGTTTGAAGGAGATTTTCCATGCTCCAATACAAGATCAAATGAAGTTGATGACACAAAGATTATGTCATTAAGAATCATATAATACTTTGAGCAAATTACTCTAAGGTACCTCATATTTGTCATAATTCACAGTTTGGTACCTCTTGTTTGAAAATCAAACGATTTGGTACCTCAGTTTTGATTTTATAAACTATAAGGCCCTTCTGTTAGTTCCGTTAATAATTTGAAATTTATTTTCAAACGATTTGGTACCTCAGTTTTAATTATTTAAACGATTTGGTACCTCAGTTTCAATTATGTAAACGATTAGGTACCTCATTTGTAAACTATTTGGTACCTCACATTTCATTCCGTTAACGATTAAGTACCTATATTTAACAGAAGGGTCTTATAGTTAACAAAATCAAAACTGAGGTACCAAATCGTTTGGTTTTCAAACAAGAGGTATCAAACTGTGAATTATGACAAATGTGAGGTACCTTGGAGTAATTTGCTCCAATACTTTCCCCAAGATGCAGTGAAAAATTGGATAGTGATGGTTTCCCAGAAATGAGAATTCTAAGGATACATACTAATCTACAGTACAAAATAAAAAATTGCTAAAATGCCTGAAGAAACATTTAAGAACAAATTACTCTAAGATCCCCTACATATGTCATAATTAAAATTTTGGCACGCCTTATTTGAAAATCAAACGATTTGGTACCTCACTTTCAATTCCACGATTAGGGGCTTCCGTTAATATTTTTCTGTTAAATTAAGTCAAAGGGAAAAAATAGTCAAGGATTAAATGAAAAACTTTTAACCCAAAAGTACCCTTGAATCATATTAAATTTAAATAGAACTCAGGTATTAATTAGTACTTTTTTCCTTCCATCTTACTAACCACTCCGCCGGCAACCACTGCATGCACCATTGCCACCCCAATGATCTGTTCGTCTACGAAGAGAATCTCTTCGTCTGAGAATCTCTTCGTCCGAGACGAAGTGTTCGTCTCTCAGACGAACAGATCTGTCTCCTCATCTCTCAGACGACGAGCCTCTGTTCATCCGAAAGGAACCCAGACATTTGTCTAGGTTTGTCAACTGTGGCGACAGAGTTGGGTGGCTTTTTTGAATAAAGGGTATTTTGGTCTTTTCATTCGTATTTAATGGTAACAGCACACGAAATTAGCACAAGCCCCTAATAGTTTATAAAATTGATAGTGACGTATCAAATTGTCTGTACCAAATTATGACATATGTGAGGGGCCTCAGAGTAACTTGCTCAACATTTAATCTAATATTTAAAATTCCAACTACCGAAGGAAGACTACGTTGTCAAGACTTTCTGTCTGAAATTAGCTTGGTCATTATCAGGAATTAGGCTACAATTGTAGGAAGGAAACAACTCAGTCTTACAATGATTCTGGATAGGTAAAATGCTGCACTATTAGTTTGGTAATGGTTGGAGTAGCAAACTCGGATTCGGCAAGAATCTCATTTTTTGGTAGTACAAAGGGGGAATTGGCCCAAAAATTGGATAGGGGTCAAGACGCAGTCGGATTAAAAAATGTTAACAAAATAAATCAAATAACTATAAAGCAATAATAATCAAGGTTCACACATATAACCATGTTTCCAACTAGCAAGTCTTATACATGTATGTACTGGTATACAACACCTTACTGCGAGCCAAGCTTCCCCACACAGTAGATAAACCAGGATATACTGGAGGTTGACGACCACCAAAGTCATCAAAAGCATAATCGACGTAGTTAACAAGGAAACGATTTCGCTCAGCATCATCAACGGATTCCTGCTGCACCCTAGTAGGAAACTCCAAGTATTATTAGTGACCAGATTCAAAATGAAACCAGATGCTTTAATATATTTAGATACTTTTGCCAAAAATAACTAGTAGAATATATTCACACTAAATTTACTCCATCAAATAACACAAATTGTATTGCCAAGATCACAAAGACACTGATGAAAAGAAAAAGAAAAATGAGTCTATCAGCCTGCAATCCTTTTATCTTCAGATCCTTCTGCTTCATTTTAACAAATGCAAACGTTTTCGCAGACAATTGTCAACATTCTAAAGTCTAAAATCTGTCTAAGCAAGTTTTATACTTAGAGAGTACAAAAGAATGATCGATGATAATTAAGCCCGAGAGCAAGTCGATAATATGAGTAAGGAGCACACCTAGTTAAGATATTGACCATAGCTCTGAAGGCTGCAACCTGAAAGAAAGAATGTGATGATCGAGTTAAGAACCCAAGGATAGAAAAAATAAAAAGACCAACAACTAAACATCCAAGCAAATGTACCAGAGCAGCTACTAAAAATCATCTCAAAAGATAGATATTAGCAAGTTAAAGGACAAAATGTATGCCGACACCTCCCAACAAGACAGACAAAGATACCTGTAGAGTTTCTCCACCACTACCAATAAGATGGAGAAGCATATTCAAAATAGGGTGAAGAAAATGAAGCAACGCAGTGGAATCGACATTCTTCAAACTGTTAATTGCCTGCATATGACGATTACAAAACTTGAGTAAATTTACCATATACACATGCTTAAAATGTTCATACCCTAAAGCATACTATTAAAACTCCTTACAGCTTAAGCTTATAATGGTCCTTTATTACTTTAAACTATGATTTCTTTGCAACATAGAAGAGACTTCTGTCAAAAGTATAATTGGAATAAAGTATTGAAAATCCATTGCAGCAAAAGACCTCTTAAATCTATCAAAAAGGAACTGTCAGTTTCTGACAGATGCATTGATGGTTTTCGAATTAGATTCAAGATAAACCCTCTTGGACATCTGAAAAGGTAGGTATTTCATCTTTCAATTGTAACAGTTTCTGGACAACTCAGGGATGCAATTTAAAAAAATGGAAGGGAGAAAATCTTGTCCACAAATCCAAAGTTCAAGGCTTTCACCATCCCAAAACTTCAGTTTGACTTAGACCAACAGGGTGTCATAAAACTAAAGGATAAAGAAGAAGATCCATCTGGCTTTAAAATCGTATTTCATCAAATATGGTAAGCACTTGTTTGTCATAATTTATATGGTACTGAAATAAATTGATGGATCTTAAACAACAGACTGATCTATGTTCAAAACAATTTAAAGAAGCGGATAGTTTATGTAGGAAAACAATTTACAAAAATGATCAAGGAGATCTAAAATGTAACTAACATGATGCAAGGGTTAGAATCATACCTCAAGAAGTTCTGATCCCCAAGGAGGACTAGTTCGAAGGGTGTGCCTATCATATTCAAGGAAAAAATCTCTAATGCGCTCATTAATTGGATACAAGGACGAACAAAGTCGCAAGCGCAATCTAAAAACATTTTTTCCATCCTCTAGATAATCCAGCCTCTCCTACCAAAACGCAAAAAATAAAAATAAAGGCTAGGGCCATGCTGAGTTCAAAAAGATGTAAACATCATCTTAAAAAATATAATTAAAGAGTGAAACAGGAAAGAAATAATGTATCTATTTAAAAACATATACGTCTGTCTCAACACACCTTGCCAATATCTTGGAGATAATGTGGAACCAGCTCTTTCATGATTGGTAAAGAAATTTCAGATCTCCACCTGAATACAGTTAGAATTGCTGAACCTCTTAGTGCCTATTGGCCAAAATGGTACTTGCTAACAAAAATAGCTGAAACCTGTGAAAATTTTAATAAGTGCATAATCACCAAAACTCGTCAAAATAATCCAAACTTGCTGCTTCTATTTCAAAAGGAGATTCAGATCACAAGGGATAAAATAAGATCAAGCCCATACCTCAAGGCTCAAACAATCATATGAAATAGCACCTTTGAACAATTTTCCGAGCATCATCATATGCTAATTGTTAGTAAATTGAGGTTCAATTTTTTTAAAACTATAATGCTGCTGACTTGTGTTGTTCAATTCTTTGTCTAAAGTTCAATGATAATTTAGAAGAACCGGAAGAAATCAACAGGCGAGAATTCTATCAAATTATAAAGAAGGGATGCATAGGTAGTCAGTTTTTGTAAGGCTGATGAATTCATTCTGAGGTTGAGCATTTTAAGCATCCTCCAATGAACAGTTATAGAAACTCATGCAGCACGGTATCTATTTAGTTGAAATATAGAAGAACCAGCAATCAAGCATACAAAAGAAAATGAAAAAGCAAGCACTGTACTTCTAGTTTTCTTTTTCTAAGAATACATGAAAGGAAGAAAAAATTTGAGAATTTACATACTGATCGTGTGTAGATAGTGGAAGTGCTGCATATCCAATTATCACCTAAAGAAAAATAAATGAAGAAATGTCAGTCCAACATAGTAAGAACTAAGACCCATGGCAACATTATCGAAAACCAAAAGAGGAAAACCCACATGTAATGAAACGCAGGAAAAAAATCAACAAAATGTTAGATCTGATCAGCCAGCAGAATCCAGATTCGCAGGTAAGAGCATGATATGAAAATGAAACTAAGTTTAAATTACTACAATATTTCAGAGTAAACATATCATTTTGAGTTTGAACTAGGCTACAAGTGTAAGCAGGTCAATCTCCTCTGCTATACTTGATTAATTTCTTTTAGCATGAAAAGATACTGCAATAATCTAGCCAACATCTTCTTGTCAAGGAATTCTAACAAAATAACAACACAGCGAAAAAATTATTAGTACTTTTTAATAGTTACAACTAAGGCTTTAAATTTCAAGGAAAAAGAATCTGCTAAATACAAATAACAAAAGAGCATCTTAATTGCCTCATAAATAAATTTGAATTAATTCTAAAAAAATAAATTAGTCTGGTATAGTCTAAGCAAGTAGGCTATGAACTACCACTATCAACTTAGTTTTCTCCACCTTTTTGTCTTGTTGCAGTCTTTCAAAGAATATCACATTTAGGGTGAGAGGAAAGAGTCGTTTGAAATGGTTCCTCTTTTCAAATCCAATTGAAGGTTAAACATTTTACAATTTAGGAATATATTATCTTGTAATAAAAACAAGAATGACTACAAATAATTTCAGCTGAAAAACATTCGAGCATCAAAAGTTTACTTGCTTTTTAGGCATACAAATAATATTTTCCCATGCATAAAAATTAGATTCCAAAATAAAGTGACATAAATATAACATCCGAGATATCACTTATCAGGATGTTTGCATCAATGTAAGTGCACATAACTCTGCAAGGAAAAGATTAATAAATGATACTTACTGGCTTTGGAGCTTCCAATTTTGTCTGAAGATCAACATGGAAGAAAGTGAACAAGAGATGATGAAAAGACGTCCATACAGCAGGAAGTGATACTTTAATCTCATCATGGAAGCAAGCCACTCTAGCGCCAACAGCGACCTGTGTGTGAGTGCACGTTTGGAGTGATGCTCCTGGCTCCCTTCGATACATTGCCTGGCAACATTACTCAATACATGAAACAAATGAACTATAATTTTGAAACCAAAACGCTTAAATATCCAAGAATATTACACATCACCTCTAAAGGCTGTCTACGAATATCAGCGTCATCCTTTCTTAGTTCCACTCGGATGAACAAATTCCTCTTTCGGCTTAAAGTAATGGTTAAAGGATAAACATATAAGCAGTGGAAAAGCTGCAAGAAAGGCTCATTTCGCATTGTTGTCCGGAAGTCAAAAGCTTGGAACTGCATGTCAATTAATAGACATTTAGACTTTCGTTTACATATTATGTTCTTGTTAATAAACCCCAAAAGAGGTACAAAGAAAATAAACAAAGAAGGGTTGATCCATTTCTCAGAAGAAGAGAGGGGATTAGAACAACAGGAAATCAGAAAATGTAGAATCATTTATAAGACACAAAAAAGCATCAATAGCATGCGCGAAAGAAAAAGCCTATAGAACAGACCGCAACCTAAGTCCTTAGCTGAATTGCTCTGAAAGCAGGGGACGCTTTTCTGTGCTCTCCATTAAAAGCTTTATCTATTGTTTTCCCCAGGCTATCCAAAGAAGTGTAAGAGGGATTCAAGAAAAAATTTATTCTATTCAACTTTTACTACGCAAAAAGATATGCTATTCTATCAAAGCCCACAACCTATCCTTCCAAGTCTAAATTAATCAAGGCAAGATTACCAGTTAAATCTTTTCTTTTTTTAGATAACAGTAGTTTAAGACAAGTGGAACACTCAAAAACCATGCACTTTGACAACCACAGCAGCATCAACTGAATAATCAGAAGCAGATCCAGGCACTTGGGAAGAAGAAGAAGAAGAAGAACAAAATAGTCTCACCTAGGAATTAACATCCTCCATAATCCTTCATTTAAAGTCTCACCTAGGAAGTGAAAAAGTTTAAATCTATTATTTTTATGGGTGATGGATTGTTATTATTCTATTATTCCAAAATTATCCTTATAAATTCACTGATTTTATTTTCAATCTAAGATGGAATCTTTAAATTCATGGATTTCACACATTCCATAGATTTCGACTTCATAGATTTTACTAAATCCATTAACTCTAAAAATTCTCAATCCAAACAGTGCCTTAGATTTAACTGGAAAATTTAACAGTAAGAAAGATTATGTTATACACCTGGGAAACAAACCAAGGATGCTATTTCCTTGGATATTACCTGAACCTCCAAGGTTTAAGAGCCATCTATCTTCATGACAAAGATCACAATTCCAGCACAGAAAAAAGGAAATTTGATTTCTCCTACCACCCTTTTCTTATTTTTATGTACATTCTATGATAGTTTCTCGTTGGAAGAAGCATCTTATACTCAAAGTGATTGTATGTAGGACACAAAATTGCCAGTGTTATTGGTAGTAGTTAATCTATCCTTTTACTAAAAGTATAAATGTTTTAAGATTATTAACCATTATCTGTAAAAGTTCAACTTGATGCAGGACAAGTTTGAGAAATATGTTTTTAAGTTTGGTATAGTAGGAAGTCAGCATAGGCAAATTTTAAGAGTATGATTTCAGGTCTAGAAATTAAGAAAACAAAGAAAGAATTGATAGTTACCTAAAGTCAAACTTAAGAAAAAAGGAGTGAATTAAACAACACAATTCTAATTGACAGGGAGCTTTATTTTTGTTCAGCTTAAGTCTAAAATAAACTTACTACCCGCCTAAATATTTAAAGAAAAATAATCCAACACATCCAAGAACTTAGATTAGTCCAAATAAAAAAGGAACAAAACTAAACATAATCAATCAAAAGGATATGAATATGACTCAACAATTAATTAAAGACTCTTAAAGAAACTAGAATAATCTGAATGTTTTTCTGAAAATCATAAAATTTCCAAAACGCCCTTGACCTAACAATCTTGAAACCTGCAGTAAATCAAGCTTCTTTAACTTAATTTCCCATTCAGCCTCTCCATCATCTCTCACATCCCAAATTAACGCTCGAGTATTGGACCTGCATTTGACACGGCTTTACAGATATTTGCCACTTTCATTGCCCATTGCAACCCAAATCACAAGAAAAGCAAAACTTGCAACCCAACAGATCAGTTAAGTTTTATGCATTTCCAAAGGCTCATTGGAAGGGAACCACCAAATTGTGAAGTATCGCAGATGATAACATAAAGTTAAAATCCTTATGTAATGACTGATTTCAAAAAGACAATAGCAAAAGAAGGGTGCAAAACTTACATAATCAGCAGTAAGCTCAGAATTTCCATGACCACTTGGACTAGTCATAATACTTTCTTTCCCATCAAACATATTCTGCTTGGAGCTACCAATCTGAGGCCAGTTGGAACCATTGCTAGGGGATTTTGTGAATGTGGAATCATTAACCCTGTCTCCTGGATCAATTGACTCATTGGACATGCTTCCACTTTCTGACAGGTTTTCCAAGTCTGCATGGCCTGTTTGGTGCTTCTCAATTTCTAGTCTTAGAACACCTTTGACGGGTTTATGAGCCTTGCGTTTAGGATCCTGCAACATTTGAGGGAGGAAACAAACACTGCTGAGTGTAAGATAAACAAAAGCACAATTTACAATCTATGTGATAAAATGACCAAAAAATCATCAAGTAATAATGTGATGTTGTAAATTCAATTAAAGCGAGTAAATAGTCTAATTAAGCAGCAAAGTATTGCAGGCTGTTATTGAACACATACATAGCTCAAACACAAGCACCGGGCCATGAAGCAACAACAGAGAAAGATCTTGCAAAACACAAGTTTGCCCAAACAAGAAAAACTTAACTTTCAACAAAAAATAACAAACAATTTCCAAATACATCATGCATGAGCAGCCCAACACAGTTATCAATATAGTAAACATATCTGAATAGACATTTGCATCAACTATAATAGGAAAGTTTTACACTTAAATTTAACCATTCAAAATTCCATCCATGACAGCATTCATGCTTTCAGGATCTGTTCATGTAGGCAGTCCACTTACACTGATAATACCCTGTCCAATTTTTAACAATTTTCTCTTCTAGTATCCACAATGGATACATTTTACCACCGAAACCAATCTGGTTCAGTACTGGTCAAACCCTGACTGTGACTGGTAAAACTGGAACCAGAGTGTAACCAGCTCAGAGGCCATAACCTAAGGAAGTTCATTCTAGCATGGATCCTCAAAATATTGAACTGGAACCGCAATCATAAACCAGAACCAGTGGTTTCGAATTGTAGAATAAATAGCTTCATAATAAAATTATTTTTTTTCCCACTTCAATAACTACATCAACTAGTTCTACAACCATTTTAGAATGAAGATTGAAGAACATAATTTTTTCATAAACATCTAAACTTAAATTGCCATTATATCCTCTTTATCTTTTACATGTATACTCTCTATTCTCTAATACTAATTCACTCCAACCCCAAAAGTATAAGTAACTTAGTTTTTTCATTGGAAGAAGCTGTTTCAATAATTTTTTCCAAAAATCTTTCAATAAAACATTTAAGCCGGAACCAGAACCAGATTTGCCAATACCAAACTGAACCGGAACCTAATTGAATGGTCCCAAACTAATTCCATGAACCAAACAATCTATTCATGAATCATGGCCACTGCTATCCAGGGATACATCAAGAGCCCACCCAGATAATGAAATAAAATTGATAGTCTGGGTATATACTGAAAGTGATGTGGCTT
Source organism: Mercurialis annua (assembly GCF_937616625.2). Taxonomy (NCBI): domain Eukaryota; kingdom Viridiplantae; phylum Streptophyta; class Magnoliopsida; order Malpighiales; family Euphorbiaceae; genus Mercurialis; species Mercurialis annua. The sequence continues at coordinate 33,299,355 of NC_065575.1, forward strand.
CGACTCTAAAACAGCAAATTGAAGATTGAAATATAAAAACATGAAAAAAGAACATAGTTGACATAAAAAGACACATTTTACAGTAAACAACACCGAGAGATATCATGAATGATTAGCAAATTGTCAACAGAAAGCAGAAGGATATTAAGAGCAGATCTTATATAGCACCTGAAGGGAGTCCTCCATGTAGCTTTCTTTAACTTTATTTAAGTTTGAAATTTCCACCATAACAGAGCTTCCATTTGAATAGCCCAACTTCCCATCCAGTGTGATATTGGTGATAGGCTCAAAAACACCCTCATGGGAACTTGAGCCAGATATACTTGGAGCAAGTGGGCTGCTTGGCGAAGCAGGTCCTCCAGAAGTTAAACCAGCGCTGTTATCAAATAATGGAACTATAGCCCAGGCAAAGGACTGTCTATAAGGCATAATTCGAGACCACACCTGCAATTTCTGCTTCTCTCTCTCACTCAAATGTACCTGATCAGGTAGATGGAATGTGAGAAATGTATATGAGAATTTTTATTCAAAATGTTGGATTGATGAATATAAGTGATTCACATACTTACAACAGTCCATCACAACAAGCCCCAGACACCAATTCTAATTAACTTAGAAATATGCAAATAGTCAGTCAAAAAAGCCATTGTATTGTTCAACATTGCTACCTTAATTATTAATTTAATACATTAATGCTGAAACTGATAAATTTAGGTTGTACTCATTAAATCTTCCTCATTTAAACCTAACACATTCAGGTCAAGGCCCTTGAGAAATTATGCCCATAAATATTAGAACATTTTCATTTTTTCATTAAAACTTCTAGGGATATGCCTTATACGATGCAAACCTTACAAAAGCAGAATCCATGAAGCATATTTCGCTTGTCTCCCAGGAATAGGCCTTATACAATTAAGCAGATGGCTAAAAATAGAATACTAGTCATAAGAGGACTAGAGCACTTGATTCTTAAATTTTAATTGCTTTTTGTTTCATATTATAACTTCTTTTATCAAAAAGAGATGATGGAATTGTTTTAGATTTGATCAAATATCCTTCTTAACCGCCAATTTGAGGCCATCACCTATCACATAAACAACTAAAACCCACATATTAATTGCTAAACTTTTTCAGCCACAAGAACATGGACAGGAGAGAGTTGATGAAAGAAGACACAACAAAAACAAACTATTGGTGATCAACAAGCCACAACAGTAAAATTAATAGGTGCGTAAAATAAATGAATAAATTATGAAAAGATGCATAAATCATATGATCCTTCACATATTAATTGCTAGACTTTTTCAGCCACAAGAACATGGACAGGAGAGAGTTGATGAAAGAAGACACAACAAAAACAAACTATTGGTGATCAACAAGCCACAACAGTAAAATTAATAGGTGCGTAAAATAAACGAATAAATTATGAAAAGATGCATAAATCATATGATCCTTAGATGTAAATTCCAACATACAGGTTCTTTACGTGAATAAACAGAAGGAGTAACACCGCCTTCTTCTGTAGCAGGCTTCTCTAACTGGATTAACAGGCAAACTGATGCTGATGGAGCATCTAAATAAAAAATTCCATGAGGTTCACGTGAAATTTTTTCCTGCCAATATGGAGAAGAAAATTACTTAGGAAAACTCAAATATTAAATCAATATACAAGTAGTATAGTTATAATCACCATTAAAAGGAAAACAAAGATGTTACATCTGGAATTCAATTTTCAATTTGAACTTCAGTTCCAAATGACATTCAAACATTTCGAACATTAAGCCTTAAAGAATTTAGAAACTTCAGTTCAGACCCTGACGTCTTCAATATTAAACTTCACCCATTTTATCTATATAATCCGTATGTCAGGTGCTAAAAAATTCCATGAAGAAAAATAAGCTTGACTTATAACTTTAAAAACAATAATAATATAACAATAGATTCAGCTTTAGCTTTATATCTCCTCCCAAAATTTCTAAATCTCATAATTTTGTAAGTCACAAAGATCATCCTACCACATAAATAGAATTTCAAACCATGTGAAATAGATCATAATAGAAGATACAATAAATTCTACTATGTAAATATTTATGCCCATAGAATATTTCATTTGCAGTAAATATTATAAGAAAATTCATATTGGTTAGCTTACATCTTGCGCATCTGTCGGCAGCACTGAAAAATAAAAATCCTCTGATAGCTTTTCTCTTCTCTCCTTATTATATATGCAAATAGTACCATAAAATGGTTCTGAGATAGAAAACAGGTCAAAATTTTAGTAAATTTACAAAAAAAAAGGAAAGAAAGAAGAAACAATTACTGCTTAAGACTCCTAGAATCTCTATCTAAGCTCTTTACAAACAAAAGAAACAGGTAAAAACAAGAAGCATTTACATTGAAAAATTACATGTCAATGCTTTTGAAAATGGGTTTAGTTGTCTAATTAGCTTAAGGAAAGATCATTCTCAACAGTTATTTCTGTTTACCTTTATCTGCAATGCAACTTCATCGTTCAAAGAAACTGAACATGAATTTTTTTACAAATTACCAAATTTTAGTTATTGCTGTTTAAATTTAATATCCATTAGCTGCAAATTTACGCAAAATCAAAGATAGGCAGAACATCAATCAGACAGCTTCGTCTGACACTCACCAACAAGTCCTGCTTGGAATGAAAGTGACTGCACTTTCACAGAGATCTTCAATCCCCTGAGACACTCCATGGCCAATAAAAAGAAAGTGAAAACCCTAAATAAAATAAGAATGTGTTTAGAAAGAAACCAAAATGTTGATATCTGCAAACCTGCCAAATGGTGCCATTGCAGTTTCTAGAGTCCGTTGGCCAAATATCATCGACCTCTCATTTTCCCAATCAAAAACTGGTTCATATGCAGGCAGAGGAGAATGGCCAAAATGCTGCAAGCACATCATTGTGATAAATGTAAAGGGAGTTATATGATGGAATTGCAATGTGGAAAAAAAACGTGTGTTAAGCAGTTAATTTAACCCAAAAAGTACATGAATAGAGTAACCACATCATGAAGTTAGAAAAAAAAAATCAACTAAAAATTGTTTGCGTGGAAATAAAACAAAAATAAAAGCCAATAAAACTAGTACAACCTTTGAAACATGTGACTGTGACAAGTCAGAGGTAGCCTCTACAAATTGCCTCCCAGAAGTGCTCGGGATGTCATCATCAGTAATATTGTCAGCCTTAGTTCGCCTTGAATTGGCAAGCTGCATTTCTGCAGAAATATCAAGGAATGCTTTAAAATTTGTGTCTAAATGCAGATCACATAATCAATTTTGTCATGTCCACTGTAGCTAAATATCTCACAAGAACGAAAATAATTTTCTTTAGGGTATTTTACAGGGAGGGTCAACGTCTGGGTCTGAGAAGTGAATCCCATATCACATAGCATCCAGCATTGAAAGGACAGATGTGTCAATCATTCCTGGAACATATAACTTTCCTTTGCACCTACCTAGAAAATTTCATTCTCTAACATTGTGTTTGGAATAATCAGAGAAGAGAAGGAGAATGAAATAAAGATGTGTAGAGAACAACAGTGATAAAATATAGAGAGTACGAAGGAAAGTTTCGCCAACGTTTATGTCCTTACTAAATTTCTTAGAAGATTTTGGCTTTATTTTCATTCACACTGTATTGTTATCTCCCTCTCTGCCTAAAAAATAATCTCTCTTTTATCGGCGTTGTACTCATTAGAAATTTTCAAAGCCCGTAGATACACTCATCCCAGGAAGTATGGAATAATATTAGAACCTCTCTTTTTTCATGAGATTCAAAATAAAACACACTTGTAAAATTGGAAGCTAAAATTGATTAAATTTGTCATATAATTAACTACATATTTCAAAAAATTACATTTACTCCTCTTAAATATAGATGGCATATATCTCAAACTTACCAGTCTCAATATCGGTATCAGGGCCTTCAAAAATCTGGTTTTGGAAAGAAACCGGAGCAATGCTTTCAAAGTGACCATATTTGTTTTCATCCTTCACCCAGTCAGTTCTATAGCATTCAACAAGTTCATTCAGATGAGGCCACTGATCCAGATTTTCATCAAGCTGCAAAACAAAACCGAGGTACATTACTATAACCTTATGCTATCCATTGAGCAATTAACCATTTTGCATTGGTAAAAAATCAAATGTACAACTTCCCAATATCAAAAAAACACTCACCAATGGGTCTAACTTCAAACGAGCAAGCGGTTGACGAGGTATTCTGCGAAAACGCTGCCCCCCACTGCTACTGCTATTATTCTCCATCAATGAAAATGCCTAAGCCACCTGCATTAAATTAGCATTTTCAAACTCCATTCGTATCAAAAGTTAAGAAAAATGTGCCAACAATTACCTCTGTTACTTAACGGTCCAGACGGAGTGAATCAAAGATTTAAAACAAAAAAGAACAGATCTGAAATGCATGCAGAGCCAGAGCAGTGGCGCATCGGATTGAAAGTTTGTTGAGAGAAACCGGTTTCTAACTGCTCGGCTCTGCTCCCGTCGGCGTTAGGGTTTTCTTCTGCCTTGTAAAATTAATAATGCTGGCTGCCTTAATTAGAATGACATGAAACCAAATGCTGAAACTTGAAATGCCGAATCTGGTGACATTTAAAGAGAGATTTAGGGTTCCGGTGGAAATGGAGTTAGGGTTTGGATTTGATTTGATCGGAGTAGTAGGTAAGGTGCGAGTTTTTTTGTTTTTTTAATTTTGGTGAAGTGAAGTAGAAGTGAGGTAAAAAGACGTATAGCTGGAGTGGACGCACACTGACCCTTGTTTGTCTATTGGGTGGTTGTTTTTTCTTTTTTCTTTTTTCAAAAGGTACAAAAAAAACATCGAGTTTTTTAAGTAGGTATAAATAACCCATTATATTAAACAAAGAACATATAACCACCTGAATTCCATTTTTTGGTACAAATGACCCATTGCCGCTAACTCCATTATAGTTTAAAGTATAAATTACAAAAAACTATTATACTTTTTAAAAAAAGCAAATAAAATCCTATAAAATATTAAATCTTATAAATTTTTTTAAACATTTTTATTATTGCCTTAAAAATGCTATATATCCGTTTAATTTTAGAAAATACCATGTAAATTGTATATATAGTATTTGAAATATAAAAATATTTTTCATCCGCTAATGTCTTATATACATTATTAATTTTTACACATTCTTAAAATATCTATTTATATACTAATATATTATAAATGTATAATAATATTAAATTCTAAAAATATAATATGTATATATATATATATTATTTTATATATTATACTAATAAATATTAATATACTAGTCATATGTAAATTTAATATTATATATAATATATTTTTTTATAATTGAGGGAGGGGGAGTGTTTGTGAGAGGAATTGAATCCACGATCTTGACAGTTTTGTTGTCCAATGGATACCGAATCCTACGATAGTTACAATGGAGCCGATGTAATACCCCGTATTTTTGAAAAAGTATTTAATTGGATTAATTATATTATTTTAGCCAATGGGAGCTAAAATGAGGGAATTTCCGTAAATGAGACGGAAAATGGCGTTTTGCCGAGGGATTAATTTTAATAAAGTTGGATTATATATTAGATAAAATTAATTGGAATTAAATTTTATCTCGTGTTTGTATATCGAGATAAGTACATTGAGATTTAATGGGAAAATTGGAAAAATTCCCATTAAATAAAATAAATGATTTTAAAATGGATATTTAAATAATATCCGCAAATTTTATTATTTGGATTATTAAAAGAGAATCCATAAGTAATTGGAATATTATTTAAAATGGGTTTAAGCGCGACATATAAATTATACGGCTAAATAGTAAAAATTTAAGAAAAAGGCAATAATAAATATTTTGGACTTAGAAAAGGATACTGTAATACCCCAAAATATTTAAGTACCTAGTTGGACCACGTGTCCAGTCTGGGTTCGCCAGAGTGGCGAAATCAAAAAGAGTTCTGATAAAAAAAAAAAAAAAAAAAAAAAATTAAAAAAATTAAGATAAATAAGTTTTAGCAGATTGGTTTTGTAAAGGATTATGGTGAAGGATTTAATAATGTATTTCAATTCTAAAGTCAGAATTGGAATTGTAAGGAAAAATGTCAAGAAAAAACCCAAAATAAAGTATAGGGACCAAAGTGGTAATTTAGCCACTTTGGGACGAAAATGGAATTATTTCGCCAAGGTCCGCGAAATGTCTTATAGTATATGTGGTAAAAGTTTCGGGTCAATCGGAGACCTTTTAAAATTTGGACGCGGATGCGTTTTGGACTAAAATGCAACTTTTGAAAAGTTTAGGGGCTAAAGTGTAAATTAGCCAATTAAGTCTCGAGAATAGTAATTAAAAGATTATTGACGGAAAATAATAATTTTGAGTTAGTATTATTTATATGAATATAAATAATACGTAAGCAATCGAGTTAAAAGAATAATTTAACCATTTGGTTAAATTAGAAAGTTTAAAAGAAAAATGGTTTGAGTTAAAGAAATGAAGGATCAAAATGTTAATTAGCCATACATATATAACCTTTCCTTAAGAGTAAGGAAAGAAGATGAGAATCAGAAGAATGAAACAGAGAGAAGAAGAAAGGTTTTGGCGATCGATTCGTTCCGCCGCCGTTTCGCCGTTTCTCGCTCAAATCGCAAGTTCTTTATATCGATTCGTTCAGAATTCGATTCTCTATCATCGCTAAGCTTCAAATCGAGGTAAGCTTGACGTTTTTATTATGAGAATTGATAAATAAGGATTATTTCGTTTTAACGAATTAAACGAATCGTAATCGCGTTTCTATTGGCGTTTTTGATGATATTTGAGATGGTTATTAATGGAAATCGTGCTAGAATCGATTTTGGATGTTTAAGCACGTCGGAATTGGCCCGGGGAATGAACCCCGGGGCTGCACATTGGCAGCCGTATGCTGCACGAACGTGCAGTACACGTTCGTGTAGCATACTGCACGAACGTGTAGCACACGTTCGTGTAGCAGACTGCACGAACGTGTAGCACACGTTCGTGTAGGACACTACACGAACGTGGAGCACACGAACGTGCAGCGTACTGCACGAACGTGCAGCGTACTGCACGAACGTGCAGCGTACTGCACGAACGTGCAGTACACTGCTGCACGAACGTGCAGTCCTTCGCCGAGTGAGGAATCCTGATTTGGGCTTTTTGGGCCCTGACGCGACGCAGAAACTCGATTTCAAACAATTTCAAGTCGTGTAATCAATCGTGATTCGATTGAATATCAAAACGTAAACTAGGACGTTCAAAAGAAAAGCGTGATTAAGAGATTATCAAGGTTAAGAGTCATATCTGAAATACGATTGTGTTAACCTAAGTTTATAACTTAGGAGTTTGAATACTAAGCCCACGTTTATGGATTAAACGTATAGGTAACTCGATTAAGTAACTGACGTACCGACAAGCTATCAAGCCAGTTAGCGGGAGTGGATGCGTGATTGGACAACGCATGGAGCTTACGCTTGCGGGATTATAATAATGCAGTTTTGGATAGCGGTCACGGTGAGTGGCAATTTACTTTCGCGTATTATTAGTATAAAAGTTATCTTCATATATATACGTATATTGTTTATACGCATCGCATTACCTATAATTGATTGAAATGTTATATGTTTACTTAATTTCTATTTACGAGAACTAGTATGCGATCCGAAGAAACTAGCTACCTATTGGGTGTCAATAGGCTGTGTGATCACCAGTACCGAGTCGGTCTAGTATATTTGCATATGAGTGATGAATTGATATAACTCAGCTGGAAGCTGATGATGAATATGATATTTACGATTGGGTTATGATTTAGATACGCAGAGTGAACTCGGCTACGGTGTAGCCTGGAAGTCCCCGTATCTAGTGGCTGGGCCACCAGCGAGTTGGACTCGCAATTGATATTTACGATTGGGTTGAATGATACATGATTATTCGAGAGATGTGTCGCATGCTAGGATATTAGTTTCGTACGGATCAAATACATGTTTATATGTTTTATAATATTGTTTTGTTAAGATGCGATGTTATATTTTTATAATACTGTTAGTAAATGTCAACTCACTCAGTATTTTCCAAAATACTGACCCCCTCACAGTGTTTCCTTTCAGGTGACCGGAGTCGGATCAGACAGACCATCTCCTTTGTGTCGGCAGCCTTTTGGCTTACACAAAGTGCGAGTTTTTATAGAGCTGCAGTAGTCAGTAGGTGTCAGTATAAGATTTATGATTTAATTTCAAACGGTATTGGAAAAATAAACTCTGATATAGTTTTATAAATAAGTTGTTTATAAAGATGGTGTTTTATCCGTTTGAATTGTGTACCAATTGCCTTAAGAGGAATTGGTTATGTTTGTGATCAGAAACAGGGCGGTGTTGGATATGAGATATCGCTCGGTAAGACCCTGGTTTCTAAGAATGTGTTCGCGAATGTTTTCAGAAAAGAAATACGATGTTTTAATAAATGTATTATATATAGTAATATGTTTTAATCGCGAAAAATTTATAACGGTTTTAGGCTTGCTACGGGTTTCGGAGCAACCACTCCCATTCCCTAGCGCCGGTCTCGGCTCAATAATTTGGGTCGTGACAATTGTGGTATCAGAGCAGTTGGTCCAGTTACCTCTGCTAATATATGTTTTGTCAGTTAAGTGATCTAGGAACTACTGCAGCTATAGAGTTGAGTTCTGTCTGATCCAAGTAGTTTGCATTGTTGTTTTGCGATAAGTATAATTGATTGATTTGTGAAATACTTATGTGTTTCTTGTGACACGTATATACGAGGTATATACGCATATGTTGTTTTGATGAGACATGCATATAAGATATGCTTTTTGAAATGAAGTTTCTAGGAGAGGTGTTGCCTCCTATGACTAGAGTATAATTGTTGTGAATGTGATTTGATGATATGTATGTATGTGTGTTTAGCATCTTATAACGTAAGAGATGCTATTGACTTCGATCGATCGAAACTTTGGGAAGAGTATGAAGAAGGAATGTAAAGTGGCAGAAGTTGAAGAACTTTCTAGATACAGAGTTTGAAGGTCTAGAGAACTTACAAAACTCGATGTTTATCATTTTTTTAAACAAAAGTTATTTGTTTAACAATTTTGAAAGCATAATTGTGCCTAGACCCGATATAGAAATGTATGATTGCCACGACATTGATAGAAGTGCATCACTACATACATTATTAATGAAAGAATAATCAATGAAGACATGCATTAATAGAACATGCATCATATGCATTACGCTCAGACCAAAAAGGTGAGCTGTGGCAACTCTTTGGGGATGAGAGACGTCATCACCCTAGTGCACAATTTTGCTAAAATTTCAATGGAATTTTGATTTAAATCTCGAAATGAGATGTTTTATTTGAGAAAGTTTCCAAAGAGTTTTGTTTTTATGTAAGTATACCTAGACCATAACTCTGTGAAGGAAGTGAAGTACTCGCGAGCAAGCTGCGATCAAGGCTACGAGAAGATCGAATAAGTATAATTGCGAGAACATAGAAGTTATGCTTTTAGGATATGAACTTAGCCTTGATTAAACAGAATAATATATGAATAGAATAATATATGTGCCCAGATAATGAAGCATATCTGATTAATGACGTATAACACATGTGTGTTATACGTAGACATTCTAATGTTTGATTAAGTCCATGTGAGTGGAATGCTCGCAAGACTTAAGATGCGATGCGTAATCAAGAAAATCTAGGGGACACTGATTTTCTTGAATTCGGTCAATATAGATGCTTATAGCTACGATAGTAATATGCGTTTAACATATACAACGCGAGTATATGTTTTGGCAATTGGCTAGTCTACGATGAGTCAGAACACTCAGAAGACTTCCAATAAGAGACGTAACCCTAGAAAGTTTAAAGGAAGGAGACGTCTCTAGAGTCCAACGTACGTGGGCGTCGATTAGACGTGAAGATTAGTAAGGATTATATTTTAAGGAATTTATCAGTATTCCTTTATATAATCGCTATACTATGAACAAAGAACTGCACGATCGCGTGCTGTTGCACAACAAGTATATGAGGCGCGGGAAGAAGATCGAGGTAACAAAAGTGAATGCACCATAATCCTATTGGCTAGTAGAGGTCAAGAACGAGATAAAAGTCAACGAGAACTTAGTAAAGTAAAGTGAGAATATATAGGCATTGGAAATGACGTAATAACCCGACGTCATTATGGATTAGTTAGCTGTAAAAGCAACTGATATAAGTAACTATGTGTCAATAAAAGGATGATGAGTACAGAGATAGTATCAACGTAAAGAAAGAGACACCTATAAAGGTTTGATAATGGTATGGATAAGTTAAAGCTAAAGGAGTTTAGCGGATCAAGTGGTATGCCAAAACCTTTAGAAAAAGTAAAGTAAGATGTTGTATACATCGAGCGGATGACGGACAAACAATAATGTCAATAAAGATGTCGATGAAAGGTTCAACCTATAATTAGTTCCGACATGCAATTGGAGCGGTGAAAGACCAAATAACATGAACTAAGTTTGTGACCCGATTTGGGAAATTCTTTCTACCATTAATTCCGATAAGGAATAATCGGGAAGAATCAAGGTTATTAGACCAGAAGATATGGTGTAAATGAACAGTTGAAGTATACGATAAGAAAGATCGAGACATAAATAACAAGAACTGCAATCGGTGGATTAAGAGTTGAAACTTCCACCTCAAAGATTCGATTATGAAACGAATTAGTAAAGCGTAAAGGTGTAAAGGATTAAAAGGTGTCAGACAAGATCAAACTTGTTTGATACATTCCCAGAAGCGGATCCTCAGGAAAAGGACTTCGGAGAGGAAGAATTATCAGACGAATCTGATATTGAAGAGTACTGGAATGAACATTCCTGATCCAGTGTACGGAAATATCACAATCTGAGGAAGGATGCAGAGATAGCTCTGAATCATATAAGGAGGTAAATGCGCTCCTCCTCACAAGGAATGCTACCGGTAGGTCCACTAATTTGCGGCGTACGGTCAAGGGATTACCAAAGGTACATGACGTACATGATAAAGTATAAAGACGCAAAAGAAGGTTATGAATAATAAGAAATCAGTTAAAGTAAGCAGAGTTAAGGAAAGTACGGATAACCGCGTATATCGCAAGAAACTTGATAAGAGTTATTGAGGAATGAAAAAGAGAAAGTCACGTGAAAAGATGACGAGAAGATCAAATGAATTGAATTCTATGTAGTCGTTAACGCATAGAAACAAAAAGGGATAAAGATGATAGAGTCATATGAATGGATCCACTGACAGTTAAGATGTCAGTAAAGGGTACAGTATGAAGATATATAAGTAATCGAGAGTGTACTACGTCGATATTGCAGGCAAAAGAAGCTGCGACCATTACTAATTGGTAATCGACGTTCAGAATGCCGAAACAAGAAATATCAGAAATACGAAATGCGATAGAGATGACATCAGCATATGATCGGCTTACAGACGGCCATGATGACAGTACGAATACGATAAGACGATACGTATACGATTAAGAACGCACTACGTCGGGAAAATTCAGATAAAGAAGGCCACAACTCTCAATTAATGATCAATGTTGTAGATATTAAAAGCGAGTAGTACATGATGTACGAGATGCGCTGAGGAGGAAAGCAAAGACTGCACTAGAAGATGATTAAGAAACACGATAAGAACGTGAATTAGGAACGCAATAAGAGTACCATAGGATCATAGCATTTAGACTATTGATCCTATTGGTTAACTAAGGACAAGAAGTCAAAGAAAGTAACGAAGAAGTATACCTACGATATGGACAGAAGTAGAAATTAACAAGTTGGAAATGAATACACAGTGTACATTGAACAAATCAGGAGTAGGACTTCAACGCGGCGACAATTGTTGTCCCACTATTATGAAGATCGTGTAAGTAACAGTTACGCTCAAATCAAGAAGATTCGCAAAGAAATTGAATATCTCTTTCTTATAGGATATTAAGCAGTAATGTGCAAGTATCTGTAGTATAAAGAAACATCACGTAAGACTAACAATCTTTAAAAGATGTTAGCGATGATCGTAAAGTAAAATAGAGGACCGGGATAACAAAGACAGTTATCCAATATCGTAACGAATGAAAGATGAAATAGATTAAGGTAAAATACGAAGAGGTAAGAAATTTCAACGTAAGTCAACGAGGATACGACAAAGGAAGCAAAGACATTATAAAGATGCAACATGAGAAATATCTCATATATGACAGTCGATAAGCGACAATAATAAAGGATGAAGTTGCATAAGATAAGTGTATAAGATATACAAAGAGGATAACGAATAATGGGATGAAGATCCCAATGCAATGATAAACAAAGATCAAACCGTGATAACGGCCATATGAAAGAGACAACACAAATAAAGAAGCATGAGCTAATTGAGTATTTACATTACTCAACAAGGAATGATAATGGGGTTAGACATATTGAACCAAAGTAAAGAATTAAGGACAGAGAATGGTAAATATATATAAATACTACTAGTTTCGTCATCTTTGATAATAAGACGTCATTAATATGAGCTAACATTGAACATCAGTATGGAACTGAAAATTTAAGTACGACTATAAGAGTTTATAGTAATAAATGTCAAACACATGGATTGTGTTGTAGAATAAAAAGAAGAAATTAAAAATAGATTGTCAATGATACCTGAAGTCAAAGTGCAAAAGGTACAGAAAGTGAGATGACGATTCCTTACGCTAATCAGTGTCGTAACGAACACGGTATTCCTATTATGAATAAGAATTCTAGATGTAAATGGAATTAAGGTGAGAAGAGTATATGAAAATTCGAGGACGAATTTTTATAAGGGGGGAAGAATGTAATACCCCAAAATATTTAAGTACCTAGTTGGACCACGTGTCCAGTCTGGGTTCGCCAGAGTGGCGAAATCAAAAAGAGTTCTGATAAAAAAAAAAAAAAAAAAATTAAAAAAATTAAGATAAATAAGTTTTAGCAGATTGGTTTTGTAAAGGATTATGGTGAAGGATTTAATAATGTATTTCAATTCTAAAGTCAGAATTGGAATTGTAAGGAAAAATGTCAAGAAAAAGCCCAAAATAAAGTATAGGGACCAAAGTGGTAATTTAGCCACTTTGGGACGAAAATGGAATTATTTCGCCAAGGTCCGCGAAATGTCTTATAGTATATGTGGTAAAAGTTTCGGGTCAATCGGAGACCTTTTAAAATTTGGACGCGGATGCGTTTTGGACTAAAATGCAACTTTTGAAAAGTTTAGGGGCTAAAGTGTAAATTAGCCAATTAAGTCTCGAGAATAGTAATTAAAAGATTATTGACGGAAAATAATAATTTTGAGTTAGTATTATTTATATGAATATAAATAATACGTAAGCAATCGAGTTAAAAGAATAATTTAACCATTTGGTTAAATTAGAAAGTTTAAAAGAAAAATGGTTTGAGTTAAAGAAATGAAGGATCAAAATGTTAATTAGCCATACATATATAACCTTTCCTTAAGAGTAAGGAAAGAAGATGAGAATCAGAAGAATGAAACAGAGAGAAGAAGAAAGGTTTTGGCGATCGATTCGTTCCGCCGCCGTTTCGCCGTTTCTCGCTCAAATCGCAAGTTCTTTATATCGATTCGTTCAGAATTCGATTCTCTATCATCGCTAAGCTTCAAATCGAGGTAAGCTTGACGTTTTTATTATGAGAATTGATAAATAAGGATTATTTCGTTTTAACGAATTAAACGAATCGTAATCGCGTTTCTATTGGCGTTTTTGATGATATTTGAGATGGTTATTAATGGAAATCGTGCTAGAATCGATTTTGGATGTTTAAGCACGTCGGAATTGGCCCGGGGAATGAACCCCGGGGCTGCACATTGGCAGCCGTATGCTGCACGAACGTGCAGTACACGTTCGTGTAGCATACTGCACGAACGTGCAGTACACGTTCGTGTAGCAGACTGCACGAACGTGTAGCACACGTTCGTGTAGGACACTACACGAACGTGGAGCACACGAACGTGCAGCGTACTGCACGAACGTGCAGTCCTTCGCCGAGTGAGGAATCCTGATTTGGGCTTTTTGGGCCCTGACGCGACGCAGAAACTCGATTTCAAACAATTTCAAGTCGTGTAATCAATCGTGATTCGATTGAATATCAAAACGTAAACTAGGACGTTCAAAAGAAAAGCGTGATTAAGAGATTATCAAGGTTAAGAGTCATATCTGAAATACGATTGTGTTAACCTAAGTTTATAACTTAGGAGTTTGAATACTAAGCCCACGTTTATGGATTAAACGTATAGGTAACTCGATTAAGTAACTGACGTACCGACAAGCTATCAAGCCAGTTAGCGGGAGTGGATGCGTGATTGGACAACGCATGGAGCTTACGCTTGCGGGATTATAATAATGCAGTTTTGGATAGCGGTCACGGTGAGTGGCAATTTACTTTCGCGTATTATTAGTATAAAAGTTATCTTCATATATATACGTATATTGTTTATACGCATCGCATTACCTATAATTGATTGAAATGTTATATGTTTACTTAATTTCTATTTACGAGAACTAGTATGCGATCCGAAGAAACTAGCTACCTATTGGGTGTCAATAGGCTGTGTGATCACCAGTACCGAGTCGGTCTAGTATATTTGCATATGAGTGATGAATTGATATAACTCAGCTGGAAGCTGATGATGAATATGATATTTACGATTGGGTTATGATTTAGATACGCAGAGTGAACTCGGCTACGGTGTAGCCTGGAAGTCCCCGTATCTAGTGGCTGGGCCACCAGCGAGTTGGACTCGCAATTGATATTTACGATTGGGTTGAATGATACATGATTATTCGAGAGATGTGTCGCATGCTAGGATATTAGTTTCGTACGGATCAAATACATGTTTATATGTTTTATAATATTGTTTTGTTAAGATGCGATGTTATATTTTTATAATACTGTTAGTAAATGTCAACTCACTCAGTATTTTCCAAAATACTGACCCCCTCACAGTGTTTCCTTTCAGGTGACCGGAGTCGGATCAGACAGACCATCTCCTTTGTGTCGGCAGCCTTTTGGCTTACACAAAGTGCGAGTTTTTATAGAGCTGCAGTAGTCAGTAGGTGTCAGTATAAGATTTATGATTTAATTTCAAACGGTATTGGAAAAATAAACTCTGATATAGTTTTATAAATAAGTTGTTTATAAAGATGGTGTTTTATCCGTTTGAATTGTGTACCAATTGCCTTAAGAGGAATTGGTTATGTTTGTGATCAGAAACAGGGCGGTGTTGGATATGAGATATCGCTCGGTAAGACCCTGGTTTCTAAGAATGTGTTCGCGAATGTTTTCAGAAAAGAAATACGATGTTTTAATAAATGTATTATATATAGTAATATGTTTTAATCGCGAAAAATTTATAACGGTTTTAGGCTTGCTACGGGTTTCGGAGCAACCACTCCCATTCCCTAGCGCCGGTCTCGGCTCAATAATTTGGGTCGTGACAATTGTGGTATCAGAGCAGTTGGTCCAGTTACCTCTGCTAATATATGTTTTGTCAGTTAAGTGATCTAGGAACTACTGCAGCTATAGAGTTGAGTTCTGTCTGATCCAAGTAGTTTGCATTGTTGTTTTGCGATAAGTATAATTGATTGATTTGTGAAATACTTATGTGTTTCTTGTGACACGTATATACGAGGTATATACGCATATGTTGTTTTGATGAGACATGCATATAAGATATGCTTTTTGAAATGAAGTTTCTAGGAGAGGTGTTGCCTCCTATGACTAGAGTATAATTGTTGTGAATGTGATTTGATGATATGTATGTATGTGTGTTTAGCATCTTATAACGTAAGAGATGCTATTGACTTCGATCGATCGAAACTTTGGGAAGAGTATGAAGAAGGAATGTAAAGTGGCAGAAGTTGAAGAACTTTCTAGATACAGAGTTTGAAGGTCTAGAGAACTTACAAAACTCGATGTTTATCATTTTTTTAAACTCGATGTGAAATACTTGTTGTTTTGCGATAAGTATCATTTTTTGAAGGTCTAGAGAACGGTGGCCGGCGAGAGACCGGTCAGGCCGTGGTGGCCTGACGCGTCTCCTCTGTTGAGCAGACCCAAGTCTGCTCAACAAGAGCAGACGTGGTCTGCTTAAAAGAGCAGACCGGCTGCTCTTAAGGAGCAGACCAGCTGGTCTGCTCAATGGTCAGACCAGCCGGTCGCTCCGAACCCGCGCTCCCCGGATAATTTTTCGTTAATTTAGGTGTTTTCAGAAATTTAAATGAGTTAATTTAAATGTGATAACATATATTTAGGAATAAAAATTATTGCAAGTGGGACTAATAATATAAAGTAGTAAAGTGATGATTTAGAAACTAAGTTAAGCATTTAAAATTTTGGATTATTAGCATGAGTTACTGGTTAGTGAATCAAAGTGATATTAAGAAGGCAAGAATAAATAAAAGGATTTAGTATTAATTCAAGTTCGAATACTTGAAATTGTATTTGAAAAGGAAATGAATGGTCTAGTCTTAAATGGAGTGTTAACTTAGCATTTGTTAATATTATAGATCCTACACGTGGGCGGATTGGAGAATTAGAAGAATTGGGTTAATCAACGGACTATATTATATTTTGCTTTTGGAAAATTTGGATTAAGCGATCGAGGTGAGTTCGCGATTTACTTTCGTTATTATTATTTATATATATATATAGCTACATGTATTTAATTGAATGCTTTAATTCAAGGATTTATATATTTACTTATAAAACTAACTCTAGTGTTTATAAAACTTTATTGAAGTAATATAAAAAGTATAAGTTGTATCTTTTATTAATAATCCATTTTATGCTATAAACGATTAAAATAGGTTATATTTTATAAAAGGTCGCATACGAACAAAGTTAAAACTTTGGAATTTTACGTTTTACTTTATCACCGAATTATTATGTTCATTGAATTTATTAAGAGTATCGCGGGTAAAAATTAATCAATGCCATATAGTAGATACGCTTTCGAAAAGATGCTTATCATTTTAAGTAGCACAAAGCACATAATAAAGATGTCTATTTATTTTAAAAGCTTAAGGCTTATATCTTCGATTTATGAGTTATAACGCTTTAGTAAAGTACTTGTTACCTTAATAGTTTTACTTAAATGTATATTTATTATGTGAAGTTTTATTAGACCTAATAAGTGATCCGTGGGGAAACGAGCTACCTATTGGGCGTCAATAGGCTGTGTGATCACCAGAATTGATACGAGTTTAGGCGTCTATGGTCAATGATTTGAAATGATAATTTGTGAATATTGATTGGTTAATGGATTAAGGAGGATAAAAAGAAATGTGATAGACACAAGGTAACTCGGTCGAACTATCTTGGGACCTGTGTCTAGTGGGTAACTCGGTCGAACTATCTCGGGACCCACAACTTGGGATTAAGTAGTGGCATGATGTAACTCGGTTGAATTATCTCGGGACTATGCCACGTGGTAGCGGGTAACTCGGTCGAACTATCTCGGGACCCGGCCACTCGGACGATATGATTGAAAAGTGATTATTATCAATTATGTCCAATAAGTCCGTAGTACTTGAGTTTAGGGTTTCGATACGGATCCTATATTAGAAATCATTAAATTATATTTTATGTTTAATTTATGTTTATTACCAAATTATGTTTAATTGTAAGTTATTGATTGGTTATAAAGTAAAGTATATTTTATTAATAATGCGACCTCGTTTTAATTATAATAGCGTTAGTAAATTGTGAACTCACTCAGCTATGTCTGACCCGTTGATTTTTAATTTTTTCAGGCATCCAGTAGATAGCGATCAGGTCAAGCCTCCACTCCTTGTTTCGGAAGGCTCATTACTTTTTGCATGTACAGCTTCTGACTCTCTAGCGCTGCAGTAGTTCAGGCGTACACTTTTGTCGAGGTCCTATTAGCGGTTTAATGTATTTTGGTTTAGTAACCGCTCATGTCTATATCTTTTTGTTAGGCCTCGTTTTCTGATTAACAAACAAACATCAGAGGTAGTTATAGTTTAACTACTTAATATGTATATTTTGTAAATGCTTAGAATGGTACTTGGCAATATATATGTGGTTGTATAAAGTTTATCGTGCAGGGTGGTTTGAGATTTTACAGGTGTTGGTTAGTTAAAAGTACAACCGTTATATTGCCAAATTTTTGAAATGATTTATAAACGCGAAAATTTTTTAAGTAAATTTTAGGCTTGCTACGGGTTTTGGAACCAAAATTCCCATTTCCTAGCGCCAGTCGCGGCTCGAGAAATCGGGTCGTGACAAAGGTGGTATCAGAGCAGTTGGTCCCGAATGCCACTGCTTTAGGAGAGTCTACCTAGGAAACTACTGCAGCATAGGATTTGTATCATGTCTTGTCTTGAAATCGTTATTGTTATCAATTCTTACTATGTTTTAGGTATGAATTATAAATGTAGACTAAGTGCTAGGTATAACGAATCAAATTATGCATAATGCGTGTGAATAACGATTTAGAATATATATATAGTATCTTATCTTGGAAATTGTTATATTGTAGTATGCCTGGATATAGGAGAGCACGGGTTTATGCAATGTCTGATGAGGAGGACGCACCTCCTACTCAACAAGTTAGGCTATGAAATGGTGGGCTACCTGAAGTCCATCAAAATGGGTTCTTAGCTGATGGTGAAGGATCGCTGGAGATCCAACAGAATGAGGTTATGAATAACGGAAATGGAAGGGTTGAAGCTCGGGTTAGATCAGTAACACCTGAAGAGTTACCTGAAGAGGAGAAGGAAAAGCCTAGTGAGGAAAGTGAACAAGAAGAGGATCCATCGAAAGATCCTTCTGAAGATTCTGACACTGAGGTGTTTAGGAGAGGGCAGTTTTGGTCCGAGACTCAAAGGTATCGTGATCATAGGGAAGTAGCGATTCTGAGGGGGAACCAGGCAGAGGCAAGTCTGAATAGCCTCAGAGCAATGTTGAACATCTTTTCTAGGGGTGTGCTTTCTATAGAAACCTATACTAATGAGTTTCTTCGCATGATGCAAGCGGTCCCGCAAACTGGTAGGGATAATGAGGAAGTGAACCGTCGCTATGTTAGAGGCTTGGGACCGGACTTTGCTGAGTTGTTTGATTTCACAGATGAGCATATGGGATCATTAGCTAGTAGGGCCGCGGAGATAGTAAGCGAGCGTGAATGGAATGACAATCCTGTCCAGCCTTTTTATTTCCCTCGTGAGAGGCCAGTGCCTCCAGTCCATAGGGATGAGGCTTCTGGATCGGTAGTTAGGGGAGTTAACGCTCCAAGGCGAGCTAGAGGACCTAGGATGAGGGTAGCGGCTCGAGGACGTAGAGCACCTGGTCAACCCGCACCAGGTATTATTTAAATATGTGCACAATTTATGTTTATGATAAATGCTAATAGATATGATAAGTAGGATGATGCGTGGATAGAAAGCGTGAATTGAAAGAAGATTTAATTAAGTAGAAACCTTAAGCACGTTAATGTAAAAAAGTAAAGGTGACTACTAAAACTAAACTTAGAAAGATTACTAAAGAACACAAGAATGGAAGCATAATTTATTAAATAAAGTATGATTAGGATTATAGTATGAATAATAGATAGTAAAGTAAATCGTACAAGAATGACATAGTGGGATTTATTTTAAGATTAAAAAGAGAATAATGAGATAAATTATAGCTTTATGTTAAAGAATAACAAACGACCAATAATAAAAAATCTAATAAGCCATAATTTGACAAATTGAATAATATAATGCTTAGGCGAGGAAGTTAAGCATAACTCATTTAGTTGGTATAAGTAAACAAAAATAGGAACGTCACGGAGTTTTAGTCTGGAGGACTTACAAGTTTGTTATTATAAAACTATTTTATGATTTTTAATGGTACAATTGTTCGCAGACCCTGCATGAGGCATGTCATTCAAATCACCATAAAGTCATATTGACATTAGTATATGTATATATATTTCTATATAAAACAATCTTTTAAACGATAGATCATGCATCATACATATGTATATTTCAAAGACAAGTGATTTGAAATTGCAACTCTTTAGTGATGAGAGGTGTCATCACTCTGTGGCACAATTGTACTAAAGATTTTTAATATCGATAAAGTGATTTATGATAGTTTTGCAAAGAAAAGTTGAAAATGCCGGCAAAGAAAAAAAAAGTGTTTGAATTGTTTCGAAACGTGTAAGCTAATTCGGACAAAAGACTCTGTGACAATAATAGCTATGATTAGTAAATTTAAAGAAAAAAAATATTTAGAATCAAGTAGAAAGGAGCCTCTAAGAGTGAGAAAACAATAAAATAAATTAAAGTACGAGAAACCTTTAAAGAGAAAATTAGAAACAAAAGCAATAATGATTAAATTATAATAATTGTATATCCAAAAATTTGACTAAGGTAGTTTTTTTTTTAAGATAACGTTTTCTGAAGCGAAGGGTAAACAAATATAGAACTATACAATAATGGTATGGTTAATTAAGCCACTAGGAAATAAACGATTAAATAAGCTATAAATTAAAAGGGGAGTATACAATACGGCAATTAAGTGCAACGTGAAGGAAATATCTAAGAATTGGGGTAAAGCGAATTATAAGTTATTTGATATAACAAAATGAATATAGAAAAACAAAATTTTAAAGTCTAATTTTACCCTATAGGTAAGATTATAGAGAGTGGAATAAGAAATAAGATTGATGAAGTTTGAAACAATATGAACGAATTTGCTAGGTCATGAAAGACATAGTAGACGGAGGGAGATTCAAGAAAAAAAATTAGATGCCAAAGGAGGACACTACATAAATAATTTTTGACACATTAAATATGTCGAATTTAAATTAAGTTAAAATGGAAAATGGAAATGGGATTATGAAGTGTGTATTTAAAGAATACAGTCGACCCTCTAATAGTTAATATTCTATAAATTAATAATTCTAATAATTAATAAAAAATTGAGAGAACCAACTTCGTTCCACGTCGGATAATTAATAATTCTATTATTTAATAATTAATAAAATTTAAAATATATTCTACATGAATATTAATTATTAGAGAGATTTTTTTAAAGAAATATATAACAATTGATGATTTATTTGAGGCAATACTAACCTTAATTCATAAAGTGAAAGTTAAAATACAATCAAATTATGACTTTTTTATTCTTTTAAAAGAATTTAAAAGAAGTTATTAGATAAATAAATTAAAGTAAGTAAAGTATCTCTAATATAAAAAATATTAAAAATATTTTACTCTATGAATATAACTTCTTAATAATTATTTTTTAGTTTGATATCAATTGATATTTTTAAATTGAATATAAAATTATTATTTTTAAATTGAGTGATAGTAAAGTGTATTTAGTTAGTTGTTCTATAATATAATATTAATATTAGGTCTATTAATTCAGATGTTTTAAAATATTTTTTATAATTTTCTTGATACAAATTCAATAAATTAATAATTCTAATAATTAATAAATTTTTGATCCACCATGTGTATTAATTATCAGAGGGTCGACTGTATAATAAACAAATAGATAATTTTAAGTGATTTATTTAATGGTTTAAAGTTACCATTGAATACCCCAATTTTTGGAAATGTATTGATTTTGATAAAATCCGTAATACCAGGATTTCGATGATTAGAATACCCTGAGTTTAATTGTAGAAAAGATCGTAGCTCGTTTAAACTGGAACACAACTTTATATTGAGAATTAATTAACAAAAAGGGAGTTATTAAATTTAAGAAAGGAAAGGGAAAATTGAAATAAAAGACTAAGATAGCTACTTTGGAGGCAATTTTGAGCGTGTTCGCGGAAAAGTTTTGCAAAGATTTTTAATGACACGCAAAGAGGGTATGTCGGAATGGATAACGACAAACCTGGATCGATCCTAAGAAATAAAGACATGCCTTAGGCAAGCGGGTGAACATATACCCTTAAGTAAGCCTGTAAATTAAAGGGTAAGTGTATTTTAAAACTCACCTAGGAAGGCTAATTCTGGATCAATTCCCGATCCCAAAAAGCGTTATTTCGAACGTAAGACCAAAATGAAAGTTGTAGACGGTGTTACATAGATTGAGTTTCAAGTGATAAAATAAAATTTGGATAGATTCTAAACGGTGGTTTTGTGGCCTGAAGTGGGCTAAAAACCTAAATTTTACAGAGTCAAGAAAAAGTGAATTTTAGTTAGTTTGAAAAACTAACTACGCGATGAATGGATAACATAATACGAAATAAGTACAGGTTTAGAAAATCATAGAATAAAATATTCTATGAGATTGTACCTTAAAGGAGTGACGAAAGTAGTGAGCACTACTAAAGAAAAAGTCAATATTGACATAATTGGACGATAAGCATTATAAGAAAATTCGAGGACGAATTTTTTTTAAGGGGGGAAGAATGTAATACCCCGTATTATTGGAAAAGTATTTAATTGGATTAATTATATTATTTTAGCCAATGGGAGCTAAAATGAGGGAATTTCCGTAAATGAGACGGAAAATGACGTTTTGACGAGGGATTAATTTTAATAAAGTTGGATTATATATTAGATAAAATTAATTGGAATTAAATTTTATCTCGTGTTTGGATATCGAGATAAGTACATTGAGTTTAATGGAAAAATTGGAGAAATTCCCATTAAATAAAATAAATGATTTTAAAATGGATATTTAAATAATATCCGCAAATTTTATTATTTGGATTATTAAAAGAGAATCCATAAGTAATTGGAATATTATTTAAAAATGGGTTTAAGCGCGACATATAAATTATACGGCTAAATAGTAAAAATTTAAGAAAAAGGCAATAATAAATATTTTGGACTTAGAAAAGGATACCGTATAATTTATAGTCATTTAAAGTTTGGATTAAAACCCGATATGTTAACGACGTGGTTAATTGATAAGATTAATTATTATGAATTTTAAATTATAAATAAGTAGAAATAAGAGATTTAGTGATTTGGGTTAAGTTTGAGGATTGGATTAGTGAGCCCAATTATAATTAGGAAGCCCAAACCATTCCTTTTGTCTAGACAAAATGAATAATCCAGAGAATTCTTTATTTCATCTTCTAGACATAGCTCTTTCCAGGTACCTCATTTTCTCTCAACATTCATCATTTGCACACTTCCTCTTTCAAGAGCATGCCATGGAGAAAAGATAGGCTTAGTGTTTTTGACTCAATTTCAAGTAATTACTCCTAAATAAGATTGAACCCATCAATTACCATCAACCTTGGAGCTAAATTAGAGGTAAGAATTCTTAATTCATGGCTGGAAATTTGGGTTTGATGCTAGGGTTTATGGTGATTCAAATGGGTTTTAGCTTGCATGTGTTTAAATCAATGATTAAATGTTATTTGTTGAAATTGAAGGCTAATTAATGGATCAATTGGGGCTGTAAATTGATGGATTCAAGTGATTAATTCATAATTAAACATCAATTAGTAAACTTAAAAGATTGGGTTAGGTTAAGCTAATAAAGATTGAATTGGGATGAGTTTCAATCAACTAGTGTTAGGGAGTTTATAATTTTCAAAATGTGAAAATTTTCAAAGTTTTAATTAATGGTGAATTGAGGCGATTGAAGTCGGGTTTTGGCGAGTGAACGGTGGCCGGCGAGAGACCGGTCAGGCCATGGTGGCCTGACGCGTCTGCTCTGTTGAGCAGACCCAAGTCTGCTCAACAAGAGCAGACGTGGTCTGCTTAAAAGAGCAGACCGGCTGCTCTTAAGGAGTAGACCAGCTGGTCTGCTCAATGGGCAGACCAGCCGGTCGCTCCGAACCCGCGCTCCCCGGATAATTTTTCGTTAATTTAGATGTTTTCAGAATTTTAAATGAGTTAATTTAAATGTTAATATAAAACCGAAATTGAAAATCTTAAGGAGTTTGACAAATAGTTTTCAAATAAAAATAAAAGGGATTATAATATAAAAATGTTATTAAACTTAAAGCTTTAAAAGTATGAGATTTGTAGATGTTTAAATAAATTTAATTTAAGTAAGAAGGATTAAAGAATGATTTTAGAAGGTTTAATAAAATAAGTTATGACATAGATTAAATTTAAAGATTAAATGCTCGAATATAAAGTTTAAATTGGGTGTAAGCGGATTTAAAATGATTAAAAAAGTCGAGTAACGGGGTTAGTGCGATAACATATATTTAGGAATAAAAATTATTGCAAGTGGGACTAATAATATAAAGTAGTAAAGTGATGATTTATAAACTAAGTTAAGCATTTAAAATTTTGGATTATTAGCATGAGTTACTGGTTAGTGAATCAAAGTGATATTAAGAAGGCAAGAATAAATAAAAGGATTTAGTATTAATTCAAGTTCGAATACTTGAAATTGTATTTGAAAAGGAAATGAATGGTCTAGTCTTAAATGGAGTGTTAACTTAGCATTTGTTAATATTATAGATCCTACACGTGGGCGGATTGGAGAATTAGAAGAATTGGGTTACTCAACGGACTATATTATATTTTGCTTTTGGAAAATTTGGATTAAGCGATCGAGGTGAGTTCGCGATTTACTTTCGTTATTATTATTTTTTTATATATATAGCTACATGTATTTAATTGAATGCTTTAATTCAAGGATTTATATATTTACTTATAAAACTAACTCTAGTGTTTATAAAACTTTATTGAAGTAATATAAAAAGTATAAGTTGTATCTTTTATTAATAATCCATTTTATGCTATAAACGATTAAAATAGGTTATATTTTATAAAAGGTCGCATACGAACAAAGTTAAAACTTTGGAATTTTACGTTTTACTTTATCATCGAATTATTATGTTCATTGATTTTATTAAGAGTATCGCGGGTAAAAATTAATCAATGCCATATAGTAGATACGCTTTCGAAAAGATGCTTATCATTTTAAGTAGCACAAAGCATATAATAAAGATGTCTATTTATTTTAAAAGCTTAAGGCTTATATCTTCGATTTATGAGTTATAACGCTTTAGTAAGGTACTTATTACCTTAATAGTTTTACTTAAATGTATATTTATTATGTGAAGTTTTATTAGACCCAATAAGTGATCCGTGGGGAAACGAGCTACCTATTGGGCGTCAATAGGCTGTGTGATCACCAGAATTGATACGAGTCTAGGCGTCTATGGTCAATGATTTGAAATGATAATTTGTGAATATTGACTGGTTAATGGATTAAGGAGGATAAAAAGAAATGTGATAGACACAAGGTAACTCGGTCGAACTATCTCGGGACCTGTGTCTAGTGGGTAACTCGGTCGAACTATCTCGGGACCCACAACTTGGGATTAAGTAGTGACATGATGTAACTCGGTTGAATTATCTCGGGACTATGCCACGTGGTAGCGGGTAACTCGGTCGAACTATCTCGGGACCCGGCCACTCGGACGATATGATTGAAAAGTGATTATTATCAATTATGTCCAATAAGTCCGTAGTACTTGAGTTTAGGGTTTCGATACGGATCCTATATTGGAAATCATTAAATTATATTTTATGTTTAATTTATGTTTATTACCAAATTATGTTTAATTGTAAGTTATTGATTGGTTATAAAGTAAAGTATATTTTATTAATAATGCGACCTCGTTTTAATTATAATAGCGTTAGTAAATTGTGAACTCACTCAGTCTGACCCGTTGATTTTTAAATTTTTCAGGCATCCAGTAGATAGCGATCAGGTCAAGCCTCCACTCCTTGTTTCGGAAGGCTCATTACTTTTTGCATGTACAGCTTCTGACTCTCTAGCGCTGCAGTAGTTCAGGCGTACACTTTTGTCGATGTCCTATTAGCGGTTTAATGTATTTTGGTTTAGTAACCGCTCATGTCTATATCTTTTTGTTAGGCCTCGTTTTCTGATTAACAAACAAACATCAGAGGTAGTTATAGTTTAACTACTTAATATGTATATTTTGTAAATGCTTAAAATGGTACTTGGAAATATATATGTGGTTGTATAAAGTTTATCGTGCAGGGTGGTTTGAGATTTTACAGGTGTTGGTTAGTGATGGATAAAGGACCAGAACAAGGGATAAGACTCACTACAACGACCCTGAATATGGACCCAGAGGCTGATCTATTCAGGTCCCTGACCCAGTACGCAGCTATAACAGCTAAAGATATCAAGATAACACCGAAATCCCTTAAGATCAGGGATAGAGACGAATCTCAAAGAGATAACTGAGACTAATAGAGAAACAATCCCATTATGATACAAAGACTATACAATATATATATAGACGAAGCCTAAGCCAGGTAACTCTCAGATTCACTTCTCATCATTACTTTCGCTGACACCTCACCAGAGACTGACTTAGGCATCGGAGGGTGTTCGAGCCAACACCGGCTCGAATCCTTCTAACCTGTTGATCTTAGCAGGTGGGAGCTCAGCGACAATAGTGACAAAGACGATCATCAAAACCATCATTTGGCGCCGTCTGTGGGAACGACATTCGTTTCTAATATAAGTTTTAATCTTGGTTTTGAAGACGGAATGGAGGGAAGAGAAGAACCACCACCGCCGGGAGTGGTCGTGACTACAACAGGCTTACCAGCAAGCAGTGGTCCGATCATCCCACCCCTGATACCCGAAGGAGGAATCAGAATTAGCGTTCCGATCTCCAGTGGGACCATACCAGCAACCACGGGGGTCGCGTACGACATCACACCACCACCCATGATGAGAAACGTTCAGGGAATACACCCACTGAGGAACACAACCTCGCCGTGGGGATATTATACTCCACAATACCAGCCACCTATGACCTATCAGCAACAGGCAGGAGGATGGTATCCAGGTTACTATCCGTGGAGTCAACCTAACCAACCAGGGTATCCGCGACCCGTCCAGCCTATTCCTTTCCCGTCTCTGGACACAGAAGGGACAGTGACGTCAGCGGCGCAGATACCCCCATACGTACCCCAGGGGGTGCCTATGCCACCCCTCTATCATGAGGCAGTAATGAAGAGCATCAATGACTTCCAGGACCACCTGATAGGACTAGCAAGAGATCAGGAGAAATTCGCAGAAAAGCAAAACCAGGGAGTTGACGTAGGAACCAGACGTGGAAAGGACCCCCCAGTCACCAAGGAAAAAGAAAGAGGAAACGCACCGAGAAGAGGACAATCGGAGCCCATACTACAAAAGGAGAAGGAGCAGCTAGACAAAGGACCAGGAGCAGTCCCGCTCCTGGGAGATAAGACGGCCCAGGAGAAGGTCGCAGAAGCAGCGGCGCGGAATAGCGGTCGAATTCATGTAATCGAAGACGACAAATCAAAAGGAACCAAGATGCCAGGGAAGCACAGCAAAGACGCAGAAAGCCATTCATCCAACAAGAGGAGGGGAGCGGACGAAAGGAGCAACATTGACGAGAAAATTAAGAACGCCATGAAGAAATATCAGAAAGAAGGCAAGGGAGCAGAGGAGGAGCGAGAGGACGAAGATTCCCCACTTAACTCAGAGATACAGTCGGTAAGGTTTCCTTCGAGGTTTAAACTACCAACTTTTGAGCCTTTTGATGGAACAGGAGATCCGAAAAGCCACATCTCAAAGTTCAAGACGATCATGATGCTACAAGATGTGACTGATCCCATGCTCTGTAGAGTGTTCCCTGCGACGTTAAAAGCATCGGCGCAAAAATGGTACTCATGTCTTAAGGCAGGGTCAATAAGTTCCTTCTCCGACTTAGCATCGGCATTCAAAGCAAGGTTCAGGACAAATATCCCCATGCAGAAGAGTTCCAGCGACTTGAGGAAGTGCAAGCAAGGAGAGCAGGAGACCCTCAAAAATTTCGTAGAAAGATTCAACAAGGAAGCAGTGCAAATCGAAAATCTGAACCATGACACAGCCATCGAAGCAATGAAGATGGGAACAAAGTTTGAAGAACTCCGTGACAAAATCCTGATGAAAAAGCCAACCACCTTTCAAGACTTAATGCTGATCGCTCACAAATATGTGGAACTAGACGAAGCCAGACGAACCCTCACAAAACAACAGGAGCACACCAAGCAGGATAGTTCCAGATATCGAGGGAAGAAGGAGGAAGAACGGCCACGGACTCAGCGATATGGCGCAGGACACAGACCCTATGACTTCACCCCGTTGAATAAAGCCCCAGTGTACATACTCAGCTGGATGAAACAGAATCGAGTGATGTTCAACACACCCCGGAAGATGGACCCGGACATCCAGAGAGACAAGAGCAAATACTGTCGCTTCCATGAGGGCTATGGCCACGACACGGACAGATGTTGGGACCTCAAAAGAGAAATAGAGCAGCTAATCCAGTCTGGACTCTTGAAGAAGTTTGTCAACGACAGACCAGGAGACAAAAGAAAAGGGGAGTTAACAGAAAAGGAGGAACAAAACAAGAAGCAGAAAGAGGTCGCAGGCGTAGTAAACGTGATAGAAGGAGGAGAGCCCTACAGCAATAATCAAAAAAAGAAGAGAAACAGAAGAGGATCAGCCGCGGTGTTCACAATTGAAAGAGAAGTAATCCCAGAGATATCGTTCGGACCAGACGATGGACATCACGTGAAGGGACCACACAATGACGCGTTGGTGATAGAAGCCATAATCAGGAATCACCTAGTGAAACGGATACTGGTAGATGAAGGCAGTTCCGTGAACTTATTAACCTTGGAGGCATTCAAAGAGATGAAAGGCTCAACAACAGACCTGCGGAAGTCCTCAGTCCCACTAGTAGGCCTGGGAGGAGCACCAATACGTCCGGAAGGGACAGTAAGTTTATATGTAGAATTGGGAAATAGAAGTGAAGGGCCAGTCAAAAAGATGCATGCTCAGTTTAATGTAGTAGACCTTCCACTGGCCTACAACAGCATACTGGGCAGACCATTCTTGTACCAGACAGGAGCAGTAACCAGCATCAGGCTGCTAACCCTGAAAATGCCAACACCATCTGGGATAGTAGTGGTCAGAGGAGACCAGGAGATGGCCAAGGAATGCTGCTTGGTAACAACAAAGGAGGATGAAAGTTTAACTATCGAGGCGTTCCCAGGAGACGCAGTAGAAGAGGAGGAGTCACGAGGAGCAGAACCAGTAGGCGTCATGAAAGAGCTTCACCTAACTGAGACCAAGATGGTCAAAGTAGGCACAGAAGTACCAGAAAAGGTAGCACATGAAATAACAGAGATACTGAAAAAGAACGTGGAATCTTTCGCTACTGAACCAACGGAGATCGTGGGAATCAATCCCAAAGTAGCGTCGCACAAACTGAACGTGACCCCAGGCAGTGTACCCAAAGTCCAAAAGAAGAGGAGGTTCACTGAGGAGAGGCAGAAGATAATCGCAGACGAAGTAAACATTTTGGAGGCAGCAGATTTTATCCGCGAAGTTTTCTACCCTGAATGGGTGGCAAACGTCGTCCTAGTAAAGAAGGCAAACGGGAAGTACAGGATGTGTGTCGATTTCACAGACTTGAACAAGGCCTGCCCAAAGGACAGCTATCCGCTCCCCAACATAGACCAGTTAGTGGACTCAACAGCTTGTTATCTCCTATATAGCTTCGTAGACGCAGCGCAGGGGTATCATCAAATACCGATGGAGGAGAAGGATCAAGAGAAAACATCATTCGTCACAGACCGAGGGACATACTGTTACAAAGTCATGCCGTTTGGATTAAAGAACGCAGGAGCCACCTATCAACGTCTGGTCAACTTCATGTTCCAAGACCAGCTGGGGAGGAATGTAGAGGCCTACGTGGACGACATAATCGTGAAGAGCCTAACAGCAGAGGAACACGCCCAAGACTTAGAAGAAACCTTCAAAGTCCTGAACAAGTTCGGAATGAAACTCAACCCGGCAAAATGTGCTTTCGGTGTTAAAGCAGGAAAATTCCTAGGCTATCTGATCAGCCAACGAGGAATAGAAGCAAACCCAGAAAAAATCCAAGCAGTGATAGATATGAAGGCCCCCCAGAGTGTGAGGGACGTACAGAAGTTGAATGGCAGAGTCACGGCACTGGGACGTTTCATTTCTTCCTCAGCCAAAAAATGCCTGCCGTTTTTCAAACAACTCCGGAACATGAAAAAATTCAAATGGGACGAAGACTGTCAAGTCGCATTCGAAGAATTAAAGGCATTCTTGACCAACCCGCCCCTACTGAGTAGGCCCGTAGCCGGGGAGAACCTGTACCTGTACTTATCGGTAGGGAGAGAGACCATCGCCTCAGTACTAGTACGGGAGGAAGAGGAGGAGCAGTGGCCGATATACTACATAAGCAGAACGCTAAAAGGGGCAGAGCTCAATTACCCAACCATAGACAAACTTGCACTGGCCGTCGTCGTAACCACCAAAAAGCTCAAGCCGTATTTCCAAGGACACACAGTCATAGTGCGCACAAACCAGCCTTTGAGGAAAGCATTGCACCGACCTGAGACTTCAGGACGATTGGTCAGTTGGTCAGTACAACTAGGAGAGCACGACATCAGGTACGAGCCAAGGACAACTTTGAAAGCCCAGGCACTTGCGGACTTCGTGGCAGAGATGACAGAGAAACCATGCGACTCAACAACCGAGGAGTTGACATGGAACCTATTCGTAGACGGAGCCTCCAGTGACCAAGGAGCAGGAGCAGGTGTAGTCTTACTAGGACCTCACAAAATCGCAATTGAGTATGCAGTACACCTAAGCTTCAAGGCTACCAACAATGTGGCAGGTACAAACATGTTTTATTCATTTCTCAGACAAATATTTCTGCCATATGCTAACAATGTAGCAGAATATGAGGCCCTCTTAACAGGACTCGAAATCGCGACTGAAGTAAAGGCAGAAAAGCTAAAAATCCATAGTGATTCCCAACTAGTCACTAGCCAGGTGCTGGGACAATTCCAAACCAAGGACCAAAACATGGCGAAATACATGGCAAGAGCAAAGGAACAACTCAAGAAGATCGAAAAAAACGGAGGACAGTGGGAAATCATACCCATCCCCAGAGAAGAGAACACTAGAGCAGACGCAATAGCCAAGGCAGCCGCAGTGAAAAGCCAGCTATATGTATCACTCCAAATGAAGGAGGAGCGGTCAACACCAACGGTAGAGGAGCAACAAGTGTTACCAGTCGCAGTCCTAGATCCATGGATGCAACCCATAGTGGCATATTTAGCGGACAGAGTCCTACCTGAAGGACGTACCGAAGCAGCTAAGCTAGTTCGAATTTCCTCCGTCTATTCACTAATAGAAGGAGCACTGTACCGGACCTCAGCCACACACCCATGGTCTAAGTGCATATCACTAGAAGAAGGAAGCTACGTCCTTCGCGAAATCCATGAAGGAGAATGCGGAGCTCACGAGGGCGCAGCAACCTTATACAGAAAAGCGATGTTACAGGGATTTTATTGGCCCACGATGAAAAAAGACGCTGAAGAAATGGTCAAGAAGTGCGATAAATGCCAAAGATTTGGGTCGCTCATCAGAACCCCAGCCGCTCACCAGTCAACTATTGGAAGCCCTTGGCCCTTCATGATTTGGGGAGTAGACATACTAGGACCTTTTGTCCCAGCGAGAGGACAAGTGAAGTTTATAGTAGTCGCAGTCGACCATTTCACCAAGTGGATAGAGGTACAACCCATGAGCACAATAACAAGTAAGAAAATCCAGAAGTGGTTATCAAACGAAGTCATGAGCAGGTATTTGGTATTTTTCATTTTTTCCTTTAAGTCAAAAGCAAAACAGAACCACACATTAACATGTCACAGGTTCGGCACTCCACATGCCCTAGTCACAGACAACGGGAAGCAATTCGACTGCGCCAGCTTCAGAGATTTTTGCGCTGAGCTAGGAATTCTCTTAAAATTCTCCTCAGTGGCTCACCCGCAAACCAACGGACTAACAGAGGTCACCAACCGCACCATCCTTTCTGGAATAAAGAAGAGGCTAGGAGACTTAAAAGGGAGATGGGTTGATGAGCTTTATCATGTGGTCTGGGCCTATCGAACTACCCCCAGAAAAGCAACAGGGGAAACCCCATTTCGCCTCACATATGGCACCGAAGCCGTTCTCCCAGTAGAACTGGGAATGCCAACCTTACGAGTCCAGGTCTTAGACGAAGATCGCAATGAGGAGTCCCTAAGGCTTTGCCTGGACCTCCTCGAAGAGAGAAGACAGCAAGTAGCAATCCGAGCTGAGGCATATCGCAGACAGATGACCAAGTATCACAACGCCCGAGTCAAAGAAAGAAAATTCGAAGAAGGAGACTTAGTCCTGAAAAAGGCAGAAATTGGAAGGGGAGCCGCCGGAGTTGGAAAGTTAGAGGCCAACTGGGACGGTCCATATCGCGTAGTAGCAGTAGTCGGCAAGGGCGCATACAAAATAGCTCACCTAGATGGGACTCCATTACCTCGCACTTGGAATGTTGAAAATCTGAAGCTATACCTTCAGTAAAAGATGTAACCACCATTCATTAATAAAGTTACTTCTTTTCTTCTCACTTTATTTAAATTTATTCATTTATGTCAGCCATATGAGTATAACCAGTAGTATGACGAAGACACAAGACGCAGCCACACATGTATAAAAAAAAAAGAGAAGAAAAGAGAGAGAGGAACGCAATCGAAGTATATGACACAATAAGACGACTCTGCAACCAGTCGCCAACACTTGAAATACGAAAATACAAATTGTTCAGTTAACCAAAAGAAGGGAGTCTACTATAAAGACTCCCCAACTACGTACAAAAGCTACCTAACAAGTAGCAAGAAAAACGAAACGGCCAAACATACGGCCTATACATCTTCCTCTGGCAGGGTCGCTCCCTCCTTTGGACCAACCGCATCTCCTACGGGAAGCAAAATGTCAATTGGGTCCACGTCACCCAGCCCTTGGTCTGAGGCACTAACTTCAGCTTCAGGGGTCAACTCAGTAGATGGCACAATCACCTCAGTCCCAGCAAGAATCTCAGAAGAAGGCGTCACTTCCTTCTTCTCAGCACCCGTGACATTCTCCTCGGACCCAATCGCATCAATAGCCCCATCATTAACTGCATCCGACGGAAGAATAGGAGAAACACTACGCCCGGCTTTCTTCGCAGCCACCTTGGCCGCAACACGCTGACCCAGCGCGCGGAGATCAATGGACAGAAACTTACTTATATCATACTCTGGGTAATCTGCACGAACAATCTTAATAACGGTAGAGCAGAAATCAGTCAAACACCCACTTACGTACACATTAGCATCCTGTTTGCTACTTCTCTGCTCCTGCAACAACTTGTCATAGGAGAGCCTCAATTCCATCAGAGCATTCTCACGATCAGAGACCTTTTTCTCCATAATTTTCAGGCGATCAGCAGCCGTCTGACTCAGCTTGGATAACCTGACCTTCTCCGCAGCCGCAGTAGCCCGAAGGGAAGCCATTTCCTTTTCATGCTTGTGGCTCAAGGACACCATCTCATCCCGGTGACGACGCATCAAAGCATTCCCTTGCAAAAGCTAACAGAACACGAAACAAATAAACAAAAACAGAAGAAAAGAAGAAAGAAAAGACAATAAGGAGAGCATTATTTCAAACCTGAAGTAAAGCGATGTCGACCCGGTCACAGGCATCATTCTCCGAGAGATTGGTCCAGGACTCCATATCCTGAGGGAATTGGACAAACTGCGAGAAAAGAGACGCAATACCAGGAGAGGTCACAGTCACGCTGTCCACGTTTCGCTCCAACCACTCCCTGGGACTGGGGCAAGCATCTAGGTTCATTTTCAGTCGCTTGGCAGAGCCCTGTTTGGCTTTGTCACGACCATCACGGTTCTTTTTAGCAGAAGGGGCAGCCAAGGTAGCATCCATGTTTTTCTCCAACTTCACCACAGGCTTAGGAGGGAGAGAAGTAGACGCCGGAACAACACCAGTAATCACAGGGACATCTTCATCAAAGGACAATTTCAACGAATCCAGATAGTTCTCACCCATATCTGCAGTTGCCGAAAAACAAACAAATCAAAAGACGAATAAACATCAAGTAGAAGGAAATAAGATAAATTGAAGCATACCATGAGAGGCAGTCAGATCTACATAAGATCCAGTAGGAGAATTACGGCAAGATTGAGATAGGGTACCCTCACTCTCTAAAGGACCCTCAGTCACAGCACGAAGGGGCAACTCAAGATGAGGAAACTCTCGCAGAAGGTATTTATCTACTAGATCGCAACAATCGTACATACAACTTTTGGCATCATCAATAAGAGATTCTACTACCTCCAACTCAGTAGCAGAAAGGGGAGAGAAAGCCAACGAGGCTGCATCATCAACCCACTCGGTAGGAAAATCAACAAAAGCTTCATCATGACTGACAACGAAAAAGGACCGTTGCCAGCGTTTAGTGATCTTAGGAAGACCTTCAACTACCCTCTTACCCCTATGGGCAACTAAACGAACGTAAAACTCATTGTTGCGACGAGACACGAAGAACAGTTGGCTAAGGAGACCTAGAGAAGGGACTAAGCCCCGTTCGTGAGACAACTCAACGAAGCAACAAAGGGTCCTAATGGCGTTAGGGTGGATTTGAACCAGAGGAACTTGATAGTCCACAATAAAGGCTTTGATCAGAGGATCCAAAGGAAAACGCAAGCCACAACGCAATTGCTCTTTATAAACAATAACCTTGCCGTCACCGACGAAGGTGTTAGCAGCAACTCGAGAACCGCAGACAGAAAGAGAATAGCTAAGAGGAATACCATACTCTTCACGGAATTCAGCCAAAACCTCTTTATCAACATTGGAAGTAAAAGTATCAAGAGAATTTCTATACTCAACAGCCGTACCAGAGGAAGGAAGAGAGATAGAAGACCTAGTCCGAGGCATTGAATCAATTACACTATTAATAAAGCAGATAAAAGAGATTTACCTGATAAAAGGAGGAAGAAAACACCCAAAGATTGAAGGAAATGAAGCCGAAGCAAGAGCGGATCAGAGGAGGAAGAAGGAGCAGTTAAAAGAATAAAAGAAAAAGGGAAATTTGAAAAAAAGAATTTAAAGAAGTAACTAGAGAACCGTTAAGCGGTTACCTGCGTGAAACGTGGCGACAGGCGGAAGTCCAGGGGATTTCAAATGATCACAAATTTTGAAATTTAAAAATTTCAAACCAGCTCCATGAGCGCCCAAGTAAAAACAACGGGCTGGGCCTAGGTAACTTTCTTAAAGCAAGCGCGCCGAAAACCAAGCCCGACTAAGTAACGGCCCCAACAAGCAGTCGCACAAACAAGCATAAATACTTGACAGAACTGTTTTTCGGGAGGGACTAATGATGGATAAAGGACCAGAACAAGGGATAAGACTCACTACAACGACCCTGAATATGGACCCAGAGGCTGATCTATTCAGGTCCCTGACCCAGTACGCAGCTATAACAGCTAAAGATATCAAGATAACACCGAAATCCCTTAAGATCAGGGATAGAGACGAATCTCAAAGAGATAACTGAGACTAATAGAGAAACAATCCCATTATGATACAAAGACTATACAATATATATATAGACGAAGCCTAAGCCAGGTAACTCTCAGATTCACTTCTCATCATTACTTTCGCTGACACCTCACCAGAGACTGACTTAGGCATCGGAGGGTGTTCGAGCCAACACCGGCTCGAATCCTTCTAACCTGTTGATCTTAGCAGGTGGGAGCTCAGCGACAATAGTGACAAAGACGATCATCAAAACCATCAGTTAGTTAAAAGTACAGCCGTTATATTGCCAAATTTTTGAAAACGAAATACTTAAAATGATTTATAAACGCGAAAAATTTTCAAGTAAATTTTAGGCTTGCTACGGGTTTTGGAACCAAAATTCCCATTCCCTAGCGCCGGTCGCGGCTCGAGAAATCGGGTCGTGACAGCCGAGTCACAGAAGATCCATTCTCAGGTGATACCGGACTCCCGATGAAGACCTGAATATATGAGGAAGGCGGCTGAATCCCTTGAGATCCGCCGATACACCAGTGAAGACCGAATCCCTTAGAATCCGCCCAAAGCGCGTTAACCTGGGATTCGGATAGATCGCCATGATCTACTATAATATCTCGAAGTATCTTCCCATTTGGATACAATCTCCAACATGGAAAGATAAGCTATATATTAGGAAGACGTTCCTAAATAGGACTCATGTCTGAATAAGGTAGATCACGATAATCAGGGTGAATCCCTACAAAATAGCTCGATCCCTACAAAGTAGGATTCATTTTTACCTACTATGACTCTACAAGGTATGCATTCATCTATTATAAAAGGAGCATGAGGTATGCCTAGAATCACAATTACATTCATATACTCAAAACGCTGCTCAAAGCTCTAAACTGACTTTAGCATCGGAGAGTTAATCGGACCACCATCGTCCGGTTAACTTCTACCCTGTTTTGCAGGTCTCATTCACCGGTTCAGAAGGCAGACTCCATCAATAATGATCTTTTTTGACCATTGGTCTTCTTTCTTTTTATTTTATTTCTGGAGTTAATCTAAACTCATGCTTTATTTTTAGAAGTTAGTTTAAACTTCTTTGATGTATGATCGCGAAACCAGATTGGTTCGGTTGTGTGAATTTTTTGTAGGTCCGATTGGATCCTTTAATTTTATTCTGACTCAGACAAGTTTAGATTGTTTTTAACTAAGATTCAAACGATAAATTGTATATATCGATTTGGGACTCAAACGAGCCTTTAAAATTTTATATCTTAACGCCGAATCTGCTTTTATTTCAAAAACGGAAATGAGTACATGCCACGAACTAGTCTATTGGTAATACTTTATTAGATGCTCTACATTCTAATATCTGGGTACCATGGATCCGGTCATTGTTTTCAATTTGTATGCGCCTTTGCCAGTAGCTTCTTCTACTACGTAGGGGCCTTCCCAGTTTACTTGCATTTTCTTTACTCCTGCGTTTCCTCTGCCGATTTCCGTGTTTCGTAGGACTAGATCGCCTATTTGAAATTCTCTCGAATTTATTCTCTTGTTGTGGTATCCTGCAGCTTGTTTCTTGTAACGCTGCAGCTTGGATTACTGCTTCATTTCTTCTTTCCTCCAGTAGGTCTAGACATAGCCTTGTTCTAGCCTCGTTGGTTTCTTCTTCTAGGTAGTTCACCCTGATGCTGGGTATGCCAATTTCCACCGGGATCACCGCTTCAGTACCATAGGCGAGTCGGAAGGGTGTCTCGCCCGTTCCTTTCCTAGGCGTCGTTCTGTATGCCCATAGAACCCTGTAAAGTTCTTCAGCCCAGTTCTCTTTATACTGAGCTAGCCTCTTTTTTATTCCTTGTGCTATAGTTCGATTGGTAACTTCAGTCATTCCATTTGCTTGAGGATGTGCCACCGATGTAAATTTCAAGTTAATCATTAGCCCTTTGCAAAATTCCTTGAATCGCTTGCAGTCGAATTGTTTTCCGTTGTCCGCTATTACTGTGTGAGGTATGCCGAATCGACATATCGCTTCATTCTTGAAGAACACTTCTACTCTGGCTGCAGTTATGGTTGCGACCGGCGCCACTTCAACCCATTTGTGAAGTGTTCGATTGCGACGATCAGGAACTTCAATTGATTTTTTCCCGTTTAGAATGGTCCAACTATATCGATTCCCCATGTGGCGAATGGCCAAGGGCTCTCCAGTGATCCTTGGGGTACTGCTGGCTAACGGCTGACATTGTCATGTCTTTGGCATTTGTCACATTTCTTTACTAATACTTTTGCGTCTTCCTTGATGGTCGGCCAGTAGTACCCTTGGAGCATTGTTTTTCTTGCTATGGTGATCGCTCCTTCATGTGCCCCGCATATTCCTTCGTGGATTTCTTTTAGGATGGAGCCTCCTGTTTGGGGCGAGACACATCTTGACCAAGGATGAGTTAAGGAGGTTCGGTAGAGAACTCCGTTATGATATGAATAGTTGGCGGATTTTGGGATGACTCGGATGGCTTTGACATTGTCAGTTGGCAATTCGTCGCGGTCTAGGTATTTGATCAGCGGGGTCATCCAAGAATCAGCTTCCTCGATCGCCATGACTTCTGTTTCTTTGGTGCTTGGTGATTCGAGGGTTTCCTTCAACTGCATTTTTGTGAATAGGTCTCCTAATTCGGATGCTGATTTGGCGATGGCGTCAGCTTCAGTATTTTTTTCTCTTGGGATTTGAATGATTTCCCACTGTTCTCCCTGCGCTTCAAGTTGTCGAAGTTGCGTCATGACTTTTTTCAGATATTTGATCATTCCAGCCTCCTTGACTTGATATTCTCCTTTGACTTGATTTACTACCAGCTGAGAGTCGCTGTAGATTTTTAGAATTTCCGTTCTTATCTCCAGTGCTAGGCCGAGGCTTGTAATCAAGGCTTCGTATTTGGCCACGTTATTGCTGGCAGCAAATTGAATGTTCACTCCGTACTCGATTTTGACTTTCTCGGGTCCTTTGAGGATGGCTCCTGCTCCGGCTCCTTTTTCGTTTGAGGCTCCACCTACGTGGAGTTCCCATATTAGCTCTGGTTTAGGCTGCTTGGTTTCGCCAGGAGTTATTTCTGCTACGAAGTCCGCCAAGGCCTGCGCTTTAAGAGTTGGGCGGGGTTCTTATCTTATGTCATGTTCGCTGAGCTTGATGGACCAATGGACCAGTCTTCCAGACGTTTCTGGTCTTTAGATTGCCTTTCGCAATAGTTGATTTGTTCTCACTACCACGTTATGGCTCTAGAAGTAGTACTTTAGCTTTTTAGCCGTGGTTACTACAGCAGGTGCCATTTTTTCGATCTCGGGGTATCTTGTTTCTGCGCCTTTGAGGAGTCGGCTGATGTAGTAGATTGGCTTCATCTCGCCATCTTCTTCCCTTACTAGCACTGTTCCGATAGTTTTTTTCGTAGTGCAGATGTATTAGTATAGCGTCTCTCCCCTCAGCGGTCTGCTAAGTAATGGGGGGGTGACCAGGAACTTCTTCAGTTCTTCGAATGCTTCATCGCAGTCTTTGTTCCATTCGAAATTTTGCGTTCCTTTGAGGGCTTTGAAGAAAGGCAAACATCTTTTTGCTGAATAGGACATAAATCTACCGAGTGCTGTGATTCGCCCATTGAGTTTTTGGACTTCGTTTATGTTTCTTGGTGTCTTTATGTCCATAATTGCTTTGATCTTTTATGGGTTTGCTTCTATTCCTCTTTGGGATATCATGAATCCCAGGAATTTTCCTCCTTGTACACCGAATGTGCATTTGTCCGGGTTCAGCTTCATCCCGAATTTGTTTAGTATGTTAAATGTCTCCTCCAAGTCTTTCGCATGAGTTTCTTCGTTCTCGCTCTTGATGATCAAGTCATCCACGTACACCTGGACTCGCTTCCCTATTTCATCTTTGAACATGAAGTTCATGAGCCTTTTATACGTTGCTCCAGCGTTTTTCAACCCGAAGGGCATCGACGTATAGCAGTAGGTTCATGCCTTCGTGATAAACGATGTTTTCTCCTGGTCTTGTTCTTTCATTTGGATATGGTGATAGCCTTGGGCTGCATCTGCTAGGCTATACATTGCGTGTCCGGAAGTAGAATCCACGAGTTGACCGATGTCAGGCAGTGGGTAACTATCTTTGGGGCACGCCTTGTTTTAATCGGTATAGTCCACGCACATTCTGTTTTTTCCATTGGCTTTCTTTACGATCACTACATTCGCCACCCATTCGGGGTAATGGACTTCTCGGATAAATCCGGCTTTTTCAAGTTTTTCTACTTCTTCCGCTATTATCTTTTGCTTTTCTTCGGAGAACTTCCTCTTCTTTTGTTTGATGGGATTCACCGTTTCTGCTACGTTTAGATCATGTGTGATGACTTGAGGGTCTATCCCGACGATCTCCGAGGCCTTGGCTGCGAAAGTTCCGATGTTGCTTTTTAATATCGTCGTGATGTCTTCTTCTATTTTGGGATTCATATTCGCTCTGAGGTTTACTCTTTTCTCCGTGCCGAGTTCTAATTTCTTCGTTTCGCCTTCGGGTGTGGTTTCTTTCTCTTCGATATCATGGTTGAGAATTTCTTCGATCGCCATTGCTTCGCATGATTCTTTTATTGACTGATCGTAGCACTCTTTTGCTGTGGCTCGGTTTCCTTGTATTGTAATAATTCCTTGCTTTGTCGGTATCTTCATAGTTAGCGCTTTTACACTAGTTACAGCTGCCGAGTCGTGGAGGAAGGGTCTTCCCAATATTGCGTTATATGGCAAATCAATCTCCACGACACTAAACCGTGTAGGTAATTCCTCGCTTTTCCTTGTCCTCCCCAGCTTGACATCAAGTGTAATTGTTCCATTGGGTTTGATTGGGGAGCCCCTAAATCCTACCACAGGCGTGGCATTCCTCTTTAATTCTGCTAGATCTCTTCCTAGGCTTTCGTCGGCCTTTCTTGTTATTAGGTTTATTGCGCTCCCTTCATTGACCAAGATTCTTTCGACGTCCCAGTGTTTGATGACCATGGCCACTACAAGCGCTTCGTTATGCTCTTCGGCTATTCTCCCGAAATCTTCCCCGTCGAAAGTCACCGGCGATGGAATTGAGGATTCTATTGATTTCCTTTTTCTTCCTTGTGATGTGTTCCTCTCTTTATCATTCAGGTTCATTCCTTCAGAAGTCATCTTTTTCAATGAAATTTGTTTTGAGTTCAGAAAAGCTCCTTCGAATTGAAGTTGAGTTAAGCTTTTCCCACAGACGGCGCCAATTGATGGAGTCTGCCTTCTGAACAGGTTAATGAGACCTGCAAAACAGGGTAGAAGTTAACCGGACGGTGGTGGTCCGATTAACTCTCCGATGCTAAAGTCAATTTAGAGCTTTGAGCAGCGTTTTGAGTATATGAATGTAATTGTGATTCTAGGCATACCTCATGCTCCTTTTATAATAGATGAATGCATACCTTGTAGAGTCATAGTAGGTAAATGAATCCTACTTTGTAGGGATCGAGCTACTTTGTAGGGATCGAGCTACTTTGTAGAGATTCACCCTGATTATCGTGATCTACCTTATTCAGACATGAGTCCTATTTAGGAACGTCTTCTTAAGATAGAGCTTATCTTTCCATGTTGGAGATTGTATCAAAATGGGAAGATACTTCGAGATATTATAGTAGATCATGGCGATCTATCTGAATCCCAGGTTAACGCGCTTTGGGCGGATTCTAAGGGATTCGGTCTTCACTGGTGTATCGGCGGATCTCAAGGGATTCAGCCGCCTTCCTCATATATTCAGGTCTTCATCGGGAGTCCGGTATCACCTGAGAATGGATCTCCTGTGACTCGGCTCCATTGTAGCTATCGTAGGATTCGGTATCCATCAATTATATTAATTATAAAAAATTACAAAGGATCAGCCTCGATCCGATACAAAAATCAAAACAAAGAAAATAAAAACTAAGCTTTTTGCAAAGCATTTTGCAAAGCATTTTGCTTCTATTTATCAAACTTCGCATTCACTTCCTTCGCCAAAGAGGCAGGATCCAGTTGATTAACCCCAGAAAGATCGATGCCAGGATTCTGCTCCCGCAGCTTTGCCCCAATCGCCAACCGGTAATGGGTCATGACTTGGGAATAAAAGCTCCCAAAGTCGCCTAGACGCCGGCGGAGACGCTCCTCTTCTTTCTTCAAATCATCCCTCTCTTTCGTGAGAACATCTGAAGAAGACTTTAGAGACTCGATCTCATCAGACAAAGTCTGAACCCGAGCCTCTAAGGTGGAGATCTCTCGACCCTTGGCAGATATGGAAGAGCGCATCTGCTGGATAAGACCCGTCGCTTCGCCAGCTTCCTCCTCCATCTTCCGTTTCTCGGACAGCCAAGATTCGGAGTCTTTCTGAAGCTTCTTCAGCTGATCCACCGCGTCTCTACGGCGATGCTCCAGAACAGCGATGGGTTGAACCACCTACAAAACAAAATAACAGAAATAATGAATACAAAGTAGCAAATGGCGATATAAAATAAAAAGAGGGGAAAAACGCACCGAAAAACCGCCAAGACAGGCGAACTCAGCTAGACCATCGCTGTAATACCCCAAAGTAATTAATTATCTAATTGGACCACGTGTCCAGTTTTGAGTTGCCGGAGTGACGATATCGGAAGGATTTCTGAGAAATTAAAGTGAACACAAATCTAAGTAGGTCGGTTTCGAGAAGTTAACGATGAAGTATTTAATATTATATCCTAGCTGGAAAGTTGAAATTGGAATCAAAAGGAAAAATGTCAAGGAAAGTCACAAAATGAAGTTCAGGGACTAAAGTGGTAATTTAGCCACTACGTCTCAAAAATGGAAATTTATAAGTTTTGACGGGAAAATATTAATATTGGAATTCGTATTGTATATTGGATATAAATAATACGTATGAAAATTTGTTAAAGGATTAATCAATTTAGTTATGGACTAAATTGAACAAAAGAAAAGTTAAAAGGATAGTTAATAACAAAAGAATAAAACAAGGATCAAGGAGGCCTTTTAACCTTGATATTTAAAGGTTTGGATATGAAAGAAATAAAGATCAGAGAAAGGAGAAGAGAATCCAGAAGCTTCGCACTTCCATCGATCAATACCGTCGTTCGCTCGCCGTTTCGCCGTTTGGCGTCCGTTTCGAGCGATTTTCGCGGCAAACTCTTCGGAATTGAAAGCTCTATCAATCCTAACCTCTTTTTCAAGGTAATACTTCATGGTTTGATATTAATTCGAAGGATAGTGGGCTGTTTCGTATAGAAAATTACGTTCGAATCGTACGGTTAGGAATCGAGTTATTTTTGAGGTTTTTGGGTTGTAAAATGATAGTATAAGTGTTTAAATGAATTGGGTATTTATTGGTGTGAGTTTAGGATGTTTTGGAGGCCCGGAAATGGTCCGGAGGCGCCGGAAAAACGCTGCACACGTCGGTGCACGACGTGCTGCACTTCAGCACGTCGTGCTGGTGCGCGACGTGCGCCACAAGGGTGCACGACGTGCACCACAGGGGTGCACGACGTGCACCAGTGAAGGGCACGTCGTGCCCTTCATGAAAAATGAAGGGCACGATGTGCCAAGCTGGCACGACGTGCCCCACTTCGACGCCGATCTCCGGGGGACTTCCGGGAGCGAAAATGAGCTTCCGATAGCTTGATTTGGGCATGAAACTTAGTCAAATGTTTTAAAATGAATATAAAACATTATAGAAATGAATGTTAATATAATAAGTAAGAATTCAGTTAAGAAAGTTATATAATTCTCGAGTACCAGGAATAGTACTCGATAAGTCGTAAGTACGACTAAGGATCATTGAGTATACGAGCGAACTAGAAGTGGAATCTAATGAAACTAAACCCTAAAACTTAAAAGTATTATACGTATAGGAATACGAGATTCACGTCTAATCAGTAAACGTTAATTATTTATCAGACGTGTCAGCGAGCAGAGAGGTCAGTAGACGTGGACTAGCGAGGGCATATCATTTCATAGACCACGTCATTGATTGGATTGCGGTCACTGTGAGTTGCATTTTACTTTCGTGTATTATCAATTGATACTATTTTGGTATTACTATCTATATGCTGTTGATATGCATCGCACTATATATATTTGAATTACTGATATGTTATATGTTTTGAATAAGTTTTTACGTACAAGAACCTAGTATACGATCCAACGAAACTAGCTACCTATTGGGTGTCAATAGGCTGTGTGATCACCAGTAATGTGTCAGTCTAGCGTGTCTGACTATGAGGTACGATCTGATATGCATGGATGATATGATTATAAAAGTTAAAACATGAATTTGATACGAGAGTGAACTCGGTTAAAATAACCTGAGCCCCACGAGAGTGAACTCGGTTAGAGTAACCTGAGCCCCGTATCTGGTGCCACTTTGGGATTAAGAGATATGTTCTGACTGACGTGGTTGAACGTGAACGCTCCCGGGTCAGACTATTGGAATCAGTATGATTTGAATAATAGCGAGTTACATTATGTTTTAGGATTTTAGTTTCGAAAGGATCGAGTACTTGTTCATATGTATTTTTGTATTAATGTTGATTTAAAATGCGATGCTATATTTCTATAATAATACCGTTAGTAAATGCAAACTCACTCAGTATTTTCCCAAATACTGACCCCTCACCTTTGATGTTTTCAGGTACTTAGTATGTGGACCTAGCTAGAGGCCAATTTTGAAGTCTAGAAGTCAGCTGTGTATGTGTAGTATCTGACTTCTGTGAATGCTGCAGTAGTGGTCCCGCGTTGACAGAGTCGTAGCCTAGACAGTAGTACACATTGAGTGTACATATTACTTGCTGTCCAGTTTATATGTTTTTGTAGGCTACGTATTTTATATGTTGTGCACGGCACTAGGTGCCTGTGATATGTTGGATACACTAACTGATGTATATAGTACCGCGAGGCCAGTTCGTACGAGGTACGGTAACTAGAGCCCGCGAGGTTTTGAACAGTTAGTGTAAATA
Source organism: Mercurialis annua (assembly GCF_937616625.2). Lineage (NCBI taxonomy): Eukaryota > Viridiplantae > Streptophyta > Magnoliopsida > Malpighiales > Euphorbiaceae > Mercurialis > Mercurialis annua. The sequence continues at coordinate 33,343,860 of NC_065575.1, forward strand.
TTGGTTTATGTGATATATATGTATATTGGCTTCCGTTGTTTACTGTTATTTGTTTATTATTTGCGAAAAATTAATAGTGATTTAAGGCTTGCTACGGGTTCCGGAGCTACCACTCCCGTTCCCTAGCGCCGGTTGCGACTCAATATTTTGGGTCGTGACAATGTTGGTATCAGAGCAGTTGGTCCAGTTACCACTGCAAGTTTGTTTCAATGCTTGTTTGAGAGCAGTTGGTCCAGTTACCACTGCTAGTTTGTTTTGGATGTCTGTCTGAATTGTGAAACTCTGTAAGTAAGTAAACCTAGGAACTACTGCAGCAGAGAGTCGGACCTTAGTTGTCTGCATTTGTTTGATCTGTGCATTAGTAGTATATGGCATAACGCGCGCGAACCAGGACTATTAAACTAGCAAGTGACTAGTATCTCTTTATACGGATGACTAAGGCAACTAAGTGTTTATCACTTGTGCAAGGGGTATTCAGCGATTACGTATTTGCGAATTACATACAGATTGATTGAATGTTAAATGTTTATAGCACCTTATAAGTTGATATTGAAGTCAAGCGAGGAAAAAGAGGGCACAAATGGTCGCTGGCGTTTGTAACTGTTTCTTTTTAGCATGTTTGGGCAAAACGGAGCTTAGTCACATGCTGCAGAGGAACGGGAGGAAGCACCTCCTATCTGTCAAGATGGATTTCACAACGAAATAGACGGACCATTTGAAGTCCACCAGAATTGATTCTACATAGATATTGGGAGATCATCTGAGATGTATCAGAATGGTTTCATGTCAGTAGTAGAAATTGGTAGTTCTTCTAGGGTTAGAGGTAGAACTCACTTGATTGAAATGGAGTACAGTGAAGAAAGTGAGGAGAATCCTGAGGAGGATCCAGAGGAGGATTTAGAAGAAGAAGAATTGTTAGACGAGTCAGACGTTGAGGAGTACCGAAGTGAACATTTCTGGTCCAATGTGCGGAGGTACCGCAATTTGAGAAAAGATGGAGGGCTAGTAAATGGTCAGGCACAAGTGGTTTTGAATCAGGTTAGGAGGCAAATGCGCTCCTTTTCTAGTGGAATACTACCAGTGGGACTGTATTCCTCTACTTTCTTCGCATGGACGAAAGAGTTCCAGACCTTAATGAAGATAATAGGACGATTAACCGTAGATAAATTAGGGGTTTGGGACTCGAATTTGATGAGCTATATGAGTGTGTTCACGAGCACTTTGGGACGCTCACTATGATGGCCCGTAAGATCGAGGCTGACCGCGAGTAGGATGGCAATCCTGTTCGACCCTACTTTTTCAGACGTGCGTTCTATCCAGATTATACTAGTCGATCCTCTGGTATTAGGACTAACCCCCACTCCGTGCATAGAGGCAGAGGCAACTCCAATAGAAGAGTTAAGGGTCGACACACTGGAATAGTTATTAGGAAACCTAGCGTTCCACATCAGGCACATTTAGGTATAAATGATTAATATGCTTTGAGTATTTGTGTTTATATGTTGCATTGTTGTGTATATGTTTACTACATGCATGATAGAGCATAACGAGTAGAATGTACCTATAGGATAATACCTCAGATAGGTAGGGCCTATAGGAAGCGATATTGACAAACACGTGCTTAAGAAATGAATATAAAAACATAATTTACAAAAACAATAATATAATAAATGATAAATAATACATTTATCGCGAATGTAATTCTTGTATTACGTTCTAGAAGTTGTGAAGAAAGAGATGGGTTACCAACAGGGAATCAATGTGAAACATCGGTACCTGCGTTTGTATAGGACATGGTACAGAGTGTTAAAGAAGTGGTTGTGGTGATTACAGCAGTAGAAAATGTTGAATTAAATTAAGTTATCGGAGATATGGAGAAAGAATTGATGTGATAGGAGAATAGTCAGGAAAATGACAGAAGGTGACAGCAATACAAAAATTTGAAATGTACCCAATAATAATAAAGAAAGCCGTTAATAGTCGCAAAGTGTACAATCTGGAGTAAATTTATGTTTTATGAAAAGTATGAAGAATTCTTAAGATTTTTCAAAGTACGATTGTGCTCAGACATCGCACATGACATTGCATAATCACGATAGGAATGCATAAGAAAATGATTTTCGAAATGTAGATCATGCATCATATCTTTACAATGATAAAGAAAAATGCGATTTTGAGCAACTCTTTGGTGATGAGAGGTGTCATCACTCTGAGCTACAATTGTACTAATGATTTCAAACGATTTATTAAAAGTGATTTAAAAGAGCTGGCTAGCCAAAAGATGTTTTGAGATCGTTTTGCTTTGTAAGTAAACTCAGATGTGAAACTCTGCGACGAATAATAAAAGATTCTTAATAAATAAGAATAAAATTGTAAAAGAAACTCCAATAATAGAACAAAGCCATGTTAACGATTAATTGCAACAAAGCTAGTAAAGCTAAAGGAGAATGTGAATAAAGAGTTATCGCCAGAGAGCATACGGAGTTAAGATGCGATGCGCTGACAATATTTAAGGATACAATATTTATCCTTATCATGGAATAAAGGATGAAATAACAGAAAGTCATGTTAGATGAAAGAAACGTACGAGTACGCAAGGATGAAGAATATAATGAATATCATTATGTTGAGATAAATAATACTGCGATCGAGAGTCATATTGGAAGAGAGAAATTAAAAGTATAAAAGACGATAATATGAATGATGAACATCAAGTGATATTTTAAGGATATATAACCTTATCAATATCAGTGTTTGAAGATAGAGAAGTAGAAGGAGAAGGAATACGGACGATGAAGAAGATAATCCAGTAAGATGTGAAGGTTCGAAGTTGGACAGATCAAGAGAGATAATGATGCTAATTGACTGATATTAAGTGAAGTCACTAGTATCAGCATTAAGGGTTATAAATTGCGATAACAGAAAGGAAACAAGTTAAGTTGTAAAATTCTAGTATAAGGAAAAAGGCACATGTATAAGCATAAATGTCAGTAAATGTAAGAATGATGGATAATATGAAACGGAAAGATTTAAGAATACGTCAAAGGGATTATCAGAATAGAATAACAATAATGGAGCTATTATAAACAGAGGAAAGACGTAAAGAATACAGTAAGTAAAGGATAAAATGATAATTCATTGCTATTGAACAGATAGGAATGAATTACATCCAAAAAGCCATGGTATTATAAAGACGACGTCAGTTCTAGTATATAGGAATCAAGTTGTTTAAAAGACAAATAGAACCATGTTATAAGTATTAATGAGGCATAAAGTATATAGGACAACAGAAATTGAAATTACTCCAAGTGTTTTGGAAGTTATAAGGTTAAGTACAATCTAAATGTTAAGGGCAGTCAGAAAAACACTTCAAGAAGAAAATGAGAAACAGAATAAGGATAAGCTATGAAACGATCATGACTAGTACGAAGATGATATCTTGAAGAGCGAAAATAAGGTCGTAAGACTATTCAAAAAAAATAAGAAGCAGAAGTGTATGATGAAATAGAAAGTTGTTTATACAGTAAGAAGAAGTTACGATAAGGAAAGTGATAAAAACCTATAGAATTATCGGATTTAAAACAACTTAAGTATAAAAGGAGATAAGTTATTTAGGATCTATTGGATCAGCTAGATCCTAAAAGTAAGAATGAAGTTGAACAAAGGCTAGTTAGTGAGAAGGATTCTAGAGACAGTTAAAGGTCAAAGAAACATATAAGACTCTTACGAGGTTATCATAGATAAGGAATCGTGAAGTAAAGAAAAGACAACTTTGACTGATGAATTAATAAGAGACTCGAGACGAACTTTAAAGACGTAATAAAGAAAGGTAAGAGAAATAAGAATGCAATTAGTACCGGTCAAGGAAAGCGGCTGTACAAAATACATGATTAACAAAAACAATGTAAAGGACACGATAACTTAAAGGAGAAAAGAAAAGAGAAGCTAATGATAGAAAGAGGTGGATTGGACACAACTTCGCTAAGAAACAACGATTAAGGTAGATGAAATGTAGTTTAAAGAAAGCTAATTGACGAAGGAATTACGTGGTGAATGGTCGAAGAGAGAAATAGGAATTAAAGACAATCGTCTAAAGCGGAAACATGGCAATAAGGAACGCCAGTAAAAGTTAAAAGTTGCTAATTTGTCGTTACAAAAACAAACACATATGAAAGTACGCCACTAAGAATAAGGACTACCAATGATAATAAATCGATAAAGTATTAAGTGAGGATTAATTGATGCTAATGGTGGTCAGAAGGAAGATCATGACCAGTTGTAGATGACGTCAGGATTACGCTACCAACGATACGTCCTAAGCCACGCTATTTTTGAAAGACAACAGACGAGACAAAAGTAACAACAAGAAAAGTCTCAACTATACAATGGACGAAAGCTATAAGAAGAGAGCTAAAAATTAAAGTACAAGGGACGATACAATTATACGTATCAGTGGACATCAAGAAAAGTATAAGGACAATCCTAAGGTCCCAACAAGTTTTATGAAAATTCGAGGACGAATTTTTATAAGGGGGGAAGAATGTAATACCCCAAAGTAATTAATTATCTAATTGGACCACGTGTCCAGTTTTGAGTTGCCGGAGTGACGATATCGGAAGGATTTCTGAGAAATTAAAGTGAACACAAATCTAAGTAGGTCGGTTTCGAGAAGTTAACGATGAAGTATTTAATATTATATCCTAGCTGGAAAGTTGAAATTGGAATCAAAAGGAAAAATGTCAAGGAAAGTCACAAAATGAAGTTCAGGGACTAAAGTGGTAATTTAGCCACTACGTCTCAAAAATGGAAATTTATAAGTTTTGACGGGAAAATATTAATATTGGAATTCGTATTGTATATTGGATATAAATAATACGTATGAAAATTTGTTAAAGGATTAATCAATTTAGTTATGGACTAAATTGAACAAAAGAAAAGTTAAAAGGATAGTTAATAACAAAAGAATAAAACAAGGATCAAGGAGGCCTTTTAACCTTGATATTTAAAGGTTTGGATATGAAAGAAATAAAGATCAGAGAAAGGAGAAGAGAATCCAGAAGCTTCGCACTTCCATCGATCAATACCGTCGTTCGCTCGCCGTTTCGCCGTTTGGCGTCCGTTTCGAGCGATTTTCGCGGCAAACTCTTCGGAATTGAAAGCTCTATCAATCCTAACCTCTTTTTCAAGGTAATACTTCATGGTTTGATATTAATTCGAAGGATAGTGGGCTGTTTCGTATAGAAAATTACGTTCGAATCGTACGGTTAGGAATCGAGTTATTTTTGAGGTTTTTGGGTTGTAAAATGATAGTATAAGTGTTTAAATGAATTGGGTATTTATTGGTGTGAGTTTAGGATGTTTTGGAGGCCCGGAAATGGTCCGGAGGCGCCGGAAAAACGCTGCACACGTCGGTGCACGACGTGCTGCACTTCAGCACGTCGTGCTGGTGCGCGACGTGCGCCACAAGGGTGCACGACGTGCACCACAGGGGTGCACGACGTGCACCAGTGAAGGGCACGTCGTGCCCTTCATGAAAAATGAAGGGCACGATGTGCCAAGCTGGCACGACGTGCCCCACTTCGACGCCGATCTCCGGGGGACTTCCGGGAGCGAAAATGAGCTTCCGATAGCTTGATTTGGGCATGAAACTTAGTCAAATGTTTTAAAATGAATATAAAACATTATAGAAATGAATGTTAATATAATAAGTAAGAATTCAGTTAAGAAAGTTATATAATTCTCGAGTACCAGGAATAGTACTCGATAAGTCGTAAGTACGACTAAGGATCATTGAGTATACGAGCGAACTAGAAGTGGAATCTAATGAAACTAAACCCTAAAACTTAAAAGTATTATACGTATAGGAATACGAGATTCACGTCTAATCAGTAAACGTTAATTATTTATCAGACGTGTCAGCGAGCAGAGAGGTCAGTAGACGTGGACTAGCGAGGGCATATCATTTCATAGACCACGTCATTGATTGGATTGCGGTCACTGTGAGTTGCATTTTACTTTCGTGTATTATCAATTGATACTATTTTGGTATTACTATCTATATGCTGTTGATATGCATCGCACTATATATATTTGAATTACTGATATGTTATATGTTTTGAATAAGTTTTTACGTACAAGAACCTAGTATACGATCCAACGAAACTAGCTACCTATTGGGTGTCAATAGGCTGTGTGATCACCAGTAATGTGTCAGTCTAGCGTGTCTGACTATGAGGTACGATCTGATATGCATGGATGATATGATTATAAAAGTTAAAACATGAATTTGATACGAGAGTGAACTCGGTTAAAATAACCTGAGCCCCACGAGAGTGAACTCGGTTAGAGTAACCTGAGCCCCGTATCTGGTGCCACTTTGGGATTAAGAGATATGTTCTGACTGACGTGGTTGAACGTGAACGCTCCCGGGTCAGACTATTGGAATCAGTATGATTAAAATAATAGTGAGTTACATTATGTTTTAGGATTTTAGTTTCGAAAGGATCGAGTACTTGTTCATATGTATTTTTGTATTAATGTTGATTTAAAATGCGATGCTATATTTCTATAATAATACCGTTAGTAAATGCAAACTCACTCAGTATTTTCCCAAATACTGACCCCTCACCTTTGATGTTTTCAGGTACTTAGTATGTGGACCTAGCTAGAGGCCAATTTTGAAGTCTAGAAGTCAGCTGTGTATGTGTAGTATCTGACTTCTGTGAATGCTGCAGTAGTGGTCCCGCGTTGACAGAGTCGTAGCCTAGACAGTAGTACACATTGAGTGTACATATTACTTGCTGTCCAGTTTATATGTTTTTGTAGGCTACGTATTTTATATGTTGTGCACGGCACTAGGTGCCTGTGATATGTTGGATACACTAACTGATGTATATAGTACCGCGAGGCCAGTTCGTACGAGGTACGGTAACTAGAGCCCGCGAGGTTTTGAACAGTTAGTGTAAATATTGGTTTATGTGATATATATGTATATTGGCTTCCGTTGTTTACTGTTATTTGTTTATTATTTGCGAAAAATTAATAGTGATTTAAGGCTTGCTACGGGTTCCGGAGCTACCACTCCCGTTCCCTAGCGCCGGTTGCGACTCAATATTTTGGGTCGTGACAATCGCCATGGTCACGGTCTATGGACTTTATGTCCTCCTTAATCATAATATTCTCCATGCAAGCATGAAAAATAGCAACATTGGAAAGGCGAGGCGGATTTTGAGCATCCGCCCAAGCAGCAAACCGAGGCGCCTCATCAGTAAAAGCCTCCTTAGACGATTTCTTCTTCTTGGAACGCTTGGAAGAAGCACCGACTTGGTCCTCAGCAGGACGCTTCTTACCAGCGGTGGGCAACTCCTTCAGAGAAGGATCCGAATCCTTTGAAGGAAGTGAAGAAGACTCGGGAGTCACAGAAGGCACCTGATTAGCAGCAACAGGCGCAAGATCCACCGAATTGAGAGATGGATTCGGAACGACGGTAGGAGTGGGAGCGCCACTAGTAACCTCGCCCATACCTACACTCATATCGACATGAAAATTGTCAAGCAAATGGTCAAGAGAAGTTGACATCTTACAAAACAGCAAACATACTAACAAAGTTAGAAAAATACCTTCTAAAGGAAGACCGCCAAAAGTATTTCACGGCGACTTAAATATTGCCCTAAAAGGACGATGTGCTTGGGCTTATTGAAGCGACAGTCCGATAATAACGACAAGGCGAAATCCTTCTCCCCATCGGTCAACTCAGGAATATCAGTAAGCGAAACTTTACTAATAGTAAAGCTCTGTGAAAAAGAAGAAAAGGAAGAATTTTGAACCAAGAAAAATTTAGGGGTCCAACCCTTTAAAGAAGACGGAAGACTAAAAAGATACCGGTTCGGTCGACCGCCAGCAAAAATAAATTCCCCGCCCTTTCGGCGGGAGAAAACATAAAAATAATTACAAAGAGCAAGTGTAGGCTCTTGCCCCCGAACCCTACAAGACTCCATAAAAGAACAAAGAAGGTGAACCGCGTTGGGATGAAGTTGACCTAAAGGAATACCTAAATTACGACAGACCTCTATGATCAAAGGTTCAAGAGGAAACCTAAGACCCGCTAACAGTTGTTCATGAAAAATTACTATCTTAGAAGACGAATCTGTACTATGATTCTCCCGATATGATTTCCCATGTCTCAAAATAGTATATGACCATGGAAAACCAAATTCTTCAGCATAACTGATTATCTGTTCGACAGACAGGGAACTTCAGGTATACTCTAATTCATCACGAGCACCGCGAGCCCCCTCAGTCGCTTCTGACATTTTATAATTTAAAATGGGGGGGGGGAACAAGGAATAACAACAAAATTAAGATTTCAAAAGATCAAAGAAAGGAAAAAACGAAGAACAGGAAGAACAGAAAGCAAGAATTGCAAAGAAATCCAGAAACTCAAAAACAAGAAATTAAACCAAAGGAAAGGCAAATACCTTGCAATCAAATACGCCGGATCAAAGGAAAGAAAAGGAGCAACTCGAAAACGAGGAATCTTGAAGGTAGAAAAGAAAGCCAATCAAAATTACTGAGAATTTGCTGAGATGTGATAGAGTGATCGCAAAGGAAAATGAAAGTAAAAGTGAAGGGAAAAGAGGGAAATGAACATTTATATAATCCAAGAAGGCAAAGAAGTTGAAAAGATGAAACCCTAAAATCAAGATGAATGAATGACAAATGGCGCATAAAGACACTTGTTCTTCATCCAGAAGCGGCCTCTCGCTGATAAACAACACGTGGCAAGAAAGAGAATCTTACTAAAGAAGAAAAACAACTCGCCAATATATGAAACGACTCGCCCAGAATATAAAAAGACTCAGCTACAAAAGAGTCAAAACCTACTAAGGTATGAATACCAATCGCTTCAGCTCACTTGTGGGGGGGCTAATGATGGATACTGAATCCTACGATAATTACAATGGAGCCGAGTCACAGGAGATCCATTCTCAGGTGATACCGGACTCCCGATAAAGACCTGAATATATGAGGAAGGCGACCGAATCCCTTGAGATCCGCCGATACACCAGTGAAGACCAAATCCCTTAGGATCCGCCCAAGCGCGTTAACCTGGGATTCAGATAGATCGCCATGATCTACTATAATATCTTTAAGTATCTTCCCATTTGGATACAATCTCCAACATGGAAAGATAAGCTCTATCTTAGGAATACGAGACTATTTAGGAAGACGTTCCTAAATAGGACTCATGTCTGAATAAGGTAGATCACGATAAATCCCCTACAAAGTAGCTCGATCCCTACAAAGTAGGATTCATTTACCTACTATGACTCTACAAGGTATGCATTCTTCTACTATAAAAGGAGCATGAGGTATGTCTAGAATCACAATTACATTCATATACTCAAAACGCTGCTCAAAGCTCTAAACTGACTTTAGCATCGGAGAGTTAATTGGACCACCACCGTCCGGTTAGCTTCTACCCTGTTTTGCAGGTCTCATTCACCTGTTCAAAAGGCAGACTTCATCATCCATCATTTGAGCAACAACATGTTGGTTATTATATAATACTTTTATTAAAATAGCTATGGTATATTATAATTATTATTACTATTATTATATTATTATATTATTAGAAATGATAATATTATTATATATTTATAATATTTCAGTATATACATAGATATATTAAAGAATGTATAAAAATTAATAATTTATGTATGTTATTATTGATTGAAAAATTGTTACGACCCGATTGTCGGATCGAGACCGGCGCTAGGGAATGGGAGTGGTTGCTCTAAAACCCTTAGTAAGCCTTAAAATAAAATTCATTTTCTCATTTAAAAACAATTGAACTTTTCTTATAAAAGTCTTCTCATATTAAATTATCTCAAAATTCACTATAAATTTTTCGCGGAATAAAAACCATTCTTTTTCAATTCCGAAACATTTTCATTCGGTCAACCATTTCATGGGACCGTCTTTCCATTTTCACAACATGTCAATTATCACAACCCTTTTCCGATACATAATAGGGCAAGACATGCAATTCACATTTATGCCACGTTGGACCCACATTAGACTTTTCGTCTTGATGCCAACAGTTTCAAACTGTTTTCCACATTTATCTCGGTATCTCAAATACTCGAGAGGCATCACAAAATAACATCGATAAGCATGCATTTCAAATACATAATAATAAAGCGATGAAAATAAACAGAGTTATAACGTGGCAATTCATCGCAAAACAAAAGCATGCTAAAATTTCCGTCTAACTAGACAATTCTACTGCAGCGTTACGATAGGAAATATTCACAATACCACTACACCAAAATAGAGACTTCACGGATCAAGAAAATGAAGTCTCGCAAAAAAGACAGCCTACATACCTGAAAAATGGTACAACAACGAGGTCAGATTAACTGGTGAGTTTACAACTTACAAACACACATTAAATAATTTAACACGTTGTAAAATAGACATATTCGAATATTTACTACCGGTTTAATCACAGAAATGTAATACTTTAAATGAAATGTCATTTCTACTCCATTTTCCTCTAAGTCTGCATACAAACTTAGGTTAATAAACTAGTCTGCTGAACCCGTACATTCGCTTGACTCTAGTTTATTTTTCCACAATCTTTTACAACTCTAAACCGTACTTTAGGCTGTTTGCAACTTTTCTTATAGACTCAACGACCGATAACATTTCATGTTCCATGACGCCGTTAGTCCTTAAATCAATCGGCCGAACTCTATCGTTCTATCGCCGTTAACTTGTTCGGGGTTCTAGACCGTCGTCTTAGAAACTCTCCTGCTATGTCTGAACCGTTGTCTCAAACTTCCAGACCGTCGCCCGGATTCACACAGCACATTCCACTTTGCTCATAAAAATAAATATGCACGATTTAACTAGTGATCACATAGTCCTATTATAGCCCAAATAGGATGGCACGTTTCGTAGACTCATTCCATAATAATTTTATTTACTCAAAATAAATATACGATATATTTAAAATGCTTTATGATATTAATTTTCACATTAAAGTAATAATAGTAATTTTATTACTTTAATGTATGCATGTAAAAATGCAAACTCACAGACTGTCGTTCCACAAATAACTTTTACGTCACGCTAATCCACTTTTAGCTCCTCGGCATTTATTCACTCAACGCCCCGTGGATGCATTCCATCCAAGATTGACATTTCGTCAAATCTTCTAACGTTCGATAATCTCAACGTTTCTCATCAATCCCTACGAAAATCATCGTAGCCCGTACATACGGAAAATCTTTCTACGTATCGGGTTTAATCTTAGGAATCCAATTAAATTCAAAGTTTGGTGCATTCTATACCCTTAGGTAATTTTACCATTTTACCCTTTCGAAAAAATTCTTTACTTTAAAAAATATAATCGGATCCCTCAATTTCCGTATCACAAAATACCATTATTTTTAAATCCCACTTTCATAAAAATAATATATACATATCTTTTAATTAAAATTTTTCAATTTTAATTAAATAAAAATTAGTTAGTTTATGTCCAACTAATTAATACCAATTCATTTAAAATATAAATCTTTTGGGTCTAAGCCCAAATTAAAAGTTTAAAAACTTAAAAACTTTTAATTAAAGCAATTCAAGACCCCACATGCCCTCCAAGTCCATCAAAATTCCATTTAGGACATATGAGTCCTTATACTTTTAAATCTTCCAATTTAGTCCTTTTAACCAATTTTTAATTTATTAACTCACCTTTTAAATTTAACTTTGGGTCCAAACTTATTTAGTTCAAGTCTAAATAAAAAGTCCAAAGTTCTAAAGTCGAGAATCTATTATTCGATTTTGGCCCCACTTGGCTCCGTTTACCGGCCGGTAGTGGTTCGCCGACCACTACCCCACTCTCTACCACCTATACACCAAAAGTATAACCAATCAATTTCAAATATAATGCAATTAACACCACCAAAAATATTTAATCCCACACTTGATTAAATATCACAACATCAAATCCACATTTTGATCTACTTTAAACAATCATGGACACACCAAATAATTTTCACTAAGATTATCAAAATAAATTTTAGTTTATTCGGCCAACACATAAAATTACCACTTAACTAATTTTTCAACAATAAACATCACCATACCAATATTTATAACCATAGAATCAAATTAATTCTAATTTCATGCTTATCATTCAATATTTAACAAAACAATTAAAAAGCATATCTTTTTTTCCAATCTTTAAACTAATTCGGTTTATAGCTCAAATTTAACATTTAAACATTTAATCCATACAACACACAATCATGTTTTTCAATTAACATTTAACCATCAATTAAATCATACAACATTACACATCACCACTTAGCATATAAATTTTTTCAATAAAATCTCCTACTATATTCGGCCAAATTCAAATTAAATCAATACATTTTATAAATTTCTAACATCGACCACATTCCAACATATCACCCAATACAACTTAAAAAGCATAAAAATTTCTATAGAACATGCTATAATATCAATGGAAAAATCATAAACATAATTCGGCATTTTCAACAAAATATCAAATAATTTCTATTTAAAAATTCCAATTAAATTTCACACATTTTAGCTCATATATTCAAACTTCAACACAAAATTCCACCCTTGAACCATTTTTACAAATTTCAACAAAATAATATCCTTTTAGACCAAATCATAGTTTAACAATAATATTTATAATTTTTCCCCTAATTATTTCGGTATATCCTTTTAAATACCCAAAATTCAATCTTTTCCCCACTTTACATTTTTATAGCCAAAATAATTTAATTTGTAACTATCTTTAATTCATTATTTTCGGCTCCACAAAAATGTTAAATGTTCAAACTTTAAACTTTTAAACCATAGAATTTTCTTAAGAAATTTGCTCCATTTAAAACATAAAATTTTAAATCCTACTTCTTGAATTTTTCATAAAAATATTTTGGTTCCTAAATCCCAAAAATTTAACCTTTTAATTCATTCTTTTAAAACACTTGATCTTTCTCAAAATCAACTTTTAATACCCAAAAATACCCATTTTCAGCTTTTTACTTAGCTACTAAAGATTATTCAAATTCTATTTTAAAACACAACTATATAAAAGATTTTAAATTTTTCAAAACTACTTCTTACCCAAGTTTCACCTTACTCTTTAAACTCATAATCCACAATTGCATGTAAGTTTTGAACCATAAAACCACATTTTTATTTAAATCCGAAAACTCCCAAAATTAATCAACACCCATAACTTTGATCATCCTAAAAACTCTTATTTTGAAAGAAAAATCATATTTTTAGTTATGTTTAGAAATCACCCACACAAGTACAAAGCTTCAAAAGAAAACACCCCAAATCAAGAATTTTACAAAAATGCACTTAAAGCAACCTTTAATCTTACCTTAAAAAGCTTGTATTTTTAACAAAAATATGGGGTTTGGTCTTGGGTTATGGTTCGGCTAAGACAAAGGAAGAAGAAAGGGACTTTTTGTTTCTTTTAGCTAATTTTCTACTCCAAGAAAAAAGGGAGAAAAATAATTTCCAATTATAGAAATTATGATAAGAAAATATGGGGTTTAATTTGCCTTTTTGTCCCTAATCATTAATGAGACTCTTAGTCATGACACCTCTTTGCATGCAACATGACAAGTGTCCCTCTATGTGTCTTATTCTCACTAATTCCTTTTGTCTCAAGTCAAAATTAGTCTAGCTTCATTAATTATTTTTACGGTTTTCGAGGTTCCGCAAAATCTTTCTCAAAAAATATTTCCGCATTAATTTAATCTCTTACACGGTCAAATCTCGTATAAATATATTTATAGTTTATTTTTTTAACGTTTTAATAATTTAAAACGATTTTATTATTTAATGGCCGAAAATTACGAAATTGCCACTCATGCACAAGTAATCAAATTACGTAGCCATGCACACGTAAAATTAAATAATTAAAATATAACATCATAAATAAATCAATCACACGAAATTAACAATCAAAAATTAATTTCTAGGCCGGTATCCCACCGCCACTAATTTCCGATTCACCGCATTTTCCAAAAATTCCACGTTTGGAAAACTAGGGGTATTACAAAAATATTTTTATATTTCAAAACTAGTATATAATTTATATAAAATAAGCTAAATTATAATGAATATATACCTTTATTAAGGTAGTAATATAATTGTCTAAAAATAAATATAAGGTCTAATATTTTATAAGGTTATATTTGTCCGTTTTAAAAAAGTATGATGTTTTTTGTGTACTTTGTACTTATAAACTTAACGGAATTAAGTTTTTGTTAGCAATAATGGGTTATTTGTACCAAAAAAATCGAGTTCATGTGGTTATAGGTACTTTTTTTAGTACAATGGGCTATTTGTACCGACTGAAAAAATTCGATGGCTTTTTTGTATCATCCGCCTTCTTTTTTTCTATTGCACTCTCACGGGTCACAAGTATGAGTCAAAAGGTTCGTTTAATTTGATTCATATTAGAATTTGGAATAATTATACAATACAATCGTTGCCCCATGTCATTTTCTGCAACATACCACTTATGCATTAGCTATGTGGAAAATTGAATGATAAAAAAATAAGTAATAATTAAAAGACTGCTTATCGCAAATGCTCATTGACTTGATGTAGTTGCACAACGGTTGCATGTGATAAATACTCTAGAACTTGACTAAAACAAACAGCTTAATATATAGTCTGACTCCTGAACTTATAACTTTTTACCCATGTAATCATTGAAATTAATATCTCACTTATCGTACTTCTGAATTTGTTAAATAATCCGATTTGATCCCTGAACTTGATAAATACGTAAACATTGAACCCCTCCATGTCCATCTGGCACTTGAAACATTCTATAAGAATTTATGTTGGAGGGGTTCAATATTTACGTATTTATCAAATTCAGGGGTCAAATCAAATTATTTAACAAGTTTAAAGGTTCGATAGGTGAGATATTGAGTTTAAGGGTTAGATGGATAACATGGTACAAATTCATGGGTCAAATAATGTATTCAACCAAAACAAACTAAAGTACGTTGAGTAAAAGATAGGGGTGTGCATTCGGTTTGAACCGAACCGAACCAAATTTTTGGGTTTTTTAAAAACTGAACCGAAATTTTAGAGGAAGAAAATAGTTCGAACTGGTCGGTTCGGGTCGTTTATTTCAGTTCGGTTCGGTTATTTTGGTTCGGTTTACATGTAAAACAGTCAGAAATTATTTTACACTCAAAATCGAACCGAACCGACCAGCCAAAAGTTATATCTGATTTCCTACCGAACCAAATTTGTCTGTTTGGTTCGGTTTTTCGGTTTCCGTTCGGTTTTGCACACCCCTAAAGATCAAAAAATTTCCTGAACTTGGCACAAAGTATGAAATAAGCTCAACCTTGCGAAAGTGGATCAAATCATCCTAAAATCTGACAAAAATGTACTCTATCCATTCCTATTTAAATGTCGTTATAGAGTTTAACACGCATATTAAGGAAGTGGTAAATCTAAGTTAAACTTCCTAAATTGTCTCTATTAAATAATGTGATTTACTAATATTTGCAAAACCAATAAGTTTTTACAATACATGACTGTTGACATTCTCTACAGCAATTCATTGTCTTCCTCCATTCATTCTTCAGCCAAAATATAATTTTTGCGCCAAATTTTTCAAGTAACCCAAACAATTGGCATTCTTCTTTAAATACAGACTTTTGGCTGCTAAAAAAACAATTATCAGTACAATTAATAAAACAAATCATCGAACACCTCTTGGAAAAATTGATTTGAATATTCAAATTCAAGATGATGAAGTTAATTTCGAAGAGAATTATAGAAGTGGTTTGCCTGATCTCAATCTCAACCCAGACCCATTTTTTCAAATCATCTTTTATTTGATTTAAATAGTGATCATGTTGAAGATCCTGATCTTCATCGATTTTCAAATGCTTCAGGTATGTGTTTGCATGTTTCTGTTTTTCTACTTCTACTGTATTTATGAAATTTATTTTTTTTTTATCCTTAAGCTGCTAGTTATGTCGTCTTCTTTTAATATTGATTTATGAATTTAGAAAACAAACTGAGCTCAATATACTGACTATCTTCAAGAAATTTAATTTCTCCATTTTTAACTTTTCCATAGAGTTTTCATTATATAATTTGATAGCATTAGGATATCAAATTCATTTAATGTATTAGCATAAGGTGAAAATTAAATCTGGTTACAGAGAGCATCTGGTGATTACTCTTTGTTACATTTCAAGGTTATTTTGTTTAGAAAACTGATTTGTATAGCCCATAATTTGGTTCATTGCAAATAAAAACAAGTTGATCTTGAATAGCTCAACTGTCAACATGTAATCGTTTGCTTTTTTTGTTATTTATGATTAAAAAGCCAATTTATATCTTTCAATTTTTTTTCCATTATCATCTTTCAGTTTTAGTTTTAGTTTTTTCAAATCATTCTTAAATATGATTGCATCTTCTATTATCGGTGCAATTGTTCTTCAATTATATTTTTAGGCTGAGACATGTACTAATACAATTTTTTTAATAGATGAATTCTCTGATGGAGACAATTCCATTTTACATTCTTCGCCCACTCGCGATCGTCAACATCGCTTGATTTTGAGCAATGAGAAGCGTCAAGCCATTTATAACATGCTACAACAAAAGAGTGTCAATGGAAAACTGAAAAAATGCACAACAACAAAGGTGGCTTCATCATTTTCAGTCCCGATACGCACTATTCAACGAATTTGGAAACAAGGCAAAGAGAGTGAAAATAATGATGTCTCTCATAGAAGGATGAAAAATTGTGGCCGCAAACGAATCTCGATTGATTTATAAAAGATTCAGAAAGTCCCTTTACAAAAACGGACAACTCTTGAATCTTTGTCCTATGCTACAAACATATGCGAAACAACTTTGTTTAGACATCTACAAAAGGGAGAGATATGTCGGCATTCGAATGCTATCAAGCCATTTCTTAAGGAAGAAAATAAGAGATTGCGACTACGATATTGCCTATCAATGGTTGATTCACAAAGTATACCACATAATCTGAGTTTCGCAGGTATGTATAATATGGTTCGTATTGATGAAAGGTGGTTCTATATGTCAAGAAAATCCGAAAAATACTACTTGTTGCCTAACGAGGAAGATCCATTACGTACATGTAAAAGTAAAACTTTTATTGCGAAAGTTATGTTTTTAGTTGCTTTATCTCGTCCAAGGTTTGACATAGATAGGAATGAGATTTTTTCTAGAAAAATTGGAGTATTTCCTTTTATTACTCAAGAGCCGGCTAGGAAAAGTAGTGTTAATAGAGTTGCCGGAACCATGAAAACAAAACCAATAACCTCAATTACTAGGGATGTGATGAAATCGTATTTAATTGAAAAGGTATTACCCGCTATCAAGGAAAAATGGCCAAGTGAGGAGTCACATTTGCCGATCTTTATACAACAAGATAATGCAAAAACGCATCTCAGCCTTAACGATGATGATTTTCACCAAGCTGCCACAAAAGATGGATTTGACATACGTTTAATGTGTCACCCTGCAAATTCTCCTGACTTGAATGTGTTGGATTTGGGATTTTTGCTGCCATTCAATCATTACAATACAAAGAGGCACCGAAAAATGTTGACGAGTAGATAGAAGCTGTTGTTAAATCATTTGAAGCTTTTTGAACGGTAAAATCTGATCATATATTTTTAACTTTGCAACTTTGTATGTTAGAAATTATGAAAGCAACGGGTTCGCAACAATACAAGATTCCACATATGAAAAAATCGACATTGGAAAGAACCAGTGAACTTTCAGCTCAAATCAAATGCGAAGCTGCACTTATAGAAGAAGTTGTTGAGTATTTAAATATGGTGGAATAGTATTACTGGAATTGGATGTTTTATATTGTGATAGCAAATATTTTGAATTTCCAGCTTAGTTTTAGGATTTGTGATGGTGTGCTTAATCTAGTAATCTATCTCTTTTTACTATATAAGTTGATGGCAATGAAACTTTAGTTATTTTGTTTTTCTATATTGGTTATTGTTATTTAGGCTTCTCTGATGATCAAGTTTGACAAGAACCGACATCATCGCTTCATTTTTAAATCTAATGCTTCCAAGCTTAATAATGTGTTTGAACCTTTTTTTACATGCTTGATCAATTGGACTTGTATTTTGAGTGCTTTATCCTGCCCTGTTAGTAATTTATTTGTACTGTACCACAAGAACAAAGAGTTATACTTCATTATTTATATATTCTTGTATATTTTGTGTTTACCTGGATGTAATTCATTTTTATTTATGACTTTTTCATGGCATCATATAATAACAACTTGAAAGCTTATGCATTTACAGAATATTGGAGGAGCACTAATTTTGAAGGATTAAACATGAAGGTAGAAGCAAATGCAGCATAGTTGTCTCTTGTAGCCGTTGGTTTTCAGAGCATCAAGGCTAGTAGTTTTCAGAGTACATTATAATTGAAATAGTTGTCCCATCCTAATTTCAAAGAAATGTTAGCAAATGTTGAATGTCTATTTAAGTTGGAACTGTTTTAGACTTGAATATGATGTAACAATAGGTTGTAAAAGCTTCGACTTGAATATGATCATACAATTTTATTCCTCCAATTGATCTTTCTGTGTATGTACTAATTATATTTCCATGTTAGTTTTAATTATTTTATATTGACTGTTCTTTTTTTTATCGAAATTTATACCGAATGTTCGCATTTTGTTTCTTTACAACTTCACGTAAGTTTGAATACACTTGATCGGGATACAACAACAACTCATCTATCGCGATCGTCAAAATCGCTTGATTTCATAATGCCCATTTGCAACTTTGGTTTCTGAGTGAAAAGTTCATAAATTTACAAATTGTAACACCATTGTCTTACATCTGATCAAAAAACAAAAAGCTTACAAAACTCTAAGTCAAAAAGAAAGAAACCTATCTTATAAATTAGCTCAAATGCCCTTAATAAAACAATTACTAATATACAAGAACCTTCAGAGAACTTCAAAGCCAGCCACAAGAAGTCTGAGACAAGATTTGCAGAACTAATTAATTGCAGTAACCTAAAGAGCAAACCCTGCAACAAGAAGAACAATTACATTTGGCAAAATCCAGAAAGTACCGATAATCCACCGCAAGCACTACCACAATAGTGTTAACCAAAAAGAAATCTCTGCAATCATCATTAGCTACGGAAATACAGCCCAATGCTTGTTGAAAAACAACTCAATATTGTAAGAACACAGCCCCAATCTTGATAAACTTCAGAACATAATAGGTCCCAATCAAATGAGTTGTTCCACCTGCAAAAAAGAAACAGATAGCTACAATTTCTTTTCAAAAAAAACTTAACTAAATCTAAATCTTTCTTTTCCATAAAAATCATCATAAATTGAACTAAAACAGAAGTTAGGAGCTTCTCTAAAAATATGAGAAACGACAAACTGAATTTTTTTAATATAATTAAAACAAGCAATACATATCAATCTTAATTTTCACGGGATTTGCCAATCTCTTTTCTTGAATAAATTTACAACAGAAAATGAGTCACATTCCAGCCAAATATAAATAGTGTCAGATTACATAATTTATATAAACATAAATAGAAAAATATATTTTTGATATTAATGCATTATCATCTTTTATCTTTGAAATTGCCTCCTTCTCCTTTAAACTTCCATGCCCCACATACTGTAACATTAAAATGAACAATGAAAATCATTAGTTTTATCTCAATTCTCACTATCTTAGCATAACGAATGAAGAACTATAAAACAAAGCAACAAATACGTTGTAATCTGTCAATACCAATGCAATAGATTAAATATATGTTTAATTTTTGAACCACCACTAAATTCTCAACAAAAAATATAAATTTACCTCAATTTCATTAAAAGAATTTTGGGAGATAACTCCTAAACATAAACTCACATGTCTTTTGAAGCTCTTCATTATCATAAACTTTGTAGGCTTCTTCAGGAAATTTATTCAAATCAAAATTTCTCTCTTACGGTAAATTCAAATCAAAATCGTGTTCAATCTTCTTCTTTTCCTCATGTTCAATCTTCTTTTCCTCACTACCAGCGTTGATGTTTTCCTTCTTATTGAACTCCATTGTTGATGATTATTGAATTTGATAGTGTAAAGAAAATCGTGGTTCGTAGCCACGTGCTCTAATCCTCTGAGCTACAAGCCCCACCGAATAAAAACAACCAAAAGCTAACATGTTCATATAGATTGAATTATGTAGAAAGAGGAAGAGAAATTGAAATTTTGGAGAAACTAAGAGAATACAGAAATTTTTCATCGATGAAATAGGAAGAGTAATTGAAATATTTGGAAAAGTAAGAGAATACAGATTATGTTTAATAGGGTTAGTTTAGGTAAAAAGAAGGTTGAATTGTTAAAACGTCATTTATTTAGGAATATTTTGCACATTCCAGAACGACATTTAAATAGGAATGGAGGGAGTATCAAACCCCCCCCCCCCTCTGTTTCTACAACACGCGGTTGTTTTCTCTTTTTTCTAAGTGGTATCTATCATTTTTAGTGGTTTTAGATGGAGTTGTTATTTTAAAAACACCACCTAATTCATAACATAACGCATATATCAAAAAATATTTGAATTTCCTATGAACCCTAATTTTCTTTTCTTCTCTATTCCTAAAATTGAAAAGCCTTAATTCCTACAATGTCAAGTGGTTCTAACTCCCATGGATCATCAAGTCGATTATCGAGATACCATTGCAACAAACGTGGGTGTTCCAACAAACCTAATTATAATTATCAGGGAAGGGGCTCATTATGTCACTGCGATGGGTATGTTAGAGCTCCGATTTGGGTATCATGGATAGAAGAAAATCCAGGTATGAGGTTTTATAACAAGGCTGAGTTTGATTGTAGATTTTTTGACTGGGTTGATGACCCTTTTACCTATCGTTTGAAATAGGTAATCAATGAACTGTTAGATGAAATTGAAGAAATCGATAGGCGTAACGCAAGTTTTAGTATACAAGATGAACAAGACAAGAGGTGTGAAGCTTTTGTTGATAAATTTCACAAGGCAAAGTTGAAGTTAGCTAGAGAAAAGGGGAAAATGTACAAAAACAGATTCTTTGTTGTATGTGGTGCTTTTTGTGTAATATTGGTCCTTATAACTATATTTATTGCAGTTATAAGCAATGCTTGATGACATGCAGTGGTGTTATATTGAAATTATCTCTAATGAATGCAAAATTGTTATTCGGACATGCAGTGTTGCGCTTAGGGCTCACTTGGTTCATTTTAAAATACTTTTTCGGAAGTTAACTTCCCGGAAAGTAATTTCCTCCAAAGTAAACTCTCTGGAAAATACATTATCAATTGCTTGTTTCATTTTTTTTATATCTCATGAAGTGTGAAATTCATTTTAAATTATTTTTATTAATTTTTAAACTAAAAGACCTAAATATCCTCTTTTCTATAATGATCAAGAATTACACATTTTTATTATCAAACTCATCACACAAATATTTCAATACTACTTAACCATGTCGAATGAGAATATTGACATCAACGACCTAGCAATGGTCATTGTTCTAATAAATACAAACTTTCAATAATTGTGTCAAATGTCAATTTTTTTTCATATTTTCATTTACCCAATTTTCATTTTTTTTTATTTTTTCTATTTGCTAGTAAACTATTTACTTTAAACAACAGAAACACTACGAAAATATAAATGATCAATTAGCAAATTGTACAATGAATAAAAATAACATGACCATAAATACTTATATTTAAAGCACTACCGTTGTTATTATTATAATTGATACAGAAAAAAACAGTAAACTAAATATTATGTTATGAGTAAATAATATAGGATAGCAATACACTTAGCACATTAATTTTTCGAAAATCCTCTAGAAGACTGAAAAAATAGTTAGTTTCCAAAGGTTTAAGTACAATGTTTCTTCCTGATTTGATAATTTCTTCTTGAGTGAATCCTTATATTTTCAATAATTGTCCATTACACTCTGTTTGGATGGGGTGATTTGAAGTGTAAATAATGGAAGTGTAAGAAAGGGCATGTGTAGGAAAGGAAGGGAAGTGTAAATATTTACTTTTCCTTTGTTTGTGATGAGAATTATAAAAGAGTGAAAGGTAAAGGAAAGTTAAACACTCTAATTATAAAAATATCCATCTTTTGTTTATAAATTTAAGAAAACAATTAAAACTCCTCTGCAGCAAAATTTGTCAGTAAATAAAATAAAATATTTTTGTATAATAAAACTATATAAAATTAATAAATATGGCTAATTAATTTTTAGATAATCATTTTAAAGTAAATATATAGATTTATGCATTAAATTAGCAGTACCAATACATAAATATATGTAGATATATATATAATGTCATAAACGTTAATAATAGATATAAGTCTTAAACATCAATAATAAAATAGGTTCGAAACATCAATAATATATATTAGCTCATTTTATCATTTGGAACAATAACTCTTTGTGGAATTCTTGTGGACATCCTAGAAGAGCTCTTAACATCTCCGACTTTTGAATGAGAAAAAGATAAAATACACACCGACTTTGTTCGTCCACATTTAATTCAACCAAAAAGTTCTACAATTCATTTTCTGAAATTGGAAGTGTGATAGCTTTAACCAATTCAATTGTCGAACTTGAAATAGCTTGAGCAACATTATCAAGTCCTTCCTTCAAGGCTATAACTTCTTTATCAATTTTTCCCTTTTCATAACTTTTGTTCTTTGAAGATGATCCAGCTTCAACATTAACATTAGATTGTTCATGACCTTGAGTTGAAGCCCCCCGCATATACTCCTCAGCTGCATTAATATTTTCCAAAGTAATATTATTTTGAGAAACCATAAAATCAATACTATCAATTGTATCAGCTGGAAAATCAACAATGTTCTCTTCAACAACACTAGCCCTCTGCTTTCTCATTTCTGATGCTGTTTCGGCATGTTGACCTGTAGCTCTATCTTTTGCATAAAGCTCACATAACTTGTCAAAAATTCGGAATTTGTTTGCTCTCCCATTCAGCGGCTTCGGGTTTCACGTGAAAATGATAAAAATAATTAAAAAAATATGAATACATAAATATCACAAGTTATAATGTAAAAAACAATTGCGAGATACTGTTTAATAGTGATGTGTACCTGAATTAGTTGTTGCCAGAATTCAGGTTCTGTAATACCCCAGATATTTTTAGAATAATTAAGTTATGCCACGTGTAGTGAATTCCGATAAATTAAATTAAGAAGAATTTAATTTAATTGTATCAGGAATTTAGAATAAGTTTTATTAAGCAAATTAGCGGGATTTAAGGAAATAACTTAGAAAATTAATATAAAATAAATTATAAATCCCGAAATGGAATTTATTTCGCCAAGGTCCGCGAAATATTTAATAGTATTAATGGAAAAAATCTCGAGTCAATCGGAGACCGTTTAAAATTTGGACGCAGATAAGTTTTGGACTAAATTGCAACTTTTCAAAAGTTTCAAGGACTAAAGTACAATTTAGCCAATATATATATAAACCTTCAGATGAAGGAATCATCCATAATTCATTTCATCTCACTTCCATTCCTTCGTCGATTTCTTACAGTTCGTCGTTGGATTTCTTTTTCTCGTCCGTTTTTAACGTTCCATAGATCAAATCGATCATATTTCAATGGCAAATCACGGTAAGCTTGATGTTTTATCGTTTGGGTGGATGAATTTCATGATATATCAAGTTAAAGTTTTAGGCCACGGAACGGTTTTATCGTTTTAACGATTATAGGATTGAGCTATAGCGTTTTGAGTTTAGATTTTGAGTTTTCGATGTGATTAAGTGTTGTTTGGGTGTTGAGGATGCGAAATTCGGGTAGAAGCACGTCGGAATTGCGCCGGGGAGAAATCCTGGGGTTGTGCACGCGCACAGCCGGACTGTGCGCCCGCACAGCCGGACTGTGCGCCCGCACAGCCGGACTGTGCGCCCGCACAGTCCATGAATTGTGCGGGCGCAAAGTCCGCTGTGTGACCGCACAGGCTTACGCGCGCATGCATAGTGGATCGGACCACCGTTTCATTTCGAGAAATTTTCCGTATTTGCATTACACGATTGAAATCTATTAATTATTGATTAATTTGAGTCGTATAACCTAATGGGTTTAATTGAATATCGTTTCGGAAAAGAGATACGAATCGTAAACGAGTTAGATATCGTTTATCGAAATGTACACGTGAGAAGCACGATAATCGATAAGAGTAGTGTGTCGTGTCTCGAGTCTAGAGTCAATCTTAGAATAGGATTCTGATGTGATTCAATTGTTTTGAAATCATTTTAGATCCGACGAGGCAAGAGGCAGCTGGACCAGGAGCTCGGGAGGCTTGACATTTCTGAGCCTTGACGTATTTTTGGATAAGCTTTTTCTGTGAGTTTATATAATTTATTTTTAAAGTATTTATACAAGCAAATATTTTATATTGCTTTACATTTGAATTGAATGCTTTCAATATAATGTTTTGACATGAAATACGTATTTGATTGGTTTGAAACCAGTATTGATCTGATGGAACGTGCTACCTATTGGGCGGCAATAGGACTGCGTGATCACCAGTTTTTGATCTAATAAAGCTGTGAACTTGATTATGAATATGAATTTCGAAGTTGGATATATGAATGCAATACGAGCGAGAACTCGGTTAAAGTAACCCGAGCCCCGTATCTAGTGGGTTGGACCCACACTTTGGAATTAAGAGATTGGTCGCGACTGACGTGGTTGAGTCAGAATTGCTCCCGGGTCGAACCATTTGGTTCAATTTGATTTGATTATATACGATCGACATGCTTGAGGATTAGGTTTTCAATCATATCTTGTACTTGACTGCACGTGATTTGGATGCTATTGCATTGTTTTACATTTTATTTGAGTACTTATTAGTAAATATATGAACTCACTCAGTATATTCCCGTATACTGACCCCTCACAACTTTCCCTCTCGGGTGAAAGAAGTTTTGAAGCAGCGGACTTCTATCCTTGATCCAGAAGTCTGATATTTTTAACAGTATGTAAAGAAACAATACTTTACTCTTAAAGATGCAGTACATAGAAGTATGTACCTTTGCTGTGTCAAAGGATGTTTGTATTTATTACTCTGATGTTTTAAGCTTTTATAAATTTAATGCTTACTGCATTAGTACCGTTTGTGAATGCCAGAGGAAAATATTTAGCCTGGCATAATTTGAGGCATGACATGTGTATGAGTATTTTGTACATGATGTATGATGTCGTGAAAAATTACTTTACGTTTTTAGGCTTGCTACGGGTTTGGGAGCTACCACTCCCATTTCCTAGCGCAGGTCTCGGCCCATGGGATTTGGGTCGTGATAGGTTCAGCCGTGAACTTCTCAGTAATTGGATCCCAACCAAAACCACTCAAGCCATTTTTGAACAAGTCATAACATACAAACCAACCTCTTTTGATGTGTTTCATGCGATTTTGAATTTTATCTTTGTCAATAGGCTTGTCAGGAAATTTTTCTTTCAATTCTTTCAATATATTATCAAATGCATATGTGGTAAAAGATCTGCCAACTCTATTGTCCAATATATGTTGATGCAAATATGCATCCACAAGAACATCATCCATGGGTTTAGACCAATTCAATTGAACACTATCCTTAATAGAAGGCATCCTTTAAAACAAATTAAAAAATAAATAATATGTTTTAATTCTTGAAAAAAAAAATATAAAAATTCCATTGCATACATATAATAATTAATGTCATACATATAAATTCATATTGAGATACACAATCATAAAAAGATAAAAAAATATCAAGAAGAGTAATCAACCCACATAAATGCAGCTATATAATCTCTTATCAATTCCCCTCAACCTGTATCCTCATTTTCGTCTAAATTATTATTAGGCATTTCTTGCGCAGCACTACTATTTAAAAGTTTAGCATCAATTTCATCAAGTAGTTTCTCATCTGTATCCACACCAATCAAGTAGTTATGCAAGATACAACATACCAAAATAATTTCCTTTTGAGTTTCAACTCCATAATTAGGTTTTGTTGAACTTGCAATGATAGGAAACCACTTTTTAAGTACACCAAAAGCACATTCAATCGCATTTTGTAAAGAAGAATGTTGATGATTAAATAATTCGCGTGCGTTTTTTGTGGATTTCGGGAATACTCTTTTAAGTGATAACGTTCTCCTCTATATGGTGTAATAAGACCACTTTTCAACATAAATCCAGCATTAACATGATAGTATTTTCCTATAAAAAAGTATTTCTATTAGAAAATAATATCTAATAGACGATGTTCATTCAAATTATTCAAATGTTGCACCTTCCGGGATTTTAAGTGGACACTCTCTAGTTAATGCATTTTTCAATATCCTAGAGTCTGATACGGTTCCTTCCCATCCAGGTAAGACATACGTAAATTTCAAATCAAATGTACATGCAACCATTACATTTTGTGTAGGGTAATCCTTTCTACCACGATACTTAGGAGTCCCAATAGGAGAAACTTTAATACGAATATGTGTTCAATCAATAACTCCAATATAATCCTGATATTATAATTATTATTAGATATGATTAATTTTACATGTTTGTATGTAAATTTAAATTTAATAGTTTAAATTTAGAAAACTTTTTCATCTTATAGTAAGGATAAAATCGATGTTGTTGAAGATTACCGAGGGAATTTGAGACCCATCAGGTTGTTTGATAAATTTATCCTCCAACTCTATTAATAGCCATTAAGACATTATGAAAATGTCGACTAAAAGTCTCTCCGGATCGATAAAAAAAGAATCCAATTTCACGATTAGTGACATTATGCCCCAACAAATAAAGTGCCTTTGCTACTTGTTCTTCTACGCTTACTCGTAATGTTGGTCGAAGATCACCTTCTTTGACTTAAAGATCACATAATCCTATAAAAGCAGCAGGACCCATTCTTATAATGCTACGACCATAACTAGATGTAATCTGACTTAATAATTCCGACCTAACATTTTCTCCTTCTAATCTCACAACACAGGCAACTTTATTTTTAATTTCACGTTTTCACAATCCAAACCAATACGTGATAATACAAACTACTTTTGCTATCGATAGATGATGCACGCGTTGTAATTTCAATAAAGTTTTTTCTTCAATATTTTCGTCACCCATCTATTAATTATATCACAATAAAAATCATAATAAGCATAATATTTATTCCATAAAAAAATAAAAAAAATTATATAGATGTAAAATATAATACAATAAAATATCACAAATATAAAATAGAATTTACATAAACTCACACACAAATAATTTAGATTGAACATAAATCAAAATATATATTTTATTAGCTTATTGAAATTTTATTTTAATAAAAACTAAAAAAAATTATAGATTAAATTGATGAAAAATACAAACATATAAATGCATAAAATCATAATAAGACAACACTAACAATTTATTAAATAATCACAATAATAATTAATAAATAAGCATTTTTACTACAACTAAAAAATTAACAAAAGAAAATAAAAACATATCTTGTGAAGCTATAAAGAATGAACAATTGCAGAGAAAAGAAGAAACATGTCTGTTTCTTTCGGTACAACAATGAGTTATGCAAAGAAAATTAGTGGGTGAATGTGGTAGTTAGACTAAGGATAAAATTAAAATAAACATTAAATGTGTCATTAATAACTCTCTCTCTTTTTCTTACACCCCAATTTGGGGTGTAAGAAAAGTGAACAAAAATCAACGGGAAAAGTAAAACCTTATACGTCCCTTCCTTTTTTTTTTAAATATGTCTCTCAATCAAGGGTAAGTGGCTTCCTTCCCATTACTTCCTGTCCCTTTCCCTTGCTTACCCGTGAAACAAATAAAGCCTTAATGGCCATTCTTCTGTCCACTAATTCAGACTCATGCTTAAAACAATTAGCAAGCATTCTAATATGTTCTCCAACTGTTTTTATTACACTATCTAATTTATCCATATGTCCAGAAAATTCTCTATCCACTTCTACTGATTCATTTCTTCTTCTTTTATACCCCGTTGTTGAAGGTGGATTATTATCTACATTAGCAGAATGTGTTGATTGACTTTGGGTCAAAGAGGTTGTTACCTCCTCATCATTTATTGTTATTTTATGTAGTAAACGAGTCCCGATATTCATCGTCTTTATTAATTTCCTCAACGATATTAGCATAATTTTCTATAGCATCTCTAGTCGCTCGATCTTTTCCATATATACAATTTAAATCGTCATAATAAAGAAAAGGTTTGAATCGTAAACTTATTGCATTTGGATAACTCTTGAAAAAAATCCTTTATAAAATATGTAGGGTTAATTACATATAAAATCATCACCTTTACACGAATTCTCAAAAATAACACGACTTTTAAAATGTGTCAATTCAGGGCATCACCTTTCATTTCTTTTCAAAAACAACATGTACACATTTTTAGATAAAATTTTGCTGACTTGGACACCCGATAGGAGTGCCACGTGTCATGCCACGTCAGCAAAAACGACACTAAAAATGTGCCCATGTTATTTTTGAAAAGAAATGGAAGGTGGTGCCCTGAATAGCCACGTTTTAAAGGTCGAGTTATTTTTGCAATTTCGTGTAAAGGTGGTGATTTTATATGTAATTAACCTAAAAATATATTCATAAAAAATGTATTTTCCAAACATCATCATCACATATGACACATTTGTTGTTGGGATAATTATACAATGCGACAGTTGCGCCACGTCATTCGTGCAATAAACCAATGAGGCGTTATCCATGTGCAAATATATTATGATAAAAAAGGGTCAATTCCATAAAAAATCATGGCATTTGCACGAAATTTTATTTTAATCACGATTTTTAAAAGTTGCCATATAAAACCATGAACTTTTATTCTTTTCAAATCTATCCCAAATTAATTTTAGTATATTTTTGCTGACGTGGCAACCGGAATCCGGCTGATTTGAAAAAAAATGAAGGTAAAAATACACCGAAAAATAATCTGCTGCACACTTGAGCTGAAAAGGAGCTCAAATTTTTTGAAGTTTACCAGTTATCCAGAAGCATGCTCCAAGACTCCAATGATATCTTTCAGACCTTGACACTCCCTTCTCGTTGCTTTGGCAAATAAAACATTATCGTCGGCGAAAAACAAGTGATTAACCTTTGGAGCCCCTATACACAATTGACTGTCTAAAATCACCCCATTAACAAACTCGTTACGGAGAAGGGCAGAGAGACCTTCCATGCAGAACAAGCATAAGTACGGGGAGAAGGGGTCTCCTTGACGGAGGTCGCTCTGTGGCTGAAGCAAGCCGTAAGGAACACCATTTACCAGGAATGAGAATGTAATACCCCGAATATTTAAAATAAATTATATCGTGCCACGTGTTGTAATTTTTGACAAAAGTGGATTTGATATAATAATGTAGGAAATTTGGAATAATTTCCATTAAACAGAATTGTCGGGATTAAGAGATAATCGAGAGAAATTAATATAAAATAAAATATAAATCCCGAGTTAATAATTATTTTGCAAAAGTCCGCAAGATATTATGTAGTATCTATGGCAGAAGCTTCGAGTCAATCGGAGACTGTTTAAAATTTGAACGCGGATAAGTTTTGGACTAAATTGCAACTTTTGAAAAGTTCAAGGGCCAAATTGGAAATTTACCAATTAATTCTCGAGAATAGAAATTAGGATATTATTGATGAAAAATAATAATTTTAGATTAGTATTATTTATTTGGGTATAAATAATACGTATGTAATTGAGTTCAAGTGGATAATTAACCATTTGGTTAAAATAGAAAGTTTAAAAGAGAAATGGTTTAAGTTAAAGAAATGAAGGATTAAAAGAGTATATATATATGATGAGAAATGAAAGGAAGGATCCAGAATCAGATCATCTTCTTCCTTTCTTCAACGATTATAAACGTTCCTTCATACGATCTCAATTTCTCGTATGTTTTCGACGTTCTATAACTCGAATAGATCGTATTTCAGTGGCGAATCACGGTAAGCATGACGTTTTATCATTTGGATGGATGAATTTGATTATATACCGAGTTAAAGTTTTAAACCACGGAACAATTTTATCGTTTTAGCGATTTTGAGTTTGAATTCGGCGTTTCAAGCATGAATCTTGAGTTTTTGATATTATTGAGCGTTGTGGGATCGAGCTAGAACGTTTTAGCATGTTGGAAATGGCCCGGGGAGTGAACCCTGTGGCTCCACATCAGCAACCAACAAGTTGCACGAACGTGCAGACTGCTGCACGAACGTGCAGACTGCTGCACGAACGTGCAGCAAGTGATGCATGATCGTGCAGCACAGTAACTGCACGATCGTGCAGCGTACTGCACGTTCATGCCTCCGCCAAGAGGAATCTTTGAGGCGGGCTTTTTGGGGCCCTGACGCGACGCGAAAACTCGATTTTAGACAATTTCAAGTCGCGTATTTAATCTTGATTCGATTGAATTTCAAAACATAAACTAGGACGTTTAAAAAGGAAAGGGGATTAAGAGATTATCAAAGTTAAGAGTCGTATTTAGAATAAGATCGTGTTAACCTAAGTTTATAACTTAGGGTTTTAGTACTAAGTTTACGTTTATAAATTAAACGTACGTGTAACTTGAATAGGTGAGTGACGTACCGACGAGCTACCATGCCGACGAGCTTGAATAGCTATGAGATCGAATGACGCATGGAACCTACGTGATTGATTGACGATATCACAGTTTTTAGATAGCGGCATGAGTTGCATTTTACTTTCGCGTATTATTTATAAAAGCTATTTTCGTATATTATGATATATTGTTTTATTGATTGTTTTGAATATATGAATCTGGTGTACGATCTGAAGGAACCAACTACCTATTGGGTGTCAATAGGCTGTGTGGTCACCAGTATTTGAGTCAATCTAGTGTATCTAAATTGTTGTCGATAATATGAAAACGGTATGTGATATGTGATAAATATGGAAGTCGGAATATGAATGTAGATACGAGAGTGAACTCGGTTGAGGTATCCCGAGCCCCGTATCTAATGGGTTGAACTCAGTTGAGCTATCCCGAGGCCCACAACTTGGGATTAAGAGGTTGGTCGCGGCTAACGCGGTTAAGTTATCCCGGGGCCTGACAATTGGATATGAAATGATTCGATATGAAAATGATAAGAGTACAAAAGGTTAGGAGTTCAAGTTCAGGGTTTCGATCGGATCTATCGCTTGAGAACATTATATTATTTTTATATGTTTTGAGTATGCAATGTTATGATTCTTTTTATAATACCGTCGACGAAAAACATTATATTATTTTTATATGTTTTGAGTATCCGTTTGATTTCTACACCAATTACCATGAATGGAATTGGTCGTACTTATGACTAGAAACAGGGCAGTGAGGATATGAGATATCGCTTTGTAAGACCCTGGTTTCTACAGATCCTTTTGCAAACATTTCAGGAAAGAAATATGATCTTTTAATATTTATAATGATATCATCTAAAGAACTTTTCTGAAAACGTTTTATATATTGTATTTGCAAAACATTTATAGTAATTTTAGACTTGCTACGGGATTTGGAGCTACCACTCCCATTCCCTAGCGCTGGTCGCGGCTCAATAATTTGGATCATGATAAAGAAGGCGACCGAAGTGATACAAGCTAGAATAAGCTTCACAAACTCAAGCGGAAAACCCATTCTGACCATAATTCCCTCAATAAAACACCATTCAGCCCTGTTGTAAGCCTTGCTCACGTCGAGTTTAAGCGCGATGGAGCCCTCTTTTCCTTATGGCCATTTAACCATCGAATGGAATAACTCGAAAGCGATCAACGCATTGTCCATTATGAGTCTACTCGGCACAAATGCGCTCTGAGATTCGTGAATCAACGAAGGGAGGACTCTTTTAATCCGGTTTACAAGGACCTTGGCGATGAGTTTATACACCGCATTACATAAACTGATGGGACAGAGATCCTTCATCAACTCTGGATAAACTTTCTTGGGGATTAAAGTGAGAAAAGTATGGTTCAAATCCTTAGGCATCTCTCCTGAATGTAAAAATTAAGAACGCATCTCAACACATCTTTACCCAAAATATGCCAATAGGAATTATAAAATAGGATAGGCGTACCGTCAGGTGCCGGAGCCTTTAAAGTTCCCATTTGTTTAAGGGCCGGAAGGATTTCTTCTTCACCAAAAGGCAACTGCAGTTTAGTAACTTGATCATGGGACAGATGGGAATAAATGCAAGTAATAACCTCGTCAAGATTAGTAGGATTAGACGTGGAAACAGCTTCCGAAAGTATTCCGATATCACAACTGGGACAGCCTCCCCACTTCACCAGTTCCCTAGATCATCGCGAATTCTGTGTATAGTGTTAGTCTTTTTCCTGTTTGAAGCTTTTTTATAGAAGAATTTTGTGTTTCTGTCACCTTGTTTTAACCAATCAGCTCTAGATCGTTGCTTCCGCATCGTTTCTTCCTTTAAAAGAAACTCATCCAATTCAGTATTCAGATTGCAAATGTCATGACCTGCAACATCAAATATAGGCGCGTCTTGAAGGGTTTTAAGAGTCCCCATTTTATCTTTGATCCTTCGCCGAATGCTACCAATATTGTGGTACGCCCAAGATTTTAAGTTCTCGCCACACAAGGACAGCTTATTCATCAAACCAATCTGTCCACCATCACTGCTCCAAGCTTCTCGCGCAACCTCTTCACATTGCTCATGGGACATCCACATTTTCTCAAAACGGTAAGGCTTAGGGGCTTTAGGAACATGTTCATGCAGCATACTAACCATTATAGGACAATGGTCAGAATGCTGTTTTGCCATATGGACCTCTCTCCAACCCAAATACAACTCCTGCCACCTCTCGTTTGTAAAAAAATCCATCCAGCCAGGCTTGGACATTATGCTCCCCTAAACGCATATTCGACCAGGTAAAAGCGTTACCTTTGAATCCCAAATCATTAACCTCATAACCATCAATCGTATCACAAAAATCATTAATCTCTAAGGCCACCACCAGACTTCTCAGAGTGGAAAAGGCACATGTTGAAGTCACGACATAAAAGCAAAGGGCTTGTAACCCCCGAACAAACCTGTCTCATAAGATCACAAGTGTGACGCTTGTTGTTTGTTTCAGGCCATCCGCAAATCCCAATACCCATCCACTTGGCATTCACGACGTATCATTAACAAAGAAAGCAATATGATTGTTAGAGAATCCTTAAATGTCAACCTGAATGGATTTGTTCCAGAAAAGAACTAATCCACCTCCTACCAACGCAATCAACAGAAAAAAGAAATAAAAAATTGAAAATCCTCTTAATATTAACTAGCTCACTATCAACAAGCTTAGTCTCCATTAAAAAGAACAAATCCGGGAAATTATTATTAACAAAGAATTTTAGCGCACGCACCGTCCAAGGATTCCCCGCACCTTGGAGGTTCCAGATTAGGAGTTTCATTGCTTCCGGTGAGACTGCTCCGCAATCTCTGCCGATATCTCGATGTTTCCAAATTGATCCGATAATCCATCTCTAACCTTCTCTGAGGACAGATTTGTCGGCTCTTGTGTATCCTGAATAGAATTGTGATTCCGTTTGGAAGGAACCACTTTCCCCTCTCCACTTGTGTCCAATTTCTCCAATTGTCTATTTGTTTTCTATGGATTCCAGGTCTTTTTCTTCCCACCATTAACTAGTTGACTACTTGTTCGCCTGGAAATATTCCGGACTCGAATCTTTGAATTTATAATCGGGATCGGTTTGAGGTTTGATACTTTAACGAGCCTATGCAGATATTCACAGGGCTTGTTTGGTTAAAAACACTTAACCACGTGATCTAAAAGATAATAATCTGGGAGTCACGGACTCAAGCGAGATTAATACCGAAAACTACTCCTAAATTAAAACAATCCGGAGATTGCGGGATAAAAAGCACTGGGCTTGGTTTTTTATTGATTGATTTGTTGATACAAAAATAATAAAACTCTGAGCTATTTATAGCTCCCCATCATTAAGACTCCTAATTTAACTAGGACTAAGACTCTTAAAGTAAATCACTCCTATTGAACTACAAACTCCTAATAAAATAGAAAAAAGCAGTAATAAATAAGCTTCCGTTGGGCCTTAATCCCTGATAAGCCCACATGAAGTTCGATCCGGTAATTATTTGGGCCGGTGTAAACAATGCCCCCAACAAGTCTGAAATGTTTATCTTTTGGGCTTGTTCTCCCTTCTCAGTGCTTCCAAGCCCACTACTGAGGCCCAAGTCATTCGAAAAAACTTAAAGGGGTGCGCATCTATTGACCTTTCGGTACCCCCTTTAAGCCACGTCATCTCCAGCTGTTCTCCACGATGCCACATTTTGGCCCCACGACCTTTCGGCTTCCTCTGATTTTGTCATTTAACAAAAATACCATTTCATTTCATCACTCACCTACTCTCTCTGCATTTATCAAGCTTTCTCTCTCCTCAGCAACCTCGAGTAATTCACCAAGTCTCTTCTGGTAAGTTTTCGCCCTAGCTTCTTTCGTCTTTGATTCGCCTCTTTTAATCATTCGCCCAACTGAGAAATCTCCATTTACAGTTATCATGGCTGCCCCCAACGATACCATCGCCTCCCAAGTGACCGATAAGATTACTGAGATCCGTGCTGCAGCTCCGAATACCGACTTTCAGGTAATAATAAAAACTAGTGACAATCAAGAATGCGTCGGTCCAATTCTTGTCTCGCCCAGCCATCTGTGCGACATTGCTACCCCATTCCATGAAGAAGTACCACCTCGCTTTTCACTCCCTCATCAATCATCTATCTGGGTAAACACCATGTTCCGAAACTGGCCGACCGAACACAAAGGATACCAAGAATGGGTCACCAGACTAAAACCTCACTTCGGCCAACTATGGAAGGATATAGGCCTTTACGACATGATCAACCTCTGCAAGGCAAGCAGGCCGATAGCGAAGCACTACATTATGGGCGCTTCTCTCTTCTGGTCAACTGCCGTACATTGCTTCTGTTTTAAGTTCGGCATGATGACGGTCACTTTGTTGGACATGGCGGCCATTCTCAACATTCCAATCATCGGCGAGCGTATATCGCCCAATCTTGACGCCGAACTGCCCCCATTCAAACTGACAAAGGCTCAACGAAGCTACGGCCCCTTTATAAAACTGTTCATGGGCGAAGAACATTACAAGCCCGAGGTGAAGGAACACATTGCCTTCCTCGCCTTCTTCATAGCCAAGTTCGTCCTCTGTACCTCCTCCTTCAGAGTGACCACAGACTGCTTCACCCTGGCCGCTGCTCTTGCTGAAGGGCGAAAATGCAACATTGGGGAGTTCATGCTTGCCCACCTGTACCGAAGCCTGAATGAAATCGCCCCTCACGGCGAAAAGAGAACCTTTCAATGCCCAAGCGGGCCCCTGTGGGTGTTGCAATTGTGGCTGGCCTTATACTTCCCTGAGCTCTTTGAAGTCGGCCCTCAGATCAAAGCCGAACTTTGCGGCTACCAATTAATCGCCGCTGGTACTCGCCTGCCTCACGTGTTGGACGTATTGGAAGTTTTTACCAACTCCGTCAGAGCTTCGGCGTTGTTCTGCCCACTCCTCAACTTGAAGTATCTCCCTTCATGGCTCTTCGTCGCCTGGGATTGTGAAGATGCAGATGAGGCTAAAGCCGATCCGTGGGTGAAGCTAGGGGGACAATACTGGGGCAGTTCTCTAAAGTCGCGAAACCTTATCGCCGGTTTAGAATATAACCGTAGCAGCATCGAAGCCTATTGCCCCAACTATGTCGCCCGCCAATTCGGCTATTGTCAAGGAATTCCCTGTCCTTTGTTGATCTCCGTCAACAATCGCGGGACCTATAAACCGTCAATCGAAGATTACCCTGACCTTCAATTTATCCTTCGCCTTAACCGGGCTTATCTTCCCCCAATTTCTGAAATTTCTCGCCCTTCTATTTCCCCTTCCTGTACCTTAGAATATGAAAGCTGGTGGGCTTCAGTTATCGAGTCTTTCTTCGACCTCTCGTCCAAAGAAATACTAAGTCTTCATAATTTTCAATTACCTCCTTTATCTCGAAACCCTACTCATGCCGATCTGTTTCTTTTGCAGGCACCAAAACGCCCCCAATTCGAAGGTAATCTCTTTCATCTTTATGAAATAGCTAAATTCGAACGTTTTTATAAGTTTAAATACGACCCCCTAGATCGCCCTGGCATGAACCTTAGGATGCAGCGCCATAGGCGAATGACTAGGCATAAATACGATGAAAAAATGAAAAAGGTCTGGAAAGAACACTATGAAGGCAAGTATTCCTACGAATTCTATCTTGCCCATATTCGCCCAAAATTTAAATATAAAAGTCCACCAGTACCTAAAGTTAATATGTCTACACCCAACCCCATAAAACTTCCAAAGAAAAGGGTAAAAAAACGAAAACCCGAAATAACAAGTGAAGGTGTGACCTACACCGGCATCAGATGCCCATCTGATGCTGAGGCGATTAATGAACTTGTCCGAATTGGTTATGATATAATACCAGGTAAACAGGTCTTTTTACTTGAATTCCCCTAACGGTTTCGGCCATTATTCACCTGTTAATTCTGTTTTGTCTTTCAGTTGGCGTGCCTCGATGGGGCAAAGGGGACGTTTTTGACACCGATGGCGAAGGAGATATTGAAGCGAAGAAGGCGAGACACAAGCGCCCTGCCAAGAAGCCGTCTAAGAAAGAGCCGAAAGCGAAAAGGGCGAAGAAGGACACGACGGGGTCACGTATGTTTGACCCTATTCCTAAGGAAGCCCCGTCTCAGCCCAGCGCCCATTCTTCTTCCAGGGGCGATACAGAGACGGCCGACGAGCAGACCGGGGATGAAGGTCGTTCAATTCAACGGTCTTTATCCCAAAAGGCCCCTTCAGAAGCAACCCCTTCTGAGACAACCCCTACAGTATCTCAGATGCTGGCTTTTTCGCCGCTGCCGACGCTGCTATCGCCGCTGAGTTCGTCTCTGGCCAATCTACCAGCGCGCCTTGATGCCCAAAAGACTAAGGTAACCCTTATTGATTATTTATCATTATAATAGTAAATCCGCAGCTGATATTTTATTGTGGCAAAACTTGGCAGATCCCTGATGACACACCTGCCGATCAGGACGATGTGGCAGCTAAGGCGGCGGCGTTCCTGGATTCTGATAGCGACGAAGACAATTCGCCCCTCCCAGAGAGTGAGATGCGCGAAGTGACTAGCAGTTCTACCGAGAACTGGGGCGATCATCTGGACGTCATTGCTGAGCTGAAGTCCCAAGGCACTGCTCTTTTTAAATCGCCCAAGGATCTCGAGCGGCTTCAGAAGTCGGCAACTGCCTTGGCCGATGCTCCTCCAGAAGTTCTCAGTGAGAAAGCTCGAGGTGCAATGGTCAAGCTCTCTGCGTCGCTCCCAGCTTTCCGGGCGATCTATGCTGAATCGACCAATATACAGTCCAACTATGATGAGCTGATCGCCCAGGAGAATGCTGCCAAGGAAAAGCTGGAAGGGTTGAAGGTGAACGTGAAATCGGCTGTCTCAACCCTTAAATCTCGCCGCGATAATGCCAAGGATTTGAAGGCCAAAGTCGCCGCCTTGAAGCTGGAGCTGGAAAACGAAGAGAAAGCCATTGCCGAGCTTGAAGTGTTGATGGACAAAGACCTTCTTGAAGGTGTTGGTGTAAAGAAAAATCGAAGCGAGCTGAAGCAGGGCCTTGCCAATCTGAAGCCTAAGGTAGCTGAAGCTCGTACCCAATTCAACACCCTTCGCAGCGAGCTGGGCGACATATTCAGTCATTTTTAACTTCTAAGTTCAGAACAATCTTATAATTTTGTATTTTTATGTTAGTTCCGAATATTAGTGCTATTTGATCGGCCTGGGGGCCGTATCTTGCTTTTGCTGCAATTTTAGACTTTATTCGGCCACAGAGCCGAAAGTTTTACCTTCTATTCGCATCTTGTTTGATTATTTTCATGTTATCGGCCTATAGTTAGTCCGATCCGAAATAACGTTTATATTTAAAAAATAATTACATGTTGAGAAAAACGGAGAACCCGTTGAAAAAACTCAATCAGTGCGAAAACGCCGAATTCCTAAGTGGTACGATCAAATAATCGGCGATTAAAAATAATTGTAACGTTCCAGGATGCTTGCAAATTTACAAACAGCACTACTCTTCGTCGGCTCCAAATAACCGACGGTCTACGCCCTCCCAACAGCTAGGAACGTATTTTTTCAGGAACTGACCGTTGATCGCCCTGTCGTGTTCTTCCCCATCAATATCTGCCAACAAGTAAGCACCGCCTGTTAACTTGTTGACCACGACAAAGGGTCCTTCCCAGTTCGGGCTCCATTTGCCAAGCCGAGTGTCTTTGTGGCCGATAGGCAAGACCGCTTTCCACACTATATCGCCCACGAAAAAAGCTTTTCGTTTTACCCGTTTGTTGTAAGCTCTCTCGACCCTTCTTTTCTGAGCTTCTAGGTGATCTAACGCCGTTAAACGTTCTTCGTCAAGGTCCAGAGAATCTATCACCATCTTGTCGAAGTAATCTTCTTTGGACAATTCGCATTGGTATCTGCGGCGAGTAGACGTGACGGTTAGCTCCATTGGCAACATCGCATCGTAGCCGTAAACCAGTCTGAAGGGTGAAGTTCCGGTAGCCGACTTCTGGCTGGTTCTATTCGCCCAAACAGCTTCTGACAGAAGCATATGCCATTGCCTTGGGTTTTCTTCAATCATCTTTTGAACTATGAGCTTGATAGCTTTGTTCGTGGCTTCGGCCTGTCCGTTGGCCTGGGCGTAGTACGGTGTTGAGTGTAACAATTTTATCCCCATTTGGGAGGCCCACCAATTGATGTCGCTTCCCGTGAACATCGTCCCTTGATCTGTGGTTATGGACTCGGGCAGGCCATGTCGGTGGACGATGTATTCTTTGAAGAACTTGATCACCGCTTCTTGTGTCGGCGACTTCAAAGGTTTAGCTTCGACCCACTTGGTGAAGTAGCAAGTGGCTATAATCACAAAAGCATGACCATCAGACGAGCCGGGGTATACTTTCCCTATCAGGTCGACCGCCCATCCTCTGAATGGCCAAGGCTTGATGATGGAGTGCAGGTCTTCGGCCGGGACGTGTTGTATTGGGCCGAATTTCTGACAGGCTTCGCAACCTTTGGCATATCTTATGCAGTCTTGTTCCATTTTCGGCCAATAAAAGCCGTATTTATGGATGAGCCACCTCATTCTGGGACCCGCCTGGTGGGCGCCTGCTATCCCTTCGTGTACCTCGGCCATAGCAAGCATCACCTCTTTCGGACCGATGCATCTGAAGAGTAGCCCTTCAAAGCCCTTCTTATATAGTTCGCCGGCTAAGACCACGTAATTAAGGGCTAACGTCCTCAACCTCCTATTCGTGGCGTCTGGTTTTTCGAACCACTTCAGGAGCTCGTCCCTCCAATCTTGGGTGACGTCCAGCTGGTAAACCGAGAACTGTCTTTCGTCGATCGTGATGCCCCCGGTGTGGAGATTTGGTGTTTCCCTCTCTATGGCGTCGAATTCTCGGTTTACCTTGTAACCGCTTCCGTGCTGAGCTAGGTCGTTTGCAACACCGTTATCGGCCCTCTCCGTGTATTCTATTCTCGTGTCTTGGAAGCCTTCGATCAGGTGTTTCGCCTTGTTGCAATACCTCACCAATAGTTCGGACTCGCATTTAAATTCTCCTGTCACTTGTTTAATGACTAGCAAAGAATCTCCTTTTACACTGATCGCCCTCGCCCCTAGCTCGGCTAAAATCTCAAAACCGAATATGAGGGCTTCATATTCCGCTTGATTGTTGGTACATTCGAACTGGAGTCTGAATGATAGCTGGTAGGATGCCCCCAAGGGTGTGACGATGTGTACTCCCGCGCCTGCCCCCTGGCTTGTCCTGGATCCGTCGAACCACATCTTCCACACGGCGATGTCGAAGGACGTGATGTCTACTCGACCAGGTGTCTCTTCCTTGAGGGTAATACCAGGGTGATCGGCCAAGAAGTCTGCCAATACTTGTCCTTTTACTGCTCTTTGAGGAACGTACACCAATGTAAACTCGGACATTGCAATCGCCCACTTTCCAATTCGATTCCTCAGGTATGGCTTCGATAAGAAATACTTAATGATATCGGTCTGGGATAATACATACACAACGACCGGCAACATATAGTATCGCAGCTTGCAGCACGTGAAGTACAGGCATAGACACATTTTCTCTATGTCGGTATAACGAATCTCTGTGTCCGTCAATCCTCGGCTTAAGTAGTAGACTGCTCTTTCGACCCCATCGTCCTCTTGGGCGAGCATACATCCTAGGGATTCGTGCGCAGCCGATAGGTATAGCAACAACGGCTTATTCGGCTTTGGAGGGGTCATGACCGGCGGTTTCGCCAAGTAACCTTTCAAATCGTCAAACACCCTCTGTTGCTCGTCCGTCCATATCCACTCGTCGGTCTCTCTTCCCCTCAGCAAAACACTCCAGCTGCGAAGTCGGCCTGCTGTGTTTGCTATGAATCTTCTTAAAAAATTGATTTGACCGATGAGCCTCTGGAGCTGCTTCTTGGTTTTGGGTGGTTCAGCATTGATAATCGCCTTGGCTTTGTTCTTATCTATTTCTACTCCCCGCTGGTGAACCAAGAAACCCAAGAAATTTCCAGCCGAAACGCCGAACGCGCATTTCAGAGGATTCATTTTTAACCCATTACGTCGTATACGCTCGAAACCTTTCCGGAGATCGGCCAAATGAACTTCGCCGGTGTTTGATTTGATTACGACGTCGTTGATGTAGACCTCAAGGCATTCAAGGCCTCTGAACATCTTGTTCATCGCCCTCTGATATGTTGCCCCTGCGTTTTTCAAGCCAAAAGGCATCACGACCCATTCGTACGCTCCGATCGGCCCGGGGCATCTAAAAGCCGTTTTGGAGATGTCCTCCTTGCTGATTGGAACTTGGTTGTACCCAGAGTGAGCATCGAGGAAACTGAGTATCGTGTGTCCAGCTGCCCTGTCAATCAGCATATCGGCCACGGGCATTGGGTATTCGTCCTTGGGCGTGGCTAGGTTTAGGTTCCGAAAATCAACGCATACTCGTAGCTTCCCGTTTTTCTTCATTACTGGTACGATGTTAGAGAGCCATTCGGTGTATTGGGCTTCCCGAATAAACTTGGCATCTTCCAGCCGCTTAATCTCATCTTGTATGAGAGTATCCACTTCCCTGGACATTCGCCGGGAAGGTTGCCGAAATGGCCGAAATCCACTCTTTAATGGAAGCTTATGTTCGGCGATATCAGGATCAAGGCCCGACATTTCCGCGTACGACCAGGCAAAACAGTCGCGGAACTCAGTGAGTAGGGCGATCAGTTGCTCTTTGAATCCTTCGTCCAGTCCTGCGTTGATGTATATGGGTTTAGGCGATTCATCCGTCCCCAGATTGATTTCGAGGAGATCGTCCTGTACTTGGGCGGGATCATCTTCTAACTTCCCGGTTGCCAATCGTATGTCCCCAATCCGCAGCGATCCTGTTGGGTCTTGCTCCTGGTCCTCATAGATGCATTCGGCCGAATCAATATCGTACAGGGAGGCTAACTGTCTAATTTTCTCCCTCAATTCTTTATGCCGTGCTATCATTTTGAATCTTTGAGGATGGTGGATCGGCCTTTGCCCCCAAGGGTCACTGATACCGGCCGATCCGAGTTAACAAGTGTAATACCCCGTAAGTTCAGGTGCCGTTTAGTGCAACGTGTCCGGCAGAAAAGGACCGGAGTTGCAAAGATAAAGATATGGGATATTAAAGAAAAGGATAATATGGAGTAAGACGTATATGTTTGAAGATTAGAATAAGAAAATAAGGAAAAATATCAAGAAAAGTTACAAACTAGAGTTCAGGGACTAAAGTGGTAATTTAACCAGTTAAGTCCGAAAATAGAATTATTTCGCCAAGGTCCGCGAAATGTTTTATAGTATTGGTGGTAAAAGTTTCAGGTCAATCGGAGACCTTTTAAAATTTGGACGCGGATTCATTTTGGGCTAAATTGTCAATTTTGAAGAGTTCAAGGACCAAAGTGCAAATTAGCCAATTTAGCCTCGAGAATAGCAATCGGAAGATTATCGACGAGAATAGTTATATTTGGAGTAGTATTATTTATCTGGATATAAATAATACGTAGATATTCGAGTTTAAGTGAATAATTAATCGTTCGGTTAAAATTGAAAGTTTAAAAGAGAAATGATTTAAGTTAAAGAAATGAAGGATTAAAGTGGCAAATT
Source organism: Mercurialis annua (assembly GCF_937616625.2). Taxonomy (NCBI): domain Eukaryota; kingdom Viridiplantae; phylum Streptophyta; class Magnoliopsida; order Malpighiales; family Euphorbiaceae; genus Mercurialis; species Mercurialis annua. The sequence goes on from NC_065575.1 coordinate 33,386,311, forward strand.
TTCCAAACTATATATGTTTCCTTAAGAATAAGGAAAGGGGAGAAGGATCAGATGATCCAGAGAAAAGGAAAACGACGATTATCGTCGATCCGCCGCCGTTTCGCCGTTTCTCGCCCAAATCACGAGTTCTTTATATCGATTCGTTCAGAATTCGATTCTCTATCATCTTTAAGCTTCAAAACGAGGTAAGCTTGACGTTTTGGTTTAGGATTTCGAGCGGTTTTACCGTTTTAATGATTTTGAGTTTGAATTCGACGTTTTAAGCTTGAATCTTGAGTTTTAGATGTTATTAAGCGTTACGGAACGATTTAGCATGTCGTAGCATGTCGGAAATGGCCCGGGGAATGAACCCCGGGGATGCACATCGTGCAGCTAAAGGCTGCACGAACGTGCAGCAGTCTGCACGACTGCTGCACGAACGTGTAGCTAGTGCTACACGATCGTGCAGCACAGCAACTGCACGATCGTGCAGCGTACTGCACGAACGTGTAGCTAGTGCTACACGATCGTGCAGCACAGCAACTGCACGATCGTGCAGCGTACTGCACGAACGTGCAGTACACTGCTGCACGAACGTGCAGTCCCTCGTTAGCGGGAATCGACGATTTTGGCTTCCAGAGCCCTGACGCGACGCAGAAACTCGATTTCAGACAATTTCAAGTCGTGTAATCAATCGTGATTTGATTGAATATCAAAACGTAAACTAGGACGTTTAAAAGAGAAATATGATTAAGAGATTACTAAAGTTAAAAGTCGTATTTGAACTACGATTATATTAACCTAAGTTTATAACTTAGAGTTTTGATATTAAGCCTACGTTTATGAATTAAACGTACGTATGATTTGAATAGGAAGTGGATACATCGACGAGGTACGAGATCGACGAGCTGGAATAGTTAAAAGAGTGAATGACGTGTGGAGCTTACGTTTGGATATAAGGAATAGCGATCGTTGTGAGTTAAACTTTACTTTGAGTATTATTACGCAATAGATAGTTTTTATATTATAAATATAATATTAAACTACATCGCATGCTATAGTATTTTATCGATAGAAATGAATTTGTACATCGTATTATCGAATATATATAGATTGTGAAAACTAGTATATGATCCGGGGGAAACAAGCTACCTATTGGGTGTCAATAGGCTGTGTGATCACCAGCGTCCGGGTAAGTCATAGATAGAGATTTCATGGGTCGTATATCATACTTGTTTGTGCATGCGATACAGAGCCTATCTGGTTGAACTACCCCGGGGCCTGTATCTGCGAGTCGGCTGGTTGAACTATCCCGGACTCATATCGATCGATCGTTAGATGTTGTGATAATGTTCATTATGCATACTAAGATATTAGGGTTTCGATCGGATCAAATGCTTGAAGTATAATATGTTTGTATATATGTGTTTTGTTTTAAATGCGATGTTATTTTCTATAATACCTTAGTAATGTGTTTTCTCACTCAGTATTTCCCCAAATACTGACCCCTCACATTGATGTTTTTCAGGTGTATAGAGTCGGATCAGACAGACCATTTTTGGTGTGCTGGGTACAAGTCCCCTTGGTGCTGCAGTAGTATACGTGTGACGAGTCTTAGCCTAGTATAGTTAGGTCTTATAGGTTGTGTACGTATTTAATGTTTGTTTGATGTGATGTCTTTTGGTTGTCAGTTTTGTATTGATCGATAGACGGGCTAGTACGTACAAGTTACGGAAGTGAGATACCCACTATGGTTGTATCGATGGTGTGATATATATGATGTACGTTATGATTGTAAACGTGTCTTCTTATTACATGTTTATAGGATAGTTGTGTTTGCGTTTCCGCGAAAAAGTTAGAGTGGTTTTAGGCTTGCTACGGGTTTCGGAGCTACCACTCCCATTCCCTAGCGCCGGTCTCGGCTCAATAATTTGGGTCGTGACAACAAGCAAGCGAGGAACGCTCGTTTCTCCTTTCGAACTAAGGGATTGTATGTTACGCACCTCTTCATCGTATAAACGTGCTTCGAGTACGTTATGGTCCTCGCCGAAGGGGTTGGGGTCACCCTGCACAACTTCGGCCTCGCCGTCATCTCGCCATATGAAGAGCATCTGATGCATAGTTGAGGGTATACACATGTTGGAGTGTATCCAATCGCGGCCGAGCAAAATGTTGTAGTTGCTCCGGGCGTTGACCACGAAAAACCCTTCTTCGGTTTCTACTCGCCCTACCTTAATTCTGAGGGTAATGTACCCCTCGGCCGGCGTCTCGCCCCCTGCGAAGTCAGTCATGTAAACGTCGGTTGGGTCAAGCTGATCCCGAGTTATGCCCAATTTTTTGAGCATTTTCGCCGGTAGTATGTTGACGCCAGCCCCGTTGTCGATGAGGACTCTGTTAATCGACACCCCGTTTAGATCGGCCTTGATGTATAGCGGCCGAATATGCCTGGTCATCCTTGTTGGAGGTTTACTGAGGGATACTACCGCGGTATCATCGGCGCTATCTCCTTCTGGTACGATTACATCGCCTTCCAACGTTGCCTTCTGCCCTGGTTTACTTCTGTATGAGTTGGGAAGCGTGACCACTTTCACTCCGTATTCGTCCCTTACCACCGGGACCCAGGCTTTCAACATGCCTTTCTTGTGCGAAACGATTACCTCGCGGTCTTTGGGCAATCTTGCTTTAAGCTGGCCATCGTGGTGCGATACCAGTACGTCCTTGTAGGACGATCGGCCGCTGGAATCTTTGTCATCCTTGTGAACTACTGCCGCAGCAGACACATCGGCCGTTTGTTTTTCGCTTTTTGGCATCCATACCTTCCTTACCTTGGCATTTCGCCTATCAGGTGATTTGGCGTCTGCGTCGGCCTGGTTCCTTGCCCCCAGTCTCTCGGTTATTGGCCTACTTCCGTGCTGCCCTCTGGGAGCCGAATCTGCCCCGTGATTCGCCCGCGACTCTTGTCGCAGCCTTTGCATTCGCCTCTTCTGGGTTTTCGTCATACGAGGGGTCTCCTCCGTTGGCCGAAATATCCTCTTGAATACATTAGTGGCAGGCCTCCGTTGTGGCTCATGCCTCTGCCACTGTTCTGTGGGCGATTTCGGTTTAAAGGTCTTGGGATGCTTCCTCGTGTTATCGCTTCCCTTGACTTTAAAACACGTACTGCATGATGGGCACGTCATATCTGCGGTAGGCGAGTTATATCGCTTCCTCTTCTGTTGTTGGGGTTGCCCTTTTTCTCCTCGCCACTTTGAACCGTCGGTCTCTACTCTCGGCTTGGGTCTTCTTGGATTCCACTTACTTCGTATCTGCCCTTGCTCTAGGTAGCTATCAAAGTGAGGCCGAACTGTGTTAATAGACACGTATTTGGCATCGGCCTCTTTCTTTGTTGGGAACAAGAGTTTCCCTTCGTTAATCGCCTTCTGAACCACGTTTCTGAAGTTTACGCAATTGTTCGTGCTGTGCCTCCAGGAGTTATGGTACTTGCAATAATCCTTACCGACTAGCTCTTCCGACGGTGGAATCGTATGACCTTCGCTTAGGGCGATCTGCCCATCCTTCAATAGGGCATCGAATATATCGTCGGCTTTAGTCAGGTCGAATGAATACTCTTTTTGTACCACCGCGGTCTTATTCCTTTTAACAAAGCCGGGCTTTCGCAAGGCCGAACATTCCAGGGGTTTCGTTCCCAAAAATTCGGCCATGTTGACTTCATCCTCGGAACCACTATCTTCGCTATCGGACACCACGGCCACGTCAAGCTGTTCTTTGTAATAGGTCCCTTTAGATGCGCCTCTCCTCTGTTCTTTCTCCTGGAGGAGTCTTTCGTAGCTCGTCACCCTGTTTGTTAGCTCGAACAAGTCCCGAAACCTGTGGCCCTCGAAATGCTCCCTCATGGCGAAACTCATTCCTCTTACCACCATCGGTACGCAATCGGCCTCTGACATTTTGGTGGAGCACCTAGTCCTGAGGTTTCTAAATCGGCCGATATACTTCTCTGCCGACTCACTTGGTAGCTGTGAGATTCGGGCGAGGTCAGCCAGGGTGACATCAGGTGGTGCCCTGTAAAACTCTTCATGGAAGAGGATTTCGAGGTCCTTCCATGTGTCCACCGAATTGGGCGACAATCTAGAGTACCATGTGAACGCCATTTTTGTCAAAGAGCTGGCGAAAAGCCGGAGCTTCCAGAAATCATGAGCGGCAGCTTCGCCGCATTGGGCTGAAAACCGGGCGACATGTTCAACCGTAGATTGGCCCTTTTCCTCGCCCGAAAACAAACTAAACTCAGGCACTTTATACCCCCTTGGGAAAGGGTATAATTTGTCGATCCAGTCCGGATACGGTTTCATGTACGATGGGCGAGGCATAGGTCGCAGGTCCACCCCGAGCCTTTCTAGCATGTCCACGAGTTGTCCTTGATTGTATATGCTCGGATCGCCTCCCTCGGAGTACGATCGTTCGCCCGTGTTGGGCTCCTGGGTGTTGGCTCCAGTAACTCCCCCTTGTGGTCTAGTCTCGCCTTGTGGGTTGGACGAGCTTGCTCCCGGGTGATCGGCCCTTCCTGAGAACTCGGCCTCGTTCCTTGTTAAGAGTTTAACGGAACCATATGTATACCCCATCTTATTGGGTTGTTGTTCGGCCGAACCACCTGGTTGACCAAAACGGCTCGGTGTTTGGTTCTGTTCGGCCCTCCTGTATCCTTGATCGGCCGCGGATTGCCCAGAAAATAATCGCCCTAGGTTTTCCATTGCCTTATTGAGGCCATCTAAGTTCCCTTGGATCTGCCTCTGGACCGACGTTTGGTCGGCCATGATGTTCCTCATCACTTCGGACATCTGATGCATAGCACCGTCGAACATTTGCTTGTTCTCTTGCGCTATTTCGCCCCTCATGGCCGAGAAGTCGGCCTGTGATAAAGAAGGGCGAGAGGGAGGAAGCTGGCGCGAGTAGTCTATCATGTCATCGGTCGCGTCGTCGACCTTGTCCTTAGGTAGGCTCCCCTCGGTGTCCGTTGTATTCGGCACCTTGCTTGACTGGTTCACCTGTTTATCCTTGGCCATGGTTTCTGATCTATCCGAATCTGATTCGTCTACTATGTCACCTTCCTTCCGTTGTTGTCGGCGTATGGACCGAGCGTGCCTGGAATCGTCCTTAAAGTCCGTTTTTGTGCTAACCATAAACTGTTCCCCAGTGGAGTCGCCAAAAGAGGTTCGCCTGGAAATATTCCGGACTCGAATCTTTGAATTTATAATCGGGATCGGTTTGAGGTTTGATACTTTAACGAGCCTATGCAGATATTCACAGGGCTTGTTTGGTTAAAAACACTTAACCACGTGATCTAAAAGATAATAATCTGGGAGTCACGGACTCAAGCGAGATTAATACCGAAAACTACTCCTAAATTAAAACAATCCGGAGATTGCGGGATAAAAAGCACTGGGCTTGGTTTTTTATTGATTGATTTGTTGATACAAAAATAATAAAACTCTGAGCTATTTATAGCTCCCCATCATTAAGACTCCTAATTTAACTAGGACTAAGACTCTGAAAGTAAATCACTCCTATTGAACTACAAACTCCTAATAAAATAGAAAAAAGCAGTAATAAATAAGCTTCCGTTGGGCCTTAATCCCTGATAAGCCCACATGAAGTTCGATCCGGTAATTATTTGGGCCGGTGTAAACACTACTATCCTTTAAGTTGTTGCTACTGATCTGTTTTTTCCTCATAGCCATATTCACAATACCCTGGCTGATATTAACTTCAATGAAGCCCTCCAAATTCCCCTCCAACTCGGTAGTGTCAACGTTGGTTGCGTGGACATCAACAGCAGCATGCACCACGTCCCATCCTTTCCTTGACTGAATCACCTCATTAGCTTCTCCTTCCTCCTCATGGGCTTCGTCAAAACCAAAGAGGTTACGTCTAGTTGTCTCCCTATCAGTGTTTTGAGATGAAATGGAAATTGGCTGCCCTTCATAGTTTTTGTACCCGCCCTCATATGACAACCTGCTGCCCATCAATTTCCTCCTCCGCGGTGTAGCTCGTAAGCCAGGTCCATGCGGCCATTCTGAGACATCCGTTTCTTCCGGTTTAACGTCACATTCTATTTTCAGATGATCAAGCATCTCACACCAGTAACAGAAATTTTGAAATCGCTCATATTTGAAGGAAATCCAACAAAGTTCACCCAGTGGATTGATAACTTTCAGCCCTCTTTTAGCCCTCTCATAAGAGGCTTACTAGTGTCAAGATAAACACGAATTCTGCTATAATGGCTCCACTCTTTCCTTTCTTCTATCATAGTTCAGTGTTTAGTTTAGACAAAATAATTTAAGTAAGAATTGACATAGGAGGAAGCGAGCACTATACCAATGGAAAAAAAATGCCAGATGCATTGTAAAGAGTTTAATATTTTTTTTTGAAAGAGTAAAGAGTTTAATATTAGTGTCAGAATTTTTCTTTATAGTTCAAATTTAATTTTTAGTAATAAAAGTATTAAACCATGAAAGGATAATGATGTCTAAATTTTAAAAGTTGCTCTGGTCCTATCAAAACTTGGTGTGGAAATATCGCCACCCTTTTTGTAATCACCCCAAAGAGTAATTATGTGAACATTGAGATTGGACCACAAATCCAAGTGTAGAGCCCGATTGTGTATCGGAGCAAAACATGAGGAGCAATGAGGGTTTGTGTTAACAAATTGATTTCCATGGAAGCGGGAACTGTAACTATCCTCCCCACTCCCATTCTCTTCAACTCCAAATGCAAGTTTCCTCCCCGCAATTTCCGCTGCTTCGTTTCCTCAAATTCTGATTCAAATAATGCCCAAATTAAGGGACACTATTATAGAGGACCCAAGCCTAACAGAAATTTTGTCGCTGATTGGGTTAAGAACAACGACTCCACCGTTCGAACCTTGCCCATTTACGTCGGCGCCGCTTCTCTCTTGGCTGTTCTCATCAATCGCGCCGCTTCTGGCATTGCTCCTGTTGCCGATGCCAGTAGGTATATGGAATCAATTCTATGTCCGTCGCTTTAATTCCATTACATTGCTGCTTTACTAAGGGCCTGTTTGTATCAATTCTCGTGTAGAACTCATTTCATTTCATTTCTAAATATGAGTTTAATTTGAAAAGCGTTTGACAATGAACTTTTATATTTGTTTTTTTGAATTTTAAATATGAAATTATTTTTAAATGAAATGGAATAAATTGAATATTGTATTTTGAGTGTAAATACAAATTTAAATTGTGAAAATTCATTTGAACCAAACACGTATTTTGTAGAAATTCAGTTAAATTCCATAAAAACTGTGAAATTCATTTGAAGCAAACAGACCCTAAGTGAAATTTAGGTGGTTAATTTGATGTTTTTGGAGTAATTTTAGGAAGATGTTGATGGTACATTTTTGTTTTGGAAGTTCACAGTCTAGAGCTGATTTGTTGACACTTGGATTGGCCGTTACTAATATTTTAGCTGGTTTGGTGTGGCTCACCATCAAGCCAAAGACTATTTATCCAGTGAGTTCTATGCAAATGTACTAGTGTATGTATTGGAGCTTATTAATGTTGATTGCAGAAATTTACATTTCTTTTTGTTTTTAGGTAAATCCTCAAGGCGTGGACTGTCAAATTCTATTCCCGGATCTGCCTCGCTATGTGGTTTCTGAGTTACTTTGGTAATTGTTCTTGTTGTTTGCTTTTCTGCTTGCTTTATCATAGTTAGTTAATGAGTAAGCTTTTAAAAATGATGCAGCTGAATTGTCCTGTCGTGTTTGGGAAATTTTAATGAAATGAGTTGCCAATTGGTTGCTCAAATTTTGTTGAATACATTTATTGCGTGACCGTCTTAAGATTTTCTTAAGCTTTAAGATGTTATTGGTTGCCTTATTGGCTAATATTTTTCATTTTTGGAATATGTTCTAAAAAAGGAATCATTATGACACTAAATTTTTGATGTAGTAAATTCATGATCTTAGGGTATGGGAATCTCTGTCGGCTGTCACGTGCTGCAGGTCTTTAGTTGTTGTTTATGATTGCATCTGTTTTCTACAAATTGGTATGGCTGTTGAATCGTCTAATAAGGGTGAAGTGCTATCCGTGGATACTGCCAAATTGATGCAAGGATCACTTGTTCAAGCTGTTAAGAAATCAGGAGCTCGTAAGTAGTAGCGTGTTATGTAGGGTTTCATATTTTAAGTCTTTCGCATTGCCCCCTCCTTCACTGTTTGAAGATTTACTTGCGGAAAATTAGTTTAGAAAAGATGACCAAAAGTTGTTCTTTTTGTAGAGAGCTATTTGGCAAACCTCTCGCTCTATCCCGGGAGGTCTGAGCTGCCATTTTTTCCTTCAAATACACAGGTAATTGTGCTTAAATTTTTCCTTAAAATGTATTAGCTAACATTCTTTTCTTCTTTGCTTAAAGTATATGATTTTATTCAAAGTATATTATTCCATTGAGAAGGAGAACGTGGCATACCAAGTATGATGAATATTTAAATAGATTTTTTCTCTCATTATTCTTATGCGCCCTTTTAAAATTTCAAATTATCGCAAGATGTTGTTGTTAATAACAGAAGTTCTACTGTCAAAATATTTCGTTCATGTTTTTCCTTTTATAATGTAAAGATTTAACTACTGTTAAAGCCTCACCCAAAAACTTCAGCTTTCGGGTGAATTGGTTATATGACACTGTAGTAGAGCCTGTATGATCGAATGTAACTATTGTTAAAGCCTCACCCAACAACTTGAGCAAAAAAATTGGTTATTTGACAAATAATAACTTATCACTAAAGGCATTGAATTTTTTTTTTCCAATATGTGTGTGTGCAACTACCCTTTAAGCCATAAAGCTCTTGTATCCTGTATCTTGTAGCTGCTTGATTTTTTCCCGTTTTTGTCATTGTTTGGGAACTTCTGTGTTATCACTATATGCTGAGTTGGTGGGTAGAACTAAACTAATGCAGATACAAAAATGAACCTATGAGATATTACGAGGGTGTGAAGTATGTTTGTAAGATTTACTGGAATATATGTTAATATCCTTGAGGCATCTAAAGTTTTTTAAGTGTTTAACTTATGCGTTTTTACGTTTTATTTTATCTATCTACAAAAACAGTTTACGCAATATATACATTAGCAAAATGGTGAAACTGTATTTATGATCTACTAGGCAGTGATCTTGCAGCCTCTTGGAGATAAAGGAGTTGCAATAATTGGTGGTGACACTATTAGGGGTTTCACTACTTCTGATCAGGTGCTTTTATTCTTTTCTTTTATTTCTGGTCTTACAATTTGAAAATACAACTGATTAAACATATTAGTAGATTACACATTTTTTCTTCTGTCATCTCTCGCTAGAGATTAGAATAATTTCATTCACTTTCTTTTGCCAGGCATGGATTACATTCATTGGTGAGAAACTTGATGCCACACTAGCAAAATATGTAACCAACAGCTCGTTGGCAGCGCAAGATAGAGTTTGAAACAGAATCCCTTCAAACTTTATGAACTGTCTCGGTCTCATGCATCAATCTGCTGCATACCTTGAGGTAATTTCTAGAACAGTTTTAGCTGAATTTTTAGTGAAATGATATCATTGGAGTTTGTCCAGAATTCGTCCCTTGTATTTGCTAGATTCTTATTCTTTACTTTGAACATATGTGGAGCAATTCCTAGCAGCAGGAGAGTTGGCTAAAGTTGAAACATGCAAGTTGTCGGGAGATACAGCACCGCCTGGTTATGTGCTATTTCATTTACTTGAGGGGCGGCAATATATTGATCGATATGCATTATCTTAACCCTTCGATATCATATTTACCTATTAAATGAATGTTATTCCTATTCGAGGCAGCAAAGTATGTTTTTTATCTGATCCCATAACCTCCCTCCTACCATTATTTCTTCATTTTCATTCCGAATGGCAATAATTCTGTAGCCGATCAACACTTTGACCTCGACTTGTTATATAATATGCGCATTACAGAACAGAATATCTAGTTTCATTATTAATATGTTATTGAAACAGTTTGAGAAACAGTATTATAGTATCCAATCTGTCTATTAGAATTGCTAAAAATGTTGCTTTATTTATTTGTCCTTATCATAGTGTCATTTTCTTTAGGTTTGACAATTGGCAATACCATATGGCACTAGTTGCTGGGAACATTCTTTGGCTTAATACATAGTTTGACCCCTGAACTTGTACCCTTTAACCCATCTAACCTCTAAACTTAACGTCTCACCTATCGAACATCTGAACTTGTTAAATAATCCGATTTAACCCCTAAACTTGATAAATACGTAAATATTGAACCCTTCTATGCCACCTGTCACTTGAAACATTCTAAAAGAAATTGTGTACGGAGGGGTTCAATATTTACGTTTTTATCAAGTTCAGGGGTCAAATCGGATTATTTGACAAGTTCAGAGGTTTGATAGAGGAGACGTTATGTTTAGGGGTTAGATGGGTAAAAGGGTACAAATTTAGGGGTCAAACTATGTATTCAGCCAACATTCCTTTCTAAACCAACGTGCTGGGCTCCTTTATAATTGTCGGCCACAATTTGAAGTCGTTCAGCTCAACATTGGTGTTATTATTATTTGAAAGCATTCAGTGGGTAGCTGTTTTTATAATTGAAGGGAATCGAATATTCTTAAATTTAAGAAGACTGACTAGTAACTTGCATGTGCCAAAATGCATCTCGTTTCAAAAATTTATGCTCTAGCTATTTTTTGATCTACATCATTCATTTGGTAATGAACGGTGCAGATTAAATGAACTCGACCTCAAGTGAATTTAAGGGAATCACAATCCACTGCGGATTAAATTACTTCTATTCTTGCATTTGAATATTTTTGGAGTGCTTTTACACCTTTTTTTTATTATTAGTGGCTTTTTAGCTCTTCCTTTTTATAACATGCTATATTTGCTTACCATCCCGCAAAAGAAATAATATTTGCTTACCATTTCCCTAAAATGTAATCTTTATATAGAACCATTGGCATGAATTGACATGACTCATGAGGATTTTATTAGGATTTGGCCTCTTGCTAGATAAGCATACGGACACCCATATTTTGTCTCATATACAAGTTGCTATTGTTGGATTTCATTTTTCTGCCAATCATCTTATTTGCAAAGATGTTCAATTTTTCTTTCTGTAGGGATAAAATTTTCCAATTTTACAGTTTCTAGATTTGAAGATTAATTGTTTCATCTCTATAAATTTGGGCCGCTGAATTTCATATTCATATAAACCTCATAAGCAGATATGAATTGCAATCGAGTAAAGAAACAAAAAATAATGTAAAGAATCATTTCGTATTTTAGCATCTTTACAAATGTGTAAGAAGTGTGTAATTTGCACATCTATGACACCCCAAAAGTTTAAGGTACAAAATTGCAAAACAAAAGAAAGAATGAATTAAACTGTGTATGTATAAATATTCTGTTTTATATGCAAGCTCCTATTATTATGATTTCTTTATAAAAGAAGACCTCTGCCATGGAAGGTATCCAGTTGTGGTATCAGCAAAGTTAGCCAAAACAAAATCCTTTAAGCCAGTGTCCCAAACTTCACAGAATCGTAATCGCCAGTCCGGTGGTTCTACGGCCACTGTACCGAGGCCGGGTGCCCTGTCCTTTGAACCTTGGTTTTGATCTTCTTGCCAGTTAGCAACATAGGTAGAAACTCGCCTAAAGAACTTGGCTTTAAAACTATCCCACACTTGATATTTGTAGTGGTTCACTATACCCGTGCTTTCTGGTAAATTCAGGTATCTATATCCCTCCTTTAGCTTGAAATGATGAACCACGTTGAGAAGGGTGGTGTCTAGTTTTTCTAAGTGCACGATAGATTTGTGCCGTTCAGGAGCCTGCAGCCGGCAAGTGTACCCAACTGTCACTCCCTGTGATGGAGCTGCAGTCAACCCTGAGGGACCGAAGCTGTGACAAATTGTTCTTATCTCGGCATATGTTGGAGAGTCTGAGTAATTTGCTACTAGGGTTTTCAGTGAATTCTGTCCTTGCATATCTTGTCCTCG